>NC_143062.1:14385000-15010000 GCF_052426305.1 Pelodiscus sinensis | reverse complement strand
GTCTATTCCACCTGGTGATGCAAAGATTAAAATACACAGGCAGTCACATTTGCTAAACATTTTAGTAATGAACTCCAGTATAGGTGAGTATTTGGTCTCCTTAATCAGGACAGGAATGGGAATAATTTGTAAATGGAATCAGGTGCATTAACATAAAGACTGAAGTATTTCAGCTAAGCACTGAAGTGCTTTACTGGAATTCAGCTTTATCAAGATGAAAAGGGTGTCAGCTAGGCAAATCATGCATTTTTAAATCTTGTTTCAATTATTGCACATCATGCAGCCAGACACTGGCATACTTTTGACATTGTGTTAAAGAAAACAATTTTTAATATAGATACATGGCCATAAAAAGCTTTTCCTCCCTAGCATAAAACATGGCTTCAGCCCTAATAGGGCTGTTGTGTAACTTAAACATTTTGGCTTACATTATGCAAGATTACTATTCTTTCCCCCCCTTCTATGTTTTATTACTGGGGACATCATATGCAAAAAAGGGGTCTCTGATCCTTAATCATTTTTCTCACTTGAAATCAAAATCCTGCATTGGTAATCCTGACCTAGAGTTTTTTTAACAAAAGGCGGTCAGGATTGAATCTTTGATCAGCAAGTAATTTTTAGAGCTGATCCAAAAAAGGAATTTCTATTCTGTGGGAAATTCCAACATTTAAACATTTGTTTTCATTCTGCAAAAACATGAAAAAAAATCTTAACTAGAAAATGACTCTTCAGAAGTTCACTTTGAGTTTTGGATAAAAGTTAACAGAGTTATAACATTATCTGCTTGGTTTGCCTATGTGACGTAGTGGTTTGCCTATGTGACCTTGCTGGTTGCTATGCTGGGCAGTGGGTGGTGAGTGACCTCCACTGGCTGCTGGCTGCAGCACGGCCCAGTAGGGCAGGGCATGAGTCATTATGCAAGGGGGCTTTGAACCTGTCTGACCAATTATCTCCCAGGGAGCGGAACAATGGGAAGAAGGGGAGTGGACTGGGGGCAGGGCTGGAAGTGAGTGAGTGAGGTTTCTGACTGGTATCATGGAGGAAGCAGCCTAGGCAATGGGCTGGGATTTAGGGGCCCAGGCTCCCCCATCTCAAGGGGGGCTGAGACATCCTAGGCCTGCCCTGTAACCAGATTCCATCTGTGCTGTGCTGTATCCTGGAGAAGCAATAAACTCCCTCTATTCTACTGGCTGGTGGAGTCTGTCCATGCCATTACGGGGGTGCAGGAGATGGGAAAACCCCAATGCGCTGTCACAGCCTATTTATAGTTAGTGGTCACATACAATATTCAGTTACTACTTACGGTTTATGAAAGCTTGATGATGCTTTAAAATGACTAATCAAACGTTATAGATTTAATCTATTAAGTTATTCATGTCTGTATTATCTACTAATTGTGTATCAATCTTAAATTAAAGGGTAATTAAATTGGCCAACTTCAGTCATGGTATCACATAGCATGGCTATAAAACAAATCTGCCCCTAAGATTCTATTTCCATACAAATGCCCCAGCACTCATAATTATTAGGAAAAGCAGAAGGGAAGAGAGATTCCAAAAATATTTCAGTCAAAAATTAGAATTTTTTTCCATAATCTTCCATGAAACATCAGCAAGGCTTTAAGGCTGAGTGATGACAAGGGTTTGGGCAGCAGATTTGAACAATTCATAAGCCATCACCAATTGATTGTGTTTAGGGTCATCTGTCTTCTTGCAGGGACTTAAGGAATAAGGAAACCCTTGCCATTGGGGTGGATGTGTTCCTACACCCACTGCAAATGGCAACATTTGCAAATACTGGGAGCTGTAGGTCCCAGTATCTCCCTGTGGCTTCCAAACTCACTGGGAACTCACTGTGGCTCCTGGAAATTGTGGAGAACTCACCACAGCTGCTGGGAACCATGGGGAACTCACTCATTCCTCAACAGGCCAGGACAGGAGACCCGTGAATATACAGAACCACAAATAGGGTCTTCTGTACTCTAGAAAATCTGACACAAATCTGAAAAGCTCTGGTACCTCCAATCATGAATCACAAGAATCACAATGATGTTTTAGCACAGAAGATAACATATATGTTCAGATATAATCTATTTGGTGATGACTTTGTACACTGACATATAGAACATTTTGCCATTCTATAGCAGCAGCTGTCTGGCGGTCTCAAAAAGCTTTAAAAATATTAAGGGTGTGAGCCATTCAACACCCTTATTAAGTTGGAAGTGCTATCACTCCCATTTTATATATGGGAAAATGACACAGAGTGAAGTTAAGAATAAACTTCCAGAATAAAATAAGGCCTTTATTCAAGCTGTTTAATTAAAAGACTAAATAATGGTAAAGCATAATTATAAGCAATGGACTTGATTTTCAGGACAATTTCCCAGTGATAGAATAGCACTGTGGTATGCTAGGCAGCCAAGAATAAATTAAAGCAACCGCCAGGCTACTCAGGAGCCAGAACGGCTCCAAGACTGGGAGAACACAAAAAATGGGTGAAGGCTTTCTTTGCTGCTATCCAGTGTCCCCGCAAACCCCAGCTTAACCACATCACTGGATCTGGGACAATGTCGATGGGAATACTTCTGGGTAGCCTCAGGAAAGAGTTCTCTCTTTCAGGTTCAGAGATTCAGGCCATTGTGATAATCTAGTCAGATTTCCTGCATAAATCATGAAACCACACCCACTGATTTTTGCATCAACCCCACAACTTCCAACTGAGCAATAGCATATCATTTACTTAGAAAGGTTTCCCTTCTTGAATTACAAATTTTTCAGATGACTGAAAAATGACTATGCCCCAAGATCTTCATTTCCCTTATTTCTGCAGGCCTTTGGCAAGACCTTTCAGGGTGCAAACAATGATATTGAGCAAAGATACTCTCCCCTCTACTAAGCCCATTTCTGAAGACAGAGCTGTCACTCGTGTCATGGCCTCATGGGATATCAGTATGCCTATATACCTTTTAGGAGCTGGGGTTTTTGAAATACATTTTGTGGTCACTTTCATACATACTAAAGAAGCTGGAAGGTGCAGAACCAAACACACTATGTTGGCTTCACATGGGCTGTCAGACAGGTAATTTTGTTGCAAACCAGGAACAGGTAGTAGCTCTCCTGGTGAGAGGTCCTGTGTAGTGAGCATAGGCCTCTCCTGCAGCCTTTGCTCATGAGAGTAATCACAAAAGATAACTTATGCATGTGGATTACAGCATGTGCTCTCCAGATACTCTGCTGATTTTCCAGTCTCAGCAAGAGCAGAGATATAGGTAGGAGTGACTAATTTTTAATTCCTTCAGAAGGATAGCCAAGTTGTGGAGTTGTGGTAGTCTGTAACTAGAAAAACTTAAAAACAATGAATAGTCTAGAAGTACCATAAAGACTAACGAAACATGTAGATGGTACTGAGGGAGTTGGCAAATGTCATTGCAGAGCTTTTGGCTATTATCTTTGAAAAGTCGTGGAGATCGGGAGAAATCCCGGATGACTGGAAAAAGGCAAATGTAGTGCCCATCTTCAAAAAAGGGAAGAAGGATGATCCAGGGAATTATAGGTCGGTCAGTCTTATCTCAGTTCCTGGAAAAATCACGGAAGGGATCCTTAAGGAATCCATATTGAGGCAGTTGGATGAGAGGAAAGTGATTAGGAATAGTCAGCATGGATTCACAAAGGGCAAGTCGTGCCTGACCAATCTGATTAGCTTCTATGATGAGGTAACTGGCTCGGTGGACATGGGGAAGTCAGTGGATGTTATATACCTTGACTTTAGCAAGGCTTTTGATACGGTCTCCCACAATATTCTTGCCAGCAAGTTAAGGGATTGTGGATTGGATAAATGGACGGTAAGATGGATAGAAAGAGAGCTAGAAGGCCGGGCCCAGCGGGTAATGATCAATGGCTCGATGTCAGGATGGCGGTCAGTTTCTAGCGGAGTGCCCCAAGGTTCGGTTCTAGGACCGGTTTTGTTCAATATCTTTATTAATGATCTGGATGAGGGGATGGATTGCACCCTCAGCAAGTTTGCGGATGACACTAAGCTGGGGGGAGAGGTAGATACGCTTAAGGGCAGAGATAGGGTACAGAATGACTTAGACAAATTGGAGGATTGGGCCACAAGAAATCTGATGAGGTTCAACAAGGACAAGTGTAGAGTCCTGCACTTGGGACGGAAGAATCCCAAGCATAGTTACAAGCTGGGGACCAACCGGTTAAGTAGTAGTTCTGCAGAAAAGGACCTGGGGGTTACAGTGGATGAGAAGCTAGATATGAGTCAACAGTGTGCCCTTGTAGCCAAGAAGGCTAATGGCATATTAGGTTGCATTAAGAGGAGCATTGCCAGCAGATCCAGAGATGTCATCATTCCCCTTTATTTGGCTTTGGTGAGGATGCGGATCTGGAGTATTGCGTCCAGTTCTGGGCCCCCCACTACAAAAAGGATGTGGACACATTGGAAAGGGTCCAGCAGAGGGCAACCAAAATGATTAGGGGGCTGGAGCATATGACTTATGAGGAGAGGCTGAGGGACTTGGGTCTGTTTAGTCTGCAGAAGTGAAGAGTGAGGGGGGATTTGACAGCAGCCTTCAACTTCCTGAAGGGAGGTTGCAAAGAGGATGGAGAGAGGCTGTTCTCAGTAGTGACAGATGGCAGAACAAGGAGCAATGGTCTCAAGTTGTGGTGGGAGAGGTCCAGGTTGGATATTAGGAAAAACTATTTCATTAGGAGGGTGGTGAAGCACTGAAATGGGTTACCTAGGGAAGTAGTGGAGTCTCCATCCCTAGAGGTGTTTAAGTCTCGGCTTGACAAAGCCCTGGCCGGGTTGATTTAGTTGGAATTGGTCCTGCCTAGAGCAGGGGGCTGGACTTGATGACCTTCTGAGGTCTCTTCCAGTTCTATGATTCTATGATTCTATGATAATGAACTTTCCTGTGTACAACCCACTTCTTCAGATGAATGGAGCATTAAAAGTCCAGATCCAAGAATAAATAAGGGAAGAGAGCAAGGGGAAAAGGGGAAAAAAGGGGAAAAGTAAAAAAAAAGTGAATTTGAGTGTTTCAGTTTCAAGAAACCGATAAGAACAATTTGCACTTACTCTTAGTGCCCATTGTTGAGTTGGCTAAGTCATTAGGATGTGGAAGGTAGTGTGCTAGCCAGACAATGTCTTTATTCATACCTCTATGATAGGAATCAAACTTGTAAATGAAGTTAAGTTCCAACCCTTCCCTGTGTATTTGGCTTGTGGAATTGGCCTGAAACAACACAGTGACTTGGAGATCCATTAATGAGTTTCCTGGGCAGGTTGAAGTGTTCTCTAACAGATTTTTGTGTGTTGCCTTTTTGGATATCTGATTTGTGTCCATTAATTCTTTCTCATAGAGACTGTCCAGTTTGGCCAATGTACCTGGCAATTGCTGGCATTTGATGGCATAGATCCATGGCTCTGAAACTTTTTGGGCTCTGGAACCCATTAAATGCATAAAAATTTATGCGGAGCCCCAGCGGTCCACTGATTGTATGTGTTGTGCCTATTGATGCTGGTCACGTTAGACTTCCAAATTTTGTGAAATTTTGTACATATATTTATCAACTCGTGTATTTTATTCATAAATAATAACAATTAAATCATTTACTTTTTAATTCAGATTTTAAAGCACAACATTTTTTATAAGAAAAATTACTATTTTTTGCCCCAAATCAAAAACAATCATTATTTTTAGTGAGAAGAGTGGGCTTGCTTTCTATTCTTACAAAGTTCTTTAATGTCTGGCTTGATAGAAGAAAGCTGGATTCACATATCTGCTTCTGCATCCAGTCTGTTGCAGTATTTAATTTTGGTTGAAGTGAATGAAGAAAATCCAGTCTTGCATAGATAAGTAGTGGCGAATGGGAGGAGTATTTTAACAGCTTTCTTCGATAACTATGGATATTCTCCTCTGATACTGCACCAAAATTCCAGAAATGGTAGTTTCTCAAAGGTTGGTTGTATTGAGGAATCCAAAATCATGTCAATGAAAATTTGTCAACCTCGCGGAGCTCCTGGAGATGTCTCGCGGAGCCAAGGGGCTCCGCGGAGCACAGTTTGAGAAACACTGGCATAGATCTCATTAGTGAATATGCAGTTAAATGAGCCCCTGATGTAGTGGCTGATGTGGCTGGGTCCAGTGATGAAATTGCTTGTGTAGATGTGTGGACAGAGTTGGCACTGGGGCTGATTGTAGGGGTGGTCTCCTGGATGAGTAAGATGGAGGCGTGCTGGGTAGTTACTAGAAAGAATTTGTTTGAGGTTAGGGGGTTGTTTTTAGGCAAGGATTGGCCTTTCTCCCAAGGCCTGTGAGAGTGAGGGGTCATTTTCCAGGATAGGTTGTAGATTGTTGATAATGTGTTGGAGGGGTTTAAGTTGTGGGCTACAAGTGATGACAAGTGGATGAATATCACAGAGGTATGAATAAAGACATTGTCTGGCTACCTTCCACATCCTAATGACTTAACCAACTAAAAAATGGGCACTTAGAGTAAGTGCAAATTGTTCTTATCAGCTTCTTGTAACTTGAGGATATGTCTACACTAGCCCCCTAGTTCGATCTAGGGAGGCCAATGAGGGTGACCGAAATTGCAAATGAAGCGTGGGATTTAAATATCTACATATATTATACCATCTACATGTTTTGTTACTCTTTAAGGTAGTGTTTCTTAAATTTTTTGAGACTATGGAACACCAAACAATAATATTTCTTTATGTGGAACACCTATGAAATATTTTCATTAACATGTTCCCGGCCGGTCACCATTTTAGAAATTGACTAGCCCGAAGTAACTGCCCGCGTTTACACGCGGCAGTGAAACAGGATTCCGAATTAAAGCCCTAACTTGAATTAGCTGTTATTCCTCCTGCAATGAGGTTTACTAGCTAATTCGAGTTAGAGCTTTAATTCGGAATCCCATTTCACTGCTGCGTGTAAATGCGGGCAGTTACTTCGGGCTAGTCAATTTCTAAAATGGCGACCGGACGTGAACATGCTAATGAAGTGTGGGATATTTAAATCCCGTGCTTCATTTGCAATTTCGGTTGCCCTCATTAGCCTTCCTAGATCGAACTAGGAGGCTAGTGCAGACATACCCTAATTCACTTTTTTTTTTTTAACTCCCTTCCATTTCCCCTTGCTCTCTTCCCTTATTTGTTCTTGGATCTGGACTTTTAGGCTATGTCTACACTGCACCCCTTTTCCGGAAAGGTCCCTTATTTCTCTTAAAATCAGGAATAAGGGACCTTTAGGAAAAGGCTTTATTTTCCGAAAGATCCCAGTCTAGACTGGCACTTTTTTCCGGCAAAGCACCGAGCCGGAAAAAAGTGGCAACCATGTACATGCAAATGCAGCGGGAGATATTTAAATTCCCCGCTTCATTTGCAATTCTGACTTGTCTCATCTGCACCCCTTTTCCAGAAAAGGGGTGCAGTGTAGACACAGCCTTAATGTTCCATTCATCTGAAGAAGTGGGTTGTACCCATGAATGCTCATTATACCATCTACATGTTTTGTTACTCTTTAAGGCAGTGTTTCTTACCATGGAACACCAAACAATAATATTTCTTTATGTGGAACCCCTATGAAAATTTTCTTTAAAAAAATTGTTGTCAGACAAAAAGAGACAAAACCAAAGAAACAACAAAACCAAAGAAGAGGTTAAGGCATACCTATGAGTTGTTCATGGAACACCAGTGTTCTGCGGAACATAGTTTAAGAAAACTGGTTTAATGTGTTGCTAGACTATTAGTTGTTTTTTAAGTTTTTTAATTCCTTGCGGGAATCATAATTTGTATTGACTTCTGGGGGGATTATGTGCTTCAGCAGTGGCCCAATCCTTCACACATTACAGAGGGAGAATTCTTAATCATCCTCACTGGGAAGTTTGCCTCAGGGAGGACTGTAAGAAAAGGCAACAGAGTTCAGATTTTCCGGTCTGCTAAGGCCACTTTCTGCTGCTACACCAAAGGGACAGGAGAGGAGGAGGTGTTGGTTTGGGGCAAGCTGGGAGCAGGAAGATGTAAGAGACCTTATGCTAACACCACAAGTTAGAGTAGGATCCTTCCCCTTATTTCTATATTGTGGTGAGGTCAGGCAATTACATTAATCTCCCTGTAGCTCAGAGCATGTTGGATGTAGTGACGAATAGGGGTTCAGGTCTTTAGTAATGTCACAGCCAGAGCCTCATGATGTCTAACCCCAATGGAATCAAGGGAGCTACACTGACTTGCTGCTAAAGATTTGTCCCCCGCCCCTCCAGATCCCTATAACTACATCAACCTTATCACAGATCAGCTGTGCCACAGTTGGCTACTGTGTTAGGAGTAAATTGCACTTAGTGGGCTAAAGATTGGCCACTTTGCCATCCTTGTACATTATAACTGGTGTTATGGTAGCAAGATATGTTACTATCTGACACCTTCAAAACTACTACATTTCCACATTTATCTTTTGAAGCAAAATTACTGTGCTAAGACAACTGATGCCAAGGAAACTAAGCATATATAGCTTGCATCATAGAATCGTGCACAACATTACCTGTTTTAAGGAGCCTTTTAAGGTAAGAAACATATATGCCATGTAGCCTGGAATCAGCACCATAGAAGAGAGCGCCATGAACCAGCCAACCCCTTGGCCCCATTTTGGGAAAACATAATTGCCCATAGTGAGAGGAGTCATCTGCACAGCACTGAAGATAAACACTCCCTGGAAAAAAAAATGGAAAAAACAGTGAAGCTTGACTGTGACCTACATTCATCAAACCACTTTGCTGGAGTTCCTGTGTTCAACCCTGAGACTGCCTCCAACCCCATGAAGCAGAGAGGAGAGGAAAGTGGGCAAAAAGTGTCTCCTTACCTCCTTGCCCTCATCACCGAATCCTACATGTGGGTGGGGGAGATCTGCCACAGCTGCAAGCCGGAACAACCCTCCTCTATCCCTCTTCTATCAGGCCTGCTTTATCCCTGCCAGCCAGTGCAGATGGGCCACTGAAGAAGGGGAAGTGAGCTGAGGCCAGGAAAACAGCAGGCATGGCCTACTTCTCCCACAGAGTTAGGGGGAAGCAGGAACTGAATTCTGGCTGAATTTTTGGCTCTGCCCTGCTCTGTGCTTACTGGGGGTTATATTGCAAAACTCTAGTCTACCCTGTGAGAAGCCAAGAATCATTAGTCTGAGAAATGGAAATTGTTTAACTACTTTAGGCTTTGTACTTTACTACCCTGTAAAATGTTAAAAGGTGTAATAGTTACTAAAACAGATGTGAATCTATGGTGTACATACTGGCTGCATTGGGCCAAAGTTTGACTTGTGATGACTACAACCCAATATCCCAAAAGTGATGACCAACACGGTCTGTATGTTTCTTGCATAAACTCCTTGACCCTTTACCATCCTTAATGCATATTCCTTTGGCAGGCTGTCTCCACTCTTTGGAATAGATCCTGGAAGGTATGCATGTATGGAACTTTACCAGAAGATAGAATAATACTTTTGCAGTATATCCAATATATTTGAGAAAGTTTGTCTGTGAGTGAGCAAGCAAGTCTTTCTGTCTGTCCATTTGTTAAAGAAACAAACGGTAAGCACTAGGACCACCAAATTTAATATTTGGATAATCTTATCCTAACTTAAAGCAAAGACAGGGGTTGGCTATGTCAGGAAAATGGGAAATGCCAGGAATGGAATTGTTTTCCATAACACAGGATGGGAGGGATCCAAGAGCAGAGACAGTTATACTCTGCAATGACCAGTGAGCACAAGGGACAGTTATACTGCGGAGTAACCACAGGCTGCACCAGGAAGAGAGTAGCCAGTTGGATCCAGAGTTCTCCATGCCATCAGCCATGGGCAAGTGGCCCTTTTACCCCCAAAACCTTTTCCCCAGACCTTGGTGGCAGTGCCAGACAGATGGAAGAGGAGAACATTTTTTATGTTTGTGCATCACTCCCTCTTTTAAAATGTGTCCCTAGTTCTTTCTCATTTTAGCTGCATTTTAGTATGCATTTGCACTGGTTTCCGACCACCAGGCCACAGACCCATGCCAGGCTGCAAACCGCTGGCTGCCCGGCCACAGCACACTGCCAGGCCACGCCCATGCCTTGATGATTGGCTCAGTGAGACTTTGGAGCAAGGTCCAATCTGCCCAGAAACCCCCCTTCTCCTTTCACTGAGATTGTCTCTTTTCCCTACACCCAGTGCTGCGCTGGCTTCTCTGCATGACACTACCTTGATGTGAGGGATACTACCTGAGCCCAGGAGTGGGAGGGTCCCAGGGGCAGGGGCTTTAGTGCAGTAGGTTGCTGGCTAGAACCCAACAGCAGCAGGCAGGGGCTCTGGGAGCCAGGGAGAGGCTTAGCCCCCACAGCAGGAAGCAACTTGAAGCTGCTGCTCGTGGTAACTCTGGGCCATGCTCTTGGCCAGATCCCCGAGTACTGGAAGGGGCTGGTGTTGGGCCCCCAGAGCTTGGGCTGCAGCCAGGAGGGGGCCAGTCCTGCCGCACTCCAGGAGCCTCTTCCAAGGCAGCACCCGCAGCCTGGCCAGGGCCCTACCCAGCCTAGCCCCTGTCTCAGGGCAGGCAGTGCTCAGAGGACAGATAAGAGAGATCTTGCCTCCCGCCCAGGAGTGGTGGCCCCGGTGTCCTGGCACTGCAAGGGGAGGGTTTGGCCCTGGGCTGCTTCCAGCTGAGCTGGCTGCGATTCCTGCCTGGGGCCCACAGAAGCTGCCACCAGCACCCAGTCTGTGCAGGGCTTGGGGACCCAGCCCTGGTGGGGAGAGTTGGGAGGGGCTGAGGGGTGGGGGCAGACAATGGGGTAAGAGGGAACAGGGATGTGAGAGGTGGGAGCAGGAAGGGGATGCAGGAGGCACTGAAAGGAGGTTGGGAGGATTCAGGGGAGACTTAGGGGTGGATGGGAGCAGGGGTGCAATAAAGGGAAACTCTGGTGGGGGGATCACAGGAGGGAAAGGGGAGGATGTGGGGAGGGGAGGCTGGGTGGAGACTGCAGGAGCAAGAGCAGCCTGGCTGGGGAAGGGAAAGACACAGAGCAGGGGTTGCACAGACGGGGAGGGAGAGATACAATGGCAGCTGCCCCACCCCAAGAGACAGGAGTAGGGAGGGGAGAGGTGACTAGTGGTAGTACTTGGGGCACCAGCTCCTATGCCCCTGACAACATTTCAGTTGTTAAATGCCCCCTGCCCCTGTGTGTGCCCCTCTCTGCACCCCTCCCTCTGCAGGCACCAGTTGCCCCTGGGGGAGGGACTGCCCCACCCAGCAGCCAGAGGGGAATTCTTTCTGTGATTTTTTTTAGCACTGTAAATATCTGCAACCTCTGATAAGTTACAATGACATGTATTGTGTGCAGGCAGATGCAGTGTAAAATAACACATGACCTCTTAACATTAATTACCATAATAAATATGCAAATAAAATGTTACCAGTGTGCCAAAAGTTTGTGAATGGGTTTGCCGGCCCATGGTATAAAAAAGGTTGGGAACCACTGTATGTATTGGATTTAGGGGACAGATATATTGCATAGGCTGCTTGTCAATTTCTTACTGCTGAGGAAACAGAGTGTGTCCATTTGGAATTCCCAACTTAAAACTGGTTTGGAATCATTTGAAAGATACCTTTTCATCATTTTTGCAATAGAAAGTTTGGAGGGGGAGGGGGGGTTGAGTTGCAATCCCATAATCTAACTTTAAACATAGGATTTAAGGAAACATGCTAAATCAAAGCAAAGCATGTCAATTGACCTGAACTGAACATTTAGTGGTTCACAAAAGTGAGATTTTGACTCCCCATCCCGATTTACAATGAGAGTAAAATCTTCACTTCTCACAGGATGGGCAAACTTCTCTGCTGAAATTTGAAGATAAAGTGGACTTACTGTAGAAGAATACAGAATAGTAGGTCAGTACTTCCACACACTAACTAGGTATAATAGGACTGACTCTTTTTTGTAAGCCAGGGAAAAGTATTCAGCATACTGTGTGCAGTATGGAATACTATTTGCCTTGTATTGCTTCAGTGTACTAACTGAACTTGCACTAACAAGTGATGCTCATCTAATCCCCCATTCATTTTGTTGAAAATATTATCTCTTGATATGTAATGTTGTCATTTTTCTGTAAATTCATCAAATTCAAAATCCCTTTCTTTCCTAGCCTGCTGCAAAAGGCTAACGCAGCATCCCGCAGGGGTAACAAAGAAATCAAAGCTCACTTCACTCACTAGTTCAGCCTTTATTTGCAAAGGCCACAAATAGAAAGTTTTGCCAAAGAGGAAAATACAATAGTAGCTTTTAAATCATATTATCAGCACCTGTAAACACACAGTGATCAATGGATTACAGAAATAAAGATTTTTAAATAAAAAGCAATTATGCTCTCCTCACTCCTTCCATTTCCCATTGCAATTTTTTCAGACTTCCAGACAATATTTTAAAATTATTTTTAGAGAACTGAGAGGTGGGTCACTGCATTTGGGGAATGGCTGAATGCAAGGAACACTCAGAGCCCTGTGTGTCACTTCTTTGTATGGCTATTACAAATGATTGCTCATTAATCCTTTAATGAGAAAGGCACAAACTTTAACGATATGACTCCAGAATCTGCACACACCCATCTGTACATATGCTGTGTCTGGCACCCAACGAAGAGCTAGTTTCTGATTCCCTCATTTGCGGTGAGTGGTATCTAAATAATTCCTATTTTCAGATGTGACCACTGATGAAGTAAGTTTTTTTTTCAATGTGAGGATAGCAGAATCTGCCTCTGAATATGTAATAATAATCTTTCTGAATAGGTTGCATCTCATAATCTCTAATTTATACAAAAAAAGCAGCACATTTGTAAAACAGGCATGGATTGCAGTATCAATCCATGAGCCTCCCAATCTGAAGAGGTATTTCTCCATCTAACCAGTGGTCTCTAATTTTTCCTTTTGTGTGTATGCATTATGCAGTTTTCCATTATATGTTTATATAACATTGAATGATGTGAGCTAGAAGGTTTAAAAATCCTAATGATCTGTTTTGGTAATGGGTGCTGTGAAAAAGGTTACAAAAATGCCAGCTAATGAAAAGTAATGTGTAATTTTTATAACAATTAAAATTAATTGTTAATACATTTATAATTAGTTTAGTGTTTCTCCCTAATAAATATAATATATGATAATAGATAATTAGATATAGATAATTTTGTTGCCATATTGGTCATAACCATAAGCAAAATTCATTAATTTGACCAGTAGAGAGGATCTGCTGAACCAAATCACACTATTCCATGTTTAAATATTCAGTAAGATACTTAAACGTGTATCTAATTTTAAGCATGAATGTAGTTTCAACAAAGTCATGTGCTTAATGTCAGATATATGCTTAAATACCTTGCTGAAATGGGGCCTATACAATTATTAGAGCTGATCAGTAAAACCCTGCATAGATGCAAAATTCGCATCAATATCCACAAAAATTAGCTGTGCATATCTGCTTTCACATCCATGGATGGAAACAGATGGATTTAAACAGATGTCCCCAAATGTACAGGGTTCTAGATACAAAGTTTGTATCTGCATCTACATCTGTATCTGCAAAAATGAGCCATAGATGCCCATGATTATAAAATGGGTATCTGTGGATTTGCAGGGCTCTACTGGTCAGCAAATATTTCCTTCCCTTATGTATGGGAAACATTGATAGAAACAAAATCATTTAAGTTAAAACTGTTAGCAGAAATTATGGGCTTTGTAATAAAAATACTGAAAGTTTTTAAAAATTTCTAATGAAAAATTCCCAGGAAAGTGGACAGACTCTGTGGAAATTTTCGTTTTAGTCAAAACCCTAAATTTTTAGTCTATCCCTTCAGATTATATTAGGAAAGATGAAATTATAACTTATACATACACAAATGGGCAATATTTCAAGGCTTTTCTGGCTATTTTTTTGGGGGAGGGGTTAAATCTCAGATTTAACACTGCATCAACACTGTGTGTTGAGTGCCCACAGAGAAGGTAGAGCAGAAGGTAGATCAAGAAACCGAAAAATGGAAGGCAGAGATCTTTCTGATGTAAGGAGACACAGTGATGTTCATTAAATATTTTCTCAAGTGAGCCATTTATTCCCTTCAATTCAGTTAGCTAAAACTCTTTCTCATTTAAAATAAGCCTGCAGATTAAAGAGTAAAACATCCATTAGGTTGTCAGAAGCAGATGCCCTCAATAGTGCATTTTATATGCTGGGATTCATCCTCACTATCTTGAATCTGTGGCATTTCAATGAAGTTGAGATACACTAAACCAGCAAAGCCCATGATATTTACATATTACATTCCACTGGTTTACATGACACTTTTGGACAAAAGCCTCTCAGCGGGCCGTATCCGGCCCACTGAGGGCTTTGATCTGGCTCGGGAGGCAGTTTCAGGCCCTGCCTCCTAAACACATTGCCTCAGAGTTGGAAAGGTGTGCAAGCCCTCCTAACCGCTTTTATTGAAAGGGCTCACATCTTCCCCGTGTGCAGGGAAGGTGCAAGCCCTTTAAATAGGAACAGTTCAAAGGGCTCCGCATCTCTGTCTCCCTGGCAATGCGCTAGAGGCCCAGGGAGCGGCGAGTCCTTTTAAGTGCTTCTTTTTAAAGGGCTGGCACCTTCCCTGTGCCTGTCAGGCAGAGTGTTGCCTCACAGCCACAGAGAACAGGAGAGCCCTTTAAATAGAAACAGCTGAAAGGGCTCACAGGTCCCCGCTCCTCTAGCGTGATGCAAGAGACACACAAGCTCTTTTCAGCTGTTTCTGTTTAAAGGGCTCTCATGTCCCCCATGGCTCCTAGGCAGTGCTGCCTGACAGGCCTGGGGAAGGCAGGAGCCTTTTAAACAGAAGCACTTGAAAGTCCTTGTATCTCTCTCCCTAGCAACACACTTGAAGCCAGGGGAGCTGCGAGCCCTTCCAGTTGTTTCTA
Organism: Pelodiscus sinensis; assembly: GCF_052426305.1. Taxonomy (NCBI): domain Eukaryota; kingdom Metazoa; phylum Chordata; order Testudines; family Trionychidae; genus Pelodiscus; species Pelodiscus sinensis. The sequence continues at coordinate 14,995,034 of NC_143062.1, read as the reverse complement.
TATAAAGGGCTCTCCTGTTCTCTGTGGCTGTGAGGCAACACTCTGCCTGACAGGCACAGGGAAGGTGCCAGCCCTTTAAAAAGAAGCACTTAAAAGGACTCACCGCTCCCTGAGCCTATAGCACGTTGCCAGGGAGACAGAGATGCGGAGCCCTTTGAACTGTTCCTATTTAAAGGGCTTGCGCCTTCCCTGCACACGGGGAAGATGTGAGCCCTTTCAATAAAAGCGGTTAGGAGGCAGGCATGGGGAAGGGGCAAGCCCTTTAAAAAGAAGCACTTAAAAGCAGGAGCGGCCTTGGGTGAGCTGGCGCCCCAGGCGAAACACGCGATCGGCACCCCCGCCTCCAAAGCCCTCAAAGGCTGTTTATCTTGGCGCCCTAGGTGACCTCCTAGTTCACCTGTATTGATGGGCCGCCACTGCTTAAAAGGGCTCAGAGATCCCCGCGCCTCTAGGGCGTTGCAGGGAGCCAGAGACACGAGCCCTTTCAACTGTTTCTATTGAAAGGGCTCACCTGCTGGGTCCCGCATTGCTTCATTGCCTTAAACTGAAGCAATTGAAAAGAGCTCACAGCTCTTCCCCCTCTGGCCCGTTGCCTGGGAGCTGCCTGGGAGGTGTGAGCCCTTTCAACTGCTTCTGTTCAAAGGGCTTGCAACTGCCAAGCAGCTGCCAGACAACAGGTTAGCAGTGAGGGCCAGGAGCTGCGAGCCCTATTATGTGAAATCTAAGCCTCCACCCCAGACAACTCTGGGAGGAGGTTAGCTGCTGGCACCTTCCCCTCTGCTCCAGGTCCCTTCCATTGGCCAAAAGTCAGGGGGCAAGGACAGCAGGCCAAGGAAAGCGCCTAGTAGAGTATCTCCCAACCCTGCTCTTTCTGCCCTTCTGGGTTGGCCCATAGCAACTTCCAAAATTTGTGAAGTGGCCCCCCCTTCAAAAATTATTGGCCACCCCTGTTTTGGGGGCATTCTAGACCTTGGAATAGTACTGCTGTATCATATTGAACAGTGTGGAATATACCATACAATATGTGCCATCTTCACCATCAAACTACTCACCGCTTCTGAAAGACACTACAGGTTGAACTTCTCTGATCTGTGACTCTTTGGTCCAGCAACATCCATAGATACTGGTAGGACCATGGATGTTGCTGAATCCCAGAGTCAGAGTTTGCCAGCGGTCAGCAGTGGAGCTAGGCCTTCAAGCTGGCAGTCTGTTTGGCCAATAGCAGCAGAGTCTGGTGGCTGGAGAGGGGAGCCCAGTGGGGACGCTAGAGCCCCCATCCCTAAGAATCCAGAGGTCTGACCTTCCCTGGTTCAGCAATGCCCGTTGTTCGGGACCCAGGAGTGCTGAAACAAGGAGGTCCAACCAGTAATATTAACCCTAGAATTCTGCTAGATATTTGTTTTTTAAACTGCTTCCAAAAGACTGACGTTCTAAGGGCCTGATTCTCCATTGGTCTTAAAGGAAACGACTTGTATTAATGTGCTAAGACAGCATGACTACATTCTAGCACCTTCTATATCGAGGTCATTCAGATCCCTCATATAATGGTATAAAGAATATTTTTGTTCCTTACTGCCACAATGATAGGAGTAAAGAAAGACCAGCAAAGTTTCCACCAAATGCAAGGTCTGTATCCCACCATCTCCTGGATGTTGTCATAAAATCTGTTCACACCTAGAAGACAGAAATAAAAAGAAAAAAAATTGTGACTGCCAGATGATGAAAACGTAACTGGACTGAGATAATAAAGTGTATGACCTTGCCACTATTCTGTCATCCTCCAAAAAGTTAAAATCTGCAGATCTGTGTTTTGTCCTCATCTGGGATAGCTAATGTTGCATTTCTTAAGAACATGAGAACATAAGAATGGACATACTGGGTTAGGCCAAAGGACCATGTAGCCCAAGTATTCTGTCTTCCAATGGTGGCCAATGCCAGGTGCCCCAGAGACAATGAACAACACAGGTAATCATCAAGTGATCCATCCTCTGTCACCCTTTCCCAGTGTCCAACAAACTGGGGTGAGGGACATTATTCCTGCCCATTCCGGCTAACAGTTTCTTTGTATGTTGGATTCATATGATGCATAGCTGCTTTCTATTCAAACATGATTTAGTTCTATTAAAGATCTCATCCAAAGACCATTACAAGCCACAGAAGATGTCCTACTGACTTCAGTGGGCTTTTGATCAGGCCCACTGATCAAATTAAAGTTACTAAATTGTTCCTGCTTTCCACAAATGACGATGGTTACCGTTCTGGCTTGGACAAGCATAGTGAGATATATAGTAGTCAGCAAAGTCCTTAACTAAAATTCACTCATGGACATGACTGTGTTTTGCATAAGCATGGAACTGGGGTCCCAACCCAATATTAAACTTGCTAGGACCCAGGGCAGAATATGGTATACGTTAGATTTTTACCTTGCTCATGCACAGGTAGCAATTTTTTTCAGCCAGGCTTTTAATCTTCAAAAGAGAAAAATTTGGCCCAATCTATTCTGCATCTCTATGCACCACCACAACAGTAAAGAAGCAACTAGAGCTAGACTGGAAGCAACTAGAGCTAGATTGGAAGAAAACATACCATAGCACCACGATATAGAGATACACTCAAAGAATACAAGAAATAACAGGCTCATTCCGCTTGCAGAGTAGTAGTCAAACAGCTTGAACACATAAATTCCACCCTATGAAATATAAGAAAAAATGACTAAAATTATCCCATTTCATCTGGTATTTGTTTGGAAACAGGTTAATATTTTTCAATTATATTTTGTAGTTATCTATTATTATTTAAAATTGTAGCTTATATAATTACTTTCTGAAAAGCTATATAATACTTAAGGTTGTATTGACTGCCTTTTTAAGAGGTCAGTAATTACCAAGTTCTAAAGTAACAGTAACCAATTAGTTTGCATATGTAAATTACAAACTCCTGATTGGCTCTACATTTAGTAATTTTTCTGTACTAATTTGCAACCAGTCAATTTATCATAATATTATTTTGTTTCATAGTGTTGTCATTTAAGGATTTCAAAGAGCTTTAGGAATATTGGATGCCCCAATATTACCCCAACTGGTGTAAATCAACATAGTTCTATTGACTTAAGTTAATTTTTGCTCCTTGAGCAAATCTTTATAGAATCATGATGGTTTTTGTCAATCTCCATTTTCAGCCCCTTGCAGTATATTTCTTTGTAAATATATTATCTTTAGAGCCACAGTAAAGGAGTTTTTCCATTTTTAACTTTATGAGCTTGATTGAATATACAAATACTGTAAGCGAGTGTTCAAAATCCCTTATATAAAATTTACCTGAGTAATATTGGACAGTCCTATCAGATAGGAAACAACGCACACAACAGCAATGAAGATTTCTCTTCGATTGCGTAATAATTTTGGAAATTCGTCCACCAAAGCTGTTATGAATCCTTCCACAGTACAGAACTGCAAGTAGATTTATAGGTTATATACAACACATTAAAATGGTGGCATTAGATTTAGCGCAATGTTTTTGAACATTCAATGCTGCCTTATAGCTGCTCCCATTAAAGCTAATGGAAAATTCAGTGGATGCAACATAGGTCAATGCTGAACACTTCTGAAAAACCACCTTTACTGGTTATTAAAATCTAAGCAACAAATTATCCTACAAATTAACAGATGCTTCATTACAATGAATGTTGTTTCTTTTGTGATGGAAGAAGAGGTGCATACAGCCTAAGCCCCACATCTGGCAAACAATTATGCTTGTTCCTGATTGGGATTTCATACAAGCAGAACATTAAGTATATGCATAAAAGCTTTCCAGACTATGCACCTTAATTGGAAGGTGAAAAGCTTAGGGTTGGCTCCTCATTTGGTACGTATCACCATAGCACCATTCAGGCAGTAGAATGATGCCAATCTACATCAGCTGACAGTCTGAACCCCCATGGAGAAACATAAGAAAAATGGCCAATAGAAAGTTATTTTCATGATGACTGAATGTATGCCAGTCTGTTGTATGCAAAATTATAGTCACAGTAAGAAGCGAAATCATGACTTAGCCAATATTTGCATTTCTTCTTAATGAAACATTTCATGCACCATAACTGATGGAATAGTTAGAAAAAAAGAAGAAAGCCTGACAGCCTATTGACATATCTTGTTTGTAATAATTTTAGACTCACTTCTTTGGCTATTACAGTAGCCTCGAGACAACCTCTTCGAAGAACATTTTTGACCCAATTAATTTCACAATAGTTCCCCAGAGTGAAGGTTGTGGTTTATTATTTTTCAACGAACTTTACGCTTGACAAAGGAAATAGTAAAAAGAATAACCTTTGGTTTAATTTTATTTCTTTTATTAAAATGCCTTGCTTTTGTTTGCATATGTACCATTAGTAACCAAATGTATAATATTATTTGCTAAGGTCCTTCACATGGCAGCTGTATCTATGAATCCCTGCATCTCTGTTGAACTTCAGAACTGTTTTATGCAGGGATCTTCACTCTCATGGTCAGTGGCAGGATCATGGTCTACAAAGGTATTTTGTAAATGAATGGAATGTAGAGAAACTGAAAATATTATCACCCTTTTGGCAATTAAAATATAAGCTACCCATTCCTTTTTCTGTGGTGTAAATATGTTCTTGCAGTTGTATGATGTTTTATAATTTTTTAAGCACTGTAAGTCCAAAAAAGATTTTCTCCAAAATATTATTCTTTCGCATCTTGTTTTCAGTTCGACAGTCTGGCAGAACCTTTGAGCTCTGTACTGACCGACTAGTCATTTCAATATTGAGGTTAACATGGATAAAGTCCTTCCTGGTGTAGGCCTAGCATCTCAGAGACTTGCTTCCTTTCCACACATTACCATGAGAACTGTGCTAGCCTCTCTCTCTTTTTTGTCCTTCAGGTGCCCAAGACAAAGTTTCACAGTAGTAGCCATCTGACTCTTGAATTGCATTTATAAGTTATACTTCAAACCTTGCAATTTAAGATGCAACATGGCCTCTTAGTCTACACCTTCTGCTAGTTGTAGATTCTGAAGGCTCCTTCCACTTGTTCCACTAAGCTAGACTTTTCTAGCTATCAGATTAGCTTTCAAGTCAGGTGCTGTGGGGAGTCATAGTGTATATGATTCCTTCATTAGGAAACGTTTGTTACAGCTAAACCTCTAAACTATGTTAAAATATTGCTACAGAGATGAACGCCTCAGAAATGTTTATAATCTAGGGATGTTAGAGTATAACCGATTAATGGATAAGCTGATGTTTATCAGTTAATTGCCTCAGTTACACTCAGTCAGCTCCCGGGGAAGTGGTTTCACTGTGGCAGGGTAGCAAAGCCACCTCCCCAGGAGCCAGGGAGGCAAGAGTTGACTGCTGCTCGTGAGCCCTCCCGAGAGGTTTCTCTGCAGGCTCTATAGCATGAAGCCTTTGCTGTGGGCTCTGTAGTATAAAGCTAAGCGGGCAACTGTGTAACTGCTGAGATTTTCAGTGGTTACATGTTTACCCTATTACACAATTTGTAACATCATGACTGGCTTCGTTTTTTCGAATGGCGAGTTTTCAGATCAATTTGAGATATCCAATGGTGTGAAGCAAGGATGTGTGCTGGCCCCAGTGCTAGTCAACCTCTTTTTTACATGTGTCCTCAGCCACACAGTCAGGGACTTGGACCATGGAGTCAGGCTTGATGAGTCACTTTTCGACCTTTGTCGTTTGAATGCTAGAACCAAGACACTTGAGAGGCTCATTCTTGAAGCCCTTTTTGCTGACAACTGTGCACTTATGGCACACAAGGAATCTGATCTCCAGCTGATCTCAAGTTTGCTGAAGCAACTCGCCTCCTTGCTTTGACCATCAGCCTAGGTACTGTTTCAGCCTGCTCCAGGATCTGCTGCTCTCCCCCTTCAATCTTTATTGAAGGAACAGAGTTAAAAACAGTGGACGAGTTTAAGTACCTCGGCAGTGTGATAGCCAATGACGGCTCCCTTGACAAAGAAATTAATGCCAGGATCTGCAAAGCCAATCAGGCATGAGGACGTCTGAGAGCACGAATGTTGAATCAGCACAATATTTGACAATCCACTAAACTGAAAGTATACAGGGCTGTAGTCTTGACCTGTTTGGATGTGAAGCATGGACCTTATACAGAAAACATGTGAAACTATTGGAGCACTTCCACACATGCAGCCTGAGGCCATTACTGCACATTCGATGGCAGGCACAAACTTGGAAGTCCTTGACAGAGCAGGAACCACAAGCATTGAAGCCATGATTCTGAAAGCCCAGCTTTGTTGGACAAGGCACATCATTTGAATGGAGGAGTCAAAAATTCCTAAGCAACTCCTCTATAGAGAATTCTCCCAGGGCAAAAGGAATCAAGGTAGGCCTCAGAAGAGGTATAAAGACTGTGTAAAGGCCAACGTTGGTCATGCTGGATTAAAGCTAAAGCAGCTAGAGCTGCATGCAGAAGACCGAACAGGCTGGAATGCTCTCGTACAACACATATATGACAACTTTGAAGAGCAGTGATGTATATGCCTGATTGATGCTCGTGAGAGGAGAAAAGCAACAGTAGCAGCCACACCAACAGAGCCACGACAATTCCTTTGCCCCCACTGTGAACGTCCATGCCATTCAAGGCTTGGACTCCTCAGCCACATATGAGTCCACAACCGATGAGCCTGTGCAAGCTCAAGACATCACGTCAGACACGACAGACTACCAACAACATCCCTATTATAATAAATAGAAATTTGTTAATAGGGATATTTGTTAACAGGAGGCCCAGTTTGCAGAGTACGCATCCTGCATACTGAACCTATTTTTGCTGCAGCCATTGACTCTGAGGTTTGGAAGTAGTAGTTCCTGTGGAAAGTGGCTCAGTACCATTTGCTGGCCCTCAGAATATTCCAAACCCTGAGGTCCCCTTACCTATATAAGGGTATGTCTACACTACAAAGTTAATTCGAACTAACAGACGTTAGTTCGAATTAACTTTGCTAGGCGCTACACATGCAAACCGCTCGTTCGAACTTAATTCGAACTAACAGTGCGCTTAATTCGAACTAGGTAAACCTCATTGCACAAGGACTAACGCCTAGTTCGAATTAAGTAGTTCGAATTAAGGGCTGTGTAGCCACTTAATTTGAACAAGTGGGACGCTAGCCCTTCCCAGCTTGCCCTGGTGGCCACTCTGGGCACCACCAGGGAAACTCTTCTGCCCCCCTCCCGGCCCCGGAGCCCTTAAAGGGGCACGGGCTGGCTACGGTGCCCGTGCCAGGTGCAAGCCTGCCAGCACCCAGCCAGCAGACCCTGCACCTGGCACGGCTCGAGCCGGCCACCCGCTACCACGCAGCCCTCCCCCTCTTCCCGGGACCAGGCTGGCGGCTCCCGGGAGTCTGCCCAGGTCCGCTAGACCAGGCGGGTGCCCGCCTCTTGTGCAGACATCGTGGACCTCATCCACGACCTCTGCACTAGGCACAGGAAAGTGGCAGTCTAGGGCAGGAGAGCTGGAGCTGGAGAGCTGGAGCAGGTTGGCATGAAAATCAAGGTGGTCCAGTGAGACCCCTGACCCTGAGCCCTGAGCTTAGAATGGCCGTACTGGGTCAGACCAAAGGTCCATCTAGCCCAGTAGCCTGTCTGCCGACTGCGGCCAACACTAGGGACCCTGGAGGGGATAGACTGAAGACAATGACCAAGCCATTTGTCTCGTGCCATCCATCTCCAGCCTTCCACAAACAGAGGCCAGGGACACCATTCCTACCCCCTGGCTAATAGCACTCCATGGACCCAACCTCCATGACTTTATCTCACTTCTCTTTAAACTCTGTTATAGTTCTAGCCTTCACAGCCTCATACAGAAAGGAGTTCCACAGGTTGACTATGTGCTTTGTGAAGAAGAACTTTCTGTTGTTAGTTTGAAGCCTGCTACCCATTCATTTCATTTGGTGTCCTTTAGTCCTTCTATTATGGGAACTAATGAAGAACTTTTCTTTATGCACCCTCTCCACACCACTCATGCTTTTATAGACCTCTATCATATCCCCCTTCAGTCTCCTCTTTTCCAAGCTGAAAAGTCCCAGTCTCTTTAGCCTCTCTTCATATGGGACCTGTTCCAAACTCCTGATCATTTTAGTTGCCCTCCCCTCTCCCACCCTCTCTCTTCCCCTCTCCCACCTCCTTTTCCCAGTCTCCCCGAGTTTTGTTCAATAAAGAGAGTTTCTATTTTTAAACACACGTGTCCTTTATTTTGTACATCAGGAAGGGGGGCTAGGGAGGGGTAAATGGAAGGAGGTGAGGGAGGAATGGGGTACGAGCCCCCGATGGGGAGGACTGGACTGGCTCTGCGGGCTCCTCGGGGTGGAAACTCTCCTGAAGCCCCTCAATTGACCCCCCCCTCCAGATGGCAGCCTGCGGCAAGTGCAGCCGGGCTGATGGCCGAGTGCTGTGATGTGCCGAGTGTGGGCACTCCAAGCCAGGACTGCTTTGCAAGCGGGGAACCCCTGAGAACTATCTGTCTGGGGTGGGGTTCGGGTCCCTTTAAGCACAGCCCTCGGCTAGCCTGAGGCAGCAGCTCCACACTCTAATTCCTAACCTGATGCCCTGCCGGCACTGCTTCTGGCCATCCTTAACCTCAGTTCAGGGTCCACTCAATGTGGACATGCTAGTTCGAATTCGCAAAATGCGAAGTCGAACTAGTTTTTAAGTCTAGATGCGCTAATTCGAATTAGCTTAGTTAGTAATTAAGTTAGTTCGAATTAGTGCTGTAGTGTAGACATACCCTCAGTGATTCTGTACTCAGTGATGGCTTACACTTTGAAATGCATAGGAAGAGCATATCGTGTCAGAACTGTGTGTCATTAGAAAGAAAAGGTGAATCACCAATAAAATATACTTACCTCTCTCGCTTTGTCTCTCTAATGTCCTGGCACGAACATGGCTACAACAACACTGTATACTGTGGGTCATGTCATACATACTGTAGAATAAAATTTGCTTTCTTAGTAAATATTTTTAAAAATAATCTACAGTAAGCAACATTACCTGGCTGTCAATTCCAAGCATAAGCAACATGGAGAAGAACAGAATTGCCCACAATGGAGAGACAGGTAACTGTGTTACAGCTTCTGGATAAGCTAAAAATGCCAGTCCAGGACCTGGTAAGAGAAGCAAGAGATGGGTTGTTAATGGTATGTCTTTATTTTAGCTTTGATATAATACATCAGAATGGGGAAGGTATTTGCATGCTCTGGTACTTCAGTTTTAGATTTGTTTGCCAATCTGTTCCAGGTGCAAGTTGGGCTAGGACAGCTATAACAGAGACAGAAAATAAACTTCATTATAGAGAAATAAGTGTTACTTCAAGTTCAAATGTTTTAATTTAGGATTTTGCATCTTTGGACTCCTTGGTGAACTATATCGGCTTTAGATCTACACTCAAAGGCTGTGTCCAGACTCAGGGTTTTTTTTCGGAAAAAGTAGCCTTTTTCCAAAAAAATTTCACCTGCGTCTAGACTGCAGCCGCGTTCTTTCGAAATTAAATCGAAAGAACGCGGCTCTTCTTTCGACGGCGGTAAACCTCATTTCATGAAGAAGAACGCCTTCTTTCGAAAGTGCTCTTTCGAAAGAAGGCGTTCTTGAATGTAAATAGGGCTTCTTCGAAAGAGAGCATCCAGACTCACTGGGTGCTTTCTTTCGAAAAAGCAGCTTGCTTTTTCGAAAGTTCCGTGTGCAGTCTAGACGCTCTCTTTCGAAAGAGGCTTGCAGTCTAGACATAGCCAAACAGTTGCTGATAGCTGTAACTACAGCCAGAGAAGTCCTTAGGAAATGTGCAGACAATTCCCCTCGGTGTGGACAGAATAGATAATAAGAATATCAAAAGTAGCTCTGCTGGAGATGGAGATTTACTTCCTTTTATTTAGAATACAACCACTTGCTATTTCATGGAATTATTTCTATTGCCATGTACATCACTCAAGAACTGTTTTCTAACAGTGGCTCAGGCCAGATGCTTCAGAGAGAATGAACAAAACAGGGCAATTCCAAATGATCCATCCCATTATTTAGTACCAGGTTCTGACACTTGGAGGTTTAGAAAGTCCTGCAGCATGAGGTTGTATTCCTGGCCATCTGGGCTACTATCAACTGATGGACATATCCTCCATGAATTTAACTGTTAAACGTCATTCACAACATCCCCAGAAACCAAGTTTCACAGGATGACTTTGCAGTCTTTGAAGAATTACTTCCTTTTGATAGCTTTAAACCTGTTGCCTATTAATTTTATCTGGTGATGACCAATTCTTGTGCTATATAAAGGGGTAAGTAGCACTTCCCTATCATTTTCTCCACATCATTCATGAGGGGTATTTTAATCAGCCTCTACCATGTCCCACTTAACTGTTTTTTTCCTAAGATGAACAGTCCCATCTTTTTAATCTCTTTTTTTTATATGGAAGCTGTTCCGTGCTCCTAATCACTTCTGTTGCCTTTTTCTGTACCTTTTCTAATTCTAATATATCTTTTTTGAGATGAAGCAACCAGAACTGCACACTGTAATCAAAGTGTGGATGTGTCATATAGTGGCATTAGGATATCTATTTTATTATCTATAAACTTTTCTAATGGTTCCTAATATTCTGTTTGCTTTTTTTTTATTGCTGCTGCACCTTAAGTTGCAGGGTGGGAGGTCTAGGTTGGATATTAAGAAAAACTATTTCACTAGGAGGGTGGTGAAGTACTGGAATGGGTTACCTAGGGAGGGGCTGGAATCTCCATCCCTAGAAGTTTTTAAGTCCCAGTGTGACAAAGCCCTGGCTGGGATGATTTAGTTAGGGTTGGTCCTGCTTTGGGCAGAGGCTGGACTTTATGACTTCCTGAGATCACTTCCAGCCCTATGATTCTCTGATTCTATAATTAAGTGACTGTATTCAGGAAACTATCCACAATAAGTGAAAAATCTCTTTCTTGAGTGGTAACAGCTAATTTAGATCCCACCATTTTGTATGTGTAGTTGTGATTATTATTTCCAATGTGCATTACTTTGCACTTTTCATCATTGAAATTCCTATGCCATTTTGTTGCCCAGTCACCTAGTTTAAAGAGATACTTCTGTAATGCTTCACATTCAGCTTTGGACTTAACCTCTCACAAGTAATTTTGTATCAACTGCAAACGTTGTCACTTCACCATTCACCCCTTTTGTCCAGAATACATAGAACAGTGCTGGTCCCAGTATGCTTGGTTTTTTTACCATGAATCACAAGGACTGAAAAATGAAGTGAAAAATTACTTTAATTAAAAAAGGAAAAAGCTTGCTTTTGTTATCTCAGCACATTGGGAACTACTGTTAGTAGGTTGATGGAGAAATTCACAACAGCTAAAATAATAATAGAAATAAAAAATGGGGTGCCTCTTCCTAAAGTGGATACCCTAGTTATTAACTGTAAATTTAATAAAACCTTATTCAGTTTTCACAGAAAATAAATTACATCTGTGATAACTGGCAGGAACATACTGTAGCTTTTGGAAAAGCAAAGTAGCATACAACATTAGACAACTGAATCGTCTGTTTCCATATCCACATTGCATACACATTGACGTTTGCTGGTCAACATTATGAAATATGATTGGAATGCATCCTACTAGGGATGTTAGTGTATAGTTGTGCAAATGATTAATTGAATATCCTGGGCTTATCGGTTAATCCTAAAGATGACACGCACTCCTTCCTTCTTGCTGACTCTGATACAGAGGCAGCAAGGGGGGTGGAGGTGAGAGCTGGTGAGAGCTGGAACACACAGAGCTGCCTGCCTTCTTACCCCTAAACTGCAGCTTTGATAAACCCAGCTCCCCTCATGGACTGGCTCCTGCCTCTGATAAAGAGGCAGCAGTGTGAATAGCAGGGGGCTCCCCAGAGGTGGGGCCAGGAGTGCACTGGCTGCCAGCCCCAACCCTGGGGACCTTTGAATAATCATGTAATCGGTAAGATTTGGTGTGGTTACATGGTTATTCAATTAAACAATATCTAACATCGCTATTTCCTACAAGACAAAAATGCCAGAAAGAGAAATGTGCGCTTGTTTTGCTGTGTTCCCAAGCCTCAAGGAAATACAGAGCAGAGGTTGCTAAGATCATGTCTAAAAATTCCTCTCTTAATTCATACTACTATTTGCAAAATGAAACTGGAACTTTTAGATAAAATATCGGCAATAAATATATTAAGATTCAAAGACCAAATATTTCAGGTTGTATTGTGCAGTTTATGGTGTATTAACAAACCCACATGTTTAAAAATAATATTTGAGATGGGCCCAACCCAATATAGCAGATCTGTATTGCTCCATAATTTTGGGTGGTGGGTTCTGAACTGGAATCTGCAGACAAATGTTAGGGTTGGCTTGTATCTCTGGACTAAACCAATAATCCCAGGTCCAAACACCATAATACACAATGTATGAAATCCACATATTGAGCCAAGCTCCTTTCTGATAATAATGATACCTTACACCTAACAAAAGGGAGCAAGTATTCTTCAGAGCTTAATCCAAATCAGTCCGATGATATATATAAATCAGGATATGAACCACATTTTTTTCCAGTGTTGCTTAGCAAAACAGAGTATGCTTACAAAATCAAATCCCAACAGGAACATGGAACTGCCAAACTAGATTTGGCTACAGCACAGCATCTGTAGTGTAATTGTCAAAAGAAATATACACAATACAGGCAGTCCCCGACTTATGCGGATCCGACTTATGTCGGATCCGCAGTTACGAACACGGACTGCGGGACCTCGCGGTCCCGCCGCCCGTGTACTCCCAGCGAGAAAAGCTGCTCTGCGTCTGCCTGGTCTGCAGACCAGGAAGACGTGGAGCAAGGCCGCGGAGGGGCTCCGGCAGAGGAGCAGCCCAGGTGCGCCTGGGCTGCCCCCATGCCGGCTTCCCCCGAGGCTTTGCAAAGCCCCTCCGCTGCCAGAGCCCCTCCGCGGCTTTGCAAAGCCTCGGGGGAAGCCGGCAGGGGGGCAGCCCAGGCGCCCTGGGCTGCTCCGCTGCCCGAGCCCCTCCGCAGCTTTGCAAAGCCGCGGGAGAAGCCAGCAGCAGGGCAGACCAGACGCGCCGCGGCTGTCCCGCTGCCGGCGTCCTCAGAGGCTTTGCTCCCTGTCTCCCTGGTCTGCTGGTCTCCAGCAGACCAGGGAGACGGGGAGCAAAGCCTCGGAGGACCTGGGCGGCGAGACCGCAGTGCGTCTTGGTCCGCCGCCCGCGTCTTCCTGGTCTGCTGGGGGGGGGGGGGGGGCGCAGCTAGTACGCCCCCCCCCCCAGCAGACTAGGCTTTTCTCCGGTCGCCTGTGGCGAGCAGCTGGGGCGCTGCTGGTTGGTCCCGCAGCGCTGCTCTGGTCGCTACTGGACCAACCCGGCAGCACCCCAGCTGCTCTGCCCCAGGCATCCCCAAGTCAGCTGCTGCTGAAACTGACCAGCGCTGACTACAGGAAGCCCGAGGCAGAGTTGCTCTGCCCCGGGCTTCCTGGAATCAGCTGCTGATCAGTTTCAGCAGCAGCTGACTCGGGGAGCTTGGGGTTCTTAAGTTGATTCTGTATGTAAGTCGGAACTGGCGGTCAGTTTCAGCAGCGGCTGAATCTGGACGCCAGTTCCGACTTACATACAGATTCAACTTAAGAACAAACCTACAATCCCTATCTTGTACATAACCTGGGGACTGCCTGTATTCCAAAAGCCACTTCCACAATATCATAAACTGCTCTTTCAATTCAAGTAGCCTATCTCCTGTCTGTGAAATCAAGGGAATGTCATTTGACTAAGGATGTTAAAATGCAGTTAATTGACTAGTTGACTAGTTGATGAAATTTCCATGACTGGTCGATAGGCACTGCCGCATTCCTCCTTTGAAATGTGCAAGAGCCCCAGCAGGAACTCCCAGTGGAGGGCAGGGGGGGTCTTGTGCATTTCAAAGCCATGGAGGCTGGGGTGGGTAGGGGACTCCATGCTAAGGGCTCCCCTATCCCTTTGAATCACACGGAGGCAGCAGTTTCAATGGGGCAGCAGCAGCACAGCTCCTCGCGAATCTGGGATCAACTGGGGACTCCCCAGCTAATCCTGGGTCCTGGGGAAATGCCATGGGGAGGCCAAGATCAGCTGGGAATCTCCTGCTGATCCTGGTATCCAGGGCTGCTCCTTTGAATCCCCGCAGAGGCGGTGTTTTAAAGGGGCAGCCTGCTGCACAGCTGTGCAGCTGCTGCCTTGGAGTTTCAAAGCTGTGCAGCATTGCCACTTTGAAGTACCCCTCCGCCCCCTTTGCTGCCTCTATTTCATAGGGGCAGTGGGGGGGGGGGGAGGAGGGGGGGATGGAGAAGGGGGGGAATTGACTAGTTGACATTACTATTTGATAAGCAAATGCTTATTGGATAGTCGACTAGTCTTTAACATCCTTACATTTGACTGGTATTTTTTATTTCCATTTGCATATTGTTTTATACCAATGTTGCTGAGAAAAGTAGCAATACACCACTACACAGTCCAGCAAATCATGTGCTTGCTGATCTTATAGAAAGGCTCTTTACAAGAGCAGCTGCAGATAATAATGACAAAAACTCAAGTCCAAAAAGAGACATATAATAGTTTCATGACAGTGCATATCACTTTTTCAGAATAAAAAAGATATGAACTTCTGCAGATATGGAAGAAAAAATAATGACAAATAAAATCCAAAACTAATACTATGTATTAAGTCCCATCTGGACATTAGAGGCATTTACGTCAATATTAGAGACTGATACAGGTTTCTGAATGCGTTCACTTCTCTCTCAACTCTCTTTCCACTATCCCAATCATCATTGGGTAAAACAGTATTCTGGAAAAAAAAACCTATGATTAAGACACAATAACCACTCATAGACTTTAAGGTCAGAAGGGACCATTATGATCATCTAGTCTGACCCCCTGCACAATGCAGGCCACAGAATCTCACCCACCCACTGCTAGAATAATCCTCTCACCTATATCTCAGATATTGAAGTCCTTGAAATGATGGTTCAAAGACCCCAAGATTCAGAGAATCCCCCCGCAAATGACTCATGCCCCAGGCTACAGAGGAAGGCAAAAAACCACCAGGGCCTCTGCCAATCTACCCTGGAGGAAAATTCCTTCCCGACCCCAAATATGGTGATTAGCTAAACCCTGAGCATGTGGGCAAGACTCACCAACCAGATACCCAGAAAAAAGTTCTCTATAGCAACTCCTATCTTCCCACCATTGGCCTATTTACCACTGATAGTGAAAGGTCAATTAATTGCCAAGATCATGTTAGCTCATTAAACCATCCCCTTCATAAGCCCATCTAGCTTTATCTTGAAGCCAGATAGGTCTTTTGCCCCCACTACTTCCTTTGGAAGGCTGTTCCAGAACTTCACTCCTCTGATGGTTAGAAACCTTCACCTAATTTCGAGTCTAAACTTCCTAATAGCCAGTTTATATCCATTTGTTCTTGTGTCCACATTGGTATTGAGCTTAAATAATTCCTTTCCCTCCCTGGCATTTATCCCTCTACTATATTTAAAGAGAGCAATCATATCTCCCCTCAGCCTTCTTTTGGGTAAGGTAAACAAGTCAAGCTCCTGGAGTCTCCTTTCATAAGACAGGTTTTCCATTCCTCGGATCATCCTAGTGGCCCTAATTTGCACCTGTTCCAGTTTGAATTCATCCTTCTTAAACATGGGAGACCAGAACTGCACACAGTATTCCAAATGAGGTCTCACTAATGCCTTATATAACAGCACTAACACCTCCTTATCCCTACTGGAAATACCTCACCTAATGCATCCCAAGACCGTATTAGCCTTTTTCACAGCCATGTCACAATAGTCATCCTGTAATCAACCAGGACTCCGAGGTCCTTCTCCTCTTCCATCACTTCCAACTGATGTGTCCCCAGCTTATAATTAAAATTCTTGTTATTAATCCCTAAATGTATAACCTTACACTTCTCACTATTAAATTTCATCCTATTACTATGACTCCAATTTACAAGATCATCCAGATCTTTCTGTATGATATCCCGATCTTTTTCTGAATTGGCAATACCTCCCAACTTTGTGTCATCCACCAACTTTATTAGCATACTCCCACTTTTAGTGCTGAGGTCAGTAATAAAAAGATTAAATAATAATGGTCCCAGAACAGATCCCTGAGGAACTCCACTAGTAACCTCTCTCGAGCCTGACACTTCACCTTTCAGTATGACTCGCTGTAGTCTCCCCTTTAACCAGTTCCTTATCCAGCTCTCAATTTTCATATTGAGCCCCATCTTTTCCAATTTAACCAATAATTCCCTATGTGGTACTGTATCAAATGCCTTACTGAAATCGAGGTAGATTAAATCCACTGCATTTCCTTTATCTAAAAAAATCTGTTACTTTCTCAAAGAAGGAGATCAGGTTGGTTTGGCAAGATCTACCTTTTGTAAAACCATGTTGTAATTTGTCCCAATTGCCTATGTCTCAATGTCCCTAACTCCTTTCTCCTTCAAAATTTTTTCCAAGACTTTGCATACTACAGGGGCTCGTCTACACTGGCCCCTTTTCCGAAAGGGGCATGTTAATTTCACAGGTCGTAATAGGGAAATCCGCGGGGGATTTAAATATCCCCCGCGGCATTTAAATAAAGATGTCCGCCGCTTTTTTCCGGCTTTTAGAAAAGCCGGAAAAGAACGTCTACACTGGCCCCGATCCTCTGGAAAAAAAGCCCTTTTCCAGAGGATCTTATTCCTACTTCAAAGTAGGAAAGTACTTCAAAGTAGGAATAAGATCCTCCGGAAAAGGGCTTTTTTTCCGGAGGATCGGGGCCAGTGTAGACGCTCTTTTCTGGCTTTTCTAAAAGCCGGAAAAAAGCGGCGGACATCTTTATTTAAATGCCGCGGGGGATATTTAAATCCCCCACGGATTTCCCTATTACGACCTGTGAAATTAACATGCCCCTTTCAGAAAAGGGGCCAGTGTAGACGTAGCCAAGGGTTGTACCGTTTGACTGGAGAATTGCTAATATAGTTCCTATCTTTAAGAAAGGGAAAAAAAGTGACCCAGGTAACTACAGGAATATTCGAAGTAGGAATAAGACCCTCCGGAAAAGGGCACTTTTTCCGGAGGATCGGGGCCAGTGTAGACGCTCTTTTCCGGCTTTTTTAAAAGCCGGAAAAAAGCGGCGGACATTTTTATTTAAATGCCGCGGGGGATATTTAAATCCCCCGCGGATTTCCCTACGACGACTGGTGAAATTTACATGCCCCTTCCGGAAAAGGGGCCAGTGTAGACGTAGCCCTTGAGTTTAGAGATTCATTAAAAATTTTTGCTAATGGACTTGCAATTTCATGTGCCAGTTCCTTTAATATTCTTGGATGAAGATTATCTGGGCCCCCCAATTTACTCCAATTAAGATGTTCAAGTTTGGTTTCTACCTCGGATTTGGTAATATCTACCTCCATATCCTTATTCCCATTTGTTATGTTGCTGTTATCCCTAAGCTCTTCATTAGCCTCATTAAAGACTGAAACAAAGTATTTGTTTAGATATTGAGCCATGCCTAGATTATCCTTAACTTCCACTCCATCCTCAGTGATTAGCGGTCCCACTTCTCTCTCTCTTTTTTTTTTTTCCTATTTATATGGCTATAAAACCTTTTACTATTGGTTTTAATTCCCTTTGCAAGGTCCAACTCTACATGACTTTTAGCCTCTCTTACTTTGTCCCTACATGCTCGAACCTCAATAAGGTAGCTTTCTTTGCTGAGCCCTCCCATCTTCCACTCCTTATATGCTTTCTGCTTTCCCTCACAATCTCTTAGCATATTAACTGCAATTTACTTAAAATAAACTATGTTAAAAGTGTTTTTTTTAATTCAGGAAGGTCATTTAATATTTTCCCTATAACTGTACTGCTTTCATAGGGTGCATCTACACAGCAGGGGTTAACTCGAAATAAACTACGCAAATTGAGCTACGTCAATTGCGTAGCTTATTTAGAAATAGCTTATTTTGAAATTGGGAGTGGCTACACAGCACTTATTTCAAAATAGAGCACTCTTCCTCTGACTTCCTTTACTCCTCATATAATGAGGATCACAATAAGAAGTTCTCCAGCTTGACAGTATTTCGACATTATTTCAAAATAACTTTCTGCTGGGTAGACGCAAACTATGTTATTTTGAAATAATGCTAGTTATTGCGAAATAATGTTGCTATGTAGATGTACCCATACCTATTCTATAATTGTGGGTGAGTCTGACATTTTTCAAAGTTTTAAAAAAAATTTAAGAACCAAACTGTGAAGAGAGAATGACCCATGCTGAAAACATTCTGTGTTCTGTATTCATCTCATGTTGCACAGAAAAGCCCACTAGATCTTGCTCCGGCAAGAAGAAATATAGTAACAGATGCACATTATTTTTTAGCATGAAACAGCTACTGTATTTCAGCTATTTGCTTCAGCCTGGATTCATAAAGGAAATTTAAGTGTTGCAATACTCAGTGTCAGAATACCTAACTTTTAGATGTTTAATAAAGTTAGTTTAACAAGCAGAATGATTAATCAAAACAATCAAAGTTAGAATAATTAACCTATATAACAAAAAGGATTTAGTATAATTATTGACATATATGAATATTATAGAACAATGAAAAAATAATGGGTGAGCAGAAGTTAGAAGACACCATTGCTGCTAGTCTGCTGCTTTTGCTTCAGAAAAGCACGAGAGCACATTTTTGGTTTTAAGTTGTATGGATGTGTAAAAGGAAATTACTCACCTTGTGCAGTAACAACTGTTCTTTGAGATATGTGTCCCCATGGGTGCTCCACTGTTCGTGTCAAGCTCATCATGGTGCCACAGATCAGAGATTTTTCTAACAGTGTCTGGCCAGGTTGCACATGTGCGGTGGGAGGGGTGCATGCTGTTTGGACCTTGAAGCTCATAAGAACATAAGAATGGCCGTACTGGGTCAGACCAAAGGTCCATCTAGCCCAGTATCCTGTCTACCAACAGTGGCCAGCACCAGGTACCCCAGAGAGGGTTGACCGAAGACAATGATCAAGCGATTTGTCTCCTGCCATCCCTCTCCAGCCTCTGACAAACAGAGGCCAAGGACACCATTTTATCCCCTGGCTAATAGCCTTTTATGGACCTAACCTCCATGAATTTATCCAGCTTCTCTTTAAACTCTGTTAGGGTATGTCTACACTACCCCGCTAGTTCGAACTAGCGGGGTAATGTATGCATACCGCACTTGCTAATGAAGCCCGGGATTTGAATTTCCAGGGCTTCATTAGCATAAGCGGGGAGCCGCCGTTTTTAAATCCCCGCTGCTTCGAACCCCGTGCAGCGCGGCTACACGGGGCTCGAACTAGGTAGTTCGGACTAGGTTCCTATTCCGAACTACCGTTACTCCTCGTGAAACGGTATGCATACATTACCCTCCTAGTTCGAACTAGGAGGGTAGTGTAGACATACCCTTATAGTCCTAGCCTTCACTGCCTCCTCTGGCAAGGAGTTCCATAGGTTGACAACACGCTGTTTGAAGAAGAACTTCCTTTTATTAGTTTTAAACCTGCTACCCATTAATTTCATTTGGTGTCCTCTAGTTCTTCTATTATGGGAACTAATAAATAACTTTTCTTTATCAGCCCTCTCCACACCACTCATGATTTTATAGACCTCTATCATATCCCCCCTCAGTCTCCTCTTTTCTAAACTGTAAAGTCCCAGTCTCTTTAGCCTCTCCTCATATGGGACCCGTTCCAAACCCCTAATCATTTTAGTTGCCCTTTTCTGAACCCTTTCCAAGGCCAAAATATCTTTTTTGAGGTGAGGAGACCACATCTGTACACAGTATTCAAGATGTGGGCGTACCATATTTTTATAAAGGGGCAGTAAGATGTTCTGGGTCTTATTTTCTATCCCTTTCCTAATAATTCCTAGCAACCTATTTGCCTTTTTGACCGCCGCTGCACACTGTGTGGAAGTTTTCAGAGAATTGTCCACGATAACTCCAAGATCTCTTTCCTGATTTGTCGTAGCCAAATTAGCCCCCATCATACTGTACGTATAGTTGGGGTTATTTTTCCCGATGTGCATTACTTTACACTTATCCACATTAAATTTAATTTGCCATTTTGTTGCCCAATCACTCAGTTTGGTGAGATCTTCTTGGAGTCCCTCACAGTCTGCTTCTGTCTTGACTATCCTAAACAGTTTGGTATCATCTGCAAACTTTACTACGTCACTGCTTACCCCTTTCTCCAGATCATTTATGAATAAGTTGAAAAGGATTGGTCCCAGGACTGACCCTTGGGGTACACCACTAGTTACCCCTCTCCAATCTGAAAATTTACCATTTATAAATGAGCTTGTGCGCACAGCCTACCTGCCCTTAGTTTCTTCGTTTACAGCCTGTCTACTATAGTTGATCTGAAGAAGCAGTGAGGATGGGTGGATCATGGAGTACCCATGGGGATACACATCTCAAAGAAACATCATTACTGAACAAGGTGAGTAACTTCCTTTCTTCTTTGAGTGATGTCCCTGTGGGTGCTCCACTGTTGCTGACTACACAGCAGTACCCCAAAAATGGTAGGAGGGCTTTGGATTAATTTATGTGAGCTGTGGAAAGCACTGCACTGGCATCATTGGAATTCGTGGTCAGCTTCATAGAAATTGCATAATGTCTCATGAAGGTATGCTTAGATGATCAAGTGGCAGCACAGCAACTGTCCTTAAAAGGTTGCTACAGCTCATGTTGAATGAGTTCTAGGAAGCTTAGGGAGATGTCTGCCTTGTAGGGAGTAGCACTGGGTAATACAAGATCAGTTTGGAGGTGCACTGAGGAGAGATGCATCTGATGAAGTGGGTCATTGCCTAGGAAAGCTCATGCTCCAATAAATCTGTTAGTCTATAACATGTCACAGGACTTCTCATTGGTTTTGAGAGGAGAGAAGCATTTCTCGAAACAAATAACTTGTGTGACCTGCGAAACGGTTGTATGCAGTCTATATAAAAGTACAAAGCTCTCCGTATGTCTAGGGTACGTCTAGACTACATGCCTCTGGCGACAGAGGCATGTAGATTAGGGTACCGGACATAGTAAAATGAAACGGCGATTTAAATAATCGCCGCTTCATTTAAATTTACATGGCTGCTGTGCTGAGCCGACAAACAGCTGATCAGCTGTTTGTCGGCTCAGCGCGATAGTCTGGACGCTCCCCTGCCGACATCAAAGATATTTGTCGACCACCCAGGTAAACCTCATCCCAGGAGGCATACCTGGGTGGTCGACAAATACCTTTGATGTCGGCAGGGGAGCGTCCAGACTATCGCGCTGAGCCGACAAACAGCTGATCAGCTGTTTGTCGGCTCAGCGCGGCAGCCATGTAAATTTAAATGAAGCGGCGATTATTTAAATCGCCGCTTCATTTTACTATGTCTGGTAGCCTAATCTACATGCCTCTGGCGACAGAGGCATGTAGTCTAGACGTACCCTAAGGTATGTAGAATGGCTTGTTTGTGGGAGGTGGGAGGCTTTGGATAAAAGGTTCATAGGATGATGGGCTCCTTAATATGGAAATCTGAACAGACTTTTGGCAGGAAGGAAGGGTGAGGCTGAAGAATCACTTTGTCCTTATGATACATGGTATAAGGCAGGGTGGCTGTGAGAATAATCTCACTAATGCTTTGTGCAGATGTGATTACTACCAAAAATACCATTTTCATCACCTGTAGAGCTAGGGGGCATTTGGCAAGAGGCTCAAATGGTAATCTAGTTAAAGCACTGAGCACCAGCTCCAAATCCCACATAGGGGCTATAGGTCTATGTGGGGGGCAAGGGTTGTGGTTAGCCAGCCCCTCGAGGAACCTCTTGGAAATGAGGTGTACAAAAACCGAAGCCCCATCAATCAGTAGATGGAGTGTTGATAGTGCTGCTAGGCGAACTCTTAGAGGCCTTGTTTTAGGTGTACGATATAGTCAAGGATTAAGTGAAGAGGAGGATCAGATGGATACATATCAATGCTTGTACACTAAGATGCGAAGTACTTCCACTTATGAAGGTAGGTATTGTGAGTGGTCTGTCTT
Organism: Pelodiscus sinensis; assembly: GCF_052426305.1. Taxonomy (NCBI): domain Eukaryota; kingdom Metazoa; phylum Chordata; order Testudines; family Trionychidae; genus Pelodiscus; species Pelodiscus sinensis. Next base: position 14,972,912 of record NC_143062.1, on the reverse strand, counting down.
CTACTCTGGAGAAGAATGGCTTTCACTTGCTGGGAACACCTTTCTTCCATTCCTGCGAATCAGATAGAAAACAGGCTATCAGATCTAGGGTTTCTGGGTGGGGATGGAGAAAGGTGACTCTGTTCTGCAATAGGAGGTCTGGGCAAGTTGGAAGAGGGAAGGAAGGTTGAAGAGACATTTGAGAGAGATAGAGAAGCCAGGTCTGTCTAGGCCAACCTGGCGTTATGAGGTTGACCCAGGCCCCATCCAACTTGATCTTCCTGAGGACCCAGGCAATAAGTGGGATGGGTGGGAAGGCATAGTGGAAATGAGCATCCATAGAATCAGGAAGACATCACCCAATAATCTGGAACCTATGCCCACTCTAGAGCAATGAAGGGCACATTTGGTATTCCTGTATTTTGCAAAGAGATCTACTGTCAAGAATCCCCAACAGCAGAAGATTTCTTGCAAGACTTGCATATAGATCTCCCATTTGTGGTCTATTTTGAAGTAACGGCTGAGGGCATCACCTATAATATTCTTGATGCCTGGGAGATATGGCACCATGATGTTGACGACATTCCAGATACACCAGTTCCAGAGGCATACAGCTTTAGCACAAAGGGAGCGAGAATGGACACCCACCGATGGTTGATGTAAAACATAGTGGTTGTATTGTCCATGAGGATGCATACTGTAGAACCCTGCATGTGCTGAAGAAACTGCCTGCAAGCATTGTGCACAGCCCTGAGCTCCAGCAGGTAGATGTGTAGATGTGTGAGGACCGCTTGCCTTGGGCAAAATGGTGGTATAAGTATGCCCCCCCAACTGAGGAGAGATGTGTTGGTAGTAATCTGGCTCGACTTTTGGGCTTGGTGGAAAGGGACACCCGCAAGAAGGTTGACAGGACAGATTCACCATTGCAATGAAGTGAGAATCCTTGGAGGTATGGAAATTCACGTATGAATGTGGTATTTGGAAGAAATGTACACTGCAGTGAGCCAGTGTTGGAGGCAATGAAAGTGAAGTTGAGCGTGTTGGACCACATACGTTGTGGTGGACCACATACATTATGGTAGTGACATGATCCATTAGACAGATGCTGGTAAATACTGATACCGTAGGGCTTGACACCATGGTGGAAAGCAGCTTTCTTATTGTCTCAAATCACTGGTGCGGAGGTAAGCATGTGCTGTCAGGGAGTCCAGATGGACTCTTATCAACTCTAGAGATTGGTTAGGATGTAGGGTGGACTTCTAGTGGTTTATAATGAACCTGAGGGAATTGAACAACCTCTGAGCAAATAGCACCATGCTCTCTGTGGCTTGTTTGGAAGGACTGCAAATGAGACAATCATCCAAGTAAGGAAAAATTATGGTGCCTGCATGACATAGGAATGTAGCAACTACAGCCAGCATCTTGGAGAAGACTCTGGGATTGGAGGAGAGCCCAAAAGACAGATATTGGAAATGGTCCGAGGCAACCGTAAACCAAAGGAAACATCTGAGTGCAGGGTGAATTGTTATGTGGAATTAGGTGCCTTGGAGGTCGAAGGCAGCAAACCAGTCTTCCTTGTCCAGTGCCAGGATAATTGATGTGAGTGTAATCATCTTGAACACTTTGTTGAACTTTGTTGAACTGCTGAAGATCAAGGATTGGTCTCCACGCGCCTGTTCTCTTCTCTGTGAGGAAGTAATTTGGATAAAATCCCTTGCTCTGATATCTTTCGGGCACCTAATCTACGGCTCCTATGTGGAGAAGTTCTACCTCTCAACAGAGGAGTATTTTGTGAGAGGGGGTCCCTGAAGAGGGATGGGGAGGGTGGGGAGGTTAGCGGAATGGTGGTAAGAAGGAGGGAGTATCCGCATTTGATGATTTCTAATACCCAATAGTCCATGGTAATCGTCACCCACTGATTGAGAAAGGGGCATAAACAGTGGTGGAAAATGTTGCGTTTGGGTGGAGAGGTACCACTGGCTCTTGAAAAAGCTTCAAACCTGCTGTTTAGAGACTTGGTGAGCAGATGGGCGGTTGTTTGGGATTAATCGGCGTTGATTTCTAGGCTTAGCGCGAGGTTGGTCAAATGGCCTTTGCTGTTGTATGCCATAAGAGAACTCATGTTGTCTTTGGTAGGGTGTATAGTGCTTCCTTCAATATGGGGGCAGATACACCCTAGAGTACACAATGTTGTGTGAGAGTCCTTGCTAGAGTGAAGGATCTCATTAGTTTTAGCTGCAAAATGTTTATCTTTGCCAAAAGGAGAGGTCCTCCTCTTTGTTTTGAAAATCCTAGGGGACCACCGTCGCTTGAAGCCATGATTATCGCCTCATGACAATGGAAGTAGCCGTCACTCTTGCAACTGTATCAGCAGAATCAAGAGCCATTTGAAGGTGTGCTGTAGTGTAACCCTCTTAAACTATTGATTTTAGGATTGGTCTCTTGCCACGCAGGAGGTATGGCATAAACTCAGTGTGTCTTTTTATAGTTATCAAAATTGTGGTTGGCGAGTAAGGCAGTGTAGTTGGCTATTCTAAGTTGTAATGTGGATGAGGAGTATACTTCCCTACCAAATAAGTCCAGGAATTTGTGCTCTTTTTCTTTTTGAGCGGATTTGTATTGGGGGTTTTGGGCTCTATGCTGTGCTGCGTCCATAACCAGTGAATTTGGTTGTGGGTATAGAAATAAAAAGTCCATGCTTTTGGATGGCACAAAATATTTTCTATCAGCCCTCTTGTTCATTGAGGGGCTGAGGCTGGTGTGTGCCAAACCTCATCTGCCACTTCCACAATTACTTCATTGATTGGGAGGGCAATTCTTGATTTTGAGCCGTGCTGAAGGTTCTTCAGGAGCTTATGCTGTTTCTCCTGAACTACTGATAATACCACCTCCTGGCTAGTGGTGACTCTTTTGAATAGATCATGAAACTCTTTCAGGTCATCAGTGGATAATGGATCATCTGGGATGACAGCCTTGTCTGGTGAGGAAGAGGATTTGTCAACTGGGGAAATGTCAGGTTGTTCTGCATCCTCAGTAATTAGGCCATCCTCTGTCTCAATGTCCTCAGTTGGCTGGGGAGAGCAACAAGTGTGAGAGGCAGGTATGGACCTAGGAACTGACAGTGATGGTACCATTCGTCAGTGTCATGGAGGTGCCCAAAAGCAACATGGGGACCAGCGAGGGGAGTAACATGAGTGGTAGGACCAGTCCTGGTAAAAGGAAGGGTGATGGTCATTGCATGGTTGGTGTCTGTAGTAAGATACACATGTTCTGGCAGGAGAAGAAAGATGGGAAGAAAACAAAGTGCTCTGATCATTGTCGTAGGTGCTGTCGTGGGATAACACCAGTGAGCAAGGTGGGGAACTTCTTATTGACAAAGGGAATGAGAATGGTGTCTTGGAGGAGAAGGATGTGGACTTCTCTGACGTGGATCTACAATCAGTGATGGCTCCCGGTAATCGCGGGAACGTAAGACAGAGTGGTGGTGGTCAGGAGGAAGACTTTGTGGTGCTGCAGAACTCGGTGCCAATGGTTGGGGCATCGGTGCCAGTGGAGACAGCTGTGGTTCTGGGCTGTGTGTGTGAGGCAAGGGCTTGGCAGATTTAGATTTTGCTTTTGCTGGTGCCAAGGTCTTAACTGGTGCCGCCATTGTCTGCGGAGCCACCGAGGAGCTGGTGCTGTTGGTGCTGCCGGTTTCCTGTTCCCAGGTATCAGACTTTTTCAGTGCCAAAGAGGATGGTATCAACTTTTGGGTGGCACACAAGGTGCCTGGCTTGTCTCCCGAACTCATTCTTGGAGGTAAGAAGCAGGCTGGGGAGACTTGGGCAGCGAGAGCTCCAAGTCTTTAGACTTCCTGTTAGCCTTGTCAAGGTGGCTGTCTTTGTCCCTGGTGGTTTGAGGCTTCACAGCCTTGTCAAAAAGCAGCATATGCAGCCTGAGTTCCCTGTCTTTGTGGGCTCTGGCAGTAAGGCTTCAGCAGTGTACACATTTCTGGGGAATATGGGCCCAGACAGCGTATGCACGACCCGTGGCCATCAGAAGCGAGCATAGGGTCATGCCATTTTTCACGTCTTAAAACCCAGAGAGCTAGGCATGTTGTCAACAGAGCTTTCTTTCTTTCTTTCTTTCTTTCTTTCTTTCTAAACTCTGCAAAGCAGGGTTTCTTCTTTCCTTCTCTTCTCACCTTTTTTTAAATTAAGGCTGAAGGGACCATCGCTGGAGACTATTGGCACGGCTCCCTCAGAAACACTGAAGCAACTATTTACAGCAAAACCTTTTTTTTTTATAACAACTAACAAGTTACTGGAACATAACAACTATCAGCTCTATATCAATTAATTCTAATAAAAATGTTAATTCTAGGAATCGGAAGGAGGAGAGAAGTTCGAATTCCATCTGTGACCGGGGGTAGTAATGAATAAACTGAGGGCAGGTGGGCTGCACGTGCAAGCTCCAAGGCACAAACAGCATGCATCCCTCCCACCACACATGAGCATCCTGGCCAGACACTGTCTGTGGTTCCGGGATGAGCCCAACACCAACATTGGAGCATCCATGGGGACATTACTTGAAGAAGAACTTCCAAGTTTTGCTTTGAGAATGTTTGCATTTCAAAGCAAAGATCTCAGAAAGTGCAAACACAGATGGAAGCTAAATACTGCAGTCAGTTTTAACAGCTGCAGCTACTCAATGATCTGCTTCATTATTTTTTAGACTGTCAAGAACCTGATAATTTCAAAGCAAAACTCACTTGATTTTTAGTCAAAACTATGAAAAAACTGACTCATCCAGTTTCAGTGCAAAACATGAATTGACTGAGATTTACTCAATAGAACATCCAGATTCACTTGAAACTGATAACTAATTTCTTATAACCCTAAAGTACCTTTGAATGTACAAGCAGTAGTAGTTTATGTTGTAAATTACTTATTACAGGAAAAGTATTACCCAACTGGTGTTACAGAGATGCTCAGACTACCTATGAAGACGCTAAGGCAATGGCCACACTTCCCTGTAGTTTGGATTATGAGTGTGTGCACCAAAATGCTGCAATATGTGGATGCTGTCAGCATAAGCTGTTTGAAAAGGACTATGTTAATGAAAACAAGAAACCTTGCAATCAACACCTGCAGCCTCTACCCAGGGGAGCTACCATGCAATGCTTTGTTATGTGTTGCTTTTCCCACTCCCATGGTTCAAACTATGGGGCACAGTAGACAAGGCCTAGGACTGCTCTTATTTTTCAATCACAGATCACTCACAACAGGCCTGTATGCAGGGTGTGTGAGTAAAGGGTGTGAATGCATCCCCCCAATGGTCCTCCAAATTGCCCCCTAGTTGCCCCAGCCTCCCTCCCCCGTCTTCTGGCCTGCCGGGGGAAGACAGGGGTGGCATGCTGCCCAAGCCTCCCTCCCCTGTGCTCTGGCCAGCCGTGGGAAGGCAGGGGCTGATTTCCTTTCCCTCCCCCAGGAGTGAGGCCAGGGGCAGGGCTGAGCCACTATGGCAAGAGCGGAGCAGCCACCAACCCCTCCCATGACTTAGGCTGGGCTGCTGTAGCTGCATCATGGACAGTCAGGGGCTGATTCCACTATAGCCCTCCCAGGTAGCCAGGGAAGCAGGCTACTGTTCTGCTTCGTGATCCACCAGTTGACTGCTTGCTATCAACCGATCGACTGTGATTGACATCTTGGGCACCCCAGATATAGGATGTAATTGTAATTGGGCTATAATTGAGCCTTGCTGGGTGATCCACAGGCATCGGGTGATTAGCCCTGCTTGATAGCAAACTGTTGTTCTTTTCATTGAAAAGGTACCAGTTAGGACGCCAATATAAAGCAACAATAGACAAATGACAAAACATATGCGTTAGCTTCCCATCGCTAACAGTTCATTTTAAAATATACAGGCATTTCAAAATAATTCCTTGTTAATATTATTCTAGTTTAAAATAGTATTTATTTTTGAAATTGGATTTTAGGCACAACTGGAATATAACTGGAAAATAAGGGACCATTTTAAATTTAAATGAAAATTATTTAAAATTAAAACCCTTTATAAAAATGGTCCCTTAAATTCCAGTTGTGACAGTTTTTATTCAAAACAGATTTAAATATTGCTATGGGGAGGAAAAAGCAGCAGGAAATATATATTTTAAAAAATTATATTTAAAAACATTGTGGTCCACATTTACAAAAAAGTAACCTGGTTTTGGTACACACTTCATTTATATCAGTCTATTTCCAAAGTTACCTGTTTCATTGCAACCTTCCAGCTGACTCAACATTTACTAGTTAAATCCTTTCATATGCCCTTTATTGAATCATTTAAGCTGCTATAAATCTTGGCAGTAGTACATTGTGAAAATATTATTTAAAACAGCTTTCAAAACATGTTCAAGGCTACCACAAAGTGAAATCATCATGGGAATCTTGCTCTTAGGGAAGCCTTAAAATTTTGTAAGGCTATATTGCCAACAAGTAATTAAACAGAATAGTTCGATAAAGTATATTGTAGAAAGTATATTGTATAATGTATATTGCTGTAAGCAGATTAATGGATGTAACTGAACTGCTTAAAGAAATAGGTTGCCTACCTGATGCTGCAACATCTGCAATAGGCCTTTTTGTGACATTAGCCATGAATCCAACAATGGAAAAGATGACAAAGCCAGCAAACATACTTGTGCATGAATTTATACAACACACTATGATGGAATCCCTGAAACAAAGGAAGAGGTGCATTAGACTAATAAATAAAGCAATACTGGTTACATTCCTGTATTTTCTATTATCTTTGTTGAGAGGAAGGGTGCCTAAGGTTAAGGCACTTGACTCATCACATCTGGATTCTGTGATATACCTTCTATGTGACTCTGTACAAGTCACAGAAAGTAGTAAAGTGGGGATACTATTTTGGTCTTTCCTATTTAGATTATTTGATTTTAGGATCTGGAAATGTTTCTTAGTATGTATTTGTAGAGCTCCCAATACAGTGGGGTCCTGATCTCAGTAAAGATGCCTAAGTGCTACTGTAATATATATAACAATATGTTTACCTGTAAACGTTGTTGTGGAAAGGGTTGTAGCTTCCAAGAGCTATCAGTGAACCAAGACCCAAACCATACGAGAAAAAAATTTGCGTAGCAGCATCCAGCCAGACCTAATTGCAGAAAGTAACATATTTTTTCACTATGTTTAGACAGAAACTTGTGTGGCTGCTCAGGTGCTTTTGTAATGGTGAGCAATTCACATGGAACTTTTGTTTACAAGAATTAAATGTTTACCTCAGAATCAGAAAGCTTACTGAAGTTAGGAGTGATATAGAATAAAATGCCTTCCTTTGCTCCAGGTAGTGTCACTCCACGGAAGAACAGGATAATTAGCATGACATATGGATAAGTAGCGGAGAAGTATACCACCTAAGAGAAAGAAAAGGATTTGTAAGCATGGAGTTAAAATGGGCCCTTTGCATTGACTTTCAGTAGCTTTAGCTATTTGCTTCAGAAGTGATAAAACCCAGATTTGTTTTTCAATCCATAATAACGGGCAAGGGTCACATTTCATGGGGAAATAATGGGACACTGCTCTTTGTTCCCCTACGCCATGCCCAGAATCTTCCATTCAACCAATCTAAACTAACAGCCCCTTTCCACTGTTTTTCTCTCTGCCCTTAGGACCAGAGGCTAGGGAGAAGACAGGGCTGCCAGTGAAGCACTGGTTCACATTGCTCTTCTCCTTGTGCTTGCAGTGTGAACACCAGCTTTGCCATGCAGAGCCCAGCCAGGAGGAGAGCACCAAATGGTTCTTCCCACTGAATGAACTCTATCCCTGCTAGAGGGGCTCTGTTCCTACGCCAGGAAGGGTGAAAGACATTTGTCGGTGATAGAATTACCCTGCAGTGTCTCATGACATCATCTGTCTTCCAAAACTCCTGAGATGGGTTGATGTGAAGTTAAGCTACAAAAAGGCTACGTCTAGACTGGCATGATTCTCCGCAAATGCTTTTAACTGAAAAGTTTTCCGTTAAAAGCATTTGTGGAAAAGAGCGTCCATGCCAATCTAGACGCACTTTTCCACAAAAAAGCCCCGATCGCCATTTTCGTGATCGGGGTTTTTTTGAGCAAAACAAATCTGAGCTGTCTACACTGGCTTTTGCCCAAACGGGAGCAGCATAGTCTTTCTGCAAGAAGCACTGATTTCAGACATAGGAAGTCAGTGTTCTTGCGGAAATTCAAGCAGCCAGTGTAGACAGCTGGCAAGTTTTTCCGCAAAAGCAGTTGCTTTTGCGAAAAACTTGCCAATCTAGACACAGCCAAACAGTATGGCTGCTTCCTTTAAGAATACTAATGCAGGAGAAGGAGAAATGAAATTCTACACTGCAGCTGTGTCCTTTTAACAGCTACATCCAGTTCTCAGCTGAACCTGAAAGTGGAATGTGGATTTTAATGACCTTTGAGAAAGTCTTTAATTGGTCACATAAAAATTTGAGTGTGGAATTCATTTAAAGCATACGTCCTAATGGCAGAGTTAAGTATTAGCACAGTATGATAGCACTACTAGAGCGGAGACCGAATCTGATGACTACAAATACTTCTCTCTTCAGAAAAGCAGCAATTCATTTTAACATTGCCTTCAGTCCATATAAAGGGAGCAGATGTGCACACAGCATTCACTGGATTACTGCCTTTCAGTAACTTGTATTTTTCTGTATAATGATAATGTTTTATATCTCGTCAGCATGCCAAATCCTGGCCCCCTGCACAAAACCCAAAGTCCTGGTAGTGTGGGATCCCACAGCCTCATCCAAAAGCAGGTTGGAGCTGTTTCCAACAGCAGCAGCAACAGCACCTACACTGCACATCTTCCTGTTTGGGGAGTTGTTTTTATTCACAGAAGGGTTAATGAGAACACTATAAAAACATGGGTCCATGCTAACTGCAGATCTCAGGTGCACATATCCCCAGCCATCCCTAGGGAAGCAGGGAAGGAGTAGTCTTTGCCTTCCCTGCAGCACAGTGACAGCAATTCTGATTGGCCCCAACAAGGGCTCTGCAAGGATGAAAGGCTCTCTGGACCCTTTCCAACCCAGTGTGCAATGGCACAAAGGCCAAGCCTTCGAATTACACTGCAGATGCATTTCAAATGCATGCAGTTAGTGTACTGTATGTGTCATTTTTCGTAAGTACACTGCAGCATTATTGCTATCACCAGTAGATATTCACAAGACAGCGTGATGGATGCAGACCAGTTGGCCGCTGAAGTCTAGAAGGGTATGTCTACACTACAAAGTTAGTTCGAACTAACAGACATTAGTTCGAACTAACTTTCATAGGCGCTACACTAGCGCTCCGTTAGTTCGAATTTAATTCGAACAAATGGAGCGCTTAGTTCGAACTAGGTAATCCTCATTTTACAAGAATTAAGCCTAGTTCGAACTTACTAGTTCGAATTAAGGGCTGTGTAGACCCTTAATTCGAACTAGTGGGAGGCTAGCTCTCCCCAGGTTTCCCTGGTGGCCACTCTGGCCAACACCAGGGAAACTCGTCTGCCCCCCTTAAAGGGGCACGGACTGGCTACGGTACCCATGCCAGGTACAAGCCTGCCAGCACCCAGCCAGCAGACCCTGCACCTGGCACGGATCGAGCCACCCACCCGATGCCCCCCAGCCCTCCCCCTCTTCCCGGGACCAGGCTGGCAGCTCCCGGGAGCTTGCCTGGGACCGCAAGAGGCGGGCACCCGCCTGGGCTAGTGCGGACATCATGGACCTCGTCCACGACCTCCGCACTAGGCACAGGAAAGTGGCCGGCTAGGGCAGGAGAGCTGCCAGCCTGGCCACCCAGGAGCAGGTGTGCATGAAAATCAAGGTGGTCCACTGAGACCCCCGACCCTGAGCCCTGAACTTACAATGGCTGTCCTGGGTCAGACCAAAGGTCCATCTAGCCCAGTAGCCTGTCTGCCGACAGCGGCCAACCCTAGGGATCCTGGAGGGGATGGACCGAAGACAGTGACCAAGCCATTTGTGTCGTGCCATCCCTCTCCAGCCTTCCACAAACCTTGGGCAGGGACACCACTCCTACCCCCTGGCTAATACCACTCCATGGACCCAACCTCCATGACTTGATCTCACGTCCCTTTAAACTCTGTTCTAGTTGTAGCCTTCACATCCTCCTGCAGCAAGGAGTTCCACAGGTTGACTCTTTGCTTTGTGAAGAACAACTTTCTGTTACTAGTTTGAAGCCTGCTACCCATTCCTTTCCTTTCCTTTCCTTTCCTTTGGTGTCCTCTAGTCCTCCTTTATGGGAACTAATGAAGAACTTTTCTGTATGCACCCTCTCCACCCCACTCATGCTTTTAGAGACCTCTATCCTGTCCCCCCTCCGTCTCCTCTTTTCTAAGCTGAAAAGTCCCAGTCTCTTTAGCCTCTCTTCATATGGGACCTGTTCCCAACCCCTGATCATTGTAGTTGCCGTCCCCTCTCCCACCCTCTCTCTTCCCCTCTCCCACCTCCTTTTCCCAGTCTCCCCCAGTTTTGTTCAATAAAGACAGATTCCATTTTGGAACACAATTGTCCTTTATTTTGTACATCAAGAAGAGGGGCTAAGGAAGGGTGAGTGGAAGGAGGTGAGGGAGGAATGGGGTACAAGTCCCCGATGGGGAGGACTGGGCTGGCTCTGCGGGCTTCTGGGGGTGGAAACTCTCCTGCAGCCCCCCAATTGCCCTCTCTCCCCAGATGGCAGCCTGCGGCAAGTGCAGCCGGTCTGATGGCTGAGTGTTGTGATGTGCCCAGTGTGGGTACTCCGGGCAATCCAAGCCAGGACTGCTTTGCAAGTGGGCACCCCTGAGAACTGTCTGTCCGGGGTGGGGGTCAGGACCCTTTAAGCACAGCCCTTGGCTAGCCTGAGACAGCATCTCCACGCTCTAAGTCCTCCTCTGATGCCCTGCCGGCACTGCTTCTGGCCATCCTTACACCTGGTTCAGGGTCCACTTAATGTGGACATGCTAGTTCGAATTAGCAAAACACTAATTCGAACTAGTTTTTTAGTCTAGATCCGTTAGTTCGAATTAGCTTAGTTCGAATTAACTAATTCGAACTAAGTTAGTTCGAATTAACGTTGTAGTGTAGACGTACCCATAGAAAGTAGATTTAGTGTTTTCTGTTCTCTGAGGTTATGTCTACACAGGAACATTATTTTGAAATAACATAATCCACATCTACGTAGCCAGCAGTTATTTCGACACAATTTTGAAATACTATCAAGTTGGAGGGACTCCTTACTTGGACTCCTGTAACACTCATTTTATGAGAAGTAAGAGAAGTAGGAGGAAGAGTGCTCTATTTCAAAGTAAGGGTTGTGTAGACAGTATCAAAACTCAAAATAAGCTATTTTGAAATAAGCTATGCAATTGATGTAGCTTAATTTACATAGCTTATTTTGAGTTAAGCTCTGCTATGTAGACGTGCCCTGAATGACCAAGGCAGGGACTGCTACAATGCAATTAAGGGTATGTCTACACTACAGCACTAATTTGAACTAAGCTAATTCAAATTAGCACATCTAGACTTAAAAACTAGTTCGAATTAGCGTTTTGCTAATTCGAACTAGTGTGTCCACACTTATTGGACGCTGGGGCGCATTTAAGGGCAGCTGAAACCGGTTCCGGCAGGGCATCAGGTCAGTAGTTGCTTTGTGTGGCTGCTGTCGGAGGCTATCTGAGACTCATGCTTAAAGGGGCCCCCCTGGACAGCCGGTTCTCAGCTTTTCCGCTTGCTTGCCTACCTCGCCGAGGGACAGGAAAGTGTTTTTCTCTCTGCCTGTCTGTGTCGGTGCTTCCCTTTCGAGACGCTGCTGCAGTTGGCAACATGGAGCCAGAGCTTGCCCTGGGCTTTTCGGTGCAGTTTTTGGACTTGCTGCTGCAAGCCTGCCAGCAATGGCTGGAGGCTGCTTTGTACCACCTGGTGCACGTCAGACCCCTACCTCTCCACCTGGCCTCCCTGGGGGCCGTGGAGGAGCCACAGCACCACCTGGACGCCAGCGTGCCCCGCTGCATCTGGCATCTGGACACCAGCAGCGACTGGTGAGACCGCATCGTCCTGGACCGCTGGGGAGACAGACAATGGACCAAGAACTTCAGGATGAAAAGGGACACCTTCCTGGAGCTCTGCGAGTGGCTCGCCCCTGCTCTGCAGCGACGGGACACTTGCATGAGGCCCGCCATCCCCCTCCAGAAGCGTGTGGCCATCGCCCTCTGGAAGCTCTCCACGCCGGACAGCTACCGATCCGTCGGGAACCAGTTCAGCATGGGGAGATCCACCATCGGAGCAGTGCTCATGCAGGTACAGCACTCACCGGCCACTGGGCCGGGGGGGAGGGCGGCTGCAAGGAGGGCCGCCAAATGAAATTAATGGGGAGCAGGTTTAAAACTAATAATAAAAGAAAGTTCTTCTTCACACAGCGTGTAGTCAACCTGTGGAACTCCTTGCCAGAGGACGCTGTGAAGGCTAGGCTATAAGGGTATGTCTACACTACCCTCCTAGTTCGAACTAGGAGGGTAAAGTAGGCATTCTGCACTTGCAAATGAAGCCCGGGATTTGAATTTCCCGGGCTTCATTTGCATAAGCGGGGAGCCGCCATTTTTAAAACCCCGCTGGTTCGAACTCTGTGCAGCGTGGCTACATGGGGCATGAACTAGGTAGTTCGAACTAGGCTTCCTAATTCGAACTACCGTTAATCCTCATTTCACGAGGAGTAACGGTAGTTCAAACTAGGAAGCCTAGTTCGAACTACCTAGTTCGTGCCCCGTGTAGCCGCGCTACATGGGGTTCGAACCAGCGGGGTTTTAAAAATGGCGGCTCCCCGCTTATGCAAATGAAGCCCGGGAAATTCAAATCCCGGGCTTCATTTGCAAGTGCGGTATGCCTACATTACCCCGCTAGTTCGAACTAGCAGGGTAGTGTAGACATACCCTAATAGAGTTTGAAGAGAAGCTAGATAATTTCATGAAGGTTAGGTCCATAAAAGGCTATTAGCCAGGGGATAAAATGGTGTCCTTGGCCTCTGTCTGTCAGAGGCTGGAGAGGGATGGCAGGAGACAAATCGCTTGATCGTTGTCTTTGGTCCACCCTCTCTGGGGAACCTGGTGCTGGCCACTGTCAGTAGACAGGATACTGGGCTAGATGGACCTTTGGTCTGACCCAGTACAGCCGTTCTTATGTTTTTATGTTCTTATGACCCAGGGAAAATAGGGGGGAGGAGGCGAAAGTGCCCCGCATGAGAAGGTTCAGTCTGTCCCGTCCGTACTACCCGCTGCCCGCGGGGGTTGCTTCTGGGAGTGGGGTGTGCGGCAGTGCAAGGGAATGAACACTCCCCGCCACCCGGGTGCCCCAGTGATTCGTGGTTTGCTGTGTCTCTCTGCAGGTGGTCAAGGCCATCAACTGGGTGCTGCTCTACAGGGTGGTCTGCCTCACCCCCGTCATCTGGGGGTTCAGCGCCCTTGGCTTCCCCAACTGCGGGGGGGGGGGCATCGATGGGATGCACATCCCCATCCGTGCCCCGGAACACCAGGCCTCCCAGTACATTAACAGGAAGGGGTACTTCTCCGTGCTCCTGCAGGCCATGTGTGACCACCGGGGCCAGTTCACGGACATTAATGTGGGCTGGTCCGGCAAGGCACACGATGCCAGGGTGTTCCGCAATTCCTTCATCTGCCAGAGGCTGCACGCTGGGACCTTCTTCCCCGACCGCCACATCAGGGTCGGGGACATGGACATGCCCGTGCGGCCTACCCCCTACAACCCTGGCTCATGAAGCCGTACACGGGGCACCTCAACCCCACTTGCCCGGCCTTCAATGCCAGGCTCACCAGGGCCAGCATTGTGGTGGAGGGGGCCTTCGGATGATTGAAAGCACGATTTAGGTGCCTCCTCACCCGCCTCGACCTCGCCGAGCACAATATCCCTCCCGTGGTGGCAGCATGTTGTGTGCTGCACAATTTGTGCGAGAGGAAGGGGGAGGCTTTCCTGCCAGCCTGGATGGCTGAGGCTGAGCGCATGGCTGGCCAGTACACTCAGCCCCGCACCGCCGCCATCCGGGAGGCCCAGCAGGGGGCCATCCGGATCCGGGAAGCCCTGCGGGAGAGCTTCCATGTGGAGGAGGAGGACTGAATTCTCCCTGCATGCCCCACTGGGGCCTTCTTCCACCCTCCGCTCCTTCCCCTTTCCCCCCCTAACCCGCCTTCCTAATGTCAAATAAAGACATCTGTTTTGCCAACAAAAATCTCTTTATTGTACATAACTGGGGTGGGGGAGGGAGGAGGAAGGGTGGGAGAGGGGAGGGGGAAACCTGGGAGGAGGGAGCTGGAAGGGGGTGGAAGGGAAGGAAGGGAAGGGAAAGCTCAGGCTTGGGGATCCTGCTGGCTCTCCCGTCTCGCAGCACTGCGGGTGCGGGGGAGTCGGGGGGGAGTGGGTGTGGAGGGTGGGGCAGGAGGGAAAGGGGGTGCGGAGGAAACGGGAGGGGGAGCAGGGGTGGGAGGAGGAGCAAGAGCTGGGATGGCCACAGGGGATGGAGCAGGAGGAGGCAGGAACCTGTCCACCAAGGTCTGGAGGTGACCTGTAAGGGCACAGCCCTGCTCCTCCAGCACCTCCAAACTCCGCTGCCACAGCCGCAGGTCCTCCCGGACCCAGTGGTCCTGGGTGTGGAGCTGGTGCTCCAGGAGCCAGAGGTGCCACCACTGGCACTCCTCCTGGTGCCTGGTGCGCCTACTGGCCTGGGTGCAGGTGGCTGTTGCAGGCGGGGTGGTGCACCCTGCAGTCCCAGGTGCTGTGGCTGTGGTGAAACAAGAGCAGTGGTCAATTCTCCCTGGAGACAAGGTGGGTGAAACCCAGACCCCCTCTTCAAGGCCAGGGCCCCTGCATGACATCCAGCTGCTGCTCCATGGTGGGCAAGGCCCAGGCGCACGGTCCCTGGGCTCCCTCTCCCCCACCCTCCCATACACATAAGGGGAGCACGATGGCACTCACATGTGGCGCCCTCCTCGGCCTCGGACGACACAGCTGATGTGCTCTGTGGGATGCCTCGGGGGTCCTGGGCAAGCTCCCTGCAGGCTCCTGGCTCTCAGCATCCTCCTCCTCCTCCTCCGTATCAGGGACAGGTCCCTCTGCCCCGGGGTCAATCACCATCCAGGGGGCATGGATGGCGTGAGCCCCCAGGATGCGGTCCGGGGCCTTAAAGTGGGGGCAGGTCTCCGGGTCGGCCCCTGGCTGGCAGGCCCTGGAGTAGGACTGCCGCAGGTCCTTGATTTTGCAGCGGACCTGCTCCCAGGTCCGCATGTGGCCTCTGGAGGCCAGGCTGGCAGCCATGCGGCTGTAGACGGCCACGTTCCTGTGGCTAGTGTGGAGATCATGGACATTGGACGCTTCCCCCCAAACCTCGATGAGGTCCACGATCTCCACACTTGACCAGGTCGGCACCTGCTTCTTAAGGCCCTGGGCAGGCTCCTGGGAGCTGCCAGCCTGGTCCTCGGAAGAGGGGGAGGGCTGGGTGGCAGCGGGTGGCTGGCTCATCCTGTGCCAGGTGCAGGGTCTGTTGGCTGGGTGCTGGCAGGCTTGCAACTGGCACAAGCAGTGTAGCCAGACAGTGGCCCTTTAAGGGCTCCGGGTCCAGGAGGGGGGCAGAAGAGTTTTCCTGGTTTGGCCCAGAGTGGCCACCAGGGCAAGCTGGGAAGGCCTAGCCTCCCACTAGTTCGAATTAAGTGGCTACACAGCCCTTAATTCGAACTAGTTAATTCGAACTAGGCGTTAGTCCTCGTAGAATGAGGTTTACCTAGCTCGAATTAAGCGCTCTGCTAGTTCGAATTAAGTTAGAACTAGCGGTTTGTATGTGAAGTGCCTATCAAAGTTAATTCGAACTAACGGCTCTTAGTTCAAATTAACTTTGTAGGGTAGACATACCCTAAGTCAGGCTGGCACCTGGGGCCAGTTAAGAACTTTCCAGAAGCAGCAGGCTAATCTGAGCACCTGAAGGCCATTAAGGACTTGTTGGGGCTAGTTTAAAAAGCCTCCCATCAGGCAGGGCTAGCAGGTAAGGACTGGGAGTGAAGAGGTGCTGGGGAAGAGCAGAAGATTGAGGTCAGGTACTAGGAGAAAGCTACTGGGAGGAGTTGGTTGGGGAAGTTGCCCAGAGAGATGCTGTTGCTCTGGTGGTAGAGAAATTACTACTTCCTCCTACTGCTGCCATTAGGGTCCCTGGGCTAATGTTGCATTAATGTTTAGTAATGTAACCTCTACCTTACCTGTGTGTAAAAAGAATCTGCTCTCAGATCAGAGAGCAGGCCTGGGTCCTCATTCCAACTCTCCCTGCACTGTTACAGTGGCAACCCTTGAAGGGGGCGTTTGGGACTAAAGAGTAGTTCACCCCAAACCCATTTGTCTGGCCTATGATGAGAATGGCTTAGTAGTCTGTGACCCTTATCTCTAGTAAAGGGCAAGAGGCTATGCAGAATGTCACTGAGAGCCTCTGAGAGAAATGCTATCCCCCTAGATGTGCAGGATCTGTGTGGCAAGGCTGGAGCTTTGCCACAATAGGTACCTTGTAATAAGAATACAGGAGTGTTGGAAAACCTACATCCTTGTGGCAAAGTTAAAGAGTTAATTATCCAGTATGGGATTTACTTTGGCATTATTGGTCACAGGAAACCTAGAATGAAAATTTCCAAACGGTTGATTCAGGGTTGTGTGGGTTTCCCTCCCCCACCCCCCGACTCTCATTTATTCTAAGACTGGTAGTATAGTAGATAAAGTGGCCTCAAAAAGTGAGTGTAATCAATCTGCTCTCCTTTACACTGGCAGAGTGGTACAAAGAAGCATTAGGGTACGTAAGAATCAACTCCTTAAACTAGAACCTTTCTCCTCCCCCCACGGACAGCTGCTTCATTAAGCAGGGACTAACTTCTTTAACCAAAGTATGAAGCTGTGAATTTCTTCTTACACACAGGTAAGGTAGAGGTTACATTACTAAACATATTGGGCTAAATGCACCACAGTTGCACATCTACATCCATATTACATGGTTTTAAGTTGACCCATTTTTCATGAAGTTTTCCATTATCATAGAATCATAGAATCATAGGACTGGAAGGGACCTCAAGAGGTCATCGAGTCCAGCCCCCCGCCCTCAAGGCAGGACCAAGCTCCGTCTACACCATCCCTGACAGATGTCTATCTAACCTGTTCTTAAATATCTCCAGAGCGGGAGATTCCACCACCTCCCTTGGCAATTTATTCCAATATTTGACCACCCTGACAGTTAGGAATTTTTTCCTAATGTCCAATCTAAACCTCCCCTGCTGCACTTTAAGTCCATTACTCCTTGTCCTGTCCTCAGAAACCAAGAGGAACAAATTTTCTCCTTCCTCCTTGTGACACCCTTTTAGATATTTGAAAACCGCTATCATGTCCCCCCTTAATCTTCTTTTTTCCAAACTAAACAAGCCCAGTTCATGAAGCCTGGCTTCATAGGTCATGTTCTCTAAACCTTTAATCATTCTTGTCGCTCTTCTCTGTACCCTTTCCAATTTCTCCACATCTTTCTTGAAATGTGGCACCCAGAACTGGACACAGTACTCCAGCTGAGGCCTAACTAGTGCAGAGTAGAGCGGCAGAATGACTTCACGAGTTTTGCTTACAACACACCTGTTGATACAACCTAGAATCATATTTGCTTTTTTTGCAACAGCATCACACTGTTGACTCATATTCAACTTGTGGTCCACTATGACCCCTAGATCCCTTTCCGCCATGCTCCTTCCTAGACAGTCGCTTCCCATCTTGTATGTATGGAACTGATTGTTCCTTCCTAAGTGGAGCACTTTGCATTTCTCTTTATTAAACCTCATCCTGTTTACCTCTGACCATTTCTCTAACTTGCTAAGGTCATTTTGAATTATGTCCCTATCCTCCAAAGAAGTTGCAACCCCACCCAGTTTGGTATCATCTGCAAACTTAATAAGCGTACTCTCTATCCCAATATCTACATCATTGATGAAGATATTGAACAGTACGGGTCCCAAAACAGACCCTTGAGGAACTCCACTTGTTATCCCTTTCCAGCAGGATTTAGCACCGTTAACAACAACTCTCTGACTACGGTTATCCAGCCAATTATGCACCCACCTTATCGTGGCCCTATCTAAGTTATATTTGCCTAGTTTATCAATAAGAATATCATGCGAGACCATATCAAATGCCT
Source organism: Pelodiscus sinensis (assembly GCF_052426305.1). Lineage (NCBI taxonomy): Eukaryota > Metazoa > Chordata > Testudines > Trionychidae > Pelodiscus > Pelodiscus sinensis. The sequence goes on along the minus strand of NC_143062.1, from coordinate 14,954,692 downwards.
TACTAAAGTCTAGGTATATGACATCCACCGCTTCTCCCTTATCCACAAGGCTCGTTATCCTATCAAAGAAAGCTATTAGATTAGTTTGGCATGACTTGTTCTTCACAAACCCATGCTGGCTATTCCCTATCACTTTATTACCTTCCAAGTGTTTGCATATGATTTCCTTAATTACCTGCTCCATTATCTTCCCTGGGACAGACGTTAAACTGACCGGTCTGTAGTTTCCTGGGTTGTTCTTATTCCCCTTTTTATACATGGGCACAATATTTGCCCTTTTCCAGTCTTCTGGAATCTTCCCTGTCTGCCATGATTTTTCAAAAATCATAGCTAAAGGCCCAGATACCTCCTCTATCAGCTCCTTGAGTATCCTGGGATGCATTTCATCAGGACCTGGTGCATTTGTAGGAACATTTGTAGTCATTGTTTGTAATGTTGTAGTTGTGTTGGTTCCAGGATATAAGTAGGCAATTGCCTACTTCATTTTAAGTGGAGTTTTACAAGATGTTTGAATTATTTAACCTTGTACACTCTAATTGTCTTCTCCAGACCTCAGGGAGAGTTCTGTGAAGCTGCAAAGTTTTCCCCTTCCACCCACAGAGATTAATGTAACAAATTATTCATTCCGTCCCCCCCATCTGGTCTGTCTTTCTCTCTCATTTTTAGTAATTACCTAGTAATTTTTGAGTATTTATCAAAAACCTTCATATGTTGTGTTAAAATATGCTTGACAGAGCCAAGGAAGGAAAATGGAAGATTCTGTACTTTATAGTAAAGCAGCAATCTCAGAGGGGTCTTCAGAATATTTTGTTGGGCAAAATAGGCATAGCTTTAATTTAAGAGTATTCACAGTTCTAAAGCTTACCTTTCCTGTCCAGCCTACCCCCTTCCAGATGCAAAAATACACTAAAATCCAGGCAATTGCCAGGGTAATCGCTAATGGCCATCGGATCTGCCCTGACTTTTCCAGCCCATCTGTCATTTGATGCATGTTGCGTCTAGAATCAGCAAAAAGAATGATGCATTTAACAACCACTTATTCAGAAGTATGTATGATGTAGCTGAACTATGCATATGCACACAAATTATGTATAGAAAAATTCTGCTCAGCTTACTCCCAAAATTCGACCACAGCACTTGTCATGTTGGTGGTATTTGCTATACTGTAATTGGAGAAACAGTGTTCCGTGTTCCATGAATTTCCACAGTGTCTCCAAGGAAGAGTCTATTTTAAAAGAAAAAGAATAAAACTACTAAAAATATTTTACAAGTAAACATCACCTCAGGTATATCCTCTGACAAAGATTGATGGTTGATTCAAAAACTAATGTAGGTTGAGTTCTGCATTGTACGTATTTCCCTGGGGGGAATTTCTTCTCAATTACATGAATCAAAAATGAAAATGTTTCCTCCTTTCTTCACTGCATCAGGCAAAAATGTTTCAGAATCAGCTATGCCTCTCAAAATGTGAGTGTATTGACAGTTCTTTAAGCTACAGCTGCTCAGGAAAGGACCTCAAGGACTTTATTAAAGGTAATGAAATGTGACTACTTTTGAACACACCATTTCCAAAGGTTTCATTCCCCCCCCCCTCAGACCTAGATAACTTAAACTAGATTTACTATTTTATATGACAGTATTCCTTACTTAAAGATACTTAATTGATGTTTTTGATTAAAAACCAGAATGCAGTGATTGGATATCTGTGCAAGTAATTTTGGACAACTTGTGGCAAGTAATTTCAATAATGTATATTCCCTGTTGATAGTAATACCTTTGGAAGCCAAAAATTTCACATACTGCATATGTTGCAGTATACAGAGTGGGTGCGTCTAGATTGGCAAGATTTTGAGCAAAAGCTGTCTACACTGGCCACTTGAATTTGCGCAAGAGCACTGACGTTCTAATGTAAGAATTCAGAGTTTCTTGCGCAAATACTTTGATGCTTCCACTCAGGGATAAACCCTCTTGTGCAAGAATACTTGCGCAAGAGGGTCAGTGTAGATAGGCACCTTAATTTTTTGCACAAGAAAGCCCGATGGCTAAAATGGCCATTGGAGCTTTCTTGTGCAAAAGCGCATCTATACTGGGCACGTATGCTTTTGCGCAAAAGCACTTTTTGCACAAAAGCATCCGTGCCAATCTAGACGCTCTTTTGTGTTAAAAGTATTTTTGTGTTAAAACGGAAAACTTTTCCGTTAAAAGTATTTCCGCAAAATCATGCCAGTCTAGACGCAACCAGTGAGTTTATCAGAAACTTCATGAGAATTCAAAATACTCTAATTCAGACCCCGATCCTACAAGAACACTTCCCAACAACATTGTCACATGTAAAACATGTTATGGGCAAATAGAATATAATCACAAACAAAGAAACTGGTTCTTTACTGAGGTCAAAATTCCCAGAGCTGAACACAATTATGAGCAAAATTGAGTGGGAGGAAAAAATAAGTGAATGACAGTTGGAAATTGTTTAAGAATGCTTTAAGAAATTATTTTAAAAAGCTGAAATGTATCCATAAGAAAATCTATGACCTGTAAGGTTAAAGAAACTAGGAAGGAATTATTTAGATGAAGATATTACTCGCCCTGTTCAGTAGCAATGGTTCTGTGAAATGTATATCCCTGTGGGTGCTCCACTCAGGCCTCGGTGCAAAAATCTCCTGTGATAGTCTGTGGTGGTTCTCTTCTATAGACAGTAGGAAGTGTATATGCAATTAGCAATCCACTTGGACATGTTATGCAGAGACAGCTGTTCCATGGGAACCAGACGTAGAAATGAAAAGTCTGTCTGATTTCCTGAATTCCTTGGTTCTATCTATGTAGAACACAAGGGCTCATCTAGTGTCCAGAGTCATTGAGGTGAAAGTCCGATATAACTTTAGGAAGGCACTTGTGATGAGCTCTGAGGATGATTTTATCCTTGGCAAAAATAGTATGGAGGATGAGCCATCAGGGCTGCAATTTCCCTTACCCTTCTGGCAGAGGTAATTGCCACTATCAAGGCTACTTTCATAGCTAGATGTTGTGGAGAAGCAATGGCTAATGACTCAAAGGGGAGGGGTTATTTCTGTGAGTGTGCCAAGCACAAGGTTTAAGTCCCAAGGTGGCAATGGCAGATGTAAATTTGGATGCATCTTTTGCAAACCCATTAAGAAACACTTCCTGGTTCATGGAAAGCTGTGATGGCGGACAAGTGGACATGAATGGAACTAATATAAAGGTCCATCAGGTATTCCAGCATGATAGTTATTGGAACAGTGTTTGGTAGCCATTAACAATGGCGGCACCACTCTTGAAATAATTTCCATGTGTTTTTGTAGGTTTACCTCATGGAGAAGCACTGACTATTCAAGAGGATCTGCTTCACTCTCTCTGAACAGGTAAGTTCTTCATTTTGGAATCTTGAAGAAGCCATGCTGTGCATTTGAGGGCCCTGAGCTTTATTTGAGAGTTTTGCCTTGATTCTGGGTCAGTAAGTGGGGACCAGTAGGGAAGGGGATCAGGTGGACAATTGATAGATGGTGCAGATAGGAAAACCACGGTTGTCTTGGCCAGTAGGGCGCTATTAGAATCACTGTGGCTCAGTCTGTGCAAATCTTGTTGATCACCCTAAAGAGTAAGGGGGTCAGTGGGAAGGCATACAAAAGGGGAGAGGTCTAGGGTATAGTGAAGGCATCTCCCTCTGATCTCTTGCCTCAACTCGCTTGGGAGCAGAAGCGGTGACATTTGCCATTGGCTGCTGTCTCAAATAAGTCTGACTGGGAACTCCCATTGTCGGAAGATTGGGAGGATGACATTGAGGCTGAACTCCCACTCGTGCTTTTCTGAGACGAGTCTATTCCAGTTCCAGAACCTGATTGCTCCTGCTGGTTGATATAAAACGTAGAGGGTGTGTTGTCCATGAGGATATATATGGTTCTGCCCTGGATGATGGTAAAGAAGTGTGCATATGCACTGCAGATGACCCCGAGTTCGAGTGTTGATGTGAAGCTGCATCTCAGATCGTGATCATCTGCCCTGGATTGTCTGTGTGCTGCAGTTGGCACCCCAACTTAGTTATGATACATTGGTTGTGACGACCATTGATGATGAGGAGATTGCATGGGGAGGTCCACCTTTTGAGAGATCGGAGAACTAATGGAGGAACTGTAAGACATCTTGTGTGACTATGTCAGTTGGGAATGTAAATGGTTGCAAGCCAAATCTATAGGCAGCACATGTGTAACCTCGCATGGGAGACAACAAATGTAATAGCTGCCATGTGTCCTAGAATCTGAAGGCATATGTGTGCAGTCATAAAGGGAGTATGTATGACTCCCTTGATAAGTTCATATAGTGTCTGGATCTGCTGTAGCAGAAAGTAGGCTCTGGCTGTCACAGCATCCAGGAATGACCCAATAAACTCTATCTTCTGGGTCGGCTCTAGGGTGGATTTCTAGATGTTTATGAGTAGACCCAGGTGAGAGAAGCAGTCCTTGATGGCATTTGTCATGATTAGTGTTTGCTGATGTGAGGAGCCCTTGATTAAGCAATTGTCCAGGTAGGGGAATATAATGATGACCTGCCTCCTGAAGAATGCCTTAACCACAGCCAGAGTTTTAGAAAAGACCAGTGGAACCATGGGAAGTCCAAAAGGAAGGACTCAATAATGGTTAGAGGTCTTCACCTACCATAAATATGAGAAACCTAAGTGTCGAGTGTATCATTATATGAAAATATGCATCCTGAAGGTCAAGGACTAAGAACCAGTCCCTGTCATCAAGTGCTGGTATAATAATTCCCAGAGTCACCATTCGAAACTTGCTGTTGTGTATGAATTTGAGCTTTCTGAGATCCAAAATAGGCCTCCAACCCCTTGTTTTCTTAGCAGTTAGGAAATAGTTGGAATAAAACCTTATTCTTTGAAATTCTGGAGAGACCAGCTCTACTGCCCCTAAGCTGAGTAGTTTTTGTACCTCTGCTCATAGAAGGGGCTCATGAGAGGGGTCCCTGAAGAGGAATAGGGAAAGGGGATGGGTAGGGGATATAGAGATGAAAGTTAATTGTGTAGCTAGTATTGATGATCTCTAGGACCCATTTGTCAGTAGTGAAGAGAGCCCATTTGTGCCAAAAGGGCCTCAAATGGTGGTGGAAAATAGGAGTGGTATCACTGGATCGGTGGGATGGTCGCTCAGACCCCTGACCACATCTTCAAATTTGGTTGTAGTTGGTTGGTTATTAGAGGACTGATTATGTTCTATTGAAACGCTGTTTGGGTCTGTTATCATATGGACCCTGCTGCTGTCTCTGATAGTATTTCTTGGCCTCTGGTATGGAGTTTATCTTTTATTAGGCTGGGTGTACATGCCTAATGTTGGAAGTGATTTGTGGGAGTCCTTCACTGAATATAGGACTTTGTCTGTCTTGGCCGCAAATAGTTAGTTCCTGTTGAAGGGAAATCTTCTATCTTTGTCTGCAACTCTCTTGGGACTCCAGAAGATTGCAACCATGAAGCCCTGTGCACGACTCTCGCAGTCGCTACCATGTCAGCTACGTCCAGAGATGCCTGAAGGGCTGTTCATGCTATTGATTGGCCCTCTTTCATTATGGATTGGAGCCGGGGCCTTTTTACTCAGGGAGGTCTTGCAGAAGCTCCTGTAGCCTAATGTAGTTGGTGTGGTCATAGTTCGCCAGGAGAGAAGTGTAATTTGATATTCAAAACTGAAGAGCAGCAGAGGAAGAAAGAGTTACTCACCTTGTGCAGTAATGGTAGTTCTTCGAGATGTGTCCCCCCGTGGGTGCTCCACTCCGGGTGCTGATGTGTCCTCATGCTGGTGACTGGAGACTTTTCCAGTGGTTTCCACCATGCCGTGCATGTGCTGTGGTGCCCCTTTGTACCGTTGGAGTCTGTTAGGCGCGCACAGCACAGCACGGCCCCTCCGTTCCTTCTCTACCTGTTAGAGCATGGGGCTCCAAAGCAGGGGAAGGATGGAGGGTAGTGGAGCACCCATGGGGGGACACATCTTGAAGAACTGTGTGAGTAACAAGGTGAGTAACTCTTTCTTCTCCTTGGAGTGGTGTCCCTGTGGGTGCTCCACTCTGGGTGACTACACAGCAGTTGTCGGCCCATGGAGGTGGGTTTGGAGCTCTGTGTTAGTCACTGTGGATAGTACTGCTTGTCCCACTGCCCTGGAAGATGTGATTGAAGAGGAGAGAGGGTAATTCTGTGTGAATGGACGGTCAGATGACCAGGTGGCAGTGTTACAAATGTCCTGGAGAAGAACGTTGCTGAGAAAGGCAATAGTGGAAGACATCGCCCTGGTGGAATGTACTGTGATGGTTTCAGGTAAGTTTTTTATCAGTGTATAGCATATCCGAATACAGGAGGAGATCCATCTTGAGATCCTCTGAGATGAGATTGCTTATCCTTTGGATCATTCTGCATAGCACAGAAACAGTCTAGGGGATGCTCGCCAGGCTCTGGTGCGGTCAATGTAAAATGCAAGTGCCCTGAGGACATCAAGAGTGTGCCATGCAGCATGCACTGGATTGGCATGCGGCTTAGGAAAAAGGCAGGTAAGTTTATGGGTTCGTTGACATGGAAGGGGGAAGGTACTTTGGGGAGGAACTTCGGGTGGGGTTGAAGTATAACTCTGTCTTTGGTGAACACCGTGTACGGGGTTCAGCCATCAACGTGGCGAGCTCGCTCACCCTCCTACTGGAAGTCATTGCAACTAGGAAGGACTCCTTCATCGATAGATCTGACCAAGAGCAGCTCACTAGTGGTTCAAAGGGTGGTTTTGTCAAGCTCTTGAGTACATGGTTCAGATCCCAGACTGGTACTGGTGGACAGATGGGTGGGAAAGTGTTCTGTAGACACTTAAGGAACCTCTTGGTTATCGGGTTTGCGAGGAAGGAAACCCCTTGTTCAGTGCGATGAAACACTGCTATGGCAGCCACGTGTACTTTAATGGTGCTAAGAGCAGGGCCTGACTGTTTCAGGCATAATAAGTAGTCTTAACAGGATGGGGAGGGAGTGGATTTCAGGGTTGTCGTATGTGAGCGCTTGCACCAGTGAGAAAATCTGTTCCATTTATAGAGGTATGTTCTCCTAGTGGATTTTCTTCTACTGTTGATCAGTATTTCCTTCACTGCTTCTGAACAGTTGTTTTCAGCATCCTGGAGCCATGAAGGAGCCAAGCGTGGAGATGAAGCTTGTGGAGTTCTGGATGGAGAGTTCTCTCGTGGTTCTGCGATAAAAGGTCATGATGGAGTGAGAAGGCATACGGATCTACCATTGTCATCTTGTGAAGGTAAGGATACCAAGTCTGTCTAGGCCACGCTGGTGCCACTAGTGTGACTTGAGCCTGATTTGTCCTGATCTTGTTGAGGACCTTGTGTAGGAGAGGAAAAGGAGGGAAAGCGTAAAGGAGAGGAGCATCCCACCTAATAGAAAAGTTTCCCTAGGGCTGCTCTGGAGCAATAGAGGTGACACTTCCTGTTGCTTCTTGTGGCAAAGAGGTCTATGTCTGATTGGCCCCACTAGTGAAAGACTAGATGGAGTGTGTCTTTGTCTATTTCCCATTTGTGCTGGTTGTGGAACATGTTGCTTAGTGATCTGCTGTGATGTTGAGTACTCCAGGAAGGTAGGAGGCCAGCGGGGTGACCTGATGTACCAGACACCAGTTCCATAATTTGATGGCTTCCGTGCAAAGGGATGGGGATTGTGCACCTCCCTGTCGATTGATATAGTACATGCAGGTGGTGTTGTCTGTCATTATAGTAATGGACTTGCAAGCTATGTAAGGTTGGAAGTGTTGACATGCATATCTGACTGCTCATAATTCGAGGAGGTTGATATGAAAAGTTTGTTCCATAAAGGACCATTTGCCGTAAGCTGTGATGGTCCCTAAATGGGCTCCCCAACCCATTTGATGAGTGATCATTGTAACTGTGGGGGAAGGCTGCTGGCATGGTATGTCATCTAGCATGTTTTGTGGGTTTGTCCACCATTGTAGGGAATTGAGGATGCGTGGTGGGATAGTAACTCATTTGGAAAGTTGATCCCTGGAGGGCTTGTAGGTTGTGGCCAACCATGACTGTAGGCCCCTCATGTGAAGTCTGGCCAACTTGATGACGTATGTTGTAGAAGCCATATGCCCGAGGATTTTGAGGCATTTGCGTACCGTCATGGTCAGAGCTGATTGTGCACTCATGATAAGATCGTGTATGGTATTAAATCTGTGTTCGGGCAGAGTAGCCTTTGTTGCCACTGTGTTGATGAGGGCCCCTATAAACTCCAACTTCTGGGTTGGGTATAGCATAGATTTTGTATGATTTATATGGAAGGCAAAGGGACAAGATTTATCCATACCCTTGATCTGGGAGGCCGGTTTTGGAGCCGCTGGTGCATCCTCTGATGGTGGTTGAAGTGACTTCTCATAGAGGAGTTTTCAGTCTGTTCGCTCGATCACGTCATGCTCTAGCCGTTAGCTTCGAGCAGTGGGGGCACTTTTGTGTCTGATGCGACTCCCCTAGTTACTTTATACACTTAGAATGCCTGTCGGAAATGGGCATAGCATCCCGGCACGTCTCGCACCTTTTAAAGCCGGGAGATCCCAGCATGAGTTACGGGGGAAAGGCGGCAAGTCACAATGAAACTTTTTTTTTAAACTTTTGATTGGGGCAGGTTGGCAGGGGTAAAATAACTTGGGGTATGTCTACACTACCCCCCTAGTTCAAACTAGGGGGGGGTAATGTAGTCATACGGAGTTGCAAATGAAGCCCGGGATTTGAATTTCCCGGGCTTCATTTGCATAAAGCCGGCTGGTGCCATTTTTAAATGCCGGCTAGGTCGGACCCCATGCTGCGCGGCATAGACTAGCTAGTTCGGATTAGGCTTCCGAGGTGTACAGCTAGTTCGGATTAGGAAGCCTAACCCGAACTAGCTAGTCCATGCCGCACGTAGCCGCGCGGCATGGAGTCCGACCTAGCCGGCATTTAAAAATGGCGCCGGCCGGCTTTATGCAAATGAAGCCCGGGAAATTCAAATCCTGGGCTTCATTTGCAACTCTGTATGACTACAATACCCCCCCCAGTTCGAACTAGGTGGGTAGTATAGACATACCCCAAGATACTGACGTAACTAATAGGATTAACTGGGTTTTTTTTATAGTTTTCTTTGACAGAGGTCGCGAGGAAAAGATGCTCCATCTGCTGCCGAGAATGGTAGAGAAGGAACTGAGGGGCCATGCTGTGCGTGTGCTTAACAGACTCCAACAGCACAAGGGGGCACCACAGCGCATGTGCAGTGCGGTGGAAACTGCTGGAAAAGTCTCCGGTTGCCGGCTCGAGGACGCACCAGAACCCAAAGTGGAGCACCAACACAGACACCACTTGAAGCAGAATAGACTTTCCTGCCAAAGATATCCAAGGTGTGGCTTTGTACTAAGGCTGTCTGGCTCGTGATGGACTGAGTCCATGACCAATGAATTTAGATAGAGATGTGAAAAGAGAAAATCCATGCCCCTGGTCAGGAATAAATATTTCCTATCTACTCTGTAGTTAGTAGGAAGGAGAGAGGCTGTTTGCCAGAGTGCCCCTGCTGGTTCCATAATAGCCTCATTGATCAGCAATGCTATCCTAGAGAATGTTGCTGGTTAGAATATCTTGAATAGTTTGGGTTCTTTTTCCAGCACCTCCAGCAGTGCAATGTCCTGAGATTGAGCTACATGCTTGAATAAGTCCTGAAATTGTTTCAGGTTGTCTTCTGGTAGAGAGGAAGATGAGCAGAAGATGGCCTCATTTGGAGAAGAGAAAGACTGTGGAACTGTCCAAGAGGGAGTGAGAAGTCATCATTTTTGTCCATTGGCTCGGGTTGGGCTGTTACTGAAGGTGAGTGTGGAGGATTAAATGGTGAGGAGCGTGTTGTGATGAGTGAAGAAGGCATTGCTGTATGTGCTACTGTGGATACCAGTGTCTCATATGAACAATGATGGTGAGAGGAATGGGGGTGGTATTGGTTCCCAGGGGGGCCATTGGGTTTGGAACTGCTGAGGTCAGTAAGGACAAGTGTGATTAAACCACAGAAATTGCGGTGGGTGGTGTGATGCTTGGTGCTGAGTGGAATGCAATGAAATCATTGAGCCTTTTTTTGGGTGCAGTGCTGTGAGAAGAATCTGCTATCCTGTTTGGTTCTTTGGCCAGTACCAGGTGACGATGTTGTGGGTGAGAAAGAAATAAGTTCCGAAGATTGTTGGTGCGGCCATGGTTGATGGATTCTTGGAGAATGCAGTGGTGAAAGTGTGCTCGGCCCCAGTGGAGATGGTGCATGGGGCTGCAGCACTTGGTGCATATGATGTGTTTTACACAAAAGCTTCTTGGCTCTGGGGCCGGAGCATGCTTCAATTTTGTCTGCCAGGAACCAGAATGTTCACTCAGGGTATGTCTACACTACCCCGCTAGTTCGAACAAGCGGGGTAATGTAGGCATACCGCACTTGCAAATGAAGCCCGGGATTTGAATTTCCCGGGCTTCATTTGCATAAGCGGGGCGCCGCCATTTTTAAAACCCCGCTCGTTCGAACCCCGTGCAGCGCGGCTACACGGGGCACGAACTAGGTAGTTCGAACTAGGAAGCCTAGTTCGAACTACCTAGTTCGTGCCCCGTGTAGCCGCGCTGCATGAGGTTCGAACGAGCGGGGTTTTAAAAATGGCGGCGCCCCGCTTATGCAAATGAAGCCCGGGAAATTCAAATCCCGGGCTTCATTTGCAAGTGCGGTATGCCTACATTACCCTTCTAGTTCGAATTAGGAGGGTAGTGTAGACATACCCTCAGTGACGAGATGGCCATAGGTGCCGGGAGCAGTGGCATGTCTGGTTTTGTCGGAGCTGATTGAGAAGCAGCACCAGTTGGTATGGAGGAGCTAGACTTTCTCTTTGGTGCCAACTCCACTTTCTTTGAACATGCCATTTTTCGCTTCTCCATGGTGCCAGAAGTAGATGGCACCGGCAAGTGGGAGAGTGGTAGTGATTAATGGCTCGATGTCAGGGTGGTGGTTGATTTCTAGTGGAGTTCCCCAAGGATCAGTCCTAGAGACAGTTTTGTTCAACATCTTTATTAATGACCTGGATGAGGGGATGGATTGCACCCTCAGCAAGTTTGCAGATGACACTAAGCTAGGGGGAGAGGTAGATACCCTGGAAGGTAGGGATATGGTCCAGAGTAACCTAGACAGATTAGAGGATTGGGCCAAAAGAAATCTGATGAGGTTCAACAAGGACAAGTGTAGAGTCCTGCACTTGGAACAGAAGAATCCCAAGTATTGTTACAGGCTGGGGACCACATGGCTAAGTAGCAGTTTAACAGAAAAGGACCTGGGGATTACAGTGGATGAAAATCTGCATATGAGCCAACCGTGTGCCCTTGTAGCCAAGCAGGCTAATGGCATATTAGGTTGCATTAGGAGGAGCGTTGCCAGCAGATCCAGAGAAGTGATTATTCCCCTTTATTTGTCTCTGGTGAGGCCACATCTGGAGTATTTTGTCCAGTTCTGGGCCCCCCACTATAGAAATGATGTGGACACATTTGGTCCAGGGGAGGGTGATCAAAATGATTAGAGGGCTGGAGCGCATGACCTATGAGGAGAGGCTGAGGTATTTGGGTTTGTTTAGTCTGCAGAAGAGAAGCGTGAGGGGGGATTTGATAGCAGCCTTCAACTTAGAATCATAGAATCATAGAACTGGAAGAGACCTCAGAAGGTCATCAAGTCCAGCCCCCTGCTCTAGGCAGGACCAATTCCAACTAAATCAACCCGGCCAGGGCTTTTTCAAGCCGAGACTTAAACACCTCTAGGGATGGAGACTCCACTACTTCCCTAGGTAACCCATTCCAGTGCTTCACCACCCTCCTAGTGAAATAGTTTTCCCTAATATCCAACCTGGACCTCTCCCACCACAACTTGAGACCATTGCTCCTTGTTTTGCCATCTGTCACTACTGAGAACAGCCTCTCTCCATCCTCTTTGGAACCTCCCTTCAGGAAGTTGAAGGCTGCTATCAAATCCCCCCTCACTCTTCGCTTCTGCAGACTAAACAGACCCAAGTCCCTCAGCCTCTCCTCATAAGTCATATGCTCCAGCCCCCTAATCATTTTGGTTGCCCTCCGCTGGACCCTCTCCAATGCGTCCACATCCTTTTTGTAGTGGGGGGCCCAGAACTGGACACAATACTCCAGATGCGGCCTCACCAAAGCTGAATAAAGGGGAATGATGACATCTCTGGATCTGCTGGCAATGCTCCTCTTAATGCAACCTAATATGCCATTAGCCTTCTTGGCTACAAGGGCACACTGTTGACTCATATCTAGCTTCTCATCCACTGTAACCCCCAGGTCCTTTTCTGCAGAACTACTACTTAACCGGTTGGTCCCCAGCTTGTAACTATGCTTGGGATTCTTCCGTCCCAAGTGCAGGACTCTACACTTGTCCTTGTTGAACCTCATCAGATTTCTTGTGGCCCAATCCTCCAATTTGTCTAAGTCATTCTGTACCCTATCTCTGCCCTTGAGCGTGTCTACCTCTCCCCCCAACTTAGTGTCATCCGCAAACTTGCTGAGGGTGCAATCCATCCCCTCATCCAGATCATTAATAAAGATATTGAACAAAACCGGTCCTAGAACCGAACCTTGGGGCACTCCACTAGAAACCGACCGCCATCCTGACATCGAGCCATTGATCACTACCCGCTGGGCTCGGCCTTCTAGCCATCTTTCTATCCATCTTACCGTCCATTTATCCAATCCACAATCCCTTAACTTGCTGGCAAGAATATTGTGGGAGACCGTATCAAAAGCCTTGCTAAAGTCAAGGTATATAACATCCACTGACTTCCCCATGTCCACCGAGCCAGTTACCTCATCATAGAAGCTAATCAGATTGGTCAGGCACGACTTGCCCTTCGTGAATCCATGCTGACTATTCCTAATCACTTTTCTCTCATCCAAGTGCCTCAATATGGATTCCTTAAGGATCCCTTCCATGATTTTTCCAGGAACCGAGGTAAGACTGACCGGCCTATAGTTCCCTGGATCATCCGTCTTCCCTTTTTTGAAGATGGGCACTACATTTGCCTTTTTCCAGTCATCCGGGATTTCTCCCGATCTCCACGACTTTTCAAAGATATTAGCCAAAGGCTCCACAATGACATTTGCCAACTCCCTCATTACCCTCGGATGCACTAAGTCCGGACCCATGGATTTATGTACGTTTAGGTTTTCTAAATAGTTCCTAACCTGTTCTTTACCTACCACGGGCTGTCCATCTTCATCCCATCTTGCGTCACTTGGCGCGGAAGTCCAGGAGCCGACCTTGTCCGTGAATACAGAGGCAAAGAAAGCATTGAGTACTTCAGCTTTCCCCACATCATCTGTCACTAGGTTACCTCCTTCATCCATTAGGGGCCGCACACCCTCTCTGATCACCTTCTTCTTTTTAACATGCTTGTTATCCTTCATATCCTTAGCCAGTCGTAATTCCATTTGTGCTTTCACCTTCCTGATAACCCCCCGGCATTCTCGAGCTATACCTTTAAACTCCTCCCTGGTCATTTGTCCAAGTTTCCACTTTTTGCAAGCTTCCTTTTTGTGCTTAAGTTCACCAAGGATTTCCCCTGTAAGCCAGTCCGGTCTCCTACCATGTTTGCCTCTCTTGCTACGCGTCGGGATGGTTTCTTTCTGTGCCTTCAATAAGGCTTCTTTAAAATACTGCAAGCTGTCCTGGACTCCTTTACCCTTCATGTTTACATCCGAGGGGATTCTACCCATCAGATCTCCGAGGGAGTCAAAATCTGCTTTTCTGAAGTCCAGGGTGTGTATTTTACTACTCTCTTTTCTTCCTTTGGTCAGGATCCTGAAATCTACCATCTCATGATCACTGCTTCCCAGGTTGTCACCCACCTCCACTTCCCCTATTAGTTCCTTCCTGTTTGTGAGCAGAAGGTCAAGCTGCGCACGGCCCCTGGTCGGATCCTTCAGCACCTGTGTCAAGAAGTTATCCCCAACATTCTCCAAAAACTTCCTGGATTGCCTGTGTACTGCCGTATAGGTTTCCCAGCAGATGTCAGGGTGATTAAAGTCCCCCACGAGAACCAGGGCCTGCGATCTGGAAGCTTCGCTCAGTTGTCCGAAGAAAGCCTCATCTACCTCATCCACCTGATTCGGTGGCCTGTAGCAAACACCAACCACAACATCAATGCTGTTGTTTGCTCCTGTAAACTTCCTGAAGGGAGGTTCCAAAGAGAATGGAGAGAGACTGTTCTCAGTAGTGACTGATGGCAGAACAAGAAGCAATGGTCTCAAGTTACAGTGGGGGAGTTTAGGTTGGATATTAAGAAAATGATGTCACTAGGAGGGTGGTGAAGCACTGGAATTGGTTACCTAGGGAGGTGGTGGAGGTTTTTAAGTCTCAGCTTGACAAAGCCGTGGCTGGTTTGAGTTAGTTGGGATTGGTCCTGTTTTGGACAGGGGCTGGACTTGATGACCTGTTGATGTCTCTTCCAGCTCTATGGTTCTATGACCCAGGACGTTGACAGCAAAGACGATCCGGAGAGGCCCAGGATGAGTGGGAGATTTGAGGGCAATGAATTAGCCCTCTTGTGAGGTGTCAACTGCTCTGCCAGTTCAGAAAACATCCCCCAGTGGTTGAAGGGACTTTTTCTTTAGGAGGTTCTCAAGTCTCATTTCTCTTTTTTTTTTCTGGCTCTGGCCATCATGTTCTGGCAGTGTGGGCAGTTCTGCACCACATGGCCTTTGCCTAGACATTTTATGGAGGACATGTGGTCATCTGATGCAAGCATTGAGTCCCTGCAAGAGTCACATTTTTTAAAATCAGGAGAGCCTGGCATTTTGACTAGGAGAAGATTTAAAAAAACCCGGAGAAATAGTAAGCAGAGAAAAACCAGGCAAGTGTGGTTTTTTTTTTTAAACTATGAACTAATGAACACTAACTTAAACTAATTAAAACTGGTAACAAATTATAAACTAACTACATTATTTTTATCTTTTCAGTCAGAAAGAAAGCACTACTGTAACTCCATCTTCTGCCAAGGACGGTAGGAGTACCTGTATACATCAGGGCTAAAGCTGAATTAAGCTATGAAACTTTAGCTATGTCAAGAGCATAGCTTAAGTCTAAATAGCTTAATTTGGCTTTTGGCACTGTCTACACAGCAGGAAGTCGAAGAAAGAACACTCCTCCTTCGACTTCTCTTACTCTCCATAAGAAGTCCTCCAGCTCAATATTATTTCAAAATAAAGGCTTGTAGTGTAGATGTGCACTATATTATTTCAGAATAAAACCAGTTGTTCCGAAATAATGCTGCTGTGTAGACATACCCTAGAAAAGGAACTAAGGGACACTTGCTCCATGCACACAGCCAACAGAACAGCGCAAGACAGCTACTGTGCATGAGCAGCGCGGGAAGGCACTGTTAGGCAAAAATCTCTGATGGTGCGAGGATGCACCAAGACCTGAGTGGAGCACCCACAGGGACACCATTTGAAGGAGAATCATTATCTACAAACAAAATCCTAACACAGCAAACAAATCTGATGCTTTTTTTAGATGAAGGGTGCTATGACTTAATAGACTTAAATTTTATGAGGCATCTGTCTTGGTGCCATACAAAAAATCACGATATAATAGCAGAATAGTGTAAATTAAGTGGTTTGATAACACAAAGTAACTATTGTATTATTAGGGAATTATCCTATGGGGTGTTTCTAGTGAGGTTCTACCAGAAACTGTTCTTGGCTCAATGCTATTCAAATATTTAGCAATAATCTGGAAGAAATCATTGCTAATGAAATTTGCAGCACACACAAAAATGATGGGAAGTTAAATAATGATGAGGACAGACCAGTTACACAGATTGATCTGGATTATTTAGTCATGAACACTTTTGTTTGAACAAAATGCACTTTAGTGTAACGAAATGCCAGTCATGTATCTTGCAATAAAGAATTTGTTTTGCACTTACAAGATGGTAGACAATTTTGACATGGAGTGATGCTGAAAAGAACTTAGGGGTAAATGGTAGGTGGCCACCTGAACATAAGCTTCCAGGGCAATGCTGTAGGTAAGAGGGCAAACACAGTCACTGGTTGCATAAGAGGAGGAAGTTTGAGTAGGAGAGGGAGGTGGCAATACCTCTGTATACAGCATTAATGAGACCATTAATTAAATATTGCATCCAGTTCTGAATTCTCCATTTTAAAAATATTGAAAAACTGGAAATGGTTCAACAATTTATTCAAGGTCTTGAAAACATGCTTCATAGTGAGACACTCATGAACCTCATTTTATTTAGTTTATCCAAGAGAAGATTAAGAGGTAGTTTGATTTTGGTCTAACATGGCCAGGGAACCACTTTTGGCCAGGGCCACTGACCCACAGAAAAATCAGTTGGGGGCCACACACAAGCAACCCTCCCCCCCCAAAACAAAACCTTCACTACTCATATGCCCCTTCCTCACACTGAACTCAGTGCACACCACTCTCCAGTTCCTGCAGGTGACCAATCCAGCACTAATGCTCCAGCCCTGAGGGGGTGAGAGGAGGGTACCAAGGCTCCATGTTTCTTCTGTAGATAAGCAAGCCAGCACTAACATTCTAGCCCCACAGGGAGGGAGATGCTGAGTCTCTGGGATTCCTCTTGCAGCTAGCATCCTAGCTCTGTAGGGGGAGGCACCAAATCTTTGGGCTTCCATCTACAGCTCAGGAAGCTGGCACTTATGTGCCAGCCCCACAGGGGAAGGGGACACTAAGGCCTGGGGCTCCCCTTCACTGCAGAACAAGCCAGTGCATGTGGTCCAGTTCCATGAGGGGAAGAGGACACAGGTTCAGGGCTTCTGGCCAGTAGGATGGAAACTTGCTGTGGCCAGATCCAATTAAGCCAGGAACTGGATCTGGTGTAGGTTCCCTACTCCTTGCCCACAAGTATCTACATGTGGAAGAAATTTTTTATATCAGATGGCTCTGTAATGTAGCAGAAAAAAGCATAACAAAATACAGTGGTTGGAAGCTTGACCTAGACAATTTCAGACTAATTATAAGGCACAATATTTTTTTAGCAGCAAGGGTAATTGACCATTGGAACAACACATTTCAGAACATGGTGGATTCTCTGTCACTTGCAGTCTTTAAATCAAGACTAAATGATATGGTATAGCTGAAACAGATGTTATGAATCTGTTTCATAACAATAAAATAATACATTAGGCAAGATTCTTGACTCTGCCATGGCCACTTTGAGATACGTTAGTGGCACAAATTAGCCATAACTGACCTCATGTTTCCCTTATGAATTTGATGCAGAAATTACTGAGTGATGTTCTCTGGCCTGTTATCTAGTCTCTGGCCTCAGACTAGATGACCATAATTCTCCATTCTGGCCATAAATCTATGACTCATGGAAACATCTTAAGTTCCTAAGGAACTCATTTAGAGTACAGATGCAAGTTCTAACTGAGTCTGTATACATTCAAATGTAATATGTTTGGAAAGTGGTTTTACCAAATTTTTTCCTATGCATTTAAAAAAAAGTTAGAGAACAAGAGTTCCTTAAATATGAAATATAAAAAATAAAGAGAAGCAAAGTAAAGGTTCTAAAGAAAAGCCCAGTTAAAAGAATCTAATGAAAGCTGAATTCAGAATTTCCATTGTAGCATACATAATATTGAACAATAACATAATAAATTAGGCAAGATTCTTGACTCTGCCATGGCCACTTTGAGACATTTTAGTGGCACAATTTAGCCATAGCTGACCTCATGTTTCCCCTTATGTTGGTAATTCCAGGGTGGTACAGAACCATGTTTCCTGGATCTCTACATTGGTGGGTGCATGTGTGGAGTGCCACTGCACTTTGGCAACCTATGGAGTTCTCTGGAGTTACAAACTGAGCCTGCTCTAAAATGCACTAAAAGGAACTGAACCAATCACAGGATTGGGGAACAACAAAGGTTCAGAAAAACTAGCTTTGTCCTCTCACACTCATGGTCTTCTGCTGAACAAAGAATCTAGATATCTGTCTTAGAACAATGTGGCAGAATAAAGACAAATGTTTCTAAATAGAAGCAGGTGAGCACAAAACAACAAGCACTAAGTTGTTGTTTCTATATTTCTGTTTGGGGGAGGAGGGTGGAGCATCTTTACAAACAAAGAACACGAGATCAGATCTGTTTTAGTCAGGCTTGCACTAATGAGAACTAAACGGGAAGCATCTCTTACATTATATCACACATAGGTGGAATCCCACTTAAATTTCCATGAAATTCCATTCAGCATATAGTGGAAGAGAAGACAGATGTAGACTGTGCTCTACAGAAGTGTAGTGTTCTCAGGCAAAACTCTGGGTAACTGGGTAATAATTTAATAAAACTGTATGAGTGGACCCAGTTGTACAGGAAGGGCACTTAAAACATTAATACATAAGTAAAAAATGTCAATGTGCCAACTGTACTTCCAGTTATAATGGACCTTTAATTTAGTAACATTGCTTGTTGACAAAAACAATACTCAATTTTGGAGCCTATTTATATTTTTCAACTGAAATATTTTCCTGATGAAAAATAGGGTTTTGTTGGACACAAGTTTTGCATGAAAATATCTTCTAACACTTGTGGCCTTTTAAGGGCAAATTTTGAAATGAAACACATTCTTTCAAATTCAAATTTGTTTAAAATATTTTGAATTTCTTCTCCCCTCTCATTTTATCTTCTTTTCCCCACAAAGTGTAATGAAAGGAATAATGTCCAACTTTTTTTTTCCTCCCTCACTTTTTTCATTGTATCTTTTCAGAACTTTGTTAACATCGGAAAAGTTAGAGTGGCGAAAGGAACTTTTTCAAAATTGGAGAAGTTTTGAGAAGTTACAGAATAGGGGAGAAAAAGTGGTGGGTGTCTGTGGGACTGCAAATGCCATTCATTCTGTGAAGTCATGGTTGAAAACAGGGGAAAAAAGTATGAAATTCCAACATTTTGGAATTTTTGGGCTATTAGAAAAACTGAATCCAAATGAAATTTTCACTGAGTTTCATTCTGTATTTTTAATGAAAAACTGCATTTTTTTTGTTATAAATTTTCTGTTGGGGGGGGGGAGGAAAGGACTGTTTATGTGCTTTATTTGTTTTCTTTTTTAAAATTTCTCTCTACTCAAATATAAAGGTTCCACCCAATTTTATTCTCAATAAGATTATTTTTAAATCCACAATGAAGTTTAATGAGGGTAGATTAAGCAAGTATCAGCAATAAATTTCTGTATCTTCTATTAAAACAAAAGTACACACACACACACACACACACACACACACTTACTTACAGTGGTAAATGAACTATATAGGTAATATATGGCCCAAGAAATAATCACAATGTAGTAAATATTTAGCCAAAAGGACAGGACAGCAGCTGCTAATCCCACTCCTGTAGGAAAACAAAACAAAAGCATTAGAGATTTTTCAATTACTCTTTGCAAAGTTTTTAACAAAATCAGTACCATTATAAACAATCATATTTTGAAAGGAAAACATCACATATCGAACAATTATATCATACTGATTTAGCTATCATGAACCCAGCTGAAATTCTAGAAGTAACATAAGAAGTGGACACTAATTATGAGTGATTCACATTTTGGGTGCGCCAGTTGAGACACCTGATTCCTGAGTTTGTGAAGTGATAAACACTAAGGCTGTGTCTACATTGGCACCCCTTTCCGGAAAAGGGATGCTAATGAGACCAATCGGAATTGCAAATGCCGTGGGGGGGTTAAATATCCCCCGCGGCATTTGCATGAACATGGCTGCCGCTTTTTTCCGGCTCGGGGTTTTGCCGGAGAAAAGCGCCAGTCTAGACGGGATCTTGCGGAAAATAAGCCCTTTTCCACAAGATCCCTTATTCCTACTTGAAAAACCCCGAGCCGGAAAAAAGCGGCAGCCATGTGCATGCAAATGCCGCGGGGGATATTTAAATCCCCCACGGCATTTGCAATTCCTACTGGTCTCATTAGCATCCCTTTTCCGAAAAGGGGTGCTAATGTAGACGCAGCCTAAGCTTTTATTCACATCCGCTGTCACTGAGGTGCTCACCACTCTTGAAAATAACAAAAATAACCATCTCTTAGATACCTCGAGTTAGCACCCAGAACAAATGGATACTTTTGAAAACCGAGGCCTAGTTGTATGTTCAGTACTGTATTGAAATACATATGAAAAGATTTCCAACACACAAAGCTATGCACTAACTCCCTTCCTTAAGTAAGTTACCCCATCTCAACCCTGGTCTCTCAGCAAATGTCCATGGACACAGAATAAGCATCCCCCAGCAGCCAGCAAAGGAAGGGTATAGAGTTAAGGGCTACCCACTGAGAATGCTCCACCCTCAGCTTCCTACAGCAACTCCTGGAGGGACTGTTTGCCATTCAAGCTGGTTTCAAAGGTACATAGGATCCAAACAATATAAGACTGTTCACACAATTGTGCCTGGAGAAGATCAGGTGTGAACTCCAGAGCACAGATGTAATATGTTATCTGTGAGAAACACCATTATGTAGGCAGTAACCTGCATCATCTGAATTCTCCAAGAAGCTCTCCCAGTACAGCCCTATTTCAGTAATCCACACAAGAGGTGGACAAGGTGAGAGTTTTAAGTATAGCATGATCTGCATCTAATGGGTAAAGTTGCGCACACAGATGGCAACGCAGAAAAACTAAAATGTGTACTGCAGAGCAGAGCTCTACTAACTTTTGTATACTTAGTTTCATTTCAGGTTTCATTACTAACCCAAAGCCCTAGTGCTGGGTGCTACAAAATGATTTGTGATTTCATATGCAACCCAGTTAAAACTCATGGTTTCTCGTTGTTGTCTCAGTAAAAAAAAAAAAAAAAAAAGTTTGGATTACGTTTTGCCCTAAGTTCAAACTTAAAATTGTATTGGGGCCTACAGGCATTGGGGCCTATAGGCATTGCTGTAATACAAAATATTAATATATCATATATAATTAATATAATTATTAATAGGGGCCGAAAACCTATCTGAAGAAGGTTAAAAGGGAGATTGCCCAATGTTTCTATGAACTGAAACTACTATATTTTATACCTCCTCCACATAGTACACTTCAAACACTCTTTACTAAGACCTCCTCGTCTACACTGCAGGTTTCTTGCAAAAAAGTTCTTGTGCAACAGTGTGTCCATACTGCCATGTGCTTTTGCGCAAGAGCATCCATGGCAGTGTGGACGCTGTATTGCACAAGAAAGCTCTGATGGCCATTTGCACAAGGGCTCTTGCACAAAAAGGCTATTCCTCATACAAAGAGGAATAACTCTTGCGCAAAAAGCCCTGTGTTCTTACTATTTACTGTACTTTTTCCTTGCGCAAGAATGCACTTGTAGTGTGGATGCTCTACAAGTTTTTTCACAAAAATGGATGTTTTTGCACAAAAACTCTGCAATGTAGATTTAGCCTAGGTAAAACTTTCTGAGATTTTTCAGAATGACTCAAGAAATTTGTATGCCCAACTTCTGTTAATTTTAATGAAATCTGAGTGTATAAATCCCTTATGTAACTTTAAATGTTTCAGTCCCACTTCAGAAAATCATGTATTTCTTTTAAAAAATGAGCAAAATAAAAATGAAACTATGTTGTATCTGTTCCATAAGTTCATTGAATCTGGAAGTGTCAGAGAATACATATTTATGCAAATCTCATACTGTACCTTTAAACATTGGTGCAAGCTTCCAGACTCCGAGGCCTCCTATAGATGTGAACTGACCAAGAGAACATTCCAAAAGAAATAGTGGAACTCCAGCAAAAATTAAAGTGAGAAAATATGGAATCAGGAATGCTCCTAAAAGGAACACAGCAAGCAGTCTGTTAGAGTGAAAAAATTTTAAACCCACAATTTTATCATCTTCCTTGCCTATTATAGAGCAGATTTTCTCATCGTATCTTTTTTATTTTGGTTATTAAAAGTAGCTAATATACATTAATGCCTTTCTGAACAACTAGAAGCTCTAAGAGTTAGAAAGTCAAGGAAAGAAGGGACTTCACCTAGCATCATTTAGATTACTTGTCTTTAAAATAGATAAGGTGGCACAAAGGAGAAGGAAAGCTGCTGGATGTGGCCAGGTGAGAATTACCCGATAAAGGGGAAGCTCACAGCTGAGGTAGCCAGCCCTTGCATCATGTCAGCTCTGTTCTGGTAATGAAGCAGCACTGCCAGGCTACGTCTACACTGGCATGATTTTCCAGAAATGCTTTTAACGGAAAAGGTTTTCCATTAAAAGTATTTCTGGAAAAACGCGTCTACATTGGTAGGACGCTTTTCCGGAAAAGCACTTTTTGCGGAAAAGCGTCCGTGGCCAATCTAGATGCGCTTTTCCACAAAAAAGCCCCGATCGTCATTTTCGCGATCGGGGCTTTTTTGCGGAAAACAAATCTTAGTTGTCTACACTGGCCCTTTTCCGGAACTGTTTTCTGGAAAAAGACTTTTGCCCGAACGGGAGCAGCATAGTTTTTCTGGAAAAGCACTGATGATTTTACATTAGATTGTCAGTGCTTTTCCAGAAATTCAAGCGGCCAGTGTAGACACCTGGCAAGTTTTTCCAGAAAAGCAGCTGATTTTCCGGAATAACTTGCCAGTGTAGACACAGCCCCAGAGGGTAATGTGTTTGGTTAATTATAATTGCCAACCCCATGAATGCTCTGATCTCCACAGGCCCACAGCAGTGCAATCCATCCTGAGAATCAAGCTGTAACCAGTTCCTTGATGGCCACCTCCTTGCCACACCAAGCAAACAATTTATTTTCTTGTTTTCATAGACTGGAAAAAAGATTATCCAAAGCTTTCATTTTAATGTTAAAACAAACATTTTGTGGTGAGTTCTAATCTAAATATATACAGCAGCCCACAAACATAAAATAAAATGCGTACCTCCACCATTCTTGCCACAAAGATATGGAAATCGCCATACATTCCCCAAGCCAATAGCATAACCCACACAGGACATAAGAAAGTCAAATCGTCCTTTCCAGGTATCTCGGTCTGGAAGATCGGTTTTCTTCTTCTGTACTTTTACTACTAAGGTCTTAGGCTTGTCATTGGTAATTGAAGCATCACTAAGTTCAGTGGAGATTTGTCCATCTGCAACTTTTGTTCCATTCGTTGCCATGTTTCTGGGTTTAGCTGGAGAGGCTCTGGCAGGTGGACGAGAAATTTCAGCACCGGTCCACGTGGACAGCAGCTTTGCGGTTCTAGATATCCAACTAGGAAGTTAAGAGTTTGATAAAATGAAAGAATGCTGGAATGGTTTGTGACCTGATCTGAAATCTCAAAATCCACTTCTCTAATAATCTGTAAGACATAAGATCAAAACAGAATTCAGAGCTGTTCCTACTGTAGTGGTCTCCAACATTTTATGTGGAAGATCATTTTTTGAGTTTAAGGGTAACCCAGGATCTCCTACAATGCTTCCCTGAGGCTCCACCCTCTTCTCCAAAGCTCCCCTTCCTCCTTCACTCTCCCCCACCCTCATTCACTTTCATCTGGCTGGGGCAAGAAGTGCAGGAAGAGGGTGAACATTGCAGGTTCTGAGAGGCAGTTTGGGTGCAGAAGGAGGCTCCAGGCTGGGGAAGAGGGTTGGGATAAAGGAGTGAGGAGTGCAAGCTATAGGAAGTAGTTTGCCAGGCCCATGGACAGGGTGGGAGCAAAGGTGGGAACTGTCCTGGCCCTGGGGCCTGGCAGTTCTGAAAGGCCCAGGGTTCCCAGCTGCTGCCCTTTATATCACTGCCAGAGTGTGGTGCGGCACACTCTCCATGACTAAGGGCTGGGACAGCATGGTTCTGACAGAGCTGAAGGCTGGCTGCCCTTCCTCTGCCCTTTCCACCCCTTCTGGCAATGCAGAGTTGCCCCTCCCTGCCCAGGGGCCTGGCATGACTGTCAGCTCCCCTAGCCTCAGCCTGGATCTCCTTCCTGCACCCAAACTTTCTCCCAGAGCTTGCAGCCCTCCCTCCCTCCTGTATCCCAACACTCTGGGGCTACGTCTACACTGGCATGATCAGTTTTCCGTTATAAGTATTTCCGGAAAAAGCGCGTCTACATTGGCAGGATGCTTTTCTGGAAAAGCTCTTTTTCCGAAAAAGCATCCGTGCCAATGTAGATGCGCTTTTCCGCAAAAAAGCCCCGATCGTCATTTTTGCGATCGGGCCTTTTTTGCGGAAAAGAAATCTGTGCTGTCTACACTGGCCCTTTTCCAGAACAGTTTTCCGGAAAAGGACTTTTGCCCGAACGGGAGCAGCATAGTTTTTCCGGAAAAGCACTGATGATTTTACAGTAGATCGTCAGTGCTTTCCCAGAAATTCAAAGGGCCAGTGTAGACAGCTGGCAAGTTATTCCAGAAAAGCAGCTGATTTTCTGGAATAAGTGGCCAGTGTAGACACAGCCTGGATGTAGGAGGGGGCTCTAGGCTGGAGCAGAGTGTTGGGTGCAGGAGGGATGCAATGTGAGCAAGTTTGAGGGCTGGCACAAGGAGTAGGGGTGCAGGCTGCAGCTAGGAAGCACTTACTACAGGTGGCTCCCAATCTGCAGCACTACAGGGCTCAGGCAAGCTACTTCTGCTTGGCCCCATGCTGCTCCTGGAAACACTGGCTGGCTGAGTTCAGGTACCCTCTGTATGGTCCTGGAGGGAGTCCCTAATGTGATATACTGCTGCCTGTATTGGCTAGTTCCCAGCCAATGGAAGCTGCTTGGGCAGTGCTGGAGGAGGAGGAGGCAGCATGGAGCTACCTCACCATTCCCAGGGGCTACAGAGACTGCGTGTGTAACCACCACCAGGTGAATTTGAACCTGGGACCTTTGGAGCTTAATATAGGAGCCCTTTGAGGTAAAAGCCAACTAGCTCTTAGTCCATGCTGTAGAAGTCACTTGTTCTTATCTGGTGCTGTGTTCTAGGTGCCACTGCACAGGACAGTGAACCACACTAGGTGTGTGGATTACACTTGCACTCAGTCAGCTGGCTGCTCCTAGGAGCAGTGTGGAGCCAGACAGAGACTGCCTATCTGAGGATCACAATCAACTGGCAGAGGCTCCAGGATCTACCAGTCTATCACATTTGATAGATTGGTGAGCAGTGTTTTACTGTAACCTCCTGTCTGAAGCCTAATCCAAAGCCTGTTCGTATCAATGAGATGACGTTCGTTGACTTAATAGCCTTTGGATTGGCGTCTTTCATTATGAAAGCTACTTTTATCATGTGTTTTATGTAAGGGCTTGATCCTGCCTTATGGGATATTTGGTGTTGAATCAACCAGAGCAGGATCAGAGTGTCAGACCAAGCATAAAACTAAATAGTAAGCTTCAGACCTCATGCTTAAACATGCATTTAACAATTCCAGTAGCACAGCATAACATTCTACAGTAAGGAATAGCATACACTGACTTTTTCTTATGCTCCAAAGAAAGCAGTAGTGCGGTGGCAACAATCAGGAAAATTAAACAAGGGACTCAGGACACATCCCACATAATGAACGTGCTTGACAAAATATCCCTGATCTTTTTTAGACTAGAGTTTAACATCAATCTACAGGTTGGTCAGGGACCAAGTGTTTCTACATCCCAGTGCATAATTCTGCTCCTTAGTATGATTTGTTAATAATGAATGTGCTGCTTTAACTGTTTAATAGATTCTTTAAGTTGTAACAAATTAATTACATTCACAGGTTCTCTTTATTTTCAGGGACCTATCATGACTATCAGTATTATTTTCTATAGATAATTGGTGCATTCTTCTTTTTAAGATGATGCATTTAGAACAGCGTGTTTCATCCAGGAGACTCAAAGGTATTTGCAAATAGGTTACATTGATCCACAAGGCTCAACTCTTAAAGGCTGAAGTAAAGTAAGTCATAACCTTATATATTCCTCCCATTAACAACTAGTATATAGAATGCAGATGATTCACTCCACCTTGAAATTTAAGATATCAGGCTACAGTGATCACAGGACCATAGCCCTGTATTTTCTGGTATGTGTTATACCCCTGGGCCTTTTAAACACATTTCCTAATACTGAATCAATCATTCTATACTGCTTTACCATGGTGGCATGTTACTCTTCTGCGGCCATGGTACACAGAAGAGAAAGAGCAGAAAATAGGCATAACTTGTAATCCTGCAAAGTGCTAAGCATCTGCAAATCCTATCGATTTCAATGGCTTATTTTTAATTCAACCAGCATTTTTAAGGATATGAGTTCTTGAACACTGAACAGCCCTATGTTTGCAAGGGGCAAAACTGTATAACAACAAGGAAGCTGAACATGGATTAAGTTAGATAACAGTCAGTAAAAGACTGAGGGAGTGTCTAGACTACATTCCTCTTTCAAAAGAGGAAAGTAAATGAAGGAAATAAAAAATGCAAATGAAGTGCAGATTTACAAATCTCACGCTTCATTTGCATAATCATGTCTGATTGCTTTTTAAAAAAAGTTTTTTTTTAAAAAAAAAAAGCACTCTGGACATGGTTCTTACAAAAAGAAAACCCTTTTTTGAAAGAACCCTGTAAACTTCATTTTTTCAGAAATAAGGGTTCTTTCGAAAAAGGTTTTTTTTTTTCAAAATAACTGCATCTAGACTGCTTTTTTTAAAAAAACCTTTTTTGAAAAAGTGATCTAATGTGATTGCAAATGAAGCGCAGATTTACAAATCTTGTGCTTCATTTGCATATTTTCAATTTCCTTCATTACATTCCTCTTTCAAAAGAGGAATGTAAGTCTAGACACACACTTTAGTGTATTGGCTTTACTCTGCGGTTAATGTACATTGGCATGATCTTGCGCAAATACTTTTAATGCAAGAGTTTTTGCGTTAAAGTATTCGCTTAAGAGAGCGTCTACACTGGCATGTGCTTTTGCACAAGAGGTGTGCTTTTGTGCAAAAGCATCCATTTTAACCAGCGGACTTTCTTGCGCAAGAAATTCATGTTGCCTGTCTACACTGGCCTCTTGTGCAAGAACAGTTGCGCAAGTGGGCTTATTCCTCAGCGAGAACCTTATAGTTCTTGCGCAAGAAGCACTGATTTCACACATTAGAACATCAGTGTTCTTGCGCAAGAACTCCCTGCCAGTGTAGACAGGCAGCATTTTTTTGTGCAAAAGTGCGTGCTTTTGCGCAAAATCATGCCAATGTAGACACAGCCTGCATGTTGTATTTATAATCAACAAATTGTAACAGAGTTTAATACAGTCATTTGAAAAAACTTTTCGAATCAGGGTACATCTAGACTGCAGAATTTTTTCTGGAACGGAAAATTTTGGAAAAGCAGGCGCACATTTTTGGCATCCCTGTAAACTTTGTTCTATGAGGAAGAAGGAATGTTCTGAAAGAGGCTTCCCCCCCCACCCTGACATTTGACCCAGTGTAGATGGGCCAATTGTCGAAAAAACCTCTTTCGGAAGAAAAGCAGAAAAGTTCTTTTTCCAATAGAACTTTGTAGTCTAGAGACAGCCTCACACTATACTTTCCATTCCTCTTAGATCCACAGGTCACATCCCTAAATAGAATGATTTCATGTGGATAAAATCAACTGGAATTGTGCTGGAAAGAACACATCATCAATCACAGCTTCTGGACTCAAATTGAGAAATATCAACAATTTACATCTCTCTTATTAAGTCCTTCCTCCTCCTTTTGAGCTGCAGTTCAGTTCTCTTCTGGTCACACAGATTAATAATTTAAAATGACCATATTCTATAATGTGGGACAACTCTATCTGTAGGATTAGTTGCCAGCACTAAACATTTACTACGTCCCATTTCAAATTTAGTACTTGAATAAGGATTTGTTAAATACAAGTCATGCATGTTCATAAAGACACAAAAAATCCTTATAGCTGTGTCTAGACCATCTCTCTTTCAACAGAGGGATGTAAATTAGACACTTCAAAATTGCAAATGAAGCAGAGATTTAAATATCCTGTGCTTCATTTGCATAATCGCATCATTGCGTTCTTTTGAAATGGCACTTTTTTAAAAGAACACCATGATGTGATTATGCAAATGAAGTGTGGGATATTTAAATCTCCGCTTCATTTGCAATTTTGAAATGTCTAATTTACATTCCTCTGTTGAAAGAGGGATGTAGTCTAGACACAGCCTATGGCTATTTCTACACTGGCGGGTTGTTGCGCCAGAAGTATGCAAATGAGACTAAGCATGGAATATTGCTGAGCCTCATTTGCATACCTAATGAGCTGCCATTTTTGCGGAAGAGGCTCTTGCGCTAGAAGGAGCTCTTGCGCTAGAAGGAGCTGTCTATATTGCCCCTTCTTGCGCAAGAAAAACCCTCTTGCACAATGCCGCTACGCTGATTATTTTCAGGAATAACTGCATTGCGCAAGAGAAGTTTTCTTGCACAAGAAGGGGCAGTGTAGACAGCTCCTTCTAGCGCAAAAGCCTCTTCTGCAAAAATGGCAGCTCATTAGGTATGCAAATGAGGCTCAGCAATATTCCACTTTTAGCCTCATTTGCATACTTCTGGTGCAATAACCCGCCAACGTAGACATAGTCTGTGTGTCTTGCTCAAGATGTTTGATTCTTCTCTCCATCACATCCCAGTTATTTTTACTGCAGAAATCTCTGCTGCCATCTATCCCCAGCTTTCTCCAACTCAGATATTTCTTCCATTGTTTCCAGTTCATCATTTCTAAAAGACAAATGCATTTACTCTGATTTTCTGGTTTGGAGACTTTCCTTTTGGTAAGGGTATCTGGCACTGTATCCATAATATTTGTAAAAGCTCCCATCCTGAGTGCGGAAAGCTCCTACTGCCAGGGTGCGCATATTTCCAAATTTGGAGAATGAGTGTGGGCTTTGGGAAAATTAGTCTCCCTTTGCCATTTGGTCATTTTCAAGGGGGAGGGGGGAGAACATTGTTTTGCAACATCTGAACAAAAAATTGCAGATGTAGATATCAGAATGCTCTTCCAGCTAGCTTTAAGCACTGGGGAATCAAGGATAAACCCTATACCAATGTAAACAGTGAGAGCACAAGTGAAAGTGGCTAGAGATGGGTAGGTGTCATCATTCCCAGTATCTGCCAGTCAATAGAAGAAAAAACATCAAAAGTGACATTTTGAGTTTAACCTGGATTTTTGTTTTAAAAATTGTACTTTGAAATATCTGTTCTATGATACAATGGTCTAAATTCCCTCCCCACTTCAATAGTTGAAGTTAGGGGAGTGATTAATTTGGCCCATATTCCCTGACTCAGGCAAAAAAAAAAAATTACACATAAATGGTAAAATATTTGTAGGATTAAGGTTGGATTTTTCCCAGGAGTCTTTATGGAAACAAGTGCCCAAATTTGTGCCTATTTCCCTTAGGCTGAAATGTTCAAAGGAACTCAAGTGAGTGGAGAAGTCTGTCTCTGGACAATGTGATAGCTGAATATGGGCTTGATGCTTATGATAACAAGGAATCAAAGCTCCAACTAATCAACCACATGGGCAAGCTTGGGAACCCAGTTTGACTAATGCACTTCAGGCCTGACCTATAACAACTTGTGCTATAGTTCCTGTCTGTGACCATGTTGGAGAATATTGTACAAGTGTGAGTGTGTAAACGAAGAGCTGGTGCAGACAAATATCCACTAGGGCAGGGATTCTCAAACTTCATTGCACTGGGATCCCCTTCTGACAACAAAAATTACTACAGGACTCCAGGAGAGGAGACAGAAGTCTGAGCCGCCTTGGAGAAGTGGGAAGAGCCAAAGCTCCACTGACCCAGGCCCAAGGGCTTCAGTCCAAGGCAGGGGACCTGTTACCTGAGCCCTACTGCCCAGGGCTGATGCCCTCAGGGTTAGGCCCCAGGCTCCAACAAATCTAAGGTAGCTCTGGCAATCCCATTAAAACAGAGTCCTGACCCACAATTGAAGAACCATTGCACTAGGGTTTAAACAGAGACAAAGAAGCTCTCTTGTAACCTGCATAGGATTGGAAACATATTAGAAGTCATGCTGTAAAATACTAGGTAGCACTTTGGACCAAATTTTTGAGTGTAACTGCTTTTGACACTACAAAAACAAAAATGCACTTGTACATTATATGCTTACCTGCCATTGGACATGCCTTGTAAGTACACTGTAACTACATCATTTTATAGATTACTGGTAATTACACATTGGATCAAGTGTCCATGTTGTCTGTGCATCACCAAAAATAAAACAAAAACCATTGTCATTAGCATAATTTTTGGATATATATTGTGGCAAAGTTATGGCTGTGCCCGAGGTTCCTGTGCTTCTGGTGGATAGTGTTCAGCCTCAGAGGCTCTCTGTGTCCCACCACACAGCCTCTTTCTTTTAACTAGAGGCAGTGTTCACCACATACTGAGCCAGACTCATCACAGGCTAGTCCATAATATGGGGGTGAAACCCTCTGTAGTCCCAGTCTCCCTATCCAGGAACATACTCTGTAGTGGTGTGAAGAGGGTTGGGGGGAACCTGGGTCCACCCACTACTCGAAGTTCCAGCCCAGCAACCATATGACAGAGGCAACAGATGGTGTTCATTCTACTTCCTGTCTGGCAGCTACTTCCCTGGGCCACTTCCCCAAACAATCCCTCCCAGTACCTTTTTCTGGTACCTGATCCTCCAACACTCTCTTCCTGCCTTGCAGCTCACACCCAAACACCTCTCACTCTCAACACTTTGGCTCCTTCCTTCCTTCCTCCTCCATGCCACCTAATAGGAGAGGAGCTCTTTTAAACCAGTCTCAGCAGGTTCGTGATTGGCCCCAGGTGGTCTAATTAGCCTGACTCCTTTTTCTCTTGGAGGCTCCTAATGAACTCCAGGTGTTCTAATTGGCCTGATTATCCAGACTACTTCTGGAAAGTTCCTGCTGGTTCTAGGTCAGCCCCTGACAGTTTACCCAGGGACCAGAGATCTACTTAGTCTAAGGCTCACATACTTTTCTTCTAGCATGCTTCTGTAACCCTCTGACCTGACCCTGTCACAAGATCTATGATTTCAGTAGGAGCTACGTAAATATAAGTAAATGATCATGAAATATATTTGAAATATTTTCTAAACAGTTCCATGTATTTTAGTCCAGTCTCTTTGCTAGTATAAACAGGTGTCACTTTGGCTAGAATGGTACCTATTTACACAAGCAGATGATCTGGCTCCTGTATTGTTTGACAGATGACATAATTTACATTTCACGTGACAGCCACCAATAGTGAAGGAAATGCAGTTGAATGTGAAAGTTTGAGCAGATACATAGATGTGTAGTGCTCTAATCTTGAATGCCCACTCTTTAGAATGCAATTTTTTTTTTAGGGGGCAATTCAAACCTGAAGCTGAGTTGCTAAATGGATGCATTTTAACATTGTTTTAAACATTAGCATAGTGAGTGCTAGACTTACGCTTTGCCACCTGACATCTAGTTTAGAGAAGAGGCATAAATGAACATGCTCTATATCATATCTGACACTAATCACTCATTTTAGGTGACTGCAGATATGTACTCTTCAAAAGGTAAGTAGCAATAAAGTGTGGGCATTCCAGTCACTTTATTTAAAATCTAAGCACTATTTCAAAATTAAGGCCTTAATATTTTAAGGAGAGCCCCTACACATGGACCCTGCAACAATGCAGAGCCCCAGTGAATTCAGTCACGTGGAATTCTTTTTCACCAAAACCAAAACAAAGAATGGATGCTGGTGATGAGGTTTTGCAGGTCTTGTGGCCAATGTAAAACTCCTGGCAGGCTCTCCTGTGGGACAGTCACTTTCCGGCTACATCTAGACTACAAGCCTCTTTCGAAAGAGACTTTTTCAAAAGATACTTTCGAAAAAGCTTCTTTGAAAAAGAGCTTCTAGACTACAACCAGTACTTTTGAAAAAGCAAACCGCTTTTTTGAGAGAGAGAACTCAGGCAGTCTGGATGCTCTCTTTTGAAAAAGCAGTTTGCATTACATAGCGCCTTTTTTCAAAAGAGCACTTTCAAAAAAAGGCGTTCTTCCTAGTAAAACTAGATTTTCCGTGGTTGAAAAAACTGCCACGTTCTTTTGATTTACTTTCAAAAGAACTCAGTGACAGTCTAGACGCAGGGGAAGTTTTTTCGAAAAAAGCCCACTTTTTTCGAAAAAACCCTGTAGTCTAGCACACCCTCCTTGTCCACAATTGTCCTGCCTCTGACCTTTCAAGCTACCTCTTATGGGTTTCAAAACATATTAGCTTCTATTTCCTTGCATTTACTTGATTAAGTTTGCCACAATGCTTGTGAGCTCTCAGCGAGGGGATTGGATGCTAGTGCAGATGTGGCATTAAGGATTGATTTTGTTACAGTGATGCTGGGTTCCACAAAGCCATTTTATGAAATAAACAAAATGGTGGGGGGCTAGGGTGGAAGGGGGGGAAAAGGTAAGCAACAGTATTGAAAACTATGATTTCTGTGTACTGATACCAGAGGGCAAAATGGGAACTGCCTTCTGCTTTGCGCAAAAAATGATGAGCAATTCTTTTTCCAGTTTTTCATTCATATTTTTCAATCATCTTTTTTTGTGTGTCAGTACCATGATTACATAAATGGAAAACCTCCCTTTCTGTTAGAAAAATCTAAATCAGGATTATTTATGATTTCCTGTTTTAACCAGTGAGAAAAATCCATGTAAATCTGGCCAGCAGCCCTTACTTCTTGTTTCCCCTTTTGTGGCTTACTGCTCAGATAGGAAAGTTACTCACCCTGTGCAGTAATGACTGTTCTTCAAAATGTGTGTCTCCGTGGGTGCTCCACTGTTGGTGCTGGGTCATCCTAGAGCTGCTGATTGGTGCCTTTGCAGCATTTGTTAGTGGGGCCACACATGCGTGAGAGGCACCTTATGTCATTCGTGCCTCAGCACCTCACATGTGCACAGCCCCTCCCCCCAGTTCCTCATATATGCCCAAGTAAAGTAGACTCCAAGCAGTGGTGCAGAAGGGAGGGTTGTGGAGCACCCACGGAGACACACATCTTAAAGAGCAGTCATTACTTTATTTTCCGGAGGCTTTATTTTCCGGAGGTTCTCTTATTCCTACTTGAAAGTAGGAATAAGAGATCCTCCGGAAAAGGCTTTATTTTCCGGAGAAGCACGTCTAGACTGGCGCTTTTCTCCGGCTTATCTCCAAGCCGGAAAAAAGCGGCAGCCATGTTAATGCAAATACCGCGGGAGATATTTAAATCCCCTGCGGATTTGCCTATTCCAAAGTGCTACATTAGCATCCCTTTTCCGAAAGGGAGGCCAGTGTAGACACAGCCAAGGTGAGTACAAGGCAGTACACTGGTGGGATTCAGAGTCACTGTTTGGCGGCTGTGGACAAGACAGCAGTAGCTACCGCTGTATCTTCTGTGAGCTAAGACATAATGGGATAGTGCCTATCAAAGGTATGGTCAGATGACCAGGTGGCTGCCTGGTAAATAACTTTAAGAGACATATTCTTCAGAAAAGCTGTCGAAGTTGCAGTAGCATGGGTAGAGTGTGCCCTTGGTGGAGTTGCTAAAGGCTTACTGCGGATGGAATAACAGTGGAGTATGCATGATGATATCCATTTAGAGATACACTGGGTTGAAACTGGCATGCCTCTCAAGCATTCTGTGATTGATACACAAAAAGGCATGGAGTCTTACACAAAGACTGAGTCCTATCTATGCAGAAGGCCAACGCACGTCTAATGTACAGAGTATGAAGCATAGCATCCCTAGGGGATGTATGAGGTTTGGGAAAGAATGTGGGTCAGACTATTGGTTCATTAATGTGGAAGGAGGTGCAGAGGTAAGAAGGGGGGGATGTGGGCACAGAGTTACTTTTCCCTTAGTGAAAATAGTATAGGGCAGCCCCACTATCAAAGCCCCAGTCTCACTAACCCTCCTTGCAGAGGTGATTGCAATTAAAAACAGCACTTTCATCAGAAGCAATGGAAGAGTACAAGTCATGATGGGCTCGAAAGACAATGTAGAGCCAAGTCCAGATTCCTCGAGGGTGCTGGGGCCCTATGTGAGAGATATAGATTCACGAGGCCCTGAAAGAATCTCCTGGTGATGGGGTGAGTGAAAATTGATGAACTCATACATGAAAAGCTCTTATTGCTGCAAGATATAGCTTGAGCCATGAAATGGATAGACCCCCATTTTTCGGGTGTAATATGTAGTCAAGGATTCAGTGTAATGGTGCAGTTCCAGGATCGATGTGAATTTGCTGGCACCAGGAAGAGAACCGCTTCCACTTTTGCAGGTAAGTGCAGGGAATTGGAGCAATCAAATTTTTGAATTGCTCCTCTTCTGCTCCGCTCTGGCACCAATAGTGACGGCCCCAGCTCCGCTCCGACTCCACTCCGCGCTCCGACTCAAATTAATTTTTAACTAAATAAAAAAGTGCATACTGTAATTTTGAAAAAACATGATTTTTATTCAGTTTTAAAACAATTTAAATGTCATCAACAATGATGCAAACTAGAATAATTCATAATTCAATCTTTAAAAAATTATTGCAGCAATCAAGTCGTCTTTAATAGCCTGCTGCAGATCATTTAAAATGAATTTTAAAGCTGAAAACAGTCGCTCTACACTAGCTTGAGTTGTTTGCATGCTTGAAGCAATTCTACAGGCAGCCTGAATGTGGTGTTGGTAGCTGTGAATGGCCTCAAAAACAGACTTAACTTTTAGCCTACCAACAGACTCCATCACCTCACAATCTTCCCAAAAATTTCTCTTGAATAATGCTTCATTACAATTATGAATCGCAGAAACTCGCTGGCGTCTTTCTTGTTTATCCAATTCCTTTTCGAAGTTGTCATCTTCTGAAGAATTGGTGCTTGAATTATCTCCATTTCTCTGTGATGGTTGAAGACGTCTCAGGGATGGACCCTCGAATGCTTGCCGAGACGCGTGCTTAAAGGGACCCCCCCCAGATAACTGTTTCTCTGCTTCTGCTGCTGGCTTACCTCAGGGAGGGATGGCAAAGCTTCTGCAGTGTGTGCTCTTGTTGCCTAGCTTTCTTAGATGCCACAGAAGTTTGGTTTCATATTTTTTTTTCTGGTTTTTAATCTTTTTTTGCCATGGAGCTGGAGCTGCCCCCGGGCAGGCGATGGCCCTGCACTCATGCTGCAGTTTCTGCAGTACTTCTTTGATATCACCATGACAGTCTTTCTCCATCTGGACTCAGACCTCACCCTTGAAACTCCTGCCCTTGGTGCAGGACCAATGCTCTTGTCACCAAACTTCCTAGTGGAGAGGCAATTTTGGAGGCTGGACACCAGTTCCAACTGGTGGAACAGGCTCATCCTGGAGTGGTGGAACAACCAAAACTTCTGCAAGCAGAAGGCCACATTCCTGGAGCTCTGTGCCTGGCTCATCCCTCCCTCCGATGACAGGACACCCATTTGTGGCCCGCCATCCCCCTGGAGAAGTGGGTCGCTATTGCCCTGTGTCAAGTATCAGAGGGGTAGCCGTGTTAGTCTGAATCTGCAAAAGGGGTGAGGAGTCCTGTGGCACCTTATAGACTAACTGAAGTGTAGGAGCATAAGCTTTTGTGGGCAAAGACCCACTTTGTCAGATGCATGTGGAATCTCACCACATTGCATATTGCCCTGTGGAAGCTCACCATCCCCGACAACTACCACTCAGTGGAACACCAGTTCAGTGTGGGGAGGTCCACCGCTGGGGCCATCTTGATGGAGGTCAGGCACTCTCGGGGGACATCCCTGTGGTGGGAGGAGGAGCTGGAAAAGGAGTACTGTCAGGAAAGGGTAGGGAGAGTAGGGGGTGGAGTGGGAGTGTATGTGGGGGGCCTCCTGGCCTCACCCAGCCCTGCTGCTGGGGGTGTGGTCTGAGAGGGTGGCTCCTGTGGTCCTTGGGGGGGATGAGAGGATGGCGGGCACCTGTTTTGTGTGTTTCTATATGTCTCCTTCTGCAGGTGGTGAGGGCCATCAACTCCGAGCTGCTGCACAAGATCATCCACTTCAGAGGCCTGGACACCATCATGGATGGCTTTGCTGCCCTTAGATTCCCGAGTTGTGGAGGAGCAATTGATGGGACACACATCGCAATCTGTGCATCGCCCCATTGAGCAGTCCAGTATATCAACAGGAAGGGCTACTTCTCCATGGTGCTGCAGGCCCTGGTTGACCACCAGCGACAGTTTACAGACATTTGTGTCGGGTGGTGGGGTGGGCACATAATGCTCGCATATTTAGGAACTCATACCTCTGCTGCAGGCTGGAACATTCTTCCCGCAGTGGAACTTTGCGGTCAGGGATGTGCAGATGCTGATTTGCATCATGGGTGACGCAGCCTACCCCCTGATGCTGCGGCTCATGAAGCCTTGCACTGGCCACCTGGACCCAAGCAAGGAACAATTTAATATGCATATGAACAGGGCTCGGATACAGGTGGAATGTGCCTTTTGGGCGTCTAAAGGGGAGGTTCAGGTGCTTGCTCACTTGCTTCGACATAGGGGATTGCAACATCCCCAAGGTGGTGGCTGTGTGTTGCATGCTCCACAAGCTTGTGGAAAGCAAAGGGGAGGCCTTCCTCCCAGGGTGGGTGACAGCAGCTAGTGGCGAGGAAAGGAAGTTTGAATAGCCCCGGACAGCTGCCATACGCCAGGCCCATCAGGACGGGGGGGCGCATCTGGGATTCTCTGAAGGAGCCCAGTGACTCTCCCCAGGGCCTCCCCAATGGGGGCTTAACCCTGGCCCCCCAATACCTTTCCCCCCACAACCCATCCCTGCTCCCACTTACTGGACATTCAGTACAGACACCACGTTATGTTAGAAAAATAAGCTTTGTATTCAGTTATAATAAATGTAATTAACAAAGACGCCAGGTTATGTTTGAAAAATAAACCTTGCATTCAATTGAAATAAATGTGATTAACGGAGGTGGAGGGGGATCAGAACCTAGAGTGGAAAGGGGAGATCAGAACCTGGAGGGGGGAGGAAGGAGGGAGGCTCAGGACTGAGCGCGTCGCCTGGACCGCAAGCTCCTGCCGCCTCGGGTCCGAGGACCTTGACGGACTCGGGGTTGGGTGGGGCGTGGCACAGTAGGGGCTGGGCAGGAGTGGGGGCTGCAGATGGGTCTGGGATGGCAGGGGATGAGAGGGGGCAGAGGGACAGGAGCAGAGTGAGCAGGAGGAGCAGCAATGGGGACAGGATCTGGGAAGGCTGTGACCTCCTGGATGATGGCACATATTGTAGTTCACTGCTGGATGAGCTTGTTCAGCCAGCGGTCGTGCAACAGAGTCTCTGCCCGCATCCTCTCAGCTATGTTGTCCTTCAGCCCTTCGAGGACCCCAATGTGCTGGCACATGAGGTCTGGATAGATATGCCATGGGCCCAGCTGGGTGGTGGGACTGGTGTAGCTTGATCCTCAGGCTGTGGAGGACAAGAGAGAGAAGTGGTCAGTCTTGCGTGCACACACTGTCCCTGAGGGCATGCTCTCCTTGTGAGCAGTGAGTAACTGTCCTTGGAACAAGGGACGCCAATGTTCTGTCAGCAAGCCCACGTGTGGCCTGGCCAGCAACCCCGGCCTCACAGGGGCCCCAAAGTGCCCAGAGCACCATCCTGTCCCCGCCCCCACACACACCATGGCCAAGCAGCCCAGGGAAGTGTTTGGCTACTATGGGTTCCCAGGTGCTGGAGAGGGGCCTGGAGCAGCTTGGCCCTCCCAGGCCC
This sequence comes from Pelodiscus sinensis, assembly GCF_052426305.1. Lineage (NCBI taxonomy): Eukaryota > Metazoa > Chordata > Testudines > Trionychidae > Pelodiscus > Pelodiscus sinensis. The sequence goes on along the minus strand of NC_143062.1, from coordinate 14,916,953 downwards.
TTCCCTCCCTATGCCTGCATGTGGCAGCACTGTCTGCGGGAGCAGTGTTGCTTTGCACGTGCACACATGGCCGAGTGCTATGTGCGACACTCGATCTGTGTGGGGTCGTGTGTGCACCCTTGTGCCCAGCCTGCTTCCCGCAATGCCTGGTGTGGGGAGGACAGCCTTCCCTAGGGTCGGACATGTGTGGGGCCCTCCCCAGGCTGTGAGCAGCAGCCCATGTGTGCCCTGGGACAGCTGCATGCTGCCCAGGCCAAACATGATGCATGATAATTGCACCCCATCCTCTGTGCTGCTGCCTCCCCCACCCTGTGTGTGTGGCAACCTCACAGCACTCACCTGATGTTCCCTCCCGGGGGTCTGAAGATGCCTTGGAGGCCTCCTGGGTCTGAAGGACCACAGTACCAGTGTCCTCCTCCTCCTCCAGCTGCTTGTCTTCTGGATCCCCCTCCACTGGGAGCTCCAGCCACTGCTGTATGGGTGTCTCCATCCCAGACTCGACCCGCACCCATGGAGACAGGGGTTCCCCACACCCCAGGGTTCTGACCAGTTCCTCATAATAAGCGCAGTAGTGAGGAGCTTCCCTGGAGCGGGAACTGTGCTTATGGGCCCTTGCATAATCCTTAACCTTTGCTCTTACTTGATCCTGGGTGCGGGGATGGTGGCCTTTCTTCACCAGACAATCAGCCATGAGGCCATAAATGTCTGCATTCCTGCGGCATGACTGGAGGGCCTACAGGGACTCCTCCCCTGACCACTGTGACGGACCGGGCCGTGTCTGGGCACAGCTTAGGGCGTCCGCTCAGGGCGAATTGCTCAAATCCGGGGCTCTTTACAGTCCCCCTGACTGGCGACCTCTCCACACAGGCCACAAACCAGTCCCACAGAGGCTTCAGCTGCCTGCCTGAAGCCTCCCGAGCAAAACCCCTCTGACACCCCAGCAATATCCGTGCCCCAGATGGCCCCGGGCCTATACACAGGTGGGGGGTCCTAGCACCCAATCCCACCTACCCCGAACAAGTCCTGTCCGGTTCCAAGAAACCAGCCACAGATCCCTGGTCAATTTACCCTCTGGATCTTACCCACAAATCACGCTGGGCCAATCCTTTAGAATCTAAAACTAAAGGTTTATTAACACAAGAAAGAAAAGCCTGAGAGTAAGGTTATTAAAGTACAGTACGTTACATGCACCGAATCTCCCAGTCCTCGATGCAGGCTCTAGCAGAGATGTTGCAGCTGCTGGTTAAAAGTCCTTATTGCACATCCTAAGATCAGGATGGGTTCACAGGTCTTCCGGGCTCTTCAATCCCTGCAGTGCTGCCTCTGGGATGAAGTGCTGAGCTGAGAACAAAATGGCATCGACCACATGGCCCCTTTTATTCCCTTCCTGGCCTCTTCTTGTATGCAGCAAGTCACCTGGTCAGAGGCCAAACTCTATGTTTCCTGCTGGCTGCCCTCAGGTGACAAATCCCATTCTTTAGGTGTGTCCATAGCCTATTGAGAGTCATTGTTCCACAGGGCTTTGCTACTCAGCCTGTCCATAGCCATGCTTAACCACATTCACAGAAATATTCAGCTTCCACACAGATTACAGATTCCTACCTACACACACAGACATTATATTCTCACATAAATAGTGTACATAAGATTAACAAACAATAATCTCCCATTCAATACCCCACATGGCTCCCCCCATACCAATTTCTGGGGCCAACACCCCCACCTAGGGGTGCAGCAGCGATCTGGCTGCTTCCCTCCAATTCAGCAACGTGACACCACAGCTCAAGGAGTGTCTGGATCTCTGCCCCGAACTAGCATGTAGCCCTGTGTTTTGTGCCCCTGGATGGGTCCTGAAATGGCTCCCAGGAAGGGCCAGGAGGATGTCGAGGGGAAGGAAGGGGAGGTTGTGGCTGTGCCATGGCTGTTTCTTGTTGTGGTAGGGAGAGCCAAGCAGTCAGGGTCCTGCTCTGAGGCTGGCTTACTGCCACAAAGGATGACCCAGGTGCTTGTGGCTTTAAGACATGGGCTGGAGACAGGAAGTATAGAGCTGTGATTAGTGTGGATGGAGTGGCCACCAGGGTTTTTCCCGGAGGCCTTTTTTGAAAAAGGCATTCTTCCTCATAAAATTTACTGCTGTAAAAAAATGGCCACATTCTTTCTATTTAATTTCGAAAGAACGTGACAGCAATCTAGATGCAGGTGAAGTTTTTTCGAAAAAAGACCACTTTTTTCAAAGAATCTCTGTAATCTAGACATACCCTAAGGTGCCACAGGAGTACTCATTGTTTTTAAAGTTACAGACTAACATGGCTACTCCGCTGAGATTTTATTTATAGACTGGCTTATAGTACCACCTATTAAGGTTTCCTGACAATTCCCATTATAAGATATTGTTTTTATTTGCTTATAACTTTGTTGAATTTAACCATGCAAGGCAATATTTTCTACCATGTCTGCTTGATTCTCTGTTCTCAGTGCCAGTGCTGGGCTGAGAGCAGTAATTAAAAGGAAAGCCCGTCTGAGCCCAGAGCAGTTGCTTTGTAAGGATGGTACAGACATTGTCTGTATTTACCCAGGAGCTGTGAGGCGATGGAGAATGATCTGTTGCTCTGTGGGAATGGCTTATGACTTTCTAATCTTCCACATGTGAAGGTATGAAATGTGCCCAGTTTGGTTATCAACAGGGACTGTCAGAACCTCGAGCACAGAATCTTCAGAGCTCTTAGGTGTTAAGCTGTACCATATCTCTGTGTGTAAAAAGGGAGTTATTCACTTTGCACAGTAACAACTGTTCTTCGAGATGTGTGTCCTCGTGGGTGCTCCACTGTTGGTGATGAGTCGCCCGGAGTTGCAAATCAGAGCCTTCCAACTAGTTTCCCCCATTGAGCTGCACATGCACAGGAGGCATCTCATGATGCTCCTGCCTGAGTGTGCTATTCATGGGGCTCAACCCCTCCCTGTCAATTCCTCATCTGCACCTGAGTAAGATTCCAAGCAAAGAGGAGGACGAGAGGGTCATGGAGCACCCACAGGGGGACACATCTCGAAGAACAGTCATTACTGCATGAAGTGAGTAACTCCTTTTTCTTCTTCGAGTGATGTCCCCGTGGGTGCGCCACCGTTGGTGACAATAGAGCAGTATTCAACCTGGATGGAGGGAGTCAGAGTCATTGTTTGGTCGTGGTGGACAAAACAGCCGTAGCCACCACTGAATCATAAGTGAGTTGTGGTAACATGGCATAATGTTTAGTGAAAGTGTGGTCTGATGACTATGTCACAGCTTGATAAATGTTTCTTAAGGGAATGTTCAAAAAGGCCATGGAAGCCTCTGTAGCCTGAATAGAATGTGCTCGTGGTCGATGCTGTAATGGTCTGTTGGCCTGGGTATAACATCTAACTATGCTTGTCTAGATCTACTTTGAGATATGTTGGGATGAAATAGATGTACCTCTTGAGTATTCAGTGATGGAAATAAAAAGTCATTGAGATTTATGAAATGCTCATGTTCTCTCCAAGAAGGCCAATGCTTCTCAAATATCAAGAACGTGTAGGCTAGCATCTCGTGGTGAGGCATGGGGCTTTGGGAAAAAGGTAGGTAATACAATGGGCTCATTCACATGGAATGCTGTACAGACTTTTGATAAGAATGCCAGATGAGGTCTCAGTGTGACTCTGTCCTTTGTAAAAACCATGTATGGTGGCTCCGCCATAACGGCCCCAAGTTCCCCAACTCTCCTCTCTGAAGTGATGACTAGTAAAAAACAGACCTTTATAAAGAGGAAGGGGAGTGCAACAGTGGCCGACAGTTCAAAGGGGATACGTTGAGCTGGTCAAATAATCCAAAACAAGGTTCAAGTCCCATAAGGTTCAAGGTAGAGTCCTATGTTGTGGAGGCCCTTAAGGAATCTTTTAGTGACAGGAAGAGCAAATACGGAGAAACCATCTCTAGGGGTGTGAAAAGCTGTTATTGCAGAAAGGCGGACCCTTAGAGAGGAGAGTGAAAGCCCTGGCATCTTAATATTTAGCATGTAGTCCAGGATGGTGTTCAGTGGGTTTGTCCAAGGGTATATCTCGGACCTCTGACACCACTGAGAGAAACGTGCCCATTTTTGCAGGTAAGTCTTTTGTGTAGATGATCTCCTGCTATGAAGGAGAGCATCCTTTATCTACTGAGAACATCAGGCTTCCAGGTCCGTGAACCAGAGAGAATCCATGCTTGAGATGAAGAGTATACGGTTGGGGGTGCAACATCTTCCCGTGGTTCTGGGAAAGGTTGCGGCGGCATGGCAATGGGTAAGGAGGTTGAACCAATAGCTTGTGCAGGTATTGGTACCCATCTGTGCAGATCTTGTGTAGGACTCTGGGAATAAGAGGTATGGGGGGAAAAGCATAATGCAGAGGGGCTGTACATTGTATCACAAATGCATCTCCCAGAGAGTGTTTGCCGAGTCCCGCTCAGGAGCAGAATCAGGGGCATTTGTTATTTTGGGGAGAAGTGAAGAGGTTTATCGATGGCCACCCCCATTGGTAGACTATTGAGTTCGTGATCTCTGGATGTAGTTCCCATTCCTGGTCTGTGGAAAAGTTGCAGCTCAAGGAGTCTGCTGTGGTGTTGCTGGCCCCAGGTAGGTAAGATGCTATGAGTGTAACCTGGTTGCAAACGCACCAATTCCTTAGGAAGATAGCCTCTGCACATAGGGAGTGGGAGCAGGTACGGGAGCGGGTGCTGCCTTGTCTGTTTATGTAAAACATTGTGGAGATGTCATCTGTGGGATCCAAATTATGTGATGGACAATTCTGGGCAAGGCTGGATTAAGGGGGGGCTAGTCGGGCAGCTGCCCGGGGTGCCAACATATGTGGGGAGCCTGATGGCAGTGGTAAGGGGCACCGTGCGCCCGGCCACGCAGTGCCCCTTATATCTGCTACAAGCACCGCGCACCCAGGGCCGGGGGCCATGCAGTGCCCCTTAGAGCTGCAATCAGGCGCCATGCACCCGATTGCAGCTGTAAGGTGCGCAGCACACCAGGGGACGGGCATGTGCTGTGCACCCGGGGGCAGAGCTGCACATGCATCGCATGCCTGCTGCCCGGGGCGCAGGAATGGCTTGAGCCGGCCCTAATTCTGGGCACTAAATGTGTGTGTTTCTTACTGCCCCTAGCTCCAACAGGTTGATGTGCAATGATGTCTCGTGCAGAGACCATTTGCCTTGGACCACTTGGTCGTTCATATGGACTCCCCAGCCTAGGAGAGATGCGTCCGTCATAATTTGTACTGTATGCTCAGTTTAATGGAATGGAAACCCCCACCAAGAGATTGTCCGCTGACATCCACTATTGTAGAGATGCAAGAACGTCTGGAGGTATAGTAACTCTCTTGCTTTGAGAGTGGTGAGATGTGATGCACACAACTGATATCCAGAGTTGAAAGCAACGGAAGTTCAGATGGGCATGATGGACCACGTAAGTAGTTGCAGCCATGTGGCCCATCAACCGGAGGCAGGTGAATATCATGGTAGAAGAGGTCATGGATATGGTGTTTATGAGATCTTGCATAGCTACGAATCATCGCCAAGATAAGTATGCGTGGGCTGAAACTGAATCTAGGCAAGCACCAGTAAACTCTATGCCCTGGACTGGGTACAGTGCCCATTTTTGTTTGTTGATAAGAAGGCCTAGACAACTGAGGAGGGCTCTGGTTTTGTTTATAATGGAAGTGGTTTCTTCCCATGACACTCCTTTTATCAGGCAGTAATTGAGGTATGGAAAAATGATGACGTGAGTTGTATGAGGTACGCAGTGACCACTGCTAATACCTTTGAAAATACTTGGGGAGATGATGAAAGACTGAAGGGTAGGACGTTGTACTGATAGCAGTCTGATCCGAGAGTAAAACACAGGTAATGCCTGTGTGCTGGATGAATGGCAACATGAAAGTAAGCGTCCTGCAGGTCGAGAGCTGCGAACCAGTCCCCTTAATCTAATAATGGGATAATTGTGGTTAGTGTGATCATCTTGAATCAGTGCTTCTTGAGAAATTTGTTCAGTTTGCGGAGGTTGAAGATCAACCACCAACCCTCCATTTTTTTCTCTGTCAAGAAGTAATTAGAGTAGAACCCCCTTCTGTGAAATTCCTCAGGTACTCCCTCTATAATCCCAATCATCAGGAGGTGATTGATCTCTTGTCTTAGTAGGGCTTTGTGAGAAGGGTTCCTGAAGAGGGATAGGGTAGGGGGTTGATTGGGGAGGGGGGAATAGAGGTAAAGGGGATCATATATCCTATACAAATTATTTTTAACACCCAAGGGTCTGACGTAATGGACTCCCAATGTGTTAAGAAGGGATGCAAAAGGTGGCCTTACTGCATTGGCATTGGATTGTGAGGGAGGTTTTGCAGACCCTCAAATCTTCTGCGTTGTGGCTTGGTTGGTAGAGGGGCAGCCCTGGTTGAAGCACCTTCTTTGTACCCACTGTCCCAGTCTGGTATCTTCCTAGGGTCTCTGTGGTGGTCAGTTATATTGTCCATATCTGTTGCAGTTATAGGGGGTGGAGTGTACATGCCCAGAGTGCAGAGCATGCTTCTTGAATCTTTACTATTGTGCAGAACATCATCTGTTTTAGTTGCAAACAATTTCAATTTGTCAAATGGTAGGCCCTCCACTTTGGACTGAAGTTCCCGGGGAACACCAGAGGCCTATAATCAGGACACCCTGAGCATTACCATTGCTGTAGCTGTCACCCTAGCTCCAGTATCGGCGACATCCAATGCTGTTTGTAAGGCGGTGCAGGTCATTGTATGGCCCTTATGGACTATTGCCTTGAGGATAGGTCTTTATTTCTTTTAAATTAGCTATAAGACTACTTTGCAAAAGTTGTTTTCTGGTATGATTCGCAGCTCTTTAAGCATGAGCAGAGCTATAAAACTGACAAGTGTTCACAAACTGGTTCCAAATGTAATATATAGTGTCATACCAATGCAATAGTTTCCATTCTTCTAAATGCAATTCTGTTGCGTCAGCAGCACCTTGCAGAATCTGCCACTTTTCAATGACTTACAGCGCCCTGAATAAAATCTATTTTGCATTGAAACTTGATGTTGTGCATCACTTTAAGGAGCAACTCATCCTGCTAATGGTGTAAAAGGAGCAGCTGTTATATATGCTCTTCTAGCTCTCAAAGCCCATAGAATCTGATTCAAACTACTGTACCTAACAGAAAATTCACAAGGTTCTCACTGTTTGCCATCCTGTAAAAATTAAGAAATATATTGAAATTACATGGGCCAAATTCAGAATAAGTACAAGTGGGCATAATGCAAATTTGCTGCAATATTTTCAGTACTGCCAATCCAGAGCTTAAAAATTAGCCAGAACAAAAAATATCATGACCTCTGCTTAAAAATTATGAGTTTTTTAAAAACAATATTTTGGTTTATTTGCTTTCTCGTTTTAGAGCCTTTAAGGCTGACTTGGTCTATATTTTCAAGCTTCACTGTAGCCAGGAGGGGTAGAAATATACTTCACCTAATCACAGCACAGGAGCTCAGACTTTCAGGAAAATACTAACATCATGAGAATTGGCAATCACGTACTTCTAAGCAGACTGATGGGAACAGCCATCTTGCTGAATGGCATTATTATTTATGAGTTGTGATAGAAATGTAGCCGTGTTAGTCTGGTGTAGCTGAAACAAAATACAGGGCTATGTAGCACTTTAAAGACTAACAAGATGGTTTATTAGATGATGAGCTTTCGTGGACCAGACCCACTTCCACTATTTGATCTGAGGAAGTGGGTCTGGCCCACGAAAGCTCATCATCTAATAAACCATCTTGTTAGTCTTTAAAGTGCTACATAGTCCTGTATTTTATTTGAGTTGACACTCTTGCCACACATTCATGCTTTCCTGACCATCTTCACCTTTTAAACATGGGGATAGTTGGTTTTATTATTTTAATTTAAGAGAGTATCCTTACATCACTAAAGGGAGAATGTTGCCTTCATCATCAAGTTCTTATTCATAAACATGCAGGTTTTCAGCCTCCTAATAATATGGGTGGCATCAATAGACCCTAACATCCTATTGCTAGCCCTGAAAACACTGTGGGTCCAAATCTTGTTACGATGCAGCTAAGTAACTTTTACTCCCCAATGAGCAATAACACTGAGAGGGAAAGGATTGCCTAGTGGTTAGGAGCTAGCTTCAGAGAGTACGCTTCAATTCTTGATGTGCTGCAGACATCCCATGTGACCTTGGGCAAGTCATGTAGTCTCTCTGTGCCTCAGTCCATGTGTTAAATAGGAATAACAACACTGCCCTACCTCATGAAGATATTAGGATAAATATATGAAAGTCTCCTGTTCTCAAATACTATGGTACTGGAATCTGTACAATACAACAGACAGTCTGCAGGCAGTTCATGCTTAGTAGCATAAGGAATAAGGTCATTTCCCTTGCAGAAAATATTTTGCCAGTATCAATGCTAGCCTGTTATTGAATATGCCCTAGATCAAAATAAATAAATACATTCATGGTCTCTTAGGGAATGTCTACACAGTATGGCTAAATCTGAAATAAGCTACACAACTTGAGCTACATCAATTTCGACTTTGAGCACATCTACACAGCATTTATTTTGAAACAGAGCACTCTTCCCCCCACTTACTTTACTCCTCATACAATTAGTTTTACAGAAGTCGGAGTAAGAAGCCCATTAGTTCAAATTTATTTCAAAGTAACAGGCTTTCTGTGTAGATGCACACTACATTATTTCAGGATAACTGATGTTATTCCAAATAACACTGCTGTGTAGAAATGCCCTTAGTTAACAGGTCGAAAACTGTTTTCAGGGTGGTTATATCCATGCTGGTTCCAGGATATTAGAGAGACAAGTTGGTTGAGATAATATCTTTTCTTGAACCAGTCAGTCAGTCAGAGACAAGCTTTCAACTTCGCCAGGCTCTTCTTCAGACTACCTCTCAGAATCTAGCATTGGAATTTACATAATTATCTATACTGATAAACATACCCATGCACATTTCCTTGACTGACATTTAAACTGCCAAGTATAGATGGTCATTGTTTCCCCATGCTGAAGGCCCCATACGCCACATGACTGGTTTGTGGAAAAAATTAACATAAATGTATTTAACTTTTATTCCAAAATACCTAGGCAGAGGAACATGAAAATGAATGGCCTCTCTCCGTGAGTCAGCAACCAATTACACATGTATTTTAGATGATTAGCTAAAGACCCTAATCCAGCAAACCATGCAAGTAAAGGAGTAGCCCACAAAATCAAAGGTTAAACATGCGCTTGGATGCTTTGTGGGAGCATCTAATTTTGTTCCTTTGTATTGATAGAGTTTGTAGGACTGAAGGTGGGTTTTCAAGTCTATGGCCCAGGTCCTACAGTGAATTGTATGCAGCAGAGCCCTGTCAATGGGGCTCCATGTGGGTGCTGCACTCATTGCAAGAACAGGTCCATGTTGGTAGCTATTGCCCACTGCTGGATGAGAAGAATGGCAACTCTATGTACAGACAAATGGAAGAACCATTTATATTTCCACTTCCTAGCCTATGTGACTAGTTACAATTCAAACCAGTGTGTATCTATATATCTGTGGTTTCCACAGCTGCCAACAGATGGCAGACTACAAAAGCAGTAATGAAATGATGCTTATGTACCCCCTAAAAAAGGGGTACAACATTTTTTAAAGCCTGCCCTCATTCCAACCTGAACTCAATGGAGAGATCAAAATGAAAATGCATCTCCTACAGCTCTTCCACTTCGTACTCAAACTGCTTCCTTGGAGCACTTTAGGCTCTGATCTCTTGGACACAAAGATCACATCTTCCTCTCTATTTATGTAACCTTGGTAGACTAGACTTCACTTCCCTTTTTCCAGTGTCTACATAAATCCCAACTCTCATAGAATGTAGCTGGAGACCTAGAAAAAATTCCTTAAAGAATTTCAGGAAGGACCGCCTAGTGTCAGCCTCCCTACATGCAAGTCCCAAAAGAAACAAAAGAAATTAATTTAATTAAATAACTTTATAAAATCTTATGATGAAGGAACAAATAATAATCATTTTATAGCCTGTCTTCACTGGTTACTGTCTTCACAGTTACTACAACACAAAGAGAAAACCAAAAGTATAATTTGAACAGTTCAGGCCACACAAAACACAAAAAGAAATGGAGAGATCCCAACAGCTTAGGTTTAGTTCACCAAATTCTTGGTTTGGGTCTCTGCTCATCACATCTGCACCATATGTGGAATCTGAACCATCTCTCTACTTGCTTGTAGGCTTCCTCAGCTGAACTCCAAGCAGCCTCCCCTACTGCTGTGGATCACTGCTAGACAGCCAGCTAACTGATTAGCCAGTCAGTTAACTCACAAGTTAACTTAAAGAAAACCCTGTTACAAGAAAATATAAAACCTGAGAACAAAATAGAAATGGCTCTTTCCCCATTGCTACATTTAAAGAGGAGCTGAAGAATCACACTAGCTAAAAGAGTTAACTCAAACAGTTTGGCTAAAATCAAACAACATTCCAAACATATAACTAAAACAGAAGAAGTTATTTGCCCCTCCCTATTTTCCCTTGATACAATTAATATTACCTGCTGCAAAGTGCTGTAGAGTGAGGGCAGCAGCCTGCCCTCTGCTCCTGGCTCAGCCTCTCCCAGCTTATGTGGGGCCCTTAGAAAAGAAGCTACCCTGCCTCCTTGCTCATGGAGTCTGATCCCAGCAACAGAGACAGAATCTATTGCAGCAGACACCAAACTAGAGATGTTAAATTAATAGTAATTGATTAATTGAATAGTCAATGCATTTTGTATCGACTATTCGATTAGTTGACAGGGTGTCTCTGCCTTTGAAGTGTAGAAATAGCCCTAGGGCTGTTGCTACATTTTAAAAGCGAAAGCACCACATGGAGCCTTGGCTCCCGCTGACCTCGGGCTCCGTGTAGCGCTGCCACTTTGAAACATCACAGGAAGCCCAGAGTCAGGCTCCTCACAGCATTTCAAAGCAGCAGTACCCTGTGGAGCCCGGGATCAGCTGGGGACTCCTCTGCTGACCTCGGGCTCCACATGGTGCTGCCACCTTGAAAGGCTGCATGCAGCCCAGATCCCAGGCTCCACACGGTTCTGCCATTTTGAAGTACCCTCTCCTCTTCCCTGTCCCCTTCCTGCCTCTTTCTGATAGAGGCAGAAAGGGGGGGTGGGGAAGCGACTAGTTAACAAGCATTTGCTTATCGGATAGTCAACTAGTCTTTTTGGGTATGTCTACACTACAAAGTTAGTTCGAACTAACGGACGGTAGTTCAAACTAACTTTAATAGGCGCTACACTAGCGCTCCGCTAGTTCGAATTTGAATCGAACTAGCGGAGCGCTTAGTTCGAACTAGGTAAACCTCATTTTACGAGGATTAAGCCTAGTTCGAACTAGCTAGTTCGAATTAAGGGCTGTGTAGCCCCTTAATTCGAACTAGTGGGAGGCTAGCCCTCCCCAGGTTTCCCTGGTGGCCACTCTGGCCAACACCAGGGAAACTCTATGCCCCCCTCCTGGCCCCGGACCCCTTAAAGGGGCACGGGCTGGCTACGGTGCCCGTGCCAGGTGCAAGCCTGCCAGCACCCAGACAGCAGACCCTGCACCTGGCACGGCACAGAGCCACCCACCCGATGTCCCCCAGCCCACCCCCTCTTCCCGGGACCAGGCTGGCGGCTCCCGGGAGCTTGCCCTGGACCGCAAGAGGCGGGCACCTTCCTGGGCTAGTGCGGATATCGTGGACCTCATCCACGATCTCCGCACTAGGCACAGGAAAGTGGCCGTCTAGGGCAGGAGAGCTGCCAGCCTGGCCACCCAAGAGCAGGTGTGCATGAAAATCAAGGGGGTCCACTGAGACCCCCGACCCTGAGCCCTGAGCTTACAATGGCCGTACTGGGTCAGACCAAAGGTCCATCTAGCCCAGTAGCCTGTCTGCCGACAGCAGCCAACCCTAGGGACCCTGGAGGGGATGGACCGAAGACAGTGACCAAGCCATTTGTCTCATGCCATCCCTCTCCAGCCTTCCATAAACTTTGGGCAGGGACACCACTCCTACCCCCTGGCTAAGACTACTCCATGGACCCAACCTCCATGACTTGATCTCACTTCCCTTTAAACTCTGTTCTAGTTGTAGCCTTCACAGCCTCCTGCAGCAAGGAGTTCCACAGGTTAACTATTTGCTTTGGGAAGAACAACTTTCTCTTACTAGTTTGAAGCCTGCTACCCATTCCTTTCCTTTGGTGTCCTCTAGTCCTTCTTTATGGGAACTCAGGAAGAACTTTTCTGAATGCACCCTCTCCACCCAACCCCTGCTTTTAGAGACCTCTATCCTGTCCCCCCTCCGTCTCCTCTTTTCTAAGCTGAACAGTCCCAGTCTCTGTAGCCTCTCTTCATCTGGGACCTGTTCCCAACCCCTGATCATGTTAGTTGCCCTCCCCTCTCCCAGCCTTTCTCTTCCCCTCTCCCACCTCCTTTTCCCAGTCTCCCCCAGTTTTGTTCAATAAAGACAGAGTCAATGTTGGAAGAAACGTTATCTTTATTTTGTACATCAATAAGAAGGGGGGCTAGGGAAGGGTAAGTGGAAGGAGGTGAGGGAGGAATGGGGTACGAGCCCCCGATGGGGAGGACTGGGCTGGCTCTGCGGGTTTCTGGGGGTGGAAGCTCTCCTGCAGCTCCCCGATTGCCCCCTCTCCCCAGATGGCAGCCTGCGGCAAGTGCAGCCGGTCTGATGGCCGAGTGGTGTGATGTGCCCAGTGTGGGTACTCCGGGCACTCCAAGCCAGAACTTCTTTGCAAGCGGGGCACCCCTTAGAACTGTGTGTCCGGGCTGGGGGTCGGGACCCTTTAAGCGCAGCCCGCGGCTAGCCTGAGACAGCATCTCCATGCTCTAAGTCCTCCTCTTATGCCCTGCCGGCACTGCTTCCGGCCATCCTTAAGCCCTGTTCAGAGTCCACTCAATGTGGACTTGCTAGTTCGAATTAGCAAAACGCTAATTCGAACTAGTTTTTAGTTCTAGACGCGTTAGTTCGAATTAGCTTAGTTCGAATTAACTAATTCGAACTAAGTTAGTTCGAACTAACTTTGTAGTGTAGACATACCCTTACTTAGGTGAAAGGGATCATGATTTTAAGGAATTGTAGAAGGGAGAACAGCAAAATAGAGACAATGGATTTCAGGAAGGCAGGTTTTGGTAAGCTCAGAGAGCTGGTAGGTAAGGTCCCATGGGAAGCAAGACTAAAGGGAAAAATAACTGAAGGGAGTTGGCAGTTTTTCAAAGGGACATTATTAAGGGCCCAAAAGCAAACTACTGTGTAGGAAAGATAGAAAGGATGGAAAAAATAGCTTTGGCTTAACCAGGAGCTCTTGCATGATCTAAAAATAAAAAAGGAGTCATATAAAAAATGGAAAGAAGAACAAATTACAAAAGATGAGTATAAGCAAACAACACACGTATGCAGGGGCAAGATTAGAAAGGCAAAGGCACAAAACGAGCTCAGACTAGCTACAGACATAAGGGAAACAAGACAACTTTCTATAAATATATTAGAAGCAAGAGGAAGACAGGGTAGGCCCATTGCTCACTGAGGAGGGAGAAACAATAACAGGAAACTTGGAAATGGCAGAGGTGCTTAATGACTTCTTTGTTTCAGTCTTCACCAGGAAGTCTGATGATGAAGGGATGCCTAACATAGTAAATACTAGTTGGAATGGGGTAGGTTCAGAACATAAAATAAAAAAAAGAACAAATTAAAAATTACTTAGAAAAGTTAGATGTCTGCAAGTCACCAGGGACTGATGAAATGCATCCTAGAATACTCAAGGAGCTGATAGAGAAGGTATCTGAGCCTTTAGCTATCATCTTTGAAAAATCATGGAAGTTGGGAGAGATTCAGAAGACTGGAAAAGGGCAAATATAGTGCCCTTTTAAAAAGGGAAATGAGAACAACCCAGGAAACTACAGACCAATCAGTTTAACTTCTGTGTCAGGAAAGATAATGGAGCAGGTAATTAAGGAATTCATCTGCAAACACCTGGAAGATAATAAGGTAACAGGTAACAGCCAGCATGGATTTGTAAAGAACAAATCATGTCAAACCAATCGGATAGCTTTCCTTGATAGGATAACGAATCTGGTGGATAAGGGAGAAGCGGTGGATGTGGCATACCTAGACTTTAGTAAGACATTTAATATGGTCTTGCATGATCTTCTTATCAATAAACTAGGCAAATATAACTTAGATGGGGCTACTATAAGGTAGGTGTATAACTGGCTGGATATCCACTCACAGAGTAGTTATTAACGGTTCACAATCATGCTGGAAGGGCAGAACAAATGGGGTTCTGCAGGGTCTTGAGACCAGGGCCAGATTAAGGGGGGGGGGGGCTAGCCGGGAAGTGGTAAGGGGCGCCACGTGCCCAGGGGCGGGGCCACATATATGTTGCGTGCCCGGGCACTTGACGCCCCTTGCCACTTCAATCAGGCGCCCCCACCATAGGTTGGCACCCGTGGGCAGAGCTGTGCATGTGCCACTCGCCTGGAGGCGTGGCACTCCTTACCATGTCAATCAGGTGCTGTGCGCCCGGGGTGGGGCCACGCCTGCGCCGCGTGCCCGCTGCCTGAGGCCCAAGTATGGCTCAGTCCGGCACTGCCTGAGACCGGTTCTGTTCATCATCATCAACAATTTAGATATTGGCATAGAGAGTACACTTATTAAGTTTACAGATGACACCAAGCTGGGAGGGGTTGCAACTGCTTTGGAGAATAGGGTCTTCATTTTAAATGATCTGGACAAACTGGAGAAATGGTCTGAGGTAAATAGAATGAAGTTTAATAAGAACAAATGCAAAGCGCTCCACTTAGGAAGGAACAATCAGTTTCACACATACAGAACGGGAAGTGACTATCTTGGAAGGAGTACTGCAGGAAGGGATCAAGTGAAATATGAGCCATTAGTGTGACGCTGTTGCAAAAATAGAAAACATGATTCTAGGATGCATTAAGAAGAGTGTTGTGAGCAAAACACAAGAAGTCATTCTTTCACTCTACTCTGCACTGGTGAGGCCTCAATTGGAGTACTGTGTACAGTTCTGGGCCCAACATTTCAATGTGGAGAAATTGGAGAAGGTCTAAAGAAGAGCAACAAGAATGATTAAAGGTCTAGAGAACATGACCTATGAAGGAAGACTGAAAGAATTGGGTTTGTTTAGTTTAGTTAGGAGAAGACTTAGATGGGACATGATTGTGGTTTTCAGGTATCTAAAAGGGTGTCACAAGGAGGAGGAAGAAAAATTCTTCTCCTTGGTCTCTGAGGATAGAACAAGAAGCAATGGGCTTAAACTGCAGCAAGCGAGGTTTAGGTTGGACATTAGGAAAAACTTCCTGACTGTCAGGGTGGTTAAACACTGGAATAAGTTGCCTAGTGCTGGCTGGCTGACCCTTCATTGGGTAAGCCTGAGCAAACTTAGGGTATGTCTGCATTTACACCCTAGTTCGAACTAGGGATGCAAATGCAGGCATTCGAAATAGTAAATGAAGCTGCGATTTAAATGTCCCGCACTTCATTAGCATTATCTCGGCAATGCGCTGTTTCAGAACCCAGCTGATTCGAAAGTGAAAGTACACTCCGGGCCGCATTAGTTCGAATCAAACCCCTTGGTTCGAACTAATGTTACTCCTCAAAAAATTTAAATCCTGTCTTCATTTACTATTTCGAATGCCTACATTTGCATCCCTAGTTCAAACTAGAGTGCAAGTGTACACGTACCCTAAGTGATCAGCCACCACAAGAATAGTCTTAGTGCAGGAAGCATCTGTCTCTAAGGTTAAAAAGTCTATGCACACCAGTTCCATAGGAGCATATACCTTAATATTCACAAGCTTGGCAGCTTTTTCCACTCTAGCTTTTCTCTGAATATAGTGCTCACATTCTTGACATATCCTTTCTACTGCCTGGTCATTCTAGGCCAATAAAATCAGTCTCTAGCTAATTCCAAAGCTCTCTCAGTCCCAAGATAACTCATTTAATCATGGATGCCTTCTAATGCTCTATCCCAATGTGTGCAGGGGATTATTAGCTAAACTGGTTGCCATTGGACTTTCTGGTACAAGACCCCATCTGAAAGAAAAATCTTGGGCCATTCCCATAAATATAAGGGAAATGTTTTTTCTATTGTGGGCAATGGATAGGCATCCTTTCTGGTAATGCTGTTCAGTTTCCTATAATCCACCACCATTCTAAGAACTCCTGTCTCCTTACGCACCATAGGAGATGCATATGGGCAACAGGTTTCCTCAATCCCTCCAAGGGCCACCCACTCACAAAGATGCTGGCATAGATCTCATAGGGTACGTCTACACTACAGCGCTAATTCGAACTAAGCTAATTCGAACTAACGTGTCTAGAACTAAAAACTAGTTCGAATTAGCGTTTTGCTAATTCGAACTAGCATGTCCACATTAAGTGGACCCTGAACCTGGCTTAAGGATGGCCGGAAGCAGTGCTGGCAGGGCATCGGAGGAGGACTTAGAGCGTGGAGATGCTGTCTCAGGCTAGCCGAGGGCTGCGCTTAAAGGGACCCGACCCCCACCCCGGACAGACAGTTCTCAGGGGTGCCCTGCTTGCAAACCAGTCCTGGCTTGGAGTGCCCGGAGTGCCCACACTGGGCACATCACACCACTCGGCCATCAGACCGGCTGCACTTGCCGCAGGCTGCCATCTGGGGAAAGAGGGCAATTGGGGGGCTGCAGGAGAGTTTCCACCCCCAGAAGCCCGCAGAGCCAGCCCAGTCCTCCCCATCGGGGGCTCGTACCCCATTCCTCCCTCACCTCCTTCCACTTACCCTTCCCTAGCCCCTTTTCTTGATGTACAAAATAAAGGACAATTGTGTTCCAAAATGGAATCTGTCTTTATTGAACAAAACTGGGGGAGACTGGGAAAAGGAGGTGGGAGAGGGGAAGAGGGAGGCTGGAACAGGGGAGGGCAACTACAATGATCAGGGGTTGGGAACAGGTCCCATATGAAGAGAGGCTAAACAGACTGGGACTTTTTAGCTTAGAAAAGAGGAGACGGAGGGAGGACAGGATAGAGGTCTCTAAAAGCAGGAATTGGGTGGAGAGGGTGCATTCAGAAAAGTTCTTCATTAGTTCCCATAAAGAAGGACTAGAGGACACCAAAGGAAAAGAATGGGTAGCAGGCTTCAAACTAGTAACAGAAAGTTGTTCTTCACAAAGCAAAGAGTCAACCTGTGGAACTCCTTGCTGCAGGAGGCTGTGAAGGCTACAACTAGAACAGAGTTTAAAGGGACGTGAGATCAAGTGATGGAGGTTGGGTCCATGGATTGGTATTAGCCAGGGGGTAGGAGTGGTGTCCCTGCCCAAGGTTTGTGGAAGGCTGGAGAGGGATGGCACGAGACAAATGGCTTGGTCACTGTCTTCAGTCCATCCCCTCCACGGTCCCTAGGGTTGGCCGCTGTCAGCAGACAGGCTACTGGGCTAGATGGACCTTTGGTCTGACCCAGTACGGCCATTGTAAGCTCAGGGCTCAGGGTCGGGGGTCTCAGGGGACCCCCTTGATTTTCATGCACACCTGTTCCTGGGTGGCCAGGCTGGCAGCTCTCCTGCCCTAGACAGCCACTTTCCTGTGCCTAGTGCGGAGATCGTGGACGAGGTCCACGATGTCCGCACCAGCCCAGGCAGGTGCCCGCCTCTTGCGGTCCCGGGCAAGCTCCCGGGAGCCGCCAGCCTGGTCCCGGGAAGAGGGGGAGGGCTGGGGGGCATTGGGTGGCTGGCTCGATCCGTGCCAGGTGCAGGGTCTGCTGTCTGGGTGCTGGCAGGCTTGCACCTGGCACGGGCACCGTAGCCAGCCCGTGCCCCTTTAAGGGGTCTGGGGCCGGGAGGGGGGCAATAGAGTTTCCCTGGTGTTGGCCAGAGTGGCCACCAGGGAAACCTGGGGAGGGCTAGCCTTCCACTAGTTCGAATTAAGGGGCTACACACCCCTTAATTCGAACTAGCTAGTTCGAACTAGGCTTAATCCTCGTAAAATGAGGTTTTCCTAGTTCGAACTAAGCGCTCCGCTAGTTCGAATTAAGTTCGAACTAGCGGAGCGCTAGTGTAGCGCCTATGAAAGTTAGTTCGAACTAACGTCCGTTAGTTCGAACTAACTCTGTAGTGTAGACATACCCATAAATCTTCAAAATCTGAAGGTGAAAGCCTTCTAGTTCTTTCTTTAAAAGATACATTATCTGTAAGTTCAATTCTGTGTGTCACTCCTGAAACTCTTCCAAAGTCTAGGTTATGAACAGCAAAGGCCTTATAAGCTTCTTTACTGACAGTTTCAGCAATCCTCTTCTTCTCTGCAGCACTAAGAGGGGATTTTTCAAAGTCAAGTGGCAGTATGATGCCATCTCTATCTTTAGTTGTAGCTGCTGAAACCTAGGTCGGCACCAGTTTTATACACTCCACTGCTTGCCCTTTCATAAAGACAGTGTGAGGTTTCAATATACATCCTTCCTTGTTAGGTTTTTTACCTGTACTTCTATTCTCAGAACTGCTAGCCCTCAAGGTGCAACACCAACACCTGGATCTTCCAGAATTACAACAGTCGCTTAATTCATCCACAGCAATTTTCAGAATTCCTGGCACTGTTTTGGATGTGCCAGGTGGAATTTTCACTGATTTTCTTCCTCTCAAGACCACTTCAATCCCTTTATCAGCTTCTTTCAGTAACCTCTGAGTGAGTAAAAAATTGACTGTACATTTCAGCCCATTCATTTGGTAATTAAATCCTACTTAAGAATTCAGTACCCCATATTTTCTTACAGTCTGCCACAAGATGTTTCTACAGGCTGGTGCTTATGAGTGCTGACACTTGTTGATTCAGACATTTATCTGAACAAACCAAGGCTAGTACCTTGTTTGTCATGTTGTTTGTCAGTCCCACAGATGAACTTTGGGAATCATATTTTCAAAGTTATATATCCAAGATATGCAATCATTTTCCCTCCAGCCCGTTCTATCTGAAGTATAGACTGTATACAGTTGACTGTATCTTTTGATAAGATAAATACTCATAATAGAAAGTTTCACATATGCATGTCACTCGAGAACTAGTATCTGTTGGACAGGTACTCTATCTAGGTTAACATAGCCATGACCAGCAGGTTGTTCCAACTGTCGGATGGCTTCACTGACACCCATTTGGTGTCCTCAGTCTCTTGAACCCATTGATTAGCAGCCTGGTTCTGAGAGTTGTTAGTTTCTTTCCTTCCTTGCTCACAGTTGACTGTCCATCAATCAATTGCTGATGTACTAATTTGGGGTTAGGAGAATTCTCACATTCAATTTGCAAATGTCCCTTTTGACCACACTTAAAGGATTTCTTGCGTTAAAATTTTAATATTACTTGTTTATTAGATTCTTTAGGGCTTTGAGGAGTAAATCGTTTGTCTGAAATGGACATTTCAGAACTTGTCTGGGTCAACTGCAGTCCCACTAACTGCTGTTCAGCCTTGCAGATATTTTTCCTTCCAGTCTATTGCAGTGACTTCTTCATTGGTGCAGAAAGTAATTGCAAATGCCTTTTCCAATGGCAAACTACTCCTACTCAATTGCCTTCCTTTTTCCTCCAGTTCTTATAAAAGTTTTCTCTTTTGTTTATCGGAGTACTCCCTTTCAATGGACCTCACCTCAAAAAGGAGTGTGGAGTAAGAGATGTTCTTTTTTCTACCACTATAATTAATTCCTTTTATTAAAAGTATATTTAATAAGGATTCATGCCAACAACCACAGAAAAATTGATCTTGGATTATGAATACAATTCAATATATTTTACCCTACCAGCCTCAAATTTTTTTTGAGCTAATGCATATAGTCCAGTGAGGAATGCAGAAATTGGTTCTCTAGTATGCTGGTATGTCTCAGAAAATTGAGCCTTAAGATCAGATGAACTTATTACACTTCCATATGCTTTCTCTAAAATATCAAAGCATTCTACAGCATATGCCTTGCTACTAGCTCCTAAGGCCACCTTCAATGCTCTGGGTAATTAACTTACAATAATGTTCCTTCTTTTAACTTTATCAGAAATCTCACTCTTCTATCATCTCTTTAGCTTGTGCTTGTCAAGTAGGATAATTTACTTCTTCATTGGGTCTAGGTGAATTACCCAAGAAACATTTTAGTTTAAATTGCATATCAGTCACTGGCAGATTTCACCACTCTCTTCAACAAGAGATGGTGCATGGTAGGAGGGAGACTCACCACAGAAGTGGAGGCTTCTACTGGAACTCTGTCTAGAA
Source organism: Pelodiscus sinensis (assembly GCF_052426305.1). Classification (NCBI taxonomy): domain Eukaryota; kingdom Metazoa; phylum Chordata; order Testudines; family Trionychidae; genus Pelodiscus; species Pelodiscus sinensis. Next base: position 14,896,607 of record NC_143062.1, on the reverse strand, counting down.
CTGGTGTAACATCTGTTAACCACCCACTCTGTCTTTCACATGCAAGTGTATCCACAGCCTGTTCAGTCTTGAACCCTCTGTCAGAATGCACAGAATAGCCATGATCCCTGCACTGAGGCACTCTAGACAAAGAAACAGTGGATATAAATGGCAAAACCTCAAGATGAATAGGAGTTACAACCCATTCCTGCTCTAGTGTCTGCAACACACATTCTCTTCATATGCATATCACAGAAACAGGGTCTTCAATTTCACAGAGAATCATATTGCTTTGTTCTCCCATCACCCTCTTCATATTAGTCACATGATCAAAGGCTCAAATAGCTCTCTTAATTTCTGCTGTACTATCAACACAGGATGCATCACTGATCCAAATAGTCCTAACCCTAACTGGATGCAAGTTTTCATTACCTTAATATTATAATAAAATAAATGTTATAACTATGATAGAACCCCACATGGACATGAATATATGCAACTCAAAGGTGCTTTGAGCAAATCATTTCATATAACTTATCTATCTTCATATCATGATCCACCAGTTGGCTGTGTCTACACTGGCAAGTTATTCCGGAAAATCAGCAGCTTTTCTGGAATAACTTGCCAGCTTTCTACACTGGCCCCTTGAATTTCCGGAAAAGCACTGACGATCTACTGTAAAATCATCAGTACTTTTCCAGAAAAACTATGCTGCTCCCGTTCGGGCAAAAGACCTTTTCCAGAAAACTGTTCCAGAAAAGAGCCAGTGTAGACAGCACAGATTTCTTTTCCGCAAAAAAGCCCCGATCGTGAAAATGACGATCGGGGCTTTTTTGTGGAAAAGCGTGTCTACACTGGCACGGATGCTTTTCCGGAAAAAGTGCTTTTCCGGAAAAGCATCCTGCCAATGTAGACGAGCTTTTTCTGGAAATACTTATAACGGAAAACTGTTCCGTTTTAAGCATTTCCGAAAAATCATGCCAGTGTAGATGTAGCCATTTTGTTTATCTTATTTTGATGTGTCATTCTTTTGTGTAAGATTAGTCATATGGAGTAGACAATACTTTATGATTTTTAAATACGTGAATGAAAGTCATCAAGAGATGCCTAGGTGTCTTGGCAATTGTGTGCAAATAGCCTTTTGTCCTTAAGTCTTAGCAGTAGTTGATAGGGAGCAAACAAGTGACTCCTCATGCAATTAGGGAATTCTTTACAAAGAATAGGAAGGTGGGAGTCTTTTGTCTGGGCTGCACCTGAAAGAAGGAGCCAAAGACCCCAGGGTGGGGAACAGCCCTGCTATGGAGGGGCAGCCGGAAAAGGGGTTTTAGTTTGAAAAGTTTGTCCTGAAGTTTCAGTGTAGAATCAGCTAAGCATTTTTGTCTCTTTTGATTTGTAACCTACTTTGCTCTGCCTGTTCTCACTTATTACCACTTCAATCCTACTGCTTGTACTTAATAAAATCACTTTTATTTTCTATCAGACCCAGTGCAAACAATTATCTGGGGAAGCAATCAGTGTGCACATTGCCCCTTTCATTGTTAAAGGTGACTTACTGAATTCATTTGGGGGTCGGGGGGTTGATCCCATTTGGGAGTGCTATCCCTAGAAGCTGAGCCCAGAACTACACTCTCCTTAGACCTGAAAAAGTTCAGTGTCTGTATTGAGGCTCAGGGTCTTGGCTGGGGGAGACCACTGGGAGCTGGCCCAACTGGATGTGGTGGTGAGAAGTCCCAGAGAACAGGAAGATGAGTGGCTGTGGCCCTGTCAGCACTCTGGGAGGCACCTCCCAATGGGTCTTCTGTGACTGCACCCTGTCACAATAATTAACTGCAATATTCCTCAAAAGAATTCAGAGGTGAGCTCTGAGCAATCCTCAAGTCCCTATCTGTTTGGGCACCAATTTGTAAACCTTGGGTGGGCTCCACTTCACTGCCCTTCTCCAGTGTCTACAGAAACCTCAACTCCCACAGAAAGTAGCTGGAGACCCAGAATTCAGTCTCTTAAGGAATTTCAGCAATGATTGTACAGTGTCAGCCTCCCTACATTCAAGTGCCAAAAGAAACTAAGGAAATGAATTTAATTAAAGAACTTAATAAAATCTTATGATGAAGAAACAATCTAATTTTACAAGATAACATAACCATTTTATAACCCACAGACATGGTATTCACAATTACTACAACAGAAGAGAAAACCAAAAGTAAAATTTGAACAGTTCAGGACACAAAACACATGAAGAAACTGAGAGAGCCCAAGAGCTTAGATTGAGTTCATCAAAGTCTCGGTTTGTGTCTCACATCTGCACCATATGTGGAATCTGAACCATCTCTCCACTTGCTTGTAGGGATCCTCAGTTGAAGTCCACGCAGCCTCTTCCCCTGCTGTGGATCACTGCTAGACAGCCAGCTAATTGATTAGCCAGTCAGTTAACTCACAAGTGAACAGACCAAAGGTAAGTCTACACTACAAAGTTAATTCGAAATAGCAGCTGTTATTTCGAATTAACTTTCATAGTGTCTACACAAGCCGCTATTTTGAAATAAATTCAAGATAGTGGAGCCTTTATTTTGAATTTGGTAAACCTCATTCTACAAGGAATAACACCAAATTTGAAATAGCTAAGTCGAAATAAGTGCCGTGTAGACACTTATTTCAAATTAGGGGGCCTTCAGCGCTTCCCAGTTTCCTCTGGTGGCCACTCTGGACCAAACCAGGAAAACTCCTCTCCTCTCCCCTAGCCCCGGGGCCCTTAAAGGGGCAGACTCTGGCCACTGGGCACGTGCAAGAGCCAGGCCTACCAGCAGCCGCAGACCCTCAGCCAGTGGTCACACAATGGCAGCCAGTGCCCACCGGCTGTCCCCAGCCCAGTCCCCCAGCATCCAGGGGCCAGCCAAGGACCATAGACAGCGCGTGCCCTCATAGACTAGTGTGGAGATCATGGACCTCATTGAGGTTTGGGGGGAGGCTTCCAACGTCCATGATCTCCGCACTAGGCAGAGGAACGTGGCCATCTACGGCCTCATAGTGGCCACCAAGGCCAGGAAAGGCCACAGGCGCACCCAGGAGCAGGTGCGCCTGAAGGTGAAGGAGCTGCGGCAGGTGTACACCAGGGCCACCAGGGGAAGCACCACAGCAGGGGGAGGGGAGGGCAGCGAGCTGGGAGCTGAGGTCCCTGACCCGGGTGCAGCAGAGGGGCCACCACTAGCTGTCCCGGCACCAGAGTCGGCAGGGTCGTCCGGGGAGGCCATACCAGGTAAGTGCCAGCACTGTCCCCTACCCAGGGGGAGGCAGGGAGGGAGACCAGGGACTGTGCATGTGGGTCATACCTCCCACGGATCATGCAGCCACCTGTGCACATGCGAGCACGTGCCATGCCACCCTTGGGCAGGTGGCTCCAGCTGCGTGACACCCAAGGGCCATGGACCAATAGGCACACGTGTGTGTGAAGAGACCTGACACGCTCCCAACCCCAGGGCAGGACCCAGCAGGACGCTCTCCCTTCACACGCCCCCCCACACAGAAGCAGGGGACGTTTCCCCCCCGGCCGCACTATACATGGCACATGGGGCATGGGTGTGGTCTTGGGGCAGCTCCCAGTCCTGGGGGGAGCCAGACATCCTGACCATGGCCTCTGTGCAAGCACATCGGCTCTGACGGTTCAGGGCATGGTTGCCCTCACGTCACAGGGGGCGGGGCTGGGCATCATCCACTGTGTCCCCAGGGAGAACTGACCACTTCTCTTCTTTCTCTACAGCTGCACCAGCTGCTTGTACAGGGTGCATCACCCAAACCAGGACAAGCTCCCACACCTTGGCCTCAGCAGGACAACCACCACGCTGCAGAGGTAGTGGGACCAGCACTTGGGTGCCGTGCAAGCCCTGTACCGCACCATCCAGGCCTGGATGCAGGAGGACCTGCAGCTCCGCTGGGAGCAGCTTGCTCAGGACCGTGCCATGTGCTCAAACCTGCAGGCCCTGCTGCAGAGCGTGCTGCCCTGTGCCGGTCCTGCGCCTGCTGCCCCCCTAGCTACTGTTCCTCCTCCCACTCCTGCCCCCTCCCACCTCTTCCTCCTCAACCTCCACACCTTCCTCCTCAACCTCCGCACCCTCCTCCCCATCCCAACCGGGGATGCCGAGGCCCCTGCACCTGCCATGCTGGGAGACATGTGGCCCGATGAGACCCCCACCCCTGAGCCCTGAGCTTCCCCTCCCGCTTCTTCCCCTTGCTTCCCCCTTCCAGCTCTCTCCTCTCCTCTCCTCTCCTCTCCTCTCCTCTCCTCTCCTCTCCTCTCCTCTCCTCTCCAACCTCCTTTCCCCAGTCTTCCCAGAGTTTCATTCCCTCTCCCTAGTTGTGTTAAATAAAGACATTTTCTATTTTTGAAAATATGTGTATTTTATTTGACATCAGGAAGGGGGGGGCTAGGAAGGGTAAGTGAAAGGACGAAAGGGAGGAATGGGGCACAAGCCTCCAGTGGGGCAGACCGGGAGACTGTTAGTGCTTCTCAGGGTGGAAGCTCTCCTGCAGGGCCCCCTGGATCCTGACAGCCCCTCAATTGGTCATCCCGGATGGCAGCCTGCAGACAGTGCAGCCAGGCTGCCGGCAACATGTCCACGAGACGCAGCAGAGTCCCCGGGGGCAGGTCTAGTTCCATGTTGCAGAATGCCATGGTGCCCCGAGTGAGGGCAAGCAGAGCACTCCGAGACACAAATGCTTTGCTGTCCCTCAGCGTGGTAGACCAGCAAGCACAGAAACCTGAGAACTGTCTGTCCGGGATGGGGGGTCGGGTCCCTTTAAGCACAGACTTCGGATAGCCTGAGGCAGCAGACCCACACCCTAAGTCCGACACTGATGCCCTGCTGGCACTGGTTCCGGCCAGCCTTACCTTTCATTCAGGGTCCACTCAATGTGGATGTGCTATTTCAAATTAGAAAAACACTATTTTGAATTAGTTTTTGTGTCTAGATGTGTTATTTCGAATTAGCTTATTTCGAATTAACTAATTTGAAATAGTGCTGTAGTGTAGACATACCCGGGGGCTGTGTCTACATTGGCACCCCTTTCCGGAAAAGGGATGCTAATGAGACCAGTCGGAATTGCAAATTCCGCGGGGGATTTAAATATCCCCCACAGCATTTGCATTTACATGGCTGCCGATTTTTCCGGCTCGGGGTTTTGCCGGAGAAAAGCGCCAGTCTAGACGCGATTCTCCGGAAAATAAGCCCTTTTCCAGAAGATCCCTTATTCCTACTTTCAAGGAACAGGAATAAGGGATCTTCCAGAAAAGGGCTTATTTTCCGGAAAATCGCATCTAGACTGGCGCTTTTCTCCGGCAAAACCCCAAGCTGGAAAAAAGTGGCAGCCATGTAAATGCAAATGCTGTGGGGGATATTTAAATCCCCTGCGGAATTTGCAATTCCGACTGGTCTCATTAGCATCCCTTTTCCGGAAAGGGGTGCCAATGTAGACACAGCCTTAAAGAAAAGGCTGTTACAAGAAAATACAAAAACTGAAAACAACAAAATAGAAATGACTATTTCCCCACTGCTACATTTAAAGAGGAGCAAAAATCAATTGCAGTGATGCATAAATGGGTGTGCACTAAAATGGAGGCTTATAGGCCTAAAATTCCACTAAAATCTGAGTTCCCTTAACTCCCACTGAATTCAGTAGACATTGGATTGGTACCTACTGGAGGAATGAACTTTCATGGACAAGAAGTGGTAGTTCCCAACACCTTTGGAGCTTGGTTCTACAATCCTTATTTCAAACCAGGTTTCCATTGGCTTTAGTAGGAGCTGAGGTAAGGATTGTAGCTTGAGTCTGAGAAATGGCATTGGTTAAAAAAAACCCTTTTCTAATTTTAAACTTCATATGGATGCAGATCTGAATTTTCCTGACATTGACAGCATTTAGAAAGGAGGAAGTGGGGTAGGCTTGGTTAATACTAATTTCTATTTCCAAATGTACACATCTATCAACCGACCAGCTGCTGTTAAAGAAGTTTGTTCCAAATGCTTCTAAGGTGTTTTATGATGTGTATACATTTTAGATCCCAGCTTATTGTTTTACATAGCCCTATTTGCTGAACATTACAAAAAACAACCTTTTGCATTATGCACTCATGCTTTCTACACATAGTTGGCTACGTCTACACTGGCACCCTTTTCCGGAAATGCTTAAAACGGAACAGTTTTTCGTTATAAGTATTTCCGGAAAAAGCGCATCTACATTGGCAGGATGCTTTTCCAGAAAAGCACTTTTTCCAGAAAAGCGTCCGTGCCAGTGTAGACGTGCTTTTCCGCAAAAAAGCCCCGATCGTCATTTTCGCGATCGGGGCTTTTTTGCAGAAAAGAAATCTGTGCTGTCTACACTGGCCCTTTTCCGGAACAGTTTTCTGGAAAAGGACTTTTGCCCAAACGGGAGCAGCATAGTTTTTCCGGAAAAGCACTGATGATTTTACAGTAGATCGTCAGTGCTTTTCTGGAAATTCAAGGGGCCAGTGTAGACAGCTGGCAAGTTATTCCGGAAAAAGGCTGATTTTATTTGACATCAGGAAGGGGGGACTAGGAAAGGGTAAGTGGAAGGACGAGAGGGAGGAATGGGGCACAAGCCCCCAGTGTGGCAGACCTGGGAGACTGTTAGCGCTTCTCAGGGTTCCGGAAAAGCGGCTGATTTTCCTGAATAAGTGACCAGTGTAGACACAGCCGTTGTGTTTTATATTATATATATAAAAAAAACAGGTTATAGGCACACATTGCGACAGATGGCTTCTTTTGGAGGAACCAGAATGGATATGCCCTCAAACAAAATAAAATGGTTACCTTTTCAGCTACTGCTTCAAGTTAAAGTCAATTTTTCCTTTTTTTTTTTTAATCCTCAGGCTTCAATCCAGACCTCTAGGTTTAAATGGGATTTCATTTTTAAATTAAAGCAGTTTAACTCAGAGCAAGAAACCCTCATTCCCTGTCAAATCAGAAATTTAAAATGGTGTGCTACTGAAGTGTCTCGCTATCTTTAAAATTTCTGGCTTGGAGTGATAAGGACAACCAGTAAGCTTGTTCCAAAAGTAAGAGATAAACTAAACAATTTGCTTTCATCTTGCTTCAAAAAGTAGAAGCTCAAGATAAATTTTCAAATGTTGCAAATGGTCAATAGGTGAAGATTAGTCATCTTTTTCTTTGAGTGGTGACCGAATTTCATTACTCTATTGACACAGCATGCTGGTAGCCCCTCCAGCAGCCATAAAGGCTGTGTCTAGACTGCATCCCTTTTCTGTAAAAGGGATGCAGATTAGACACATCGCAATTGCAAATGAAGCGGGGATTTAAATCCCCCCCCACTTCATTTGCATAAACATGGCTGCCGCTTTTTTCCGGCTCGGAGGTTTGCCGGAAAAAAGCGCCAGTCTAGACGGGATCTTTTGGAAAATAAAGCCTTTTCCGAAAGATCCCTGTCTAGACTGGTGCTTTTTTCCGGCAAAGCTCCGAGCCGGAAAAAAGCAGCAGCCATGTTTATGCAAATGAAGCGGGGGGGGGGGGATTTAAATTCCCGCTTCATTTGCAATTGCAATGTGTCTAATTTGCATCCCTTTTACGGAAAAGGGATGCAGTCTAGACACAGCCAAAGTGTAGCTAGCAACTATATTCCCAAAACTAATACAGTCAAAGCTTGTTATCTGGCACTTGAATATTGAGAAAACTCAGTTAACCATCATTGCTTCCAGCCACCATACCCCATGTCTTCAGGTGCACATGTTCCCGCCAGTCCAGTTGGCCAGCTTGATTGCCTCTACCCATTGCAGGGCTTCTGACAGCCAGCACTGCCAGCTGCCGTCATCCTCAGGTTTCTTCTTCCACTTCAGCCTACCTTAAGCTTTTGGGAGCCAACTCTGCTGGAGAAGTGGTGAGGAGTCCTGTGGCACCTTATAGACTAACTGAAGTGTTGGAGCATAAGCTTTCGTGGGCAAAGACCCACTTCATCCGATACATGTCTTTGCCCACGAAAGCTTATGCTCCAACACTTCAGTTAGTCTATACGGTGCCACAGTACTCCTCACCGCTTTTGCAGATTCAGACTAACACGGCTACCCCTCTGATAACTCTGCTGGAGGGCTCCTTGGCAGCTGGCCCACTTGTCTGCCTGCCGCATAGAAGAGCTCTGAGGCTCTGGGGGAAGGTGAAGGTTGCCAGGCGTTTCTAAAAGGGTTGAGGGGGTTGATTGATGTGTTTTCCTCTGGACAGGGGCAGGGGCAGGGCAATAAGTTTGAATATACAGCACATTCGGTTAACCAGTAACTTCCATTCCCCATGAGTCCTGGATAACAAAGCTTTTATTGTACCAGATTTGCTGAGCATGGACCGCCCAAGCCCAAGCTGGTGATGCTGTTCAGTACCATGTACACTAAATGTCACTTTGGGGTAGGGATGTCATCGTGTAGACTGGGCTTACCAGTTAATCCTGTCGACTACATGCATTTCCACTCCCCTTGCAGCCTCTGTATCACAGGCAGCAATGGGCAGAGACTGGGAGCTGGTGCCTGTGCCTGTGCCTTAAAAGCCAGCTTCCCATGAGCATTGGTTCTGCTTGCTCCCTCCTGTACTGCACTCTGTACTCCTGTACTCTGATAAAGAGGCAGCAGCATGGAGGGTGAGAGGATTAGGCCTCCCCCACCCTTTCTGCTCCTACAGAGTTTGGAGGGGGCAGGCAGAAACCGGTATTGGGGGGAGCCAGCTTAAAAGCTGGTTCCCCCCCAGCACCAGCTCCTCGGTGCCACCTGCCCCCCAGGCTGCTACTGCAGACAGAGGCTGCTTCACAGCAGCCTCCTCTGACCCCCATGGTATGGCTTCCTAATAGAGGCTGCAACGTGGGACAGTGGAGGCGGGCCAGAGGAGGCTGCCACAAAACAGCCTCTGTCTGTAGTAGGCCTGCGCTCTTGGCAGTGACAGGTTGCTCTGCATCCCACGGAACAGCCTGTCTACAGGGGGTCAGAGCTCCCCATAGACAGAAGCTGCTCCGCATCCTATGGTACAGCCCCTATCTCCTGGGTGTGTGTGTCTGAGCTCCCCACTGACAGACGCTGCTCTGCATTCCAACAGAACAGCCTGGCTGTGTCTACACTGCACCCCTTTTCCAGAAAAGGGATGCAGATTAGACACTTCAGAATTGCAAATCCGCGGGGGATTTAACTATCCCCCGTGGCATTTGCATTTACATGGCTGCCGCTTTTTTCCGGCTTGAGGATAAGTAGGAATAAGAAATCCTCCGGAAAAGGGCTTATTTTCCGGAGAATCGCATCTAGACTGGCGCTTTTCTCCGGCTTATCCCCAAACCGGAAAAAAGCGGCAGCCATGTAAATGCAAATGCCGCGGGGGATATTTAAATCCCCATGCAGCTTTGCAATTCCGACTCGTCTCATTAGCATCCCTTTTCTGGAAAGGGATGCCAATGTAGACGTAGCCCCCATATCTGCAGGGAGTTGGAGCTCCCCATGGACAGAGGCTGTTGCCACAGAGCAGCCTCTGTCTGTGCGAAACTTAGACCCCCACCCCTCGCAACCCTGCTGCTGCCTCTGTATCGGAGGAAGCAGACAGCCAGTCTCCATGGGGAGCTGCTTTTTAAAGTAGCTCCCCTGACAGACTGGTGCCTGCCTGCCACCCTGTACTGCTGCCTCTGATACAGAGACAGCAACGCAGCGTGGCAGGGGGCTCCTCGGAAATGGGGCCAGGAGCACGCTGGCTGCTGGCCCTGCCTCCGGGGACTATCGAATAATCATGTAACTGCTAAGATTTCATGTGGTGATACAACTATTCAATTACATGATATCTAACATCCCTACTTTGGGGGAAAATAATTTAGTCCTATAAGCAGTGTATGTAGGTCAGAGCATATTGATCATAAGTTCTGGACAACTAGATCTACTATACTGGCAAGTAAAATGTCAGGTTTCCTGCTTACCAAACCAGGCCAACTGGTAGACTGAATGACCGTCACAGCAGTCTGAGCTCTCTCAGTGGTAACTGGAGAAGGTCTGTGCACAGAACTAGAATGGAGATTCTATTCAGATTGGAAAGGGAAGGACCAGGGGAAGGGCCGTGGTCTGACTCAATGTCTTGGAGAAGATGGTGGGACTGGGGAAAACGTGCTTTGGTTTCAATGTGCTGGCCATCTGTGCTCTGATCTGTAGTCTGTTAGTACAGTAAAGCAGATGATGCAAGAAACATTTTTATTTTTATTTTTAAAGGCAGAATATTGTTTGCAAGTTACAAGTCAAACTCTGATGGTTTGAAGTGAGAGAAAGAGAGAGAAGGCTTTGACAGGCTTGGAGTACATAGAAAAGGGTTGGGTATTTTTTAAATAACCCAGAGGTATTACGTTAAATCAATATAGCTATATTAGTATAAACCTCTATTACAGGTTCTACTACTACAGGTTGAACCTCAGTTGTCTGGCACCATCAGGACCTAATCAGTGCCAAACCAGAGAATTTGCCAAACCATGGGAAGTCAATATTGTCAAGTAGTATTACCAACACTTCCACTGCTTAGGCTATGTCTAGACTGCATGCCTTTTTCGACTCTGTCCAGATTACATTATGCGGATTAAAAAGTCAATTTGCTTTTTCAAAAAAAAGCGTCCAGACTGCCGGATGCTCTGTTAAAAAAAGAAGGCACCCAGAAGTGCTTCTGGCAGGGCATGGGGGCAGCCTTTATTTCCAGGTGCTGCTGCATGCCCTTTGCAGAGACGCATGCTTAAAGGGATCCCCCTGGACAGCCGTTGCTCTGCTCCTGCTTCTGGCTTGACTACCTCCTAGAGGGAAAGCAAAGCTGCTGCAGTGCTTGCTCTGGCTGTCCTGCTTCCTCGGACACCGCAGCAGTTTATTTGCAGGGTTTTTCCCTGCTTTTCACCATGGTTTTGGCCATGGAGTCTGAGCTACCCTTGGGCAGGCGATGGCCCCACACTGCCATACTGCAGCTTCTGCTGCATTTGTATGACTCTGTCATGAATCTCCTGCCCCATATAGACCCAGACTGCACTGAGAAGACCCTCCTCCGGGATGCAGGAGCTCTGACCTTGCCCCCAAACTTTTTTGGGGACAGGCATATTTGGAGGCACGAGACGAGTTTGGACTGGTGGGACCGACTCGTCATGCAGCTCTGGGGCAACGACCGCTGGCTCCACAACTTCCAGATGCAGAAGGCCACATTCCTGGAGCTGTGTGCCTGGCTCGCCCCTGCTCTGGAACACCAGGACACCCACCTGCCTGCCATCCCCCTGCAGAAGCGGGTCACAATCACCCTGTGGAAGCTGGCCACCCCCGACAGCTACCACTCTGTGGGACACCAGTTTGGCATGGGGAGGTCTACCGTCGGGGCCGTCTTGATGGAGATAAGTCACTGTCAGGGGACAGGCCCTGCTGAGTGGGGGGGTTGAGAAAGGGCAGGGCAAGGACAAGAGGGAGTGGGGGATGGAGTGGCACTCGGAGGCCACTCGGAGGCCACGCCTGCACTGAGGCGGGAGAGGAGGGCATCCTGACAAGGGGAGGGGTTGGTTGGGGACTGGGATGGTTCTCTTCCCAAGCGCTTAGGTAACCTGTCTAACTCCCTGGTCTCTGTCTGTCTATTTGTCTCATGCTGCAGGTGGTGAGGGCCATCAATGTGGAGCTGCTGAAGAGGCTTGTCTGTCTCAGGGACCTGGACAACATCATTGCCAGGTTTGCCGCCCTTGGCTTACAGAACTGCAGAGGAGCCCTCAATGGGACACACATCGCAATCTGCGCACCGCCCCATCAAGCAGCCCAATTTATATAGAGGAAGGGCTACTATTCCATGGTGCTGCACACCCTGGTCGACCACCAGGGACACTTTATGGACATTTGTGTCGGGTGGTCGGGGTGGGCACATGATGCCACATATTCAGGAACTCCTACCTGTACTGCAGGTTGCAGGCAGGAACATTTTCCCCCCAGCGGCACCTCGCGCTGAGGGACATGCAGATGCTGGTGTGCATAGTGGTTGACGTGGCCTACCTCCTGAAGCCCTACACTGGCCACCTGGATGTGAGCAAGGAGCTTCTCAACACGCATCTTCGCCAGGCTCGCATGCAGGTGGAATGCGCCTTTGGCCGGCTGAAAGGGAGGTTCCGTTGCCTCCTCACATGCCTGGAGATGGGTGAACGCAACACCTTGGAGGCGGTGGCCACATGTTGAGCCCTCCATAACCTGGTGGAGAAGAAAGGGGAGGCCTTCCTACCAGGGTGGTAGACAGGTCCTGATGGTGAGGAGAGGCCATTTCAGCAGCCCTGGATGGCTGCCATCTGCCAGGCTCACTAGGCTGGTGTCCAAATCTGAGAGGCTCTGAGGGAGAGATTCTCAGAAGGAGCCCACTGACTCTCCCCAGGCTCTACCCGGTGGAGGGTTTGGCCTGGCCCACCCCTACCTTTCCCTCCGCAACTCTCACTCTCTTCCCATTAAGAAGACATATAAGAGCCGATTTTCTTTGTAAACAGAAATTTTTTTTATTAGAAACACTAGCAGTAAAGGAAATGTGTGAACTGTTTAACAAAACTCTCTTTTTACTGTTCAACTGTTTATAAACAAAGTAAATCTGTCAGTCAAAAATACAAATTTTGTAACATAACTGAAATGTCCTTTAACTGGGGTGGTAGGGGACTGAAAACCTGGAGCGGGGAGGGAGCTCAAGTAGGGTCCTGCCACCTTCCTGCAGTCTGGCATCTCCATGGCCTTGGGATTGGGTGGAGTGAGACCCAGTCCTGGCCTGGGCAGGAGGTGGGGGGGGGGGGAGCTATTGGGCCTGTGGGGGCTCGGGAGCAGGAGGGGCTGAGGAGGAAGGGGGGCTGGAGGAGCAAGAGGGGCTGGAGGTGAAGGGGGAGCAGAGGCCTGGCGTGCAGGAGGAACAGTGCCCGTGACAGGGGCAGGCAAGGCAAAGACCTCCCACATTGTGGCACAGATGTTAGTGCGCTGCTGGACTAGCTCATCAGATGTCAGTGCACGGCTGGACCAGCCTCTGCCTCTGTCCTCTGCTGGAGGGTTCTGTTGAGGTACTGCAGGGCCACTACGAGCTCCCTCAGCAGGTCTGCGTAGACCCGCCAGTGCCTGTGGGTGTCATGGGTCCAGGATGGGGGTGGGGCGGGTGTGGTGCTCCCCTGCTGGGTAGAGGGCCTGGCTGTGGAGTAAAAGAAGAGGAGACAATCAATGTCTGTGTGTACCTCTGTTGTCCCCGAGGGCATGCCTTTGGACTGGAGACTCAGGGGTGTTACACATGACACCGCGTGTGAGTTGGGCAGCAGCCTGAAAGCCTCACAGGGGCCCCACAGTGGCAATGGAACTAGGTGGCCCCCCGCACTGCCAACCCGCCCCTGTGTGGTGACTCCTCAAAGCACTCACCTGATGATCCCTCCTTGATGTCCACGGATGCCTGGGAGGCCTCTGGGGTCTGGAGGGCCAGCTCCTGGGAGAGGGTCCCTGCTGCCTCCTCTTCCTCCTCCTCCTGGTGCAGCTCTCCCACCTCTCCTGCCTCATCTTCCTCCCTTGGGGGTCAGTCCACGATGTGGTGGGGTAACCCAGACTCCACCACACGCAGTGGAGTCTGGGCTTCCCCACTGCCCAGGATCTTCTCCAACTCCTGGTAGTAAGGGCAGCTCTCTGGGGCTACCCTGAAGCGGGAGCTTTGGTCCCGGGCCTTGGCATATCCCTGCCGCAGCTCTTTGACCTTGGCCCTCACTTGTGCCATGGTGCGGGGGTGATGCCCTTTGGTGGCCAGTCTCTGGGCCACGTGCTCGTAGATGTCCGCATTCCTGCGGTGGGTCTGCAGGGCCTGCAGGGCTTTTTCCTGGGATCAGAGCTCCAGCAGGTTTTTGATTTCTGGTGCCCCCCTTTTGGTGCCCCTGGCTGGGTCCTCCTATCTGTCCTGAGAAGGGCCTTGAGGCAGAGACATGGCTGGCACGGGTGCTCTGGATAGTTGCCGGACAGCAAGGCCTGTCTGGGTGCCTGTGCCTTTAAGAGGCTGCAGCCAGGAACCACAGAGGTGCTCTACATGGAAAGGCTGGACTGTCCACCAGGGCTTCTTCCTGGAGGCCTTTTCTCCCAACAGAACAGGCTCCCTGCGCCACACACACCCTTCTGTCGACAGATCTCTGTCAACAAAGGTGTTTGTCTGTCAACGAGGTTTACTGCTGTCGACAAGACTGCCGAGTTCTGTTGACTTACTGTTCACAGAATGCAGCGGTAGTGTAAATGCAGGTATAGTTTTTTTCAACAAAAGCCAACTTTTGTCAAAAAAACTCTGTAGTCTAGACACACCCTTCCTGGGATATTAGAAGATGTGTATGGGTAAAATTAGAACTAAAGAACAGCACAGAACTCTGAAAGCCAGGACTGGTGGCTGTAAATAATTTTTATGAGACCATGGGAAACTTGGCCACATCCATGATAAGTGGACATCCAACTAACTAAAATCATGCTGGACCATGAATGTTCCTGGACCAGAGGGGTGTAACCTATACAAGGCCAGGACTACATAAATAAACTTCTGCTGGTACAGTAACATTGGTTGTAATTTTTATCACTTCTATACTGTCAAAAGTTTGAGTGAAGACACATAACATAAAGTACTTTTGATGGTATAGTTTATTTTTCTCATCAGATTGATATAAGCTATGCTGGCAAAATCACTTTTTTGGCAGTACAAGATTCATTGACATGAAGAAAGTATGTCATCATAGCATGCCAGTAACCCTTTTCCAGCAAAGGCCTGGCCTACGAGTGCCTTCTTTCAGTTTAGCTAATGCTGATTGTTTTAAGCTAAGCCACAAAATAACTTCTCATGTCCATGCATCCCACTGATTTTAGCCTGTAACTTGCAAAGTTATCACAGTACGACTATACTGGAAAACAGGTAAAACTTTCCTGTGTAGACAAATCCTCATTTGCTGCTGCTGGATAACACAATTTAATTTCATTTTGTGAGAGACATGGCATCTTCTCTTCTACTTTTTAACAAACTTGTAATTGCACTGTTACCTGCATTTGTCAAGGGTCAGGCAGTTTAATTTTCTAATTTTCCTTGATTGGCAAGGTCATTATTTCAAATGCCCATATATGAAAACTATTCAAAACTATTTGAAAAATATTGGGAACACGGGGCACCTTGTTGTGTTTTCTGTTTTAAAAATAAAAAAGTATATCTGCCATCCTGAATCAAATGAAGTCTGCACATGTGTAGAATCCAAAGGTTTCAAGAGTGTGGCTTTATTAACAATTAAATTAACAAGAGCAAAATACATCTCTCCAAGCTCCACTGCTCTGAGGATTCCTACTTCAGGACCACTCAGCTCAGACCCTAGATCAGGGCTGGGCAAAACATGGTCCCCGGAGCTACCAGATCAGGCCTGTGGATGCAGGGGGAAGCCCCAGGCAGGCTCTCTGCTTGCCTTGTCTCACCTGCATGCGGCTTAGATGAGCGGCTGCCAGGCTGGTTTTTTCCCACAATTGTGAGCCTGGAGAGGAGGTGAGAAAGGCTTCAGGAGCTGCCCCCAGCCCCAGCTCAATGCCATTGGCTGGTTTCTGGCAATTGCGAGCTGCCTATACAAAGCACCATGCCCTCCCTCCCTTCAGACTCATAAGGGAATGTCTACACTAGCTCGTTAGTTCAAGCTAGGTAAGGTAATTAGGGCAAGTGGAGTTGCAAATGAAGCCTGGGTTTTAAATATCCCGGGCTTCATTTGCATGTTCCCGAGCACCGCCATTTTTAAACCCCCTTTGTCCGAACTCCGTGCCCGCAGCTACATGCAGCATGGAGTAGGTAGTTGGAATTAAAGATCCTAATTCGATCTACCATTACTCCTCATTCCACGAGGTGTAATGGTAGTTTGAATTAGGATCTTTAATTCCAACTACCTACTCCCTGCTGCGTGTAGCCGCGGGCACGGAGTTCGGACTAAGGGGGATTTAAAAATGGCAGCGCTCGGGAACATGCAAATGAAGCCCGGGATATTTAAAACCCAGGCTTCATTTGCAACTCCGCTTGCCCTCATTACCCTACCTAGCTCCAACTACCGAGCTAGTGTAGACATACCTATAGTTATTCACACATGCACATGGCCCCTGTAACCTCTGCAGGGGTGGAGCAGGCAGGGAGACTGCCTCAGAAACGTGCTGGTAAGTGTCCCAGGGTTACTCTAGCCACCACCAGTTAACCAGTGATGCTTACTGGTTAATCATTCACATCACTAAGTGGTGACAAGTGGTTCTTCATTAGAACAAGCCCATGCCTATTTATATAGTAAAGCACACTCCAGATCTGGTGAAGATCTGTTTGACTGGATGCTTTCCATCCTAATTAATGCCTTGACATTGGACCAAGATTGTGCTAGTGCTGCTTTGTAGGATTATCCATAATGTTGCTCAAGTATTAGAATTTTCACTTGTATATGAAATAAGTTATGACAGTCTCAGTTCTGACTCACCCTCTTTGACTGGTGGCATTAGTGGCATTGTCATTTATATTAAGCGAAATGAGCGATGGACACACTGGAAAGAGAATACAAGTGAGAACTACTGGTATAATAATCACAAACAAATGGAATGCAGAGAAATAAACATTTTCAGGCAACCATGAAAGCAACAATATTCATATTAATTTATTTGAGAAAATGAGACCGCTGCCTAGAGAGTGGGACAGCCACTCTTTTTTCCCATGCAACCACATTTGTATTCTTAGCTGCCTGTGGACTTTAGATGAGAAATATTATTCCTCAGCTTCCCTCCAGCATCTCAAAATTATTTAACCTGTATTTTCAGCTATTTCTCCTGTTCTCCTGTCTAACCACAGCTTGATTTGGAGACATTCAAACACATTGTTAATTGAGTCTTTCTGCAAGGGTGACTCATGACAAAATGCTACTGGTAATAACTCATCTAATACCTCAGCACTAGCCTATATGATGATGAAACCTCAAAACAAGACCAGATTTTCTGGGTAAATGTTTGAGAACCGGTGTTGTAAAGGCACACACTAGGGCTGTGTCTACATTGGCAAGATTTTGTGTAAAGCCTGCTGCCTGTCTACACTGGCTGCAAGTTCTTGCGCAAGAACACTGACGTTCTAATGTAAAAAATCAGTGCTTCTTGCACAAGAACTATGATGCTCCGGCTCAGGAATAAGGAAGAACACTTGCACAAGAGGCCAGTGTAGACAGGCAACATGAATTTCTTGTGCAAGAAAGCCCTATGGTTAAAATGGCCATCGGAGCTTTCTTGCGCAAGAGAGCATCTACACTGGCACGGATGCTTTTGTGCAAAAGCACATCTCTTGCGCAAAAGCACATGCCAGTGCAGATGCTCTCTTGTACAAATAGTCTAACGCAAAAACTCTTGCGTTAAAAAGTATTTGCACAAAATCTTGTCAATGTAGACATACCCTAGTATAGCAGAAAAAAACCTAGGAAGTAAGATCTCTCAAATATGGAAACAGGATTTTCCCTTACAATAATAACATTTAGCTCTTTTATTGTGCTTTTCATCAAGAGATCTCAAGGTGCTTTACAGAGGACATTCGTATCATTACCTTCGTTTTACAGATGGGAAAACTGAGGCACAGAGAGTTGAAATGACTGCCCTCATTCACCCAGCAGACTAATGGCAAATGCCTCATTCAGAATCAGTCAGGTCCCAAGGATGCCAGACAAGGGAGATCCAACCTGTATTGAGTCTGATATTATTAAAAAGTAATAAAAATGTATTTTATGATGTACACTTGACAACCTCAGAAATTATTCATCATTTTCCGCTGAATTAATATGTTTTGTCAATGGCTCGTTTCATTTTTAGGGAACAAGCTCTGGGATCTGATCTTCAGACTACAGATAATTTTGAAGAATTCTAGATCACTGTGAAAACCAAACAATTTGAACATCCCTCTTTTTTATGAGCTTTCTGCTTTTGCCCAATGAAGGGCTACATAATTGCCTGAAACTGCAGTTTCAGCTACAGCAAACCATATGTAGCAGCTCCCACTGAAACATTTAAAGCTAAGACTTAATTAGCTCCTCTGATTAAATGGCAGTTCATAACCATTACTTCTTTCAGCTATGGAGTACCCTTTCCCTTGAATATTCTTTTTTTCAGGATAAATGAAGAATATTCATCATGAAGAAGATAAAAGAAAGGCATCTAAAAATTTTCTGCACAGAATTTCCATTCCTGAGCTATGTCTCACTAACTCTCTGCAAGACAAGTATACTACAGATCACAAACATCACTGTAATACTGTAATAGGGAACATCTGTAACAGAAATGGTCTCCCACAGACAGCACTATTTCAAAGGCTACTATATAGAAAAATGAGTAACTAAACCCCAAAGTATCTATGTTCCTGAAACTCAATGCACTCTCAACTGTTTTCTGTGCTCACTTAATACTTAGATGATCTCTTTATTGGGACAATCGGGATTATGGAAGCGCTCAGGAATTCTGAACTGGAAGGATAAAGTTAAGCAAAAGTAGCAGTAATGTAAGGGGACTGTTAGCCCCTTGCTAAAACTCTGTGGGAGTGTTTGGTTTGCCAGCTTGCAGTATCAAAAGGGGAAGGGTCCATGAGACTGACAGATCCCAGAGACAATGGAAAGCAGCCAACACCCCAGCTCAGCCTGATTGACAGGTTGGACAGGCCAGTGAGGAAAGTGAGAGGCCAGGCCCCATCCTCCCTGTGAGCTGGGATTGTTCTGGGTCTCTCTGGGCAAGGAGAGAGCTGAGAGACAGCTAAGAGCAGTGCAAGCTGTGCTGAGGGGCAATTTTGCAGCAGCAGAGCCAGGCACACACAGCTCAAGGAGCGCAGACCCTGTGTTGCGCAGCAGACTGGCAGTGCTCAGAGAGCCAAAAGGAACAGAGAAGCAATGCAAGGACTGGAGACTGGCAAAGCAGCACAGCCTGCAGCTGGGTGTGGTGAGCAGCTGGGAACTGCAAAGTGTGGGGAGAGGCTCTGGACTGAGAGAGGGGTCTGGCCACTTAGAGCTTGAGGCTGTGTGGTCACTGCCAGAGCAAGCGTGTCCAGCCTGCAGCCCCCCTGCAGCACATCCAGGGCTTCTAAGGAAGAGACTGTGAACTGTCCTTACACTCTGCTGTTTTGATGTCCCCGTGCTACAGAGCTGGGCTGTGTGTTCTCAGTTAACCTTTCTCATTTTTTTCTTATTCTTTTCTCTTTAATCAGTTGATGTTTAGTAAATTGTATTTGCTTTGAACTTTATGGAATGATCACTGGGCCAAGAAGGCCTGCAGTGTGAAGAGAGGACCTCGGAGTGGGGACACCCTAACTTCTGCCCCTAGTGACTACAAGGTCGGGGATTAAGCCCCAGGAAACCTGGGCCCAGCCTTGTTGGGGTTTTGAGGACTCTGCTACTCAGGAGAGTGGAAGGGGAGCCCTCAGGATCAGGGGAGCCGTGGGGTAAAGGAAGTGGGAGCGGGGACTCGGATCATTTTGCTGGTCCATTTCACCGGGGTGGTATAGAAGCCAGGAAAGTTCCCCACAATAACGGGACCATTCCCCCGCTTACAGTAACATTAAGGACCAGATTTTTAAAAGTCTGTAGGCACTTAAAAATGCAAACACACACCTTGTGGGATTTTTTAAAAGCATGTAACCTCCTAACTCCCACCAGTGGGACCTCTCTGGAATATTTAACTGGGTATCCCAAAACCACCATTTCAAGGCTTTTGCTTGTGCCTTTGTGTCTCTTAAAGGGGATACAAATCAATCCTAATTTAGTATTAACTAGACTGGGGTAGGCAATAATTTTTGATGAGGGGGCAAGACTTCAAGAATTTGTAAAGGGTCAAGGGCCACACTCGTCCCTGATATTAATTGAGGTGTGGGGTCTGGGATGGAGATTGGGTGCAGAGGGGAGCTTGGGGTAAGAGATGTAAAGGGGATCTGGGAGGGAGTCTGGGTGAAGGAAGGGGTTGCGACCTGGGGCAGTGGCCTGGGGTGCAAGGATTGTGAGGGGTTTGTGGTCTGGTAGAAGGGTGGAGGAAGGAGTGCAGGATTTGGGAGGAGTTATGTGTGCAGTAACAGGGGTGCAGAGGGTTTGGTTACATGGGATAATGCTGTAGGAAGGGAGCTGGAGTGCAAGAGGCAGGCTCTGGCCAGGGGACACGTATCTGGCGGGGGCTCCTGGCCAACATCCCAATTGGTTCCTCAGCTAGGCTCCCTACCTTCCATGCCCCTGTCTGCATGGGCATGCATGGCTGAATCTGAATGCCGAAGGCCATGTGTGATGCCTGTCCTGCAAAGGGTCCAATGGAAGCTGCAAGATTTTGATGATCGTGGGGTCAGCGTAAAAAGCGTCTCCTCCCTGTCCCCAGTGTTCAGAGAGCTGTTCTGAGCATAAACAGGGCAGGAAAAGCAGGGAGGCTCCCACAGGCTTGGCAGGACTTATTTTGCCCACCCCTGTACTAGACCATTCCCATAGCTAACCTGTGTGGATATGGTGACGATATTTTTCTAGATAAAGCCTCTTCTTTAGGCTTACCTGTACTTATTTTCTAATTTAGCATTACAATACTAGTTTTAAAATAAAAATATAGACGGATTAATCTTTGATCACATGGGCAAATACCGTAAATGTGAACAAAATTTAAACTAAAAACTAATAACAGTAAAGCAATGGATATTGCATGAAATCACAACCTAGCCATGCAAATTCCAGCTGGTAACATCACATATACGTGCCAGCCATCCTTTATCTAAAGCTGCAATGTAGGCAACAGCTCACCTGATTTCAATCACCCTACAGAAAGGCTGCTAAGCATTGCAGTCCTATTCACATGGCTTGTTCGGAGTTCACAGATCTGGCTGACTCTTTCAAAGTCAGGAAGTGTAAACAGAACGCTAAAACCTGAACCCTTAAAGCTCAGACGCCAGAGAGCCTATTTTTCCAACTCTTCTCCTTGACAATAGGTGAGAAATGTGCTCAGAAGAGAGAGAGGGAGGAACAAAGAGTGGGAGTGTGGTGGCTTGAGGCCACCCTGGAGGTGCTGTGGCTTGGGGCCACCACGGAGGCACTGAGGCTCGGGCCGGCCCCAGAGGAACCACTACTGCGCCCACATGGCTTGAGGCCGCTCCGGAGGTGCTGCCACCATGCGGCCCCGGGCCACTCCGTAGGCACCACAGCCTGGGGCTGGTCATGGAGGCACCACTACCGTGCTCACGTGGCTCTGGGCCTGCCCCGGAGGCACCGTGGCAGCGGCGTCTCCAGCCTCTGGGGCTGACTCTGGACCATGTGGCTGTGGTAGCAGTGCCTCCGGGGCCAGTGACGGTAGCGATGCCTCCAGGGTGGCCCTGTTTAGGAACCTGAGACCCAGCACTATCTTGTCTCCAGTGGCAGCTCGTGGTGTGGAATGGCTGAGTTCTTCCCCTTCCTTCCTCCTGTGATGAGGATCTGGCCCACTGAGAGACTTTTGCCCACCCCTGCTCTATTCCCTACTGGTTTCCAGGAGGAAAGTAGGTATCTGGGAATGTTAGAGTGAGCAGGAGACTCTGGTGCATCTCTCAACGTTCACACATTTGTCCTTCTCTCCCAGTCCGTCTGGCTTGCCCTTATACCCACTGAGATCTCAAGAACAAGATGAGTTACACATAGAACATGGCAACCATTGTTGGGAGGCAGTGGAAGGATTATGTACAGCAGGGAGAGAAAGTATAGATGAGATGGCAGAATATAAGAGGATATGGGGACTGTTGTCAGTCAGGCGGCATCCTCCCAATGAGTTCCTGACAGGTCTCTGGCTCTGTTGATGATGATAACCAGAAGGCTGATTGCATGTGTGCTCAATGATGTGGGCCCAGTCTTACTACACGGAGGACCCAAAGGCCTAGTAGGGTTTAATGGGGAACAGGTATCAGAAGGGAATTAGGGTTTGGGGGTTGGTGGGAGTTGTCGGATATCAGTACCACAGAGCTAACTTCTCAGTTTGCCTGCCTGCCCAAGTGAAAATCATTCAGTTTTCAAATCCTGAAACTATGAGGAATTTTCGGTTTTGAATTACAAATGGGGCAGAAGGGAGGGTCAAGATTTGTTTTACAACAGGACTGTAGCTGTCATCGTAACAATGGAGAAGCAGTAAATATAGCACATCCTTGAGTGTGCTGGCTTATTGCTAACTAAAAACAAAATAGGAGAATTATACTACAGCAATATGTTTTCACCACACTGAAATATTATCCTGGGAGAATTTAAATAGCTGTGTGCTTAGGATGAATACTTCATAATTTGACAGTAGTCTAGAATTCTAGCCAGAATGCGAGAACAGTGTCAGAAGGAAAGTAAAGGAGGGAGAATTATGAAATAGAGCATTTAAAATTCTATCTGGATGGATTTGCTAGTCAAAATGTCTTCTGGAATTTGGCCAAGCCCGCTCACATTAGACCCTCAAAAGCCTGCAGGTATAATTTACATAAGTGCAAGTGTTAATTTGCATAAATTTGAATATTTACTGCATGTTAGGCTCCAAAGTCATTTTTTGTCTCCATATCTTCAGGAGGAGATGACCTGCTCCCCCTACAGCAATTTCACAACTTACTCTGCTCCCTTTCTCACTCCCTCTTGTCCTCTGAGGGGCCCTATCACTGTCTGTCTCTGTTCCTCCTCCCCTGAGATCTTTGGGCCTTATTGAAAGCTCCCTCATGCATCCCACTATCTACTATATATTTTATAGAGTTTGTGTGTGAGTCTGTCTGTTCAATAACTCCTAAATGGTAAGAGCTAGGACCACAAAATTCAGTATACAGTTTCCTCTTACCCCATGGGTGCTCCACTGTTGGTGTTGGGTCTTCCCAGTGCCGCAGATTGGAGTTTTCATTAGCAGTAGTCAGCCAGACTGCACGTGTGCAGCACGTGCCTCATGCCATTTCCATCTTTTTGATCATGTGCGCAGTCCAGCTTCCACCAGTTCCTCGAGTCCACCCCGATGTCTGAAAGGTACAATAGGAGACTCCAAAGCGGGGAGGAGGGAGAGTAGTGGAGCACCCACAGGGACACATATCTCGAAGAACAGTCATTACTGCACAGGTGAGTAACTTCCTCTTCTTCAAGTGGTGTCCCCGTGAGTGCTCCACTGTTGGTGACTGAGTAGCAGTATCCAAAATATATGGAAGGCAGGTAACAGTCATGGATTGGTCACAGTCAAGAGTACTTCAGAGGCCACCGTAGTATCACTAGATAAGGTCAGAGAAATTGCGTAATGTTTCAAAACAGTATCGTTGGTGGACCATGTGGTCACTTGGCAAATATCCCAGAGGGGAACTCTGTGAAGGAAAGCCATGAAAGTTGCTATGGCTCTCGTAGAGTGTGCTCTATGTGCCTCTGGCAATGGTTTATTTTGTATAGCACTTTACTATGCAGGAAATTATGAGTCTGGAGATGCATTGCGATGAGAGTGGTTCACCCTTGCAAAGTTCCGCCACCAAAATTAGCAATCTATCTGATTTGCAAAAAGATTGAGTCCTGTCTATGTAGAAAGTGAGTGATCTGCACACATCCAGAAAGTAAAGCATAACCTCCTGATTATTAGCATGTGGCTTTGGGTGGAAGGATGGAAGGACAATTGACTCATTTATGTTGAAGTCCAAACATGCTTTAGGGATGACCACCTGTCTTCTTCACTGTGAGGAAATAGTGGAAGTAGAAGACCCTGCCCCTGAACTCTTCTGGCACCATCTCTACTACTCTGATGTCGAGAAGGCAATCTTTCAGTAGATCTTTGTGAGAGGGGTCCCTTAAGAGGGACAGGGAGGGTGGGGGCAGTGGGGATAGCATTGTGAACAGAATGGTGTGGCCGGATGTTACAATCTCCAAGATCTATTGTAATGGTACAATGATCTATTGTAATGGTAGCCCAGCGATGGTAAAATGGTCTCAGCCGATGGTAGAATGTAGGGGTGGAATATTTGGGATGACTCAGCAACGGGAGGTTGTGCAAGGCCTTGACCAGCAAGTCAAAAGTACTGCTTGTTTGGCTGCTGGTTCAAATTACAATTATTGAGAGGAAACCTCCTCTGAGGCTGTTGTGGTCGAAACCTGTAGGGGAACCTTGACTACCCTGCCTTGTCAATAAATGGTGATGTCTGCCTTGTCCAAAGTGCAGACCTCTAAAAAACAAAACCCAGGCTTCTCTCAAGTCTAGTGCACGCATACATGCAGGTAAGGTCGAGGAGAAACTGTGAGAGGAAGGAATGTTTTGAATAACTATGGAGATTAAGCATGGTACGCAAGATCACATCAAGAACAAATGACAAGCGACTTCGTACTGGTACTTCAGTTTCTGATACGCAAAAATTACAGATGCAGCCATACAACTGTCAACTGCGCACATAGCAGTAACATCCTGAGTAGCAGGATGTACCCCAAATAGGGGCATTTGGCATTTTACATATCCTTCACAATACATAATCAATTGGTAAATATTATTAGAACGACCAAATCTCTCTGGGTGTGTCTAGACTACATGGTTCCGTCGACGGAGCCATGTAAAGTAGTTTACTTGACATAATCAATAAAGCGGAGATTTAAATAATCCCCGCTTCATTAAAATAAAAATGGCCGTCGCGCTGTGCCGAAAATCAGCTGATCTGGCACAGCGCGGCAGTCTAGACGTGGCATGGTCAAGGGAAGCCTTTGTCGACCACTCCTGTAAGCCTTGTGAAAGGCTTCTCTTGTCGACGCACCACGTCTAGACTGCTGCGCTGTGCTGGATCAGCTGATTGTCGGCACAGCGCAGTGGCCATTTTTATTTTAATGAAGCGGGAATTATTTAAATCTCCGCTTTATTGATTATGTCGAGTAAACTACTTTACATGGCTCTATCGACAGAGCCCTGTAGTCTAGACACACCCTCTTTGCTATAAAATGGGCTACAAAATGACTTCCTGCCTGGTACTGTAGGTAGCATACCGGTGAAGTATAAATGAACTAGGTTTTATTATTGTATTATAGTAGATCTTCTATTAATTGCTTTTGCGTTGCTTTGTGCTGTATTAATTGCTTTAGAATTTATAGTATGTAAGGTTTAAATTGTATAGTAATTGTTTTTAAGGCTTGTAAAACTCAAATAACTATTAACTGCTTAAAGCTTGTAATAAATAAGAAAGTGGTTAAGTTTCCCTGGAGTGTCCTGGTTTCCTTTGGATGTAAAATAAACCAAGCCACACGACAATTGGTGTCATGAACAGGATCTGAGGAACCCAAATAAGTCCATGAGGTTTGGGAACCATGGCACTTTCCAGGAGTGGTATGGGAGAAAAGGATAAGGACCGGGGGATGATGCCGGGATGGGAACTTGGTAACCCCTGGACTGTCCTTGCACATGTTACAGGCCAAACTCAGCTGCTGGTCGGCTGGGATTGAGATAAAAGTCAAGTAATTTGGTAAAAACTGGGGGGAAATATGGACTGGCATTTGTAAAGCAACAGGAAACTCTAAAGAATAGGAATAAAAGTAAAAAAGCTAGAATTTTGCAATTAATGTAAGATGGCTTAAACAGCATTCCATTATATTAGCTTCCCAAATACATTTGGATAAATCCAAATTTTCATGTAAGTGGGGGAATGGTCCCGCTATTGTGGGGAACTTTCCTGAGTTCTATACCACCCCAGTGAAATGGACCAATGAAAGGATCTGAGTCCCTGCTCCCACTTCCTTTACCCCACGGCCTCCCTGATCCTGAGGGCTCCCCCTCCACTCTCCTGAGTAGCAGAGTCCTCGAAACCCCAACACGGCTGGGCCCAGGTTTCCTGGGGCTTAATCCCCGACCTTGTAGTCACTAGGGGCAGGAGTTAGGGTGTCCCCACTCCGAGGTGCTCTCTTTACACTGCAGGCTTTCTTGGCCCAGTGATCATTCCATAAAGTTCAAAGCAAATACAATTTACTAAACATCAACTGATTAAAGAGAAAAGAATAAGAAAAAATGAGAATGGTTAAATGAGAACACACAGTCCTGCTCTGTAGCACAGGGACATCAAAACAGCAGCCTTCAGAGTGTAAGGACAGTTCACAGTCTCTTCCTTATAGGCCCCTTAGAGGCCGTGGATGTGCTGCGGGGGGGCTGCAGGCTGGACATGCTTGCTCTGGCAGTGACCACACAGCCTCAAGCTCTAAGTGGCCAGACCCCTCTCCCAGTCTGGCCTGCTGGGCCTCTTGGCTGGTGATATCTCCCTGCTCAGAGCCTCTCCCCCCACTTTGTTGGTCCCAGCTGCTCACCACACCCTGCTGCAGGCTGTGCTGCTTTGCCAGTCTCCAGCTCCTTGTGTTGCTTCTCTGTCCCTTTTGGCTCTCTGAGCACAGCCAGTCTGCTGCTCAACACAGGGTCTGCGCTCCTTGGGCTGTGTGTGCCTGGCTCTGTTGCTGAAGGACTGCTCCTCAGCGCAGCTTGCACTCCTTGGGCTGTATGTGCCTGGCTCTGTTGCTGCAGGACTGCCTCTCCACACAGCTTGCTCCTCTTAGCTGTGTCTCAGCTCTCTCCTTGCTCAGAGAGACCCAGAAAAATCCCAGCGCACAGGGAGGACAGGGCCTGGCCTCTTACTTTCCTTACTGGCCTGTCCAACCTGTCAGTCAGGCCGAGTTGGAGTGTTGGCTGCTTTCCATTGTCTCGGGGGTCTGTCAGTCTCATGGACCCTTCCCCTTTTGATATTGGGAGCTGGTGAACCAAACACTCCCACAGAGTTTTAGCGAGGGGCTAACAGTCGCTTTACACAAAAAAGGAACCAGAAGGTGTGATGACTAGTTAATAAGCCCACCTTTCTTGCTAAATTAGTAATGAACAAAACCTGTGTCCATGGAAAGGGACAGAGAAAGCAGGATCAGGCCCAGATAGAGAAAGAAGCAAAAAAGCAAGTGAGTGTGGGAAAGAGGTTTGGAGCCCTGAGGGCAGAGGGGCAGGAATAAGGGAAAGCTCTAAGTACAGGCATTGGAGATTTAAATTCTTGGAAAATTACTTGAAATAGTGATATCTAAATTAATGAAATTTTCATTTGAAGTGAAGGACAATGCAAGTGATTAAGGGAAAGAGTGAGAAGTTAACTCTGCAGAGTCTGGAAGGAACTGAGCAATTGTTGTAATATGCTAAAAGGAAAAGCATTACAGGAGAAACAAAAAACAGGACTATGGAGCACTTTAAAGACTAACAAGATGGTTTATTAGGTGATGAGCTTTCATGGGCCAGACCCACTTCCTCAGATCAAATAGTGGAAGAAAATAGTCACAACCATATATACGGTGTGTGTATATATATATATATATATATATATATATATATATATATATATATATATCATGTATATGGTATATATGGTTGTGACAATTTTCTTCCACTATTTGATCTGAGGAAGTGGGTCTGGCCCATGAAAGCTCATCACCTAATAAACCATCTTGTTAGTCTTTAAAGTGCTACATAGCCCTGTTTTTTGTTTCAGCTACACCAGACTAACACGGCTACATTTCTATCATTATAGGAGAAGAATTCTTGACTTCTTTGCAACCTTTCTGGGGGAGAAAATGTGCTCTTACCCCAAAGGAATTTATGTAAAGAATCCAGGCAAAAAACCAATCTGAGTTAAATAATTTAGCCATGGTCACTTTAGTGGAATTTGCTAAAAGAACATAAGGGAATGTAATTTGTATAGAGCTATGAGAAAATAGTGTAAATAGAAGTTAAAAGAGTGTATGTATGTATATAGTATGTAAATATGTGAGGTTTCTAGGACCTAACCAGTATTTTTACATGTTTATGAAATTCTGTTTTGTAGGTTTCAGGTAAATGAATTGGTTTGGTTTTGTTTGAATAATGCCATTTCATTCAGAGTTATAAAATTGACAAGACACTTTTGCCAGATATTGGTAATTAGTGTTGCTTGGCTTTTTATATCTAGCATTTAACCCTTCAGGTGTCTCAATGCTTCATTGTTTTTATAGACCAAGTTTTGGCTATTATAAGAGGCAACTAGAATCAGAAAAATGGGGAAAAGACTAAGGAGAGAGATTCTGGATTTCTTGTTTTTGGCAAAATAGCAAACAAGCAGGACTTTAAAGTAAACAGCAATCAAAACTCTTAAATTAAATTTTAATTTTTTTAAATTAAAAAAATTCTGTAAGATAATTAAAGTCAATAGTTGTTGACTTAAGACAATGGGATTTAAGCACATTCTTAAACATTTTGATTCAACAGATGTCTCTGTCACAGGCTTCCAGACTTGCTTTTTGAACAGGTCACAGTCCCTTTATCTGATTAGCCATTTGTAAAATGGAGATACTAATTTGTCTTTATTATTTTTGTTACTGTAACCCCTAGGATCTTTAGGCATAGACAAGGACCTCACTGTGATAGGCAATATATAAATGCAGAACAAAAAGGCTATCACTGCTTCCTACCACTCTTTGTTGGTCATATTTATAAGACACTAGGGTTGTCAAGTGACATGTATTAATGCCTGCGATTAACACAGCCCATTATTAACCCGTTAAATTTTTTAATGCATTAATCACAGGCATTAATGCAGTGCTGCCCCCTTTGAAGTGCTGCTGCGGCATTTCAAAGGGGCAGCACAATGCGGAGCCCAGGATCAGCTGGGGACTCGCCAGTTGACCCCGAGCTCCACTGCCCTTTTGAAACATGCAGAGGCGGTGTTTCAAAGGGCCAGCCGCCTCACAGCTGAGCCAGGGATCAGCTATGCTGCCGCTGCCCCTTTAAGATGCCATGTCCGCGTGCATTTCAAAGGGGCAGCCCTGGAGCCTGGGATCAGCTAGGGACTCCCCAGCTGAGCCTGGGCTCTGTGCAGCATTTCCCCAGAACCTATAAGGTACAAATAATAATATATATTTTATAATGTTCTGTGATTTATTTTGTTCAGCTATGATTCTGATTTTCCCCCCAACTTTGTGCTCTGACACAGCTGTGCATCTTCCAGTACTTGGACATGATAAGTTTTTATGTGTAATAAAAACACTTAAAAGCATGAAAGTCAAAGGTTTGAAGCTGGGTTAATTAATGCTTCTGCAAATGATATACCAGTCAAAAAATAATCCCACATTTATATTAGCTCTCTAATGAAAACAGTCAATAAAGCAAGCAGTGGGGTTTGTACCTGTGTTAGTCCCAGGATAGTAGAGATACAAGGTGAGATACGCACATGATACACCCATGTCTGATTGCCTCTCACCCTCTAGCTATGGCACCCTGGGCATGGGCCCAGATTGTCCAGCCCTATGCCCGGCCCTTCAACAGGGCCGGCCTTAGGGCTGCCCACCACATGGCTCCAGCTCAGACCCCAGCCACCACCTGTCAAGTGGCTCTGGCTCAGGCCCTTGGAAAACTATTGGCCATCTTTGCTCTCAGAACAGCTTCCTTTGCAAAGCTGGCACTGACTCTGCCCTACATATTCCACAAATAAACAACTTTAAAGCTGTCAGCCCAGCACCTGTCCATCCCACTTATTTTCTCCTACTCTCTCTCCAAAGCCTTTTGCATCTCTCCTACCCACTTAGGATCTGCATAAACAAAACCATTACTTGATATTAGACTTTAAGGCATCAGACATGGTCAACTGATTTGGGATGCAGGTGGGAACAAGGGATGATTTGGGAACAAGAGGAAGCAGATACCCCTTTCCCCCCAGTAACTAACAACTGACACAACTAATGCAGTTCTCGACATGGGTTAAAAAATCTTCAACTCAAGCCTGAAAAAGCTGCATGTCCTGATAATGACAAAGGCTTACAATACTGGCTGCTACAAACAAGTCCCACCAGCAGGGAACATGTCCCTCGATCCCTAGACCCAGACCCCAGTCATCAGAGCTGCCGCTGCCACTTCCTACATTGCTTGGACCTGAACCCAAGCTTCCAGAGCAGCTACTGCCACTGTTCACCACGAGGCTGCTCGGGGTCCAGCCCCACCTGCCAGAGCAGCTGCTGCCACTCACCACAAGGTGGCTCGGGCCCTGGCCACTGGAGCTTCTGCCACTGCTCACTATGCGGTGGCTCAGGCACTGGCCCCAACCGCCAGAGCTGCCGCCACTGCTCACTATGCGGTGGCTCAGGCTTTGGCCCCAGCCACTGGAGATGCTGCTGTTCACTATGTGGTGGCTCACACCTGGGCCCCGGCTGCTGAAGCAGACACTTGCTCACCTGTGGTAGCTTGGACCCAGGCCCTGGCTACTGAAGCACACTCACCACACAGCCCACCCTGGCCACAGCTCCAGCCCTGGAGAAGGGCTAAAGCTAGGGACAGGGCCAGGGCCACATGACGACTGCCCAGCTGCTCCTTGGGCAGGGTAGCTTTCCCACACATGGCTCCATCCCAAAGCAGTTGATCAGCCACTGCTTGCCCCTGTTGAGGTAGTCAGGGCTCAAATTATTGGTGCGCACTAGTGCAGGCATGCACCTTGGAGGGAACCATGCAAGCTGTTGAAATATACAGAGAAAAGCAAGTAGGGATGGTTCAGAATTCACACAGGAAAATGATCTGATCAGTAAGAACGGGCTATTTTAAATGAATTGCTTTTCTACCCACATTCTGGCCATAGCAGCACTACAAAGTTGAAATTTTAAAAAAGGGAAGGCACATGGCTTGTGCAATAAAACAACTTAGACTGAATCAAAATCTCCAACCTTCAGATTCCTCCCCTCTGGAGAGAACAAGATTTAGATGGGTGGTGGTGGTTGGGGACTTCCTATTAATGGGAGATGGTGTCCTCCATCTGCTGTCCAGACTAGGAAACTCAAGAAGTGTGCTCTTTGTCTGGAACTAGAATTCAGAATGGGCATCTGCCAAGCCATTGTATCATTACCTCTTCCTATGTCTCCACATGAGCATCAAGGATACTGCCAAGAATTACCTTGAGCAGGTCACTGCAGACTATATGGCTCTGGGAAGAAGAATAAAGGAGTTTGAGATGCAAGTTGTGTTCTTGTCCATTCTCCCTGTTGAAGGAAAAGGCCCATGTAGGGGGCATAAATTGTGTAAGTAAATGCATGGTTGCACAGGTGGCATAGGAGAGAAGGCTTTGGATTCAGGAACATGGATTGCTAGTGCACCTAATGCAGAGAGGGAAGAGCACCTTCGCAGGCAGGCTTGCTAACATAGTGAGAAAAGCTTTAAACTAGGTTCTCTGGTGAATAGTGACCTAATTCCTGAGGTAAGTGGAGAGGTGGAATACCAAGAGGAAACACAAGGAGGAGGATGCAACAGGGAAAGCCTACTGATTCATACCGAGAAAGTGGGGCAATTGGCTAGTTATCTTAAGAGCCTATATATGAATGCAAAAAGACCGAGAAACAAACAGGAAGAATTTAAAGTCCTGATTGGAACAAGAGAGACTTGGTGCAATGTCATATGTGAGTATAAATTGTTCAGAAAGGACAGGTGGGAGAGAAAAGGCAGAGGAATTGCACTGTATATAGGAGAGAAATATGATTGTTCAGAGCTCCAGTATGAAACTGGAGAAAAGCCTGTTGAGAGTCTGGGTTAAGATTAGAGGCAAGAGCAACAAGAGTGATGTTGTGGTGGATGTCTTCTATAGACCACTAGACCACGAGGTTCAGGTAGATGAGACTTCCGTCATATAATTTAAAAAAGTTTCCAGATCACAGGCCCTAGTTCTTATGTGGGACTTCAATCACCCTTACATTTCCTGGGAGAGCAATACAGCAGTGCTAAAACAATTAAGGTCTCCCCACATACCAGGTCCTGGAGAGCTGCCTGTCCCCCTGCATGTAACCATGAAACCACAGAAATTTCCAGTAGCTACATGGTTACTTAATTAAACACATTTTAACATCCCTACTTCACACGTGTTAGTATTGTTGAAATAGATTTTAGAGTCATAAGAACATATTTAATGTTTAGACTTTATGGAACGCTTGTAGAATGCGGCATATATTAATCCTACATATAATATCACTATTCTGTGTTACAAGGTAATGTTTAAATGTTTGCTTTGTAACTCTAAAAATATTTGCTAAAACAGTGAATTCCTCATAGTCAGGAGAGAAATATTACCAAGTGCAAAACACTAAATTATTACAAAAGATGGTGTCTTCTTCTGCCCAACAAAAGAAGGTCTACAGACAGCAGACAAGTCATTGTGGACAAAAGACTTTAGTGATTGCTTCACCCATATTCCTGGAGAGCATGTGCATAAAAGGCCATGTCCCATCACAGCTTGAGTGCTAAGGAAAGGGAATAAATGTGCCTGATAGAGGGAAATTATAATATTTATGCTGTCTGTACTTTGAAGAACAAAGATTCCAAAACATTAGCAAAAGAGCCCCAGGCTGCTTGGCTTGGGCTTCCATAAAGTACATAAAACTGGCTTATTACAGACGCTTTTATTAACTTTTAAACTTAAGATTGTGTGTGTGTTTACCTGATATAACTGCATAAGTAACTCTAATTTCTTTTTCCTACTTAATAAACCTTTAGTTAGCTTGTCATAAGACTGGCTACAAGTGCTGTCTTGGGTCAAAGATCAGAGTATAACTGACCTGGGGTAAGTGACTGACCCTTTGGGAATAAGTGTAACATGCACGTTTCTGTGATATTTGTTGCAAGGGACCATCTATCAGAGAGGCAGGCCTGGGGAACATGATAGATCAGAGTACCACAGGGCTTTGTGGCTCCCTAGTAAGGCTGTTAATAGTGCTTTCAGATTTCTCACTTGTTAGTTGGTTTGTGAAATCTAAGTATAGAACACAAGCAGTTTGGTGTTCATGTCTTGTTTCTTCACTATTCACCCTCCACTCCAGACGTCATGACATAAGGTTTCCAGTAAGATTGTATCCTTTCCACACATGTGTTATACATACAACTCAGCACAAAAACAGAGGGGAGGTGACTAACAACTTCCTGATTTTAGAATACAGGCAGTCCCCGGGTTACATGGATCCGACTTACATCGGATCCCTACTTACAAACGGGGTGAGGCAACCCCACACTAGCTGCTTCCCCCCCAGCAGACCAGGGAGACACGAAGCTAGCGCCCCCCCCCCCAGCAGACCAGGGAGACACAGAGCGGCTTTTCTCAGCAGACACCTCAGCTTGAGAATAAAGGACTGAGGGAAGTGAGGTGTGGGAGAATAAAACTGAGCTCTGGAGAAATGTTTGGCTAGAGTTTCCTCTACAATATGTACCAGTTCCGACTTACATACAAATTCAACTTAAGAACAAACCTACAGTCCCTATCTTGTACATAACCCGGGGACTGCCTGTACTATATAATAGCCAGGACAGAGGAATGCCCTAGAAATGCCATCTTCTATTGCCTGCCAATCTTGGCATGCCCTCTGCATGGGATGTGGGCAGAGCACTAGAGAGCAAGCAGAAGTATTACTCTTTGGGACCTTTTTGCACCCATTTTTCCAGTGCAGGGGAGAATTTCTCCTCTACATCAAAACTAGAAATAGTCCACTTAATAGAGTAACTTATAACCTAGCTTCAAGAAGCCCCAAATTTGCTCTCAGTTATATAACCACATCCTCAGTGAAATCAATGAGCTTTCATGGCCTAATTAAGGGAAGAACTTAGTCTAGGTAGAGTCAATAATTTATAAAGTGCCCTATTCTGAATCACAATATTGCTGTGGCAGGGGCTCCAGCCATAGTCACCCAAAACAAGCATGACTTCTTTGGATGTTGAATTCATGCTGGATGGGAAAGGATTATTAAGCCTAAAACATGTCCCAAGCTGACAGCATCCAATACTAAAGTTCTGTGCCCACACTAAGGCTATGTCTACACTCGCGGCTTCTTGCGTAAGTAATATGCAAATGAGGCTAAGCGTGGAATATCACCGAGCCTCATTTGCATGCCTAATGAGCCACCATTTTCTTCAGAAGAGGCTCTTGCACCAGAAGGAGTGTCTACACTGCCTCTTCTTGCACAAGAAAAGCCCTCTTGCACAACGCCGTTACACCTATTACTTTTCAGGAAGAACGGTGTTGCACAAGAGGGTTTTTCTTGCGCAAGAAGGGGCTCCTTCTTGCGCAAGAGCGTCTTCTGAACAAAATGGTGGCTCATTAGGTATGCAAATGAGGGTCGGCGATATTCCACGCTTAGCCTCGTTTGCATATTACTTGCGCAAGAAGCCGCGAGTGTAGACATAGCTTAATTGGTGGCATGAGCAGATGATCCTTTGATTTCAATGAACAGACAACTCCACAGATACCAGTGAAATTGCACCTGCTTCTGACACTGTGAAACTTGTCTTCTTGCCAAACTTAGGGCCTTAATACTGCCAAACAGGTAACATTTCAAAAGCAATTGCTGCATCTGCATAGCCGAGTGAATATGGGACATAAAGGAAGCCATTTCGTCCTTTAATTTTCTTTGGTCCTTTCTCCATACCTGTCTTGAGGTTGACCCAAACTACAGATACCTATATATCTGTATTTGCTTTTTTTATCAATAATTTCCTTCAGGAAATATATGATTCATACACACACCAAGTAAATATTCTACTTCTTAACATCAATTGGTTATTACAGATTTCCTGTCTTCTCTTCACATGGAAGTGCCTATCACACTGTAAAAAATTGCATTCAGGAAAGATATATTAGTTCTTACGAAGCAGCACCTCCCCAAGAAAGCAAATATTAAACCTGAAATAAAGATATCATTGAATTAAAGCATAAAAAGCATTATATAAAAGTTGTCCCAAATATGTATATTTGGTTAAAAAATATAAATGGCGAAAAAAAACAAATTGTTTCCCTAAAGTGTATCAGCTACTTAGTGTGCAGTGCGTGTTATACATCTTACACAATTGTTCTTTCCTTGCCCGGTTTATCATCTGACTAAACCCATCAATCAGTAAAACAGAGCTAGCCAAGATGCACTACCATCCATTAAAAATAATTGTGCAGATTAAGGACCTGATCCTGATAAGTGCTTTGTACCCACAAATGCCATTGAGTGCACTCAGCACATTGCAAGGAGGGGACACTGGCTGATCAGAACAAGTTTTTACAAAACCTAAGGCCAAAAGAAATGCTTTTACAATAGATCTATTCATTTATATATATATTAAAATGGAAACAAGTAATACAGACCTGAGGGTGTGCACACATACACACAAATTCTACATACAATATTAAAAATTCTGCAAAATTCTGCTTATTTTATTTGTCAATAAATAAATGCAGAGGCTATAGCACGGCAGTGGGGACCACAGGCCACTGGCTACACAGAGGTGAGAGATCATCCTGAAAGCTCCTCCTATGATATGGACTCAGCTATTAGGCTGCACCTGACCCTGGCACAGAACAAGGGCCAGCCAGTCTCAAACACTCTGGGGGCCTGCCCTTTCACACCAGTGCACCAAGACAGCAAATGAGTCTCACATGCTCACCCAGTCCTGACCCCAAATTGAGCTGATTTGATTGGAATAACGGAGACTAGGTAGGATGACTTGCATGACTGGAGCACTGTCATGGAAGGGTATGAAGTGTTCAGGGAGAGCAGGCGGGGGAGAAAAGGAGGAGGAGTTGCATTGTATGTAAAAAAGCAGTATGACTGCTCGGAGCTCCAGTATTTAAAGGGAGAAAAGCCTGTTGAGATTCTATGGGTTAAGTTTAGAGGTGGAAGCAACAGGGGTGATGTTGTGGTTGGTGTCTGCTTAGACCGGATCAGGCGGATGAGGTAGACAAGGCTTTCTTTGGACAACTGAGAGAAGCTTCCAGATCACAGATCCTGGTTCTCATGGGGGGACTTTAATCACCCTGACAACTGTTGGGAGACCAACACAGCAGTACACAGACAATCCAGGAAGTTTTTAGAGAATGTTGGGGATAACTTCTTCATACAAGCGGCGAGGAGTCCTGTGGCACCTAAGGGTATGTCTACATTACAAAGTTAGTTCGAACTAACTTTAATAGACGCTACACTAGCGCTCCGCTAGTTTGAATTTAATTCGAACTAGCAGAGCGCTTAGTTCGAACTAGGAAAACCTCATTTTACGAGGATTAAACCTAGTTCGAACTAAGTAGTTCGAATTAAGGGGTGTGTAGCCCCTTAATTCGAACTAGTGGAAGGCTAGCCCTCCCCAGGTTTCCCTGGTGGCCACTCTGGCCAACACCAGGGAAACTCGTCTGCCCCCCTCCCGGCCCCGGACCCCTTAAAGGGGCACGGGCTGGCTATGGTGCCTGTGCCAGGTGCAAGCCTGCCAGCACCCAGCCAGCAGACCCTGCACCTGGCACGGCACAGAGCCACCCACCCGATGCCCCCCAGCCCTCCCCCTCTTCCCGGGGCCAGGATGGCGGCTCCTGGGAGTTGCCCGGGAACACAAGAGGCGGGCACCTTCCTGGGCTAGTGCGGTCATCGTGGACCTCATCCACAACCCCCGCACTAGGCACAGGAAAGTGGCCGGCTAGGGCAGGAGAGCTGCCAGCCTGGCCACCCAGGAGCAGGTGTGCATGAAAATCAAGGGGGTCCACTGAGACCCCCGACCCTGAGCCCTGAGCTTACAATGGCCGTACTGGGTGAGACCAAAGGTCCATCTAGCCCAGTAGCCTGTCTGCTGACAGCGGCCAACCCTAGGGACCCTGGAGGGGATGGACCGAAGACAGTGACCAAGCCATTTGTCTCGTGCCATCCCTCTCCAGCCTTCCACAAACCTTGGGCAGGGACACCACTCCTACCCCCTGGATAATAGCACTCCATGGACCCAACCTCCATGACTTGATCTCACTTCTCTTTCAACTCTGTTCTAGTTCTAGCCTTCACATCCTCCTGCAGCAAGGAGTTCCACAGGTTGACTCTTTGCTTTGTGAAGAAGAACTTTCTGTTACTAGTTTGAAGCCTGCTACCCATTCCTTTCCTTTGGTGTCCTCTAGTCCTTCTTTATGGGAACTAATGAAGAACTTTTCTGTATGCACCCTCTCCACCCAACTCCTGCTTTTAGAGACCTCTATCCTGTCCCCCCTCCGTCTCCTCTTTTCTAAGCTGAAAAGTCCCAGTCTCTTTAGCCTCTCTTCATATGGGATCTGTTCCCAACTCCTGATCATTGTAGTTGCCCTCCCCTCTCCCAGCCTTTCTCTTCCCCTCTCCCACCTCCTTTTCCCAGTCTCCCCCAGTTTTGTTCAATAAAGACAGATTCCATTTTGGAACACAATTGTCCTTTATTTTGTATATCAAGAAGAGGGGCTAGGGAAGGGTAAGTGGAAGGAGGTGAGGGAGGAATGGGGTACGAGCCCCCGATGGGGAGGACTGGGCTGGCTCTGCGGGCTTCTGGGGGTGGAAGCTCTCCTGCAGCCCCCCAATTGCCCCCTCTCCCCAGATGGCAGCCTGCGGCAAGTACAGCCGGTCTGATGGCCGAGTGCTGTGGTGTGCCCAGTGTGGGTACTCCAGGCAATCCAAGCCAGGACTGCTTTGCAAGCGGGGCACCCCTGAGAACTGTCTGTCCGGGGTGGGGGTTGGGTCCCTTTAAGCGCAGCCCTCAGCTAGCCTGAGAAAGCATCTCCATGCTCTAAGTCCTCCTCTGATGCCCTGCTGGCACTGCTTCCGGCCATCCTTAAGCCAGGTTCAGGGTCCACTTAATGTGGACATGCTAGTTCGAATTAGCAAAACGCTAATTCGAACTAGTTTTTTAGTCTGGATCCGTTAGTTCGAATTAGCTTAGTTCGAATTAACTAATTCGAATTAAGTTAGTTCGAATTAACGTTGTAGTGTAGACGTACCCTAATAGACTAACAGATGTATTGGAGCATAAGCTTTCATGGGCAAAGACACACTTCATTAGCTGCATGTGCTGAAGGAGCTGATCGGGGCCATGTGCAGCTTGACAGGGAGGAACTAGTAGGGGAAGTAGAGGTGGGTGACAACCTGGGAAGCAGTGATCATGAGATGGTAGATTTCAGGATCCTGACCAAAGGAAGAAAGGAGAGTAGCAAAATACACACCCTGGACTTCAGAAAAGCAGGCTTTGACTCTCTCAGAGAACTGATGGGCAGGATTCCCTGGGATACTTACATGAAGAGGAACGGAGCCCAGGATTGCTGGCAGTACTTTAAAGAAGCCTTTTTAAAGGCACAGGAAGAAACCATCCTGATGCACAGCAAGAAAAGCAAATATGGTAGGCGACAAGATTGGCTTTCTTGGTGAGCATAAACACAAAAAAGAAGCTTATAAGAAGTGGAAACTTGGACAAATGACTAGGGAGGAGTATAAATATATTGCTCAAGAATGCAGGGGAGTTATTAGGAAGGCGAAAGAGGAATTGAAATTGCAGCTAGTAAGGAATGTGAAGGTTAACAAGAAAGGTTTCTTCAGGCATGTTAGAAGTAAGAGGGTGATCA
This sequence comes from Pelodiscus sinensis, assembly GCF_052426305.1. NCBI lineage: Eukaryota > Metazoa > Chordata > Testudines > Trionychidae > Pelodiscus > Pelodiscus sinensis. Next base: position 14,858,280 of record NC_143062.1, on the reverse strand, counting down.
GAGAGGGTGTGGGACCCTTACAGGAGTACAGGAGCTGCCAAAAAAGCTCCCCGTTGTTGGCAGAGCCGCGGCTACACTTTACTTTCACTTTCGACACTGAGCCTGATGGGCACAGCGTCGGAATGTGAGTATGCAAATGAAACCCGGGATATTTAAATCCCGTGCTCATTTGTACTTCAGAAGTGCTTGATTTGCATCCCTCTGTTGGCACTCCGTTGACAGAGGGATGCAGTCTAGACATAGCCATGACGTGGGAAAAGCTGAAGTACTCAATGCTTTCTTTGCCTCCGTCTTCATGGACAAAACCAGCTCCCAGACAAATACACTAGGCAATGCAGTATGGGAAGGAGGTGGACAGCCCATGGTGGGGAAAGAACAAGTTAGGAACGATTTAGAAAAGCTAAACACACACAAATCCATGGGCCCAGATTTAATGCATCTGAGAGTAGTGAGGGAGTTGGCAACTGTCATTGTGAAGCCTTTGGCCATTATCTTTGAAAACTCGTGGAGATCGGAAGAGATCCCGGATGACTGGAAAAAGGCAAATGCAGTGCCCATCTTTAAAAAAGGGAAGAAGGACAATCCAGGGAACTACAAACCAGTCAGCCTTACCTCAGTTCCCCAAAAAATTATAGAGAGGATCCTCAAGGAATCCATTTTGAGGCACTTGGAAGAGGGGAAAGAGATCAGGAATAGACAGCATGGATTCACAAAGGGCAAGTCGTGCCTGACCAATCTGATTAGCTACTATGATGAGGTAACTGGCTCTGTGGATATGGGAAAGTCAGTGGATGTGATATACCTTGACTTCAGCAAAGCTTTTGATACTGTCTCCCACAATATTCTTGCCAGCAGGATAAGGGAATATGGACTGGATAAATGGACTATAAGGGTACGTCTAGACTACAGGCTTCTGTCAACAAAGAGCGTCTAGACTACATTCAGTTCTGTCGACAAAGCAAGAAGCTTTGTCGACAAAACCCTGTAGTCTAGACACAACCCTACATGCAATAACACCTTCAGTCGACAGAACTCTGTCGACAAAAGGAGTTATGCCTTGTAAAATGAGGTTTACCAGCGTCGACAAAACTGCTGAGTTCTGTCGACGTTATGTCGACAGAACTCAGCGGTAGTATAGACGCAGGTATAGTTTTGTCGACAAAAGTCCACTTTTGTCGACAAAACTCTGTAGTCTAGACACACCCTAAGATGGATAGAAATTTGGCTAGACTGTCAGGCCCAGTGAGTAGTGATCAACCCCTCGATATCAGGTTGGCGGTTGGTTTCTAGTTGAGTGCTCTGAGGATCGGTTCTAGCACCAGTTTTGTTCTTCATCTTTATTAATAGCCTGGATGAGGGGATGGATTACAACCTCAGCAAGTTTGCAGATGACACTAAACTAGGGGGAGATGTAGATATACTGGCGGGCAGGGATAGGGTCCAGAGTAAACTAGACAGATTAGAGGATTGGGCCAAAAGAAATCTGATGAGGTTCAAGAAGGACAAGTGCTGAGTCCTTCACTTGGGACAGAAGAATCCCAAGCATTGTTACAGACTGGGGACCAAATGGCTAAGTAGCAGTTCTGCAGAAAAGGACCTGGGGATTGCAGTGGATGAGAAGCTGGATATGAGTCAACAGTGTGCCCTTGTAGCCAAGAGGGCTAATGGCATATTAGGGTGCATTAGGAGGAGCATTGCCAGCAAATCCAGAGAAATGATTATTCCCGTTTATTTGGCTCTGGTGAGGCCACATCTGGAGTATTGTGTCCAGTTCTGGGCCCCCCATTATAGAAAGGATGTGGACTCATTTGAGAGGGTCCAATGGAGGGTGACCAAAATGATTAGGGGGCTGGAGCACATGACCTATGAGGAGAGATGGAGGGAGTTGGGTCTGTTTAGTCTGCAGAAGAGAAGAGTGAGGGGGGATTTGATAGCAGCCTTCAGCTTCCTGAAGGGAGGTTCCAGAGAGGATGGAGAGAGGCTGTTCTCAGTAGTGACAGATGGCAGAAGAAGGAGCAATGGTCTCAGGTTACAGTGGGGGAGGTCCAGGTTGGATATTAGGAGAAACTATTTCACTAGGAGGGTGGTGAAGCACTGGAATGGGTTACCTAGGGAAGTAGTGGAATCTCCATCCCTAGAGGTTTTTAAGTCTTGGCTTGTCAAAGACCTGGCTGGGTTGATTTAGTTGGGATTGGTCCTGCCTAGAGCAGGGGGCTGGACTTGGTGACCTCCTGAGGTATCTTCCAGCTCTGTGATTCTATGATTCTCTGGCTGGGAGGATCAAATATTGAGGGGCTTAGTGAGGAGGGATCCAAGTGCAGGGTGAAAAGTTTCTGTGCAGGGTAATCTGGGTACCGGCAGCTCAGTGGGGGCCCAGGTACAGGGGGCTTGGGGGGAGTCTGGGTGCTGGTGAAATGGGACTCTGCATTTTGAAGCCAGACTAGTCTTAGTTGTGGCAGATGACAGAACAAGACACAATGTTCTCAAAACGCAGTGGAGAAGGTTTCCGTTGAATATTAGGATAAACTACTTCTCTAGGAAGGTGAAGGTACCTAGGGAGGTGGTGGAATCTCCATCCCTGGAGGTTTTAAGGCCTGGCTCGACTAAGTCCTGGCTAGTAGATTTAGTTGGGTAACATGATTTCCAGAGGTTTCTTCTAATCCTAATCTTCTATGATTCTAGGTGAAGGTGGCTGGGGCTTTGGGAGGAGGGCTATGAGAACCGGCCTGAGCCCTTCCCCCTGAATATGTACCCCCCACAAGCTCCTCCCTCCAGATGGAGACCATCGTTACACTTAAACTCGCACCACTCTGCCAATGGGTTCAGGTGTAAAGGGGTGGGGCTCATCATAGTGGGACTTCAAGTGGGAGTATGCTCTAAATGCAGAGGGAGGGGCTTGTGGGGATCTGAATGTAGGGGGAGTCCAGGTGCACAGGGCGAGCCTTGGCAAGGTGGGAGTCCAGGTACAGGCTCAGTTGAGTGGTATTCTGGGTGCGAGGGGGGGCTGAGATTTGGAAAGGGGGTCTGAACACGGGGGCTGTACATGCAAGGAGGTGTCGGATGGCTGGGGGAGTAGCTGCTCATACACTCACCCCCCTCCCTGTAGCTAAGCTAATGAATGACGGGAGCAGAAACTGGTATTGGAGGATGCAGTGCAGGAGAGGTTTCCGGGGGTGCATCTGAAAGTCCTATCTACCTCCACTCTCAACCCCAGCATAGCTGTGACTAGCATCTGAGCTCAGGGCAGGGTAGGAGCCACCAGCCAGTGTGTCCACAGTCCCATGGTGATTTCTCTCTCTGCCAACTTTTCTGGAAACCTGATATTATAAGCCAGCATCACTGGGAAGGGTGCATGACCACTCTTGTGACTCCCCTTTGCTTCCCCATCAGCAATTATTTTTGTGTAAGGAAGCAAAGAAATCTGCTGGGGACGTGACTTTACATGATGCACAGTGGTATAGAAATTCCCCAGGAGTAATCATAAGAACAGTCAGAATTGGTCAGACCTATGGTCCAGTTAGCCCAGTATCTTTTCTTCTGACAGTGGACAATGGCACGTGCTTCAAAGAGAATGAACAGAACAGGCAAGTGATCCACTCCCTTCATCCACTCCCAGCTTCTGGCAATCAGAGGCTAGGGACACCCTGACATGGGAGCATGGGATTGCACTTCTGACAATTTTAGCTAATATCCATTTTATGGACCTAATCTCCATAAACATATTCTTTTTGGAACCCTGTTATATTTTTTTGCCTTCACAACACCCTCTGGCAAAAAGTACCACAGGTTGATGACATGTTGTGTGAAGAAGTACTTCCTTTTGTTGTAAACCTGCTGCCTATACATTTCATTGGGTTACTCTTATGTTATGTAAAGGAGAAAATTACACTACATTATGATTTTATAGACCTCTCTCATATCCCGTCAGCTGTCTCTTTTTCAAGCTAAAAGGTCTGTCTTTTAAACCTCTCCTTCTATGAAAGCTGTTCCATACCCCCAAATCATTTTGTTGTCCTTCTCTGTAGATTTTCCAGTCCTAGTATATCTTTTTTTAGATGTGGTGACAAGAGCTGCATTCAGTATTCAATGTGAGGTCATACCAAGAATTTATATAGTGGCATTATTATCTTTATCAATCTTATTATGTATCCCTCTCCTAATGGTTCCTTAACATTGCTAGCTTTTTTAACTGGCACTGCACATTGAGTGGATATTTTCAGAGAACTATCCACAAGAACTTCAAGATCTCTTTCTTGAGTGGTAACAGCTAATGTAGACCCCATTATTTTGTCTGTATAATTGGGATTATGTTTTCCAACGTGCATTACTTTGCATTTATCAACTCTGAATTTTAGTCATCAACCATTTTGTTGCTCAGTCACCTGAGCAATAGTTTTATAACTATTTGTAGTCTACTTTGGACTTAATTTAATAGGCATCTCTTTGCAGCATGTGGCCCAAATGCTGCAGCTAGAGTATGAGTATCTGAATAGGAAATTGGTTAAAAACTGCTGTGTTCAATGGTTAAGGTGAGATAAACACAACAAAATGTAGACTAATGCTTTCCTTCACCTGAACTTTTATGTCTGCCACTGAAATGCAGGCAAATAATAAAATCAGTTCTGTCATTAGTTGTAACAGAGGACCATACTGGCCTCTACTTCTCTTGACAGAGTATAACAAAACAGCACTGATGTATCCTGAGGAGAAGGGACAAGGATCAAGCTCACTGCATGCACTCTCTTTCTCTTTACCCCACAGTCGCCCTTACATAAGTCATTTTAACAGTCCTAGAATGACAAGGGGACATTGTCAGCAGTCTTGTGACCTTCTACTCTGCTGCCTCCAGGCAATGGCTAGCACAGTAGTTATCTATGCTTATCTTGCTATTGGCAAAACAAGTAGTAACTCAGGATCTGTCTTGTACACTTCCTATTCTGAAAGGGACTTTGCTCAGACACAAGGGCTACGTCTACACTGGCCCCTTTTCCGGAAGGGGCATGTTAATTTCAGCTACCGTAGTAGGGAAATCCGCGGGGGATTTAAATATCCCCCGCGGCATTTAAATAAAAATGTCCGCCGCTTTTTTCCGGCTTTTAGAAAAGCCGGAAAAGAGCGTCTACACTGGCCCCGATCCTCCGGAAAAAGCGCCCTTTTCCGGAGGCTCTTATTCCTACTTCGAAGTAGGAATAAGAGCCTCCGGAAAAGGGCGCTTTTTCCGGAGGATCGGGGCCAGTGTAGACGCTCTTTTCCGGCTTTTCTAAAAGCCGGAAAAAAGCGGCGGACATTTTTATTTAAATGCCGCGGGGGATATTTAAATCCCCCGCGGATTTCCCTACTACGGTAGCTGAAATTAACATGCCCCTTCCGGAAAAGGGGCCAGTGTAGACGAGCCCAAGATGTCAGGAGGGAGCAATGGCCAGAGGAGGCCAGCTAAGAATGAGAATTCTTCCCTCAATGTAGTCACATGATATTTGGAGTGTCTCTTTTGCAGTCCCAATAGTCCAGCACACTTGAGGAATTTCAAAGAAACAGTGAGGTGCATTGTGGAGTTCAAAACCCCAAACCCTCTCTCATGGGTATAATCTGGCCATGGCTAAATTAATCTATTGTTCAAAACTGAGTTTTTTAACCTGACATATTAACTATCTCTGGGAATTTCTTCATTTCAATTTAGTACTTTAGCAACTATTGCTATGTTTGGGAGAGCTGTGGGACACTGCACTGGGTGCAGGTGGTTGGAGATATTTTGCCCAAATGCCTCATGATTTCTAAAAGGATTGTAGACAAAGTCACCAGCCAGCAAAGTAGAAGAAAGTTCCCAGCTCCCTAGTTCAAGACCCTTTCCTCCATTCATACAAATGATGCTCTTATTTTCCAACAGGAATTCCAAGATAAGAGCAAATAAATGGAAAATAAGCCATGGTTTTCCCAGCCTCCACTAACTGGAAGGGGAGAGACCCACACTAGACACTGCTATTTAGGAACTTCTGCTACCACTGCCTCAGAAGCAGGAAAAGAACGGTTACTTACCTGTAACTGTTGTTCTTCGAGATGTGTTGCTCATGTCCATTCGAATTAGGTGTGCGCACCGCGTGCACCGCGTCTTCCGGAGCATTTTCCCTAATGGTACCTGTAGCACCGGCAGGGCGCCCCCTGGAGTGGCGCTGCCATGGCGGTGCATAAGTATCCCTGCCGGCGCTGCCCCACCTCAGTTCCTTCTTGCTGGACACTCCGACGAAGGGAAGGTAGGGTGGGAATCGAATGGACATGAGCAACACATCTCGAAGAACAACAGTTACAGGTGAGTAACCCTGTTTTCTTCTTCGAGTGGTTGCTCATGTCCATTTGAATTAGGTGACTTCCAAACCAACCCGACTTCAAGGAGGAGGGGTTGGAGCACTCAGAAAGAGAAGTCCACGAAAGTTGGACAATGCAACACATTTATTCAACCAGTGAACACAGAAAAACTGTAAGGGTATGTCTACACTACAGCGCTAATTCAAACTAACTTAGTTTGAATTAGTTAATTCGAACTAAGCTAATTTGAACTAACAGACCCAGACTAAAAAATTAGTTTGAATTAGCGTTTTTCTAATTCGAACTAGCATGTCCACATTAAGTGGATTCTGAACCGGGGTTAAGGATGGCTGGAAGCAGTGCCGGCAGGGCATCAGATGAGGACTTAGAGCGTGGAGCTGCTGCCTCAGGCTAGCCGAGGGCTGTGCTTAAAGGGACCCGACCCCCACCCCGGACAGACAGTTCTCAGGGGTACCCCACTTGCAAAGCAGTCCTGGCTTGGAGTGTCCTGAGTGCCCACACTGGGCACATCACAGCACTCGGCCATCAGATCGGCTGCACTTGCCACAGGCTGCCATCTGCGGAGAGGGGGCAATTGGGGAGCTGCAGGAGAGCTTCCACCCCCAGAAGCCCGCAGAGCCAGCCCAGTCCTCCCCATTGGGGGCTCGTACCCCATTCCTCCCTCACCTCCTTCCACTTACCCTTCCCTAGCCCCCCTTCCTGATGTACAAAATAAAGAAAACGTGTGGTCAAAAATAGAATCTCTTTTTATTGAACAAAACTCGGGGAGACTGGGAAAAGGAGGTGGGAGAGGGGAAGAGAGAGGGTGGGAGAGGGGAGGGCAACTAAAATGATCAGAGGTTTGGAACAGGTCCCATATGAAGAGAGGCTAAAGAGACTGGGACTTTTCAATTTAGAAAAGAGGAGACTGAGGGGGGATAGGATAGAGGTCTATAAAAGCATGAATGGGGTGAAGAGGGTGCATCAAAAAAAGTTCTTCATTAGTTCCCATAATAGAAGGACTAGAGGATACCAAAGGAAAGGAATGGGTAGCAGGCTTCAAACTAGTAACAGAAAGTTCTTCTTCACAAAGCAAAGAGTCAACCTGTGGAACTCCTTGCTGCAGGAGGATGTGAAGGCTAGAACTAGAACAGAGTTGAAAGAGAAGTGAGATCAAGTCATGGAGGTTGGGTCCATGGAGTGCTATTAGCCAGGGGGTAGGAGTGGTGTCCCTGCCCAAGGTTTGTGGAAGGCTGGAGAGGGATGGCACGAGACAAATGGCTTGGTCACTGTCTTCGGTCCATCCCCTCCAGGGCCCTTAGGGTTGGCCGCTGTCGGCAGACAGGCTACTGGGCTAGATGGACCTTTGGTCTGACCCAGTACGGCCATTGTTACCTCAGGGCTCAGGGTCGGGGGTCTCAGTGGACCCCCTTGATTTTCATGCACACCTGCTCCTGGGTGGCCAGGCTGGCAGCTCTCCTGCCCTAGACGGCCGCTTTCCTGTGCCTAGTGCGGAGGTCGTGGACGAGGTCCACGATGTCCGCACTAGCCCAGGCGGGTGCCCACCTCTTGCGGTCCCGGGCAAGCTCCCAGGAGCCGCCAGCCTGGTCCCAGGAAGAGGGGGAGGGCTGGGGGGCATCGGGTGGCTGGCTCGAGCCGTGCCAGGTGCAGGGTCTGCTAGCTGGGTGCTGGCAGGCTTGCACCTGGCACGGGCACCGTAGCCAGCCCGTGCCCCTTTAAGGGGGCCGGGAGGGGGGGCAATAGAGTTTCCCAGGTGTTGGCCAGAGTGGCCAACAGGGAAACCCGGGGAGGGCTAGCCTCCCACTAGTTCGAATTAAGGGGCTACACACCCCTTAATTTGAACTAGTAAGTTCAAACTAGGCTTAGTCCTCGTAGAATGAGATTTACCTAGTTCGAACTAAGCGCTCTGCTAGTTCGAATTAAGTTCAAACTAGCGGAGCGCTAGTGTAGCGCCTATCAAAGTTCATTCGAACTAATGTCCGTTAGTTTGAATTAACTTTGTAGTGTAGACATACCCTAAAAGTGCAATGTGACACTGATAACAAACATATTCACAATACAGAGTTGAGTACTGCAGAGCCCACTCCTGCTTTCTCCCTGGCCTGCTACGCCAGCGCGTAGTGCGCCATAAAGGTGTGGAGCGATGACCACATGGCTGCCTTGCAGATTTCAGTGATTGGAACCTGTGCCCCAAAAGCCACAGACGCCTGCGCCCTGGTGGAGTGTGCTGTAACCTGGGGTGGGACCTTCCCGGGTAGGGCATAACACTCCCTGATACACCCTGTTACCCAATTGGACAACCTCTGGGTCAAAATGGGAAGCCCTTTCATTCTGTCAGCGACAGTAATAAACAATTGTGTGGATTTGCGAAAAAATTTGGTCCTATCAATTTAAAAAGCTAGTGCACGTCTAGCATCCAGAGAATGGAGCACTTGCTCCTTAGGGGAGGCGTGCGGCTTTGGAAAGAAAACCGGAGGTAAATTTTTTGGGAGAAATGGAACGGTGACACCACCTTGGGGAGAAAAGCCGGGTGAGGGCGGAGCCTCACGTTATTGTCAGAAAACACCAGGTAGGGCAGATTTATAGTTAACGTCCTCAGTTCGGAGACCCTGCAAGCCGACGTAATGGCCACAATGAATGCAACCTTCATAGAGAGGTGCTTCAAAGAACACATGGCCAGTGGCTCAAAGGGGGACGACACAAGTCTAAACATAATGAGGTTAAGGTCCCAAGCAGGAAGAGGGGGTCTAACCAAGGGATACAAGTTATCCAAACCCTTGAGGAACCTTTTTACCACGGGGTCAGAAAACAGAGAAACTCCTGCCGAACCAACATGGAAGGCGGAGAGAGATGCCACATGGACTTTGATAGAGGAGGTAGAGAGGCCACCGGACCTAAGTTCAAAAAGGTAGTCCAGAATGGACGGGACAGGTGCACAGGACGGGTGCACTCCTCTTCTGGACGCCCAAGGCGAGAAGCGCCGCCACTTGGCTGTGTACGACCGCCTGGTAGATGGTTTCCTACTACTTAGGAGCACCATCTGTACTTCCTGGGAACATTCCCTTTCCGGTTGGGTCAACCACGGATAAACCAGGCCGTTAGGTGGAGAGACCTGAGATTCGGGTGAACCATGGTCCCCCCGTCCCAAGGTTGGGTCAGGAGATCCCGAGCTGGCGGGAGCATTATAGGCTCCTCGCTGAGCATGTCCACCAGTATAGGGAACCAGAATTGTCTGAGCCACCAGGGGGCTATCAGGATGACTGTGGACCTGAAGGTCTTGACCCTGGTCAGAACCCTGGGAATTAGGGGAAACAGAGGGAAAGCATAAAGGATGCCCGCAAGCCACGTGACCGTCATGGCATCCCCCCAGGAGTGTTCCCCAGCCCCAACAGGGAGCAGTAGCTCTGACACTTGGTATTGCGTGCTGAGGCAAACAGGTCTAGTAGGGGATAGCCCCACCTGTGGAAGATCTGACATAGTGCCGAGTCCTTAAGAGACCACTCGTGGGCTCCGAAGGACCTGCTCAGGGCATCAGCCAGCAGGTTTTTGCACCCCGGCAGGTACTCTGCCTGCAAAACTATGTCGTGCTTTACGCACAGGTCCCAGAGGTACAGAGCCTCATGGCAGAGGGGAGGCGACCGGGCTCCCCCCTGCCTGTTGATGTAAAATACAGCTGCCGTGATGTCCAGGCGGACCAGGACAGAGCGGTGAGAGAGCTTCGACAGGAAGGTCTCACACGTTCTCCTGACTGCTCTGAGCTCCCGGACATTTATGTGCAGAGCCCGCTCTGCAGGGGACCAAAGACCCTGGGTCCTGTGGCACCCCAGGTGTGCTCCCCAACCCAGGTCCGAGGCATCTGTGACCAGAGTGAGAGGGTACGGTGAAGGGGATCCCGCTGCACACCACAGCCTCCTGAGTCCACCATTGTAAGGAGGCTATTACCTCCGGAGGCACTGTGAGAACCGTGTCCCAGAGACCCCTGGATTGGTTGAATGCCTTTGCCAACCAGGTCTGCAGAGGCCTGAGCCTCATTCGAGTATGGCGTACCACATACGTACACGCCGCCATGTGCCTCTGCAACCTTGAGCAGACCCGAGCGGTCGTGATAGGGAACCGAGTTAATTCGGAGACCAGCTACACTATGGACAGGAACCTGGCTCTGGGGACAAGTGTCCTTGCCACTTTGGCGTCCAGGAGGGCACCCACGAATTCGACGTGCTGAGAGGGAGTCAACGATGACTTTTCCTCATTTAGAATGAGTCCCAGCCTTACAAAGAGGGCCCTTGTGAGGGACACCTGGGTCTCCACTTGTTCGTAGGAATGACCACGAATTAGCCAGTCGTCCAGGTACGGAAATACGTGTATCCCTTTTTTGTGGAGGAACGCCGCTACGACTGCCATGCATTTTGTAAAGACCTTTGGTGCCGTTGAAAGGCCAAATGGGAGCACTGTAAATTGGAAGTGGCATCGGGAAACAATGAAACGGAGAAACCTTCTGTGGCTGGGTCTTATCACCACATGGAAGTAAGCATCCCTGAGATCGAGAGTTGCGTACCAGTCTCCTAACTGTAAGACCAGAATGACAGAAGCCAGGGTTACCATTCTGAATTTGGATTTCATGACTGCCTCGTTGAGGTCCCTGAGATCTAAGATGAGACGGACCCCGCCCTTGGGTTTCTGGACAATGAAATATCGGGAGTAAAACCTCTTGCCCTCCAAGTGGAAAGGGACCCTCTCCACAGCTCCCTTTTGGAGGAACACCAGCACCTCCTGGTGGAGCGTGCCTTCGTGAGAGGTGTCCCTGAAAAGGGACGGGGTGGGCGGGTTGGAAGGGGGCGAGCCCAAAAAAGGGATGGTATAGCCACTCCTGACTATGTTTATTTCCCAGGCGTCGGTCGTGATTTCTGCCCAGGCCTAAGCAAACTGGGATAACCTGGCCCCAAACGGGGGGCCAGGGTGGGAGGCTGGTGTGCGACTCTCTGGGAGCCCGTCAAAATTGGTGCTTGTGTTGCTGGGAGGGACCTTGACCAACCTCACGGGGGTTTGTCTATGACCCCTTGTGGATGAGGGGCCCGCAGCGGCCCCTGCACCCCCACCGGGAGCACGAGGATGGCATCTCCAGTAATCCCCATGGGAGACCTGGGACTGCGGTCTCCCCTGCTGCCTGTAGGGCAGCTGACGACGCTGAGGAGCCGGTGTGTGGATCCTTAAGGACTGAAGGGTAGACCTCGTGTCTTTGAGCGTATGGAGCCTTGAGACCGTGTGCTCCAAGAATAATGCCTTGCCGTCAAAAGGCAGATCCTGGATAGTAGATTGGACATCAGGAGGTATTCCAGACACCTGCAGCCAGGCACCACGGCGCATAACCACACCTGACGCCATGGTGCGGGTTGTAGAGTTGACAGCGTCCAGGGAAGCCTGGAGGGCTGTACAGTTGATGGCTTTACCCTCAGAGGTCATGGCCGCAAACTCCTGACAGGACTCGGCCGGCAGCTTGTCCTTAAACTTATCCACGGCCTGCCAGGTATTAAAAACATAATGACTCAGCATTGGGTGCTGATTAGCAATGCGGAGTTGCACCCCACCGGTGGTGTACACCTTCCGGCCCATCAGGTCAAGACGTTTGGGCTCCCTAGCTTTTGGCTGGGGAAGCTTCTCCCTGCAGGCCGCAGCCTGAACGATCAAGGACACCGGGACAGGCTGGGAGTACAGGTGTTTGTGCCCCGACTGGACTCTTTTAAGGTAGGGGTCAGGGTCGCCAGTGTTTGCCACAGGGCATTGGTAATTTTTGCTACGGTTTTATTAAGTGGCAAAGCCAAATGGGCGGGTGCATCGTCCGAAAGAATGTCAATCATGGGGTCCGTGTCCTCCACTACTGGCTCCACAGGGACACCTAGATTGGAGATCAGACGCCTGAGCAGCTCCTGATGTGCTCTGGCAACCATAGTAAGCAGCGCCAGTGCAGGATCCACCAGGGCTTCATCAGGAGACCATGATAACGACAACTCCTGGATCGGTGCTGGGTCCAGCGTAGGCCCCAGGTGAGGCACTGGTTGGACAGGCGGTACTGCTTGCGGAAGTGGTTCCAGTACCAAAGCCTGTGTCTCAGCTGCAGGATCCGGCACAAGCAGATTCTGGGGGGAAGAAGGGGGTCATGACAGCGACGCTGATGGTTGCGTTCAGCGACCCAAGGCTCCTGACACCACAGAGCAGGGCACAGGCCCCTGCCATTGGTGGTAAGCCCATGGAGTCCAAAAGGGCCACTGCAGTTGAGGCGGCCAAGTCTGCTGCACCTGTGAACGATCACGTTGGTGCTGGGAACAGGATCTATGAGCCGAAGAGGCTCCCGAGGACTCTGACCTGAACGATGTCACATCAGAATCTGACGAGTAATCAGATTCTGGCCAGGGAGGTGCAGATGAGGAATGTCCCGTAACCGATGGAGGGGCAAACCTGGCCATGGACTCGGGTTTGCCTGCGTGTGCTCGGTAGGGGCGTGCCAGCACTGGGAAGACTGGTCCCGGTGCTGGTGCCGTTAGTGGTGCCTGTTGCGGCACCGGGGGAACAGGTGGCTGTTGTGGCACCGGGGGAGCTGGTGGTTGTTGCGGCACCAGAGGAACAGGTGGCTATTGCGGCACCGTGGGAACTGGTCCTGGTGCCGAGAGTGGTGTTGGTGCTGAAGGGTCGAGCCTCGGTGCCCGGGGTTGAGCCGGTCGAGGCACCGGGAGGCCCAGTCCCGGTGCTGGTTGCGATGCCGATGCAGAGCATGGCGGTGCTGCCGAAGCCGGTATTGGTTGTGAGACAAACCCCGAAGAAGCCGATGTCACCATCGATTGAGGTACCGGCAAGGTCCACATGGTCGATGCCGGTACCTGCGATGGTGCCAAGACATACATCGGTGCTGAAGAGGCTGATACTGAAAGGCCCGGCACTGACAACTGAAACAGCACGCCTAGGAAGCAGCTCAGTGCCAACGTCGACGATGACGGTGCCGTAGAAATTGCCACAAGGCTAGAGTGGTACGGCACCAGGGCAGCCAAGAGGGGGACAGGAAGAGGTCCTAGCACCGAGGAAAGCCGAGCCCAGTCGGGTGCCAGGTGAGGCTTGGAGGCCTGCGTTGATACCGGCACCAGTGAGGAGGCAAGCGGTACTGGTCCCACCGGGGACGGTCCTGCTGCATAAGTTGCCTGAGCTGGCCCATCATGCCGGTGTGGAAGTGAAGCCAGAGCCAACACGGCCTCCGGCATAGGCGACCTCGACCCTTCCACTTCAACCAACGACAGAGGGGAGGTAGTGAGGCTAATGAGGTCCTGCGTCGCCTCAAAGGTGTCCGGCATGAAAGGGCGGTGCGAGGGTAATTGCCCTGGACTGGACGGACGTCCTGCTCGCTTATGCTGCACCATAGAGGATGAGGATGTGTGCACCGGTGAGTTGGCACCATGGTGCAGGCCCGACCTGGGTTTCCAGCTCGGAGACCTCCCACGAGACTTTCTCGAACTCTTCGGTGCCGGAGAGTGAGACCGGTGCCGGGCTCTCGACACCGAGGTCTGGCCTCGGGATGGAGCATCTCGCGTGGACGCTGATGCACTGTGTACTGCAGAGTGCCCAGCCGGTGCCGGCTGTAAAGCTGCCTCCATGAGGAGGAGTTTTAGATGAGAGACTCTCTCCCTCTTAGTGCGCGGCTTAAAAGACTTGCAGATCTTACAGGCGTCTGTAAGATGACTCTCACCCAGACATAAGAACATAAGAACGGCTGTACTGGATCAGACCAAAGGTCCATCTAGCCCAGTATCCTGTCTACCGACAGTGGCCAGCACCAAGTGCCCCAGAGAGGGTGGACCGAAGTCAATGATCAAGCAATTTGTCTCCTGCCATCCCTCTCCAGCCTCTGACAAACAGAGGCCAAGGACACCATTTTATCTCCTGGCTAATAGCCTTTTATGGACCTAACCTCCATGAAATTATCTAGCTTCTCTTTAAACTCTATTATAGTCCTAGCCTTCACAGCCCCTTCTGGCAAGGAGTTCCACAGGTTGACTACACGCTGTGTGAAGAAGAACTTTCTTTTATTAGTTTTAAACCTGCTCCCCATTAATTTCATTTGGTGTCCTCTAGTTCTTCTATTTAGGGAACTAATAAATAACTTTTCTTTATCGTCCCTCTCCACACCACTCATGCTTTTATATACCTCTATCATATCCCCCCTCAGTCTCCTCTTTTCTAAACTGAAAAGTCCCAGTCGCTTTAACCTCTCCTCATATGGGACCCGTTCCAAACCCCTAATCATTTTAGTTGCCCTTTTCTGAACTCTTTCCAAGGCCAAAATATCTTTTTTTGAGGTGAGGAGACCACATCTGTACACAGTATTCAACTGTCGTGAGGGTCTCCTTTGGGCATGAACTTTGCGAGACGGTGCACGCCTTAAAGCCTTGCGGTCCTGGCATTCCTCACCTCTGAAGGGGGAGAAGGAACAAAACATAGAGACACTAACTACCTAACTAATTGAACTACTTACAATGCTAAGAGAAAAGGGAACCATTAACTGATCTAAGAGAGAGACATGCTCCGACGACCGTCACAGTAAGAAGGAACTGAGGTGGGGCAGCGCCGGCAGGGGTACTTATGCGGTGCCACTCCAGGGGGCGCCCTGCCGGCGCTATGGGTACCACTAGGGAAAATGCTCCGGAAGACGCGGTGCACACGGTGCGCACACCTAATTCGAATGGACATGAGCAACTACTCAAAGAAGAACCTTAGATATGGTTTCTTACAGTGCACTGAAACAACCAAAGAATTCTTAGCTATGATGTGGGCACTGGTCCATTATGAAGAGAACTACAAACAGTAACTCATATCACAAAGGTGAATAAGCTTCCCTCACATGGTAACAAAACAGAATTAGACTGGAATCAGTAACTACCCACAAAAAGGTTCTACCTCCCATTACCAACCTTCTAAACCAGTCCCCCGTTTCCCTTCTCTTTGATTCTAACAACATTTACACGCACACGCACACACACACCCGCCTACCTGGTCTCAGGAAATTTTCAAGAATAACATCATTCATTTAGACATGTAATAACTTTTCCAGTCCTGAGTTTGAATGGAGACTCAACTTGATCTCCAGTTTTACACCTTCCATTTTGTATATGTAAACAATGAGACACAGCTATGTGTATGTGGTTTTATGCCTGCTTAAGAAAGCCTGTTAGAGATAAATACTCATCTGTTCCTCCTTATAGATGCTGGGGCAAATGGAGTTAAAAAACAAAACAAAACAAAAAACCCACTGAATGAAAAACAAATGTATCGGAAAGTATCATAGTACTTAAAGGCACTATGAACAGGGATGAGGATAATTAAGTATCCTTAATAAGGATAATTATATTGCAAGACCTTTACTAAGATAAACAAACTGAAATATTACCTCAATAAAAGTACAAGTTGAAACTCTCTAGTCAGCACTCTCTGGTCCAACAACATCCAAGGTCCAGCATGATTTGAGTTAGTCAGAGGTCCAGTGTGGCCAAGTTTTCCAAAGTCCCAAAGTTTATTTACAGACACAAATTCTGGCTCTCAGTGTTCTGTGCTGTTATTCAGCTCTAATTTACTCCTAAATGTCTTCTAAGAGGCCAATAAAAAGTGAGGGTATTGGCAATGCAGCTCGACAATACTGACCTTCCATTGAAAATTTTCTGGTTCAGCACTGATCAGCTCCTGAGGGTGCCCAACTAGAGAAGTTCAACCTCTCTGTGCAAATACAGCAAACATATTTTTATTAATTCTATCTGACCAGGTCTTCTTTCCCAAAAAGCAGTAATAAAGTAGATGAATCTACAGAGATACTCACAAAACAAGTAGTACAGAAATCAGTCCATTGTAATCATTCATAACTATTAAATGTAGCAAAGTGTTATGTTGTCCACCTAAAACCTCCACTTCTGTTCTCAAGTGAACAAATTCATAACAATGCAACCAGCACATAAGAACATAAGAACGGCCGTACTGGGTGTGACGGACTGGGCCATGTCTGGGCACAGCTGAGGGCGTCCACTCAGGGCGAATTGCTCAAATCCGGGGCTCCTTACAGCCCCAGACTGGTGACCTCTCCAAACAGGCCACAAACCAGTCTCAGAGCGCTTCAGCTGCCTGCCTGAAGCCTCATGAGCAAAACCCCTCCGACACCCCAGCAATATCCGTGCCCCAGATGGCCCCGGGCCTCATAAACAGGTGGGGGGGTCCTAGCACCCAATCCCACCTACCCCAAACAAGTTCTGTCCGGTTCCAAGAAACCAGCCACAGATCCCTGGTCAATTTACCCTCTGAATCTTACCCACAAATCACGCTGGGCCAATCCTTTAGAATCTAAAACTAAAGGTTTATTATCACAAGAAAGAAAAGCATGAGAGTCAGGTTGTTAAAGAATAGTACGTTACATGCACCGAATCTCCCAGTCCTCAATGCAGGCTCTAGCAGAGATGTTACAGCTGCTGGTTTAAAAGTTCTTGTTGCACATCCTGGCATCAGGATGGGTTCACAGGTCTTCCGGGCTCTTCGATCCCTGCAGTGCTGCCTCTGGGATGAAGTGCTGAGCTGAGAACAAAATGGCATCGACCACATGGCCTCTTTATACCTCCTTCCTGGCCTCTTCTTGTATGCAGCAGGTCACCTGGTCAGAGGCCAATCTCTGTGTTTCCTGCTGGCTGCTCTCAGGTGACAGCCCCCATTCTTTGGGTGTGTCCTTGACCCATCAAGTGCCATTGTCCTACAGGGCCTGGCTAATCAGCCTGTCCATAGCAATGCTTAACCACATTCCGAGAAATATTCAGCTTCCACACAGACTACAGATTCCTACCTACACACACAGACATTATACACTCACATAAATAGCGTACATAAGATCAGCAAACAATAAGCTCCCATTCAATACCCCACATGGCTCCCTTTTATACCAATTTCTGGGGCCAACACCCCCACCTAGGGGTGCAGCAGCGATCTGGCTGATTCCCTCCAATTCAGTAATGTGACACTGGGTCAGACCAAAGGTCCATCTAGCCCAGTATCCCGTCTGCTGACAGTGGCCAGCACCAGGTGCCCCAGAGAGGGTGGACCGAAGACAATGATCAAGCAATTTGTCTCCTGCCATCCCTCTCCAGCCTCTGACAAACAGAGGCCAAGGACACCATTTTATCCCCTGGCTAATAGCCTTTTATGGACCCAACCTCCATGAAATTATCTAGCTTGTTGTAGCCAAATTAGCCCCCATCATACTGTACGTATAGTTGGGATTATTTTTCCCAATGTGCATTACTTTACACTTATCCACATTAAATTTCATTTGCCATTTTGTTGTCCAATCACTCAGTTTGGTGAGATCTTCTTGGAGTCCCTCACAGTCTGCTTCTGTCCTGACTATCCTAAACCTTTTTGTATCATCTGCAAACTTTACTACCTCAGGGTATTTCTACACTACCCTCCTAGTTCGAACTAGGAGGGTAATGTAGGCATACCGCACTTGCAAATGAAGCCCGGGATTTGAATTTCCCGGGCTTCATTTGCATAAGCGGGGAGCCGCCATTTTTAAAACCCCGCTGGTTCGAACCCCGTGCAGCGCGGCTACACGGGGCTCGAACTAGGTAGTTCGAACTAGGATTCCTATTCCGAACTACCGGTACACCTTGTTTCGAGGTGAAACAAGGTGTACCGGTAGTTCGGAATAGGAATCCTAGTTCGAACTACCTAGTTCGAGCCCCGTGTAGCCGCACTGCACGGGGTTCGAACCAGCAGGGTTTTAAAAATGGCGGCTCCCCGCTTATGCAAATGAAGCCCGGGAAATTCAAATCCCAGGCTTCATTTGCAAGTGCGGTATGCCTACATTACCCCGTTAGTTCGAACTTGCGGGGTAGTGTAGACATACCCTCACTGCTTACCCCTTTCTCCAGATCATTTACGAATAAGTTGAAAAGGACTGGTCCCAGGACTGACCCTTGGGGTACACCACTAGTTACCCCTCTCCAAACTGAAAATTTACCATTTATTCCTACCCTTTGTTTCCTGTCTTTTAACCCGTTCTCAATCCAAGAAAGTACCTTCCCTCTTATCCCATGGCCATGTAATTTACACAAGAGCCTTTGGTGAGGGACCTTGTCAAAGGCTTTCTGAAAATCCAAATATACTATATCTACTGGATCCCCCTTGTCCGCATGTTTGTTAACCCCTTCAAAGAACTCTAATAGATTAGTAAGACAGGATTTCCCTTTACAGAAACCATGTTGACTTTTGTCCAACAAATTATGTTCTTCTACATGCTTCACAATTTTATTCTTTACTATTGTTTCGACTAATTTGCCCGGTACTGAAGTTAGACTTACCGGTCTGTAATTGCCAGGATCGCCTCTAGAGCCCTTTTTAAATATTGGTGTCACGTTGGTCATTAGGTACGGAAGCCGATTTAAAGGATAGGTTACAAACCACAGATAATAGCTCAGCAATTTCCCATTTGAGTTCTTTTAGAACCCTTGGATGAATGCCATCCGGTCCCGGAGATTTGTTAACATTAAGTTTTTCTATTTGTTCCAAAACCTCCTCTAATGACACTTCAATCCGGGACAGTTCCTCAGATTCATCACCCACAAAGGACGGTGCACATTCAGGAATCTCCCCAACATCCTCAGCTGTGAAGACTGAAGCAAAGAAATCATTTAGTTTCTCCGCAATGGCTTTATCGTCCTTGATTGCTCCTTTTATAGCTCGATCATCTAGGGGACCCACAGGTTTTTAGCAGGCTTCCTGCTTCTAATGTACTTAAAAAACATTTTGTTATTTCTTTTTGAGTTTTTGGCTAGCTGTTCCTCAAAATCTTTTTTTTGCTTTTCTTATTACATTTTTACACTTGATTTGACAGTGTTTATGTTCCTTTCTATTTATCTCACTAGGATTGGACTTCCACTTCTTAAAAGATACCTTTTTGTCCATCACTGCTTCTTTTACACGGTGGTTAAGCCATGGTGACTCTTTTTTAGGTCTCTTGCTATGTTTTTTAATTTGGGGTATACATTTAAGTTGGGCCTCTAGTATGGTGTCTTTAAAAAGCTTCCATGCAGTTTTCAGGGATTTGGCTCTAGTCACTGTGCCTTTTAATTTCTGTTTAACTAACCTCCTCATTTTTGTGTAATTCCCCTTTTTGAAATTAAATGCCAGGGTGCTGGACTGCTGAGGTGTTCTTCCCACCACAGGAATGTTGAATGTTATTATATTATGGTCACTATTCCCAAGCGGTCCTGTAACGGTTATATCCTGGACCTGATCCTGCGCTCCACTCAGGACTAAATTGAGAATTGCCTCTCCCCTTGTGGGTTCCTGCACCAGCTGCTCCAAGAAGCAGTCATTAAAGCCATTGAGAAATTCTCTTCCTGAGGTGACATGTATCCAGTCAATATGGGGGTAATTAAAATCCCCCATTATTATAGAGCTCTTTATTTTGGTAGCCTCTCTAATCTCCCTTAGCATTTCAATGTCAGTATCGCTGTCCTGGTCAGGTGGTCAGTAATATATCCCTACTGCTAATTTCTTATTATTGGAGCATGTTATTACTTCAATTTGCCTTAAGAGACAAAATAGCATCTGGTGTTGATATTCATTTAAATGTAATGAGGTGTAATATATAATTGTGCATTCTTTAATGAGACGGCTTCAGGAATGAAGGTTAAAATAACTACAATTAAATCATTCCTCTTTCTTTGCAGCCAAGAAGGTGCCTGATCCAGTGGAATCAGAATGGGGCTACTGGATAAAGTAAGGAAACGGTCAGAGGACATGTGAGAATGAGTACCCATTAGCCATTTCCCACGACCAGGGATAAAGAAGTTACCCTGTGAAGTAATGATTGTCCTTCGAGATGTGCCCCGTGGGTGCTCCACTCTAGGTGTCGGGTCCCATCCCGGTGCTGCGGCTCGGAGAATTTTCATAGCCATGCTCCGCCAGCCTGCGCATGCGCGCTCCTTCAAAGCACCGTTCGCACCTTTGATCAGCCGCGCGCAGGCTGGCAACCGCCAGTTCCTCTCATCCACTCATCTGAAAGAGAGAGGAAACAAATCCGGAGTGGGGAGGAAGGGCAGGTCGTAGAGCACCCACGGGGCATATCTCGAAGAACAATCGTTACTTCACAGGGTGAGTAACTTCTTTTTCTTCTTCGAGTGGCCCTGTGGGTGCTCCACTCTAGGTGGAGCAATACTCAAAAAGAGTCCAGAGCGCTCTGGAATTAAAATTTATGATCACGATTAAGTATGATTAAGTACTGCCGTACCCACCGAGGAGTCCGAAGCAAGATGGTTAACTATAGCATAATGTTTCATAAAGGTGACATTAGAGGACCATGTCGCTGCCCTGCAAATGTCCCGAAATGGGACTCAGTTTAGGAAGGCCATAGTAGTGGAAACCGCTCTGGTGGATTGAGCTTTTGGAGGATACGGCAGAGGTTTTCCCCGTATAGAGTGACACATAGATATGCATGAAACGATAAGTCTCGAGATACGCTGAGAGGTCAGTGGTTGGCCTCTAGAACGGTCTGCCAATGACACTATTAAATTGTCCATTTTCCTAAAGTCCCACGTTCTATCAATGTAGAATGCCAAGGCTCTTCTTATGTCCAGCGCATGCAATATCACTTCTTGCACTGAGGCATGGGGTTTAGGGAAGAAGCATGGTAGAACCACCGGTTCATTATGTGAAATTCAGAAGAGACCTTTGGAATAAACACTGGATGAGCTCTCAACGTGACTGAGTCTTTAGAAAAAACTATATAAGGAGACGAAGCCATGAACACTGCTATCTCACTGACCCTAGGAGCTGAGGTAAGGGCTAGGAGAAACAAAAGCTTGGTGGTAAGTATGTGTAAAGGAATCGTGGCTAAAGGCTCAAAGGGAGGATGAGATAGAGTTTCCAATACTAGATCCAGATTCCACGAAAGTGGAGGGGGTTTCCGGGGTGGATTAAGGTTTGAGAGCCCCTTTAGGAATCTTCTTGTAGTAGGGTGTGCGAATAGAGAGAAGGACTCGTCCATATGATGAAAAGCATTAATCACTGCCAA
This sequence comes from Pelodiscus sinensis, assembly GCF_052426305.1. Classification (NCBI taxonomy): domain Eukaryota; kingdom Metazoa; phylum Chordata; order Testudines; family Trionychidae; genus Pelodiscus; species Pelodiscus sinensis. The sequence continues at coordinate 14,836,871 of NC_143062.1, read as the reverse complement.
ATGCACCCGTAGGGAAGCTATTGCTAGTCCATTATCATGGAGTTGTAAAATGTACTCCAATATACGAGGTAAAGGTGTGGAGCAGGGGTCTAGGTTGTTAACAGCACACCATGCCTGGAATCTGGACCACTTAGCTATATACCTAGCTCGTGTAGAATCTTTCCTGCTATGCATCAACATCCTCTTGACTCGCTGGGAACAGAGTTGTTCGAAATTGCTAAACCAATGAGCATCCATGCTGTGAGGTGTAGAATCTTGGGTTTTGGATGATGCAGAGATCCGTTGTTCTGGGTCAAGAGATTTGGGAGGAGAGGTAGGGAGTACGGTGCTCTTACCGACATCCGGTGGAGCATTGAGAACCAAGGCTGACGAGCCCACGCTGGGGCTATAAGAATTACTCGAGCCCCATCTATGTTGATTTTCTCGAGAACCTTGGGTATTAGAATGACTGGGGGGAAAGCATACAACAGCGTCTGTCCCCAGTGGAGAAGGAAGGCGTCTCCTAGTGACGGACATCCTATTCCAGCTCTTGAACAATAGGTGGGGCATTTCCAGTTGTTTTCTGTGGCAAACAAGTCTATTGTCGGAAACCCCCACCGAACAAATATATGGCTTAAAAACTCCGTGCAGATTTCCCACTCATGGTCGTGGGGGAAACGTCCGCTGAGTGAGTCCTCTACTAAGTTGTCGACACCTGGAAGGTAGGATGCTACTAGAATGGTGTTGTTGTGAATACACCAATTCCATAACTGGACGGCCTCCGTGCATAGAGAATGAGATCGGGCGCCTCCCTGCCTGTTGATATAAAACATGGTTGCCATGTTGTCCACCATGATTCTGGTAGTTGTATCCCGTATGTGGGACTGAAAATGCTTGCAAGCATGTTGTACCGCCTGCAACTCAAGTACATTGATATGTAACATCATTTCTTGAATTGACCAGCGACCTTAAATTGTCAGGTTGTCCATGTGCGCCCCCCAGCCCGTAAGGGAAGCATCTGTGGTTATTTGCCTTGTAGGTTGTGGGCGATGAAATGGGATGCCCGTGAGAAGATTGCTTGGCTTGACCCACCACTGAATAGACTCTCGTATATGTTGGGGTACCACCACCGGTCTGTGGATACTGTTTTTTGCCGGACTGTAAATCATGGCCAACCAATGCTGGAGGCAGTGAAAATGTAACCTTGCGTTTTGCACCACGATGGTGGAAGCCGCCATGTGGCCCATCAGTTGTAAACAGACGCATGTAGGAATTGTCAGAGCACGCGTTACAGTATGTACAAGGTCTTGGATCGCCACAAAACGTTCCGACGGTAGGTATGCTCGTGCCACGGTTGAGTCGAGCCGTGCACCTATAAAAACCAGGCCTTGACATGGAATTACCGCATATACTCGAGTATAAGCCGACCTGAATATAAGCCGAGGCACCTAATTTTACCCCAAAGAACTGGGAAAAAATATTGACTCGAGTATAAGCCTAGGGTAGGAAATGAGGCAGCTACTGGTAAATGTAAAAAATGAAGATAGATACCAATAAAATCTCGGTATCTATCAGAGACGCTCGGACACTCGGCCCAACCAGCTCAGCCCCCGCCGCCCCCGCCCCCGCCCCGCAGCCCCCACGTTCCGGCCCCCTCGCCTGCCAACGAGCCCCCTCTAAACGAGCCAGCGGGGGGCGGGGGGGGCTGTGAGAGACCAAAGCCGGGCATCGATGGGCCAATGAGCCAGTGGGGGGAGCGGGTGCCGGTGCTGCCTTGATTTTACCACGGGAGGGGAGGGGAGGGGAGGGGGATCAGGGAGCAGTGGCTGGTCCCGAGCTCAGCTGTTCCCGAGCTCAGCGCTGCACCCGAGAGTCATGGCGAACGGCCCCAAACGCCCTTCCTCCCACGCGGCAAGGGCCCATGGTGCCGGGCAGGCAGGGGCTGGGGGGCCAGGAGAGCCAGGAGGGCAGGGGCTGGGGGGCCGAGGGGGCAGGGACTGGGTGGGCCAGGAGGGCAGGGGCTCGGGGGGACAGGGGGGCCGGGAGGGCCAGGAGGGAAGGGGCTGGGGGGGACGAGGAGACAGGGGCTGGGGGGGACAAGAGGACAGGGGGGCTGAGAGGGTCAGGAGGGCAGGGGCTGGGGGGCTGGAGCTCCGGGCTCACGCGTCTAGACCCGGCCGGCGGCAGAGACGCGCTGAGCCCACCCGCGAGCAGGAGGCTGACTCGAGTATAAGCCGAGGGGGGCATTTTTCAGCACAAAAAGTGTGCTGAAAAACTCGGCTTATACTCGAGTATATACGGTAATTATGACTTTTTTACATTTATGAGGAGGCCCAGGGATGCAAACTCGCTGGATACTGTCTGCACCATACGACATGCCTCCATATATGTTGAGCCCCTGACAAGACAATCGTCCAAATAAGGGAATATTGTCACTCCTGTCCTGAGTAAATGGGCCACCACTACTGCTATAGTTTTGGTGAAGACCCTGGGGGCATATGCCAGTCCGAACGGTAGAACCCTGTACTGAAAATGTTCATTGTCCAATTGGAATCGAAGAAAATGCCTGTGAGCCACGTGAATAGCAACGTGGAAATAAGTGTCCTGCAGATCGAGGACTGCAAGCCAGTCTCCTTTGTTTAACGACGGAATGATAGTTGCTAAGGTCACCATCTTGAATCGATGTTTTCGAAGGTGGCGATTTAACTTTTGAAGGTCTAAAATGGGTCTCCAGCCTCCTGATTTCTTCGGCGTGAGAAAATATCGGGAATAAAAACCTTTTCCCCAAAACTTTTGGGTACTCTCTCTATTGCCCCGATTGCGAGCAAGTGAAGAACTTCTTGTTTCAGCAGTTGCTCGTGAGAAGGGTCCCTGAAAAGGGACGGGGTGGGGTAGGAGGGCGAATGGAGAGAAAGGGAATTGAGAGGCCGTACTGTACCACTTCTAGTATCCATCTGTCTGTGGTGATGTTGGACCACTGACGGTGATATGATTTCAGTTGATGGTGAAAGAGATGAAGAGTTTCGTTTTCTGCATTGACCATGGAAGGCGTGCTTGCAACCTCGACGGAGAAGTCAAATCTGCTGTTTGGTTGAAGATTGATTGGTTGAACGATTTTGCTGGGGCCGTTTCTGCTGAGAACGTTGCCTACGGCGCTGATTTTCTGACATGCATGTCTGTTGTCTGGGAAAATTAAAATCATATCTTCGCTGATAAGGGTAATAGCGCCTACACTTAAAGGTGGGCGTGTACATCCCCAGTGTACATAGGGTGGTGCGAGAATCCTTGCCCGAATGGAGGACTTCGTCGGTATTTGCTGCGAAAAGCTTAAGCTTATCAAAGGGGAGAACTTCAACTTTGCTTTGCAGCTCCTTTGGTGCTCCTGCAGACGAAAGCCATGACGATCTCCTCATTGCGATACCCGTAGCCGAGGCCCGTGCCGCTGTGTCGGCCACATGCATTGCAATCTGTAATGCAGTGCCACATGTTGCGTATCCTTCCTGTACTATTGCTTTTAGTAGTGGTTTCTTAGTGTCTGGAAGATGATGTAATAATTCCGCTAGCTTCGAATAATTATCAAAATTGTGGTTTGATAAATGGGCCGAGTAGTTTGCAATGCGTAATAGGAGTGTGGCTGAAGAATAGACCTTCCTACCAAATATATCTAACTTTTTATTGTCTTTATCAGGGAGCGCACTTTTGTACTGTGGTGCTTTGGCCCTTCACTGTGCTGCGTCAACCACTAACAAATTGGGCTGAGGATGATTGAATAGAAAATCTAACCCCTTTGCCGACACAAAGTATTTCCTATCGGCCTTTTTACTCGTAGGAGTAGCCGATGTTGGCATCTGCCATATCTCATCCGCCACTTCCATGATTGCTTCGTCAATTGGTAAGGTGATCCTTGCATGCTGCTGCGGACGGTGCGTCTACACCGGAACATCTGCCAGCTGTATTTCCTGCATGCCTGCTACTCGTTTAAACAGGTCTTGGAATTGTTTTAGGTCGTCCGGTGGAGATAATTCACCTGGGCAGATTGCCTCATCTGGTGATGAAGATGCGCAGTCCGCTGAAGAAGTTTCTGGCTTGGGGTCCTCTGTTTCAGACAGCTGCCCCTCTTCTAGCTCGGACTGGTCCTGTTGGATAGATTGACTTATCGATGGAGGAGGTGAGTTTAACTGTTGCGGTTGGTGAGGTAAGTATTGTGCAATTGGTGATCGGCAGTTGCAGGAGGATCCCCTATGTGAAGATAATACATGTTCACGGTGGAGACGGTCATTGCACGAGTGATAGTAGTGCCCATAGTAGTGCTCAGAACATGACAGGGAAGAATGACATGATGAACGTGCACTACTTTGTTGAATGTAATAGACGCGTCATGGAGAGCGTCTAGAGGACCCATATCTAGATGACAGTCCGGGTGAGCGAGATCGTGAGCGGGACCGCTGTGCTTCTAAATATACCGTGACTCAGTAATTGCGCCATCTGCATGTGACATGGACCGGAGAGACACTGTAGTCACAATACCGTGCACGCCTGGGTGGCAATGGAGATGGTCCTGGTAAGAAAACTGGGGAGGCAGATCTGTCCCTTACATGAGTTTTTGATAGTGCTTTCCTAGGCATTGAGGCACTGTCGGTCTCCATGGCAACTGGAGAGCTCTGCACGAGTGAAAACAGAGCGGTGCCGGGGAGATCAGCTGCAGCTGCTCTGCTGTCGGTGCCGGCAGAATGCCCGGTGCCGAAGTTGTTAAACCTGCCGATGGTGCCATGTCAAGGACCTGCACACCTGAGTCCGGTGCCACCAAGGCTGGTGCCGTCACAAGTGGTGCCGCTGGAACCCGCACCGCTGAAGTCGGTGCCGCTAAAACCGGCACCGGCTGGCTTGTCAGTTGCAGCATTAGCGCTCTACCACAAGCCAGCGAAGCTGAAGCCGGTACCGACACTAAAGCAGCTCAAGCCCTTGGCATTTGTGATTCTCTGTCGCCGGGGCCAGTAGAGTGTCGGGACCCCCCAGGAGTCACTTTGGGGGCTGTCGAAGCCCTTGAGGCTGCAGGAGGAAGGAAGCGCATCGGGGACGGCTTCGCCCTCTTTGAAGTCACCGGTCCCGGAGAAGCCGCTCCCCTTTTACAAGCAGAGGTTTTTGCGGTGGCTGAAGAGGACATCGGGTCAGGCTGGAGTGCCTTGTCAAAAGACATCATTTGGACCTTTATCTCCCGCTCTCTGCGGGCTCTGGATGTGAGCTTGCAACAGTGAGTGCACTTTTGAGGGACGTGAGATTCGCCCAGGAACCTTATGCAAACGTCATGGCCATCAGCCGCCGGCATAGCTTCACGGCAAACTGAGCATTTTTTACAACCGGGAGACCCCGGCATTGCTAGGAGCCGATGAGAGTGGCTGGATGCCGACCCTGTTGATCTCTGTCCTTTGCTCCTTGTCAATTTCAGTTCTTTAGCGCTTAGCCGTAGCGCTTGAAGAAATTGATTTGAAGAGAAAAACTTTTTTTTTTTAAGAAGATCAATAGAACTGTAGAACAGGAACACGACTAACACTAAATGTAACTATTTACACTGAAAAAACTAGCTAATAGCATTACTGAGAAAAATAGATATGAGAACACAGGGAGCTCCGACCGCAACCTGACGCGGTTGAGAGGAACTGGCGGTTGCCAGCCTGCATGTGGCTGATCAAAGGCGCGAACGGCGCTTTGAAGGAGCGCGCATGCACGGGCTGGCAGAGCACGACTATGAAAATTCTCCTAGCCGCGGCACCGGGACGGGACCCGACACCTAGAGTAGAGCATCCACAGAGCCACTTGAAGAAGAACACAGTGGTTGTGTCTACATTGGCACCCCTTTCCGGAAAAGGGATGCTAATGAGATACTTCGGAATTGCAAATTCTGCGGGGGATTTAAATATCCTACTTGAAAGTAGGAATAAGAGATCTTCCAGAAAAGAGTTTATTTTCCGCAAGATCCCGTCTAGACTGGCGCTTTTCTCCAGCAAAACCCCGAGCCGGAAAAAAGCGGCAGCCATGTTCATGCAAATGCCGTGGGGGATATTTAAATCCCCCGCGGAATTTGCAATTCCGAAGTGTCTCATTAGCATCCCTTTTCCGGAAAGGGGTGCCAATGTAGATACAGCCAGTGGCTACTTTAGCCCTTGTTTGCACTACTGGTAACAGAGCAATTCCAGTGCTGTTCTCCATCCTAGAGAATTGCTTCTTTCAGCACTGTAGCTTCTCATACTGGACATGGGGGCCTGGGCCTCAATCATGTGGCATGGCCCTCATGGGCTTCTCACAGATGACTAAGGAAAGAATGGCTGGATTCTTTTATCTGGACCAGCACTTCAGAGTATTAATTATTGTCGCGGCTTTGCTGGTAATGAACTGGGTAGGTATATGCATAGGTACCAACTTCATGGGACCATGGGGCAAAAATGGTGGGGGCTGAGCCCCCACTGACAACTCCCCAAGAGCTCCCCAATGCCTACTACTATTCTCCAAGCCGGTCATATGGAACAGTGCCTTCATCCTTGTACCTCCAACATGCCATGACCAGCTGTTTCAGGGCAGTTAGGAGGCGCTGTGGGGAGTAGCAAGGAGAGATCTACACTTGGCAGAAAGCAGCACATCAAGGGTGGGAAGAGGCAAAGCAGGAGCACAGCCTTGGGGAAGGGGTAGAGTGGGGCAGAGCTGGGGGTTGAGCACCCTCCGGAACTTTGCCTATGAGTATGTATATTTAAGGGAAGTATTGCACCAAATATGACAGTTAAAACTTGAAAAAAATCAAGGCAATAAATTCCATTCTGTACCTATCGATGTTCTGAATAAAATAAAAGTTTAAACACTCACATGGGAGGTTAACCATTGATTGCAGTGGGATCAGCAGCATGACCATATTTATACTACTGCAGTCTCCTTCTCCACAAACATTTTTTCAGTTTTAGTTTCTCCAAATTCTTACATTTTCTCCAAACCATTTTCCTAATAAGTACTCGTTTGCACATAACTGATTTTTTCTTCCATATTAAATGCCTTTTGCAGACTAGCCTAGTGTTCCTTGATCTGTATCCCTGCAGTAGAAGATAGTAATACAACTGCCTGCATAGTATTCTGTATCTTCTGTTGCTTTCCTTCACCAGGATTTCAACAACTGAGAGTTGTATGCTACAGTCATACAACATTGGCAAGCAGCCAATGTTGATTTGTATATATGTTGTAGCAAAACTAACCTGTGGTAGCTTTCTATGTAGCCTATAAGAGAATGCCTTTCAAGACAACATCTGCAGAGTACTAGAAAACCTGTAAAGAAAGGAAATGACCTCTTATATCATCTAAAATAAATGGGAGCACGAGGGCATCTATTGATGGAAAGAATTCATTTGCAACCTGCCAGCAAACAACAATACAGAGCTTCCTAGCAAGCAGATATATACATATGTTCATTTAACTGCTGACAATCAGACATCTCAGATGCTGGTTATTGGTGGGGCTCCTTTCTATAACCAGCGTGACCAATTTACTCTGAATACAATTTCAGTTTTGAGTTACAGATTTGATGTTTTTTGCAACTTGGAAAAAGACTATGGTTTGTGATTCACTTGTGAACATAATTTTTCCTCAAACATAAAATGGCACTCAAGATTTTTCAAAAGGAAAAGCCTGTAGTTGAGTATGCAGAGCACAAGGACAAAATAACTAGGTTCCTAGTCTGCTAACAATAGTAATCACCTGGCCCTCAGATATTCATGAGTATTTACAAAGTATTTGCTTTTTTCAGCACCTTTGACTATGTCTACACTGCCGCTTTTTATCGGAAAAAGGTACACAAATTGCGCTCTGCAATTTGCATACCTTTTTCCAATAGTTTTGTCGGAAGATGCTTTTCCATAATTTTGGCAAAACCTCCTCTTTAGGAAGAGCCCTTCTTCCTTGTGGCACGAGAAAGACAGGGTTTCCGAAAGAGTGCATCTGCTCTTCCGCAAAAAATGTCGGAAGAGCAGATGCGTTCACTGGATACGGTGGAGGTTTTCCAGGATATCTCTGGTATCCCAGGAAAACCCTGTAGTCTAGTCATAGCCAAAGTTCTGTGCATGATAACCAAGATATGCCTAGACATAGCCAAAGTTCTGTGCATGATAACCAAAATATGCCAAAACCTATACATGACAGATTTTTCCCTGAACAAGAGGGCAGGTCTTTTACAAGTGGCCAAATTCTGAATACCGACTACTGAATTCTGACTTCTACACTACCTCCAAAAATTTCACTGATGCAACTGCTGTGATATACAACCTCCTTCACAAACAGATGTAGGATGGAAACCTGATTTTTAAATTTTAAATGTTCAAAGAAAAAGCAGCAGCTCTGGAATATGTTCCATTAGCCATGTATCAGACCCCTCTTCCTCTTTAGGGACAAATCAGATGATTGAAAAATCTGAAGGTTTCTTTAAATTATGTTTCAGTTTTGTCTCTGTGTATGTGCATCTACATAGCAGGGCTTAACTAGAAATAAGCTACACAAATTGAGCTATGTCAATTGTATATCTTATTTTGAAATAGCTTATTTTGAGATAGGGATCATCTACACAGCACTTATTTTGAAACAGAGCACTCTTCCTCTGACTTCCCTTACTCCCTTACAATGAGGGTTACTGGAGTCAGAATAAGACGTCCTCCAGCTTGACAGTATTTTGACACTATTTTGAAATAACTGCCTGCTGTGTAGACACGGACTAAGTTATTTCGGAATAGCGCTAGTTATTTCAAAATAATGTTGCTATGTAGATATACCATGTATCTCCATATCGTTTTTATACATGACAAACCAGATGTCCCCAACTGCATCATCTGTCAAGTGCCTCTGAATTCCTCTTTCAATGTTTTATAAATTTGAACTCTAGACTCTCTTGCTATGTAAAATAATCAAAATCATCCCCATGTTAGGTGCAAATTTTAATATACTTGTCAATGACAGTCTTCCTGCGAAGTCCACTGAGTGTCACAGTAAAGTTAAAGCAATAATTCTCCTTTTAAGTCAACGGAAGATGAAGTTCCACTATGTGCTTTGCATAATCTTTAAATTCCACAGTAGCAGACTGATCACTCTACTCTGGTGACATAGAGTTAAACCCAGCCATGGGAAAGGATTGGGACTGTGAGCCAATGAAATGAGGGCAGGTATCAGCCAATCAGGGCCCAGCAGAGGCACTATGAACAGGGGCTGCTGTGAAGCTCAGGGAGGCACTCTTTCTCCAGTTGTGGAGCAGGAAGGATTTGGTTGCCTGGTAAGATAGAGAGGGTACCTAAGACACAGCAGTTCTGGGGAAGGGCAGGAAGAGCTGGGGAACTTTGGTCAGGCAAACTCCTAGGCTGAGGGCTTGCTTTCAAGGCCTCAGAGGTTCTAGGGCTGCAGGAAAGTAGCCAAAGCAGGAAAAGGCACACCCTCTTGACAATGATGAGTGGCCATTTCAGACTGAAGCTTGCCCCTGAGGCTAGATGACAACTGGCAGTTGGTCACTGAGACAAGGTGGGTATAGGGGGTTGGGGTTTCCTGAAAGGGAAGACCTTAGTGTGTGGACCTCAGGCCTATAACATGAGATAAGGGGCACGGGACATGGGGCCTGAAGTGGCGGAGAAAAAGACAGGATACTAAGAACGAGACACCAGCCAACAGGGGGAATTTCAAGACTGATAGAGCTGCCTGCATAGACCAATAGGAAGTGCTTGTACCGGTGAATGCTTGAATGATTATACCTACAGAGAAAGTTGTAACACCTAATACACTCAGACACCAGGGGTCCTTTGATGATTAACCTTAGAAGTATTCTTAGGCTTTCCTTTTCATTTTTCAGAAAAGCACAAAAAAGCCCATCTTTTCTCCTGGGTTCCTAGATGGTATTTTCAGTAACACACAGTGGCCCAGATTCTCAGCTGGTGAAAATCGATATTACTCCATAGATTTGAGAGGAACAATGCTAAAGTACAGTAGTTGAGAATCTGCCTGATTGTTCTGTCATTTTATCTTCAGATGGATGAATGCATTTATCCATGTTTGGTATTAGTAACCATTACTAGGTCATTTTTTGTGTTCAACCAACCATGGTGCTTTTGATTCTTAGTTCTTTAAATTTTCCTTCGCCTTCTTTATTTCGGAGCATCCAGCAGTGGAACCACAGGCTTAAATCTCTCTGTCAATCATTTATTTAAAGTGTTCATTTTCTGCTACATTGACTAGAATATTATTAGTATAAAAGATTGCAACTTTTTAATCTTTGCCTTTTACTTGTTTTTATGGCATAATGACCTGTTCACCTTACTCCTTTTTAGAGGAAAGAGGTGTTGACAACAAATGGAATCTTCTCCTGAATGATGCTGATGTTGAAATATGACTGGCAAGCTTGAAAGAGGCATTCAAATTATTATAGGGGTTACGTTTCAGTGTTCTTCCTCTAAAGTTTGGAACTAACAACCGCAAGTTGGGGTTTTGGGAAATTAGGTGAGGAATGGGCTGAAGAGGAACAGGAGGGCATATTGCTATGTCAGGTAAGAGAGTTGGACGTCTCTTGGCCAAGAGGGTAAATCAGAATAATTTTCACTTTATCTCACTGAATTTTCAGCAGGATCTCGGATAGAAGAGAAATGGGTAAAGGCATACAAGAGGTCCCCAACCCATGGGAGAATGAGGGCATCACCAAGTGAATGTTTCTCCAGGCTAGCACTGAGGCTGCAATAAGGACATTTCTTGTTCTGGTAAGTAGCAAAGATATCTGAAGTCAGGGGTCCCTAAAGAGTGAGGCACCTCTGCGTTCAGTTCCCACTCATGGTTGTGACAAATTCCAACTGACAATCAGCTGTCACATTCTGTAACCCTGATAGATAGCTATGATGTTCACCTCAATTCCAAAATCTGAGTGCTTTCTCACAGAGGGAGGGAGATCTGGCATGCAGTTGGCATTTTATGTAAAACATACAGGTTACATTAATTCCATCATGACTTTCATGTGGATATTCTTGCTGAAAGGCAGAAAATGTGCAGACATTCCTACCATCCTTTAGCTTCAAAAGTGTGATATGGTGGGTCACTTCTGTGGAAGGCCATTTGAACCTTGTGATTATGTAGGTGAGCTCCTCGGCCTGTTAGTAAGGCATCTGTCCCAGGGTGTTGAGTCTGTGTAGCAGGAAGAATGCGCTCACTTGTTAGTGCTGATTAACCTTGGTACAGCAACCAGAGTTTGTGCCAGTGCAATGAAGAGAACCTTGAAGAACACCCTGAATGTGTCTAGACTGGCCAGTTTTTCTGGAAAATCAGCCGCTTTTCTGGAAAAACTTGCCAGCTGACTACACTGGCCACTTGAATTTCTGCAAAAGCACTGATGATCTCATGTAAGATTGTCAGTGTTCTTGCGAAAATACTATGTTGCTCCCGTTCGGGCAAAAGTCCTTTTGCGCAAAACTTTTGCACAAAAGGGCCAGTGTAGACAGCTCAGCTTTGTTTTCCGCAAAAAAAACCCAATTGCAAAAATGGCGATCGGGGCTTTTTTGCGGAAAAGCGCGTCTAGATTGGCATGGACACTTTTCCACAAAAAGTGCTTTTGCGGAAAAGCGTCTGTGCCAATCTAGACACTCTTTTCTGAAAATGCTTTTAACGGAAAACTTTTCCGTTAAAAGCATTTGTGGAAAATCATGCCAGTCTAGATGTAGCCCCTGAGTGGAGCAGTCTGTACTGATGATGGTCCTGCCAAAGGTAAACTATAGATAAAGTCATGCATGAGGAGCTTCAGGGGATAGCTGAGTTAGTCTGTTAGGGTAGATCTACACTGCCACCCTAGTTCGAACTAGGGTGGCTAATGTAGGCAATCGAAGTTGCAAATGAAGCCCGGGATTTAAATATCCCGGGCTTCATTTGCATCTTGCCGGGCAGCACCATTTTTAGATCCCCGTTAGTGCGGACTCCGTGCCCGTGGCTACACGCGGCACGGAGTAAGTAGTTCGAATTAGAAAGCCTAATTCGACTCGCTGAGAATTGGAGGGTCACAGACACACTCGTGATCACCTCCCTAGGGTGAGCCGACGCTATGAGTACAGATACCCCGGAGGCGGGGTGGGGGAGGAATGAAGTAGCCCAGGGCAGGGCGGTGAAATAGCCCATGGGCTGGTGCGTTCAGGGGCACACCCCACCAGCCGGACCGAGACTAACGTACAGTCCCAGTCTTTAGGGCCCTGGGTTGGGGCCTGTGAGTGAGGGTGGGCCCGGGCCCCCCTTCCTTCCCCCACCCGAGGGAAAGGCGAAACTAGTAGGACCCGATGTGAAGAGATAAATTGACTGGCTTCGAGAACAGTTGACTGGACCCCAGACCAGACCGAGGGAGGGGACCTGGTCACAAGATGGTGGAGAATGTGGGCATTTTATGACTACCCATGTCCCTGGATCAAAAAGGGGGGGGCACGGAGCCCTCAGGGGTAGGTAAGGAACTAATTCCCTCTACGTCCCCACAACGGGGACACCTTTTCCTTTTTTTTTCTGTCTTCGTTTTAATCCCAAGGCACCAGTTGGTGACGCCTGGCACCCGAAGGACAGGCAGTGTGCTACCGCAGAAGAAGGATGGAGCCGGGAAAGATTTTTAGCTTGGCTCACGGAACATCAGCGACAGAATCAACAGCAACAAACGCTACTCATCCAGCAGCTCTCGGCCCAACACCAGGAGCAACAAAGACAACTGGTGAGCCCCCCATATTTCGAGGTACAAGGGGACCGGTTATATCGGGTAATGGTGGGAATGGATACTCGGGAGATAGTACGGCAGTTAGTGGTGCCCCGGAGGTATCGGCGCCAAATTATGGATGTGGCACATGCTAATCCGTGGGCCGGACACTTAGGCTACGAGAAAACATTACAGCGGGTTTTACAGTGCTTTTATTGGCCCGGGATGTACCGCTAAGTAAAAGAGTTCTGCGGGCCGTGCCCCGAATGCCAGAGGGCTGGGCCTAAGGCCATCCCAAAGGCCCCTTTGGTGCCCCTCCCCGTGATAGAAATCCCGTTCGAACGTATCGCCCTAGATCTAGTAGGACCCCTTGAGAGAACAAAAACGGGATATAAATACATTTTGGTGGTAATCAATTACGCCACCCGTTATCCTGAGGCAGTCCCCCTGCAGAATACCACAACTCCTACTTTGGCTACAGAGTCAGTAAAGATCTTCTCCCAGGTGGGAATACCTAAAGAGATCCTAACGGATCAAGGCACAAACGTAACATCCTGCCTTATGGGGGAATTATGCCGGCTACTTCAAATAAAAGCGTTAAAGACCTCCATCTACCATCCTCAGACGGATGGACTAGTCAAGAGATTTAATAAAACCCTTAAGGGAATGTTACATAAGTTCGTGGATCAAGACCCCGGGAATGGGATCGGATGTTACCAGCATTATTATTCGCGATCCAGGAGGTCCCCCAGGCGTCCACCGGCTTTTCACCTTTTGAACTATTATTTGGACGCCGGCCACGGGGGATACTGGACGTGGTCCGGGAAAATTGGGAGGAACAGACTAGTAGAGTACAGGGGGCCGTCCAGTATATCCTTAACCTCCGGCAGAAGCTACATGAGCTAGGAGAGTTCGCCAGAACAAATTTAAGGGCCGCCCAAGAAAAGCAGGCTAAATACTACAACGGAGGTGCCTGCCTACGAACTTTTGAGCACGGGGATAGGGTACTTTTATTATTACCCACGCAAGACTCAAAACTGTTGGCCAAGTGGCAGGGCCCCTTCGAGGTGGTGCGGAGAATAGGAGAAGTAGACTATGAAATAAGGTTGACAAGGGGCCGAGAAGGTACTAAAATTTACCACGTCAATCTCCTTAAAGCATGGAAAGAACGGGAGGGTCTGCTGGTGAATCCCACACCTACTGGCTCTGACTTAGGGCCGGAGGCGACAAGCGACCCCCTCCCGGCTCCATTCCAGATGGAAGTTACCCTGACTACGACCTAGGAGAGGGAAATGGAAGATATCTTATGGAAATTTCCAGACATAATGACGGACCAACCCGGACAGACGACCGAGATATACCACCATATTGCAACAGAACCCGGAAAAAAGGTACGGGACCAGATTTGCCCACTACCCCGGAAGATGTGGGAGACGGTAAAGGAAGAGGTACAACGCATGCTCAGGTGGGGGGTAATAGAAGAATCCCGCAGCGACTGGTGGAGTCCAATAGTGTTTGTCCCGAAACCCGAAAAATCGTGGAGGTTCTGCATCGATTTCAGAAAAGTGAACAACATCTCACAATTCGATGCATACCCCATGCCTCGGGTGAACGAACTACTCGATCGGCTGGGAGAAGCCCAATATCTTTCCACCATCGATCTGACGCAAGGATATTGGCAGATACCATTAACGAGGAATTTGCGAGAAAAGACGGCGTTCTCAACCCCTTTTGGGTTATACCATTTCGTACGAATGCCTTTCGGTCTTCATGGGGCAGCTGCAACCTTTCAACGTTTGATGGACAAGATCCTGAGAAACCATGGACGATATGCGGCAGCCTACATCGACGCTATCGTCATATATAGTAAAACCTGGCCGGAACATTTACAACGAGTGGAGGCCATACTCAAGACGTTACAGGAGGCAGGACTCACGGCGAGCCCAGCCAAGTGCCAGTTTGGAGCCCGGGAGGTAACGTACTTGGAGGGGACAATTACGCCCAGCGAGGGTATGTCTACACTACCCCCCTAGTTCGAACTAGGGGGTAATGTAGTCATTCGGAGTTGCAAATGAAGCCCGGGATTTGAATTTCCCGGGCTTCATTTGCATGATGCCGGCCAGCACCATTTTTAAATGCCGGCTAGGTCGGACCCTGTGCCACGCAGCTACACGCGGCACGGACTAGCTAGTTCGGATTAGGTTTCCTATTCCAATGCTGTCTTTAGCACCAGTCTGGTTATTAACTGATCCTCTTTAAGGATGGCCTGAAACTGTCTCCAGGAAATGTTCTAGAAATACAATAAGTTACCCATCATTAATAAAATCATATTTGGCTGTAAGTTTGGTATTTCATTAATCTAAACTGTACTGTTTCCAACAAATACGTCATCCTGCCATGTCTGATTATATGGGGTCAACTTGACATTACATTATGTTGCTTGCTTCATGCATTAACCACATCACTACAATTGAGTTAGTAAGCAGATGTTGAAACAAGAAAGCTACCTCTTTGGGATGGATGTAGGGTTTTTTTGGAGTGGTGGGGATAGGAGGTTTTTTTTTAACTCTGTCACTGGTTGGTGCAAGAGAGGCTGGTTTCTGTCAGCTGACTTGGGTAGGATCTAAAATTGCCTCATTAACTAGGAGTGCAATTTTGGATGAGGAAGAGGTTTGCAGAATGGACACCAACTTGTGATGTGTATCTGCCATATCCTGTAGCTGAATCTGCAGTTCATCTGCCACCCAAGATCCAGGAAGAACAGTACAGCCTCATCTGGTGGAGATAAAAAGAAGTTTGGTGGAAGGGTGTGAAGAGGCGAGGAGGTGGTGGAACAAAGATGAGGGCCTTTGCAGAGGGAGTGGGTTTTTTAAGTCACTCTCCCTCCTTTAAGTTAAAGTCTCCAGGGATGATCTGTCAGCACCGAGTCCCCCTGGAGACTGAAGTGCCTTCTCCATAAAGAGAAGTATTAATTTCAGCTGTTAGTTTCTGTGAGACTGACATTTTAACTGTGGCAGGTGAAGAACTTTTGTGAGGCTGTCCCAGGAATCAGATACAATAAGAGTGTCTGGAAGTTACCATAACTACTTAAAGGAGTGGAGAGCTGGGCCTGTTCTTAGGCAGCAGATGGGGATTGCAGAGTGCTATTATTCTCTAGCAATAAGGAATGCAGAAATTCTTTACTCCTTCTTCTCCTTTTTTTTTAAACTGAAAAAAAATCTCATTCTCAACTCAGGGGAGAGGGAAAATGCCCCCAGACAGGACAGGAAATGTAAACTAAAGTTATTTTCCTTTCTTTATTGGCTTTTTTCTTTTATCCCAAGGGAGTGAAAAAGGAACACTAAGTATTAGAGAAAACAAAAGAAATAAAATCCAACTACAGTAAAATTCCAATAGTCCTGCATCCAATTGTATGGCACTCCTGATAATCCAGCATCAAAATGGCAAGAGATTAATGAGTGAGCTTTGGCAAAAAATGAGTCACAAGGCAGCAGCGGTAGCAGCTGAACTGAGCGAAACCGGATGGGACCAAGTCAGTCTGTCCCTGTCATTGTGTGATGCTGGACAGTGCTTGTGCTGCAATAAAAAGGGTTAAAACACTTTATATATAGTATATTCTGTGTGTGTGTGTGTGTATATATATATATATATATATATATATATATATATAACCATTTTATAGAACCTACTGATAGTCCGGCATATTTGATAATCCGGCAGCACCTAAATCCCAAAGGTTCTGGATTATCGGAAGTCTACTGTATTACTATAACTGCTATAAGTAGTGGATAAGGAAAGGACAACTTCTTACTTTCTTGGAGACCAAAGGCAGTTGAGAAGGATGTGAGGAGGAGAGGGAGATCACATGCACTGGCTCACAGAATACTGCTACCAAAAATCTCTGATTAGAGATGCAGGGGCACACATCGACCTACAGTGTAATACCCAAAGGGACACCACTTAAAGAAGAACTGTTGTAGATTCATCACTGTGAAGACTGAAAAACAAGATGGCCAGATGCCTTTACAAAAACCTACAAGACTAGATACTCTCTCTAGTTCACACAAGTTACTAGAGTTCATCTGTTTCAATAGTTTACAATTGCAGAAAAAAATGTGATGTTAAAAAGGGCACTTCGATATACAGGCAGTCCCCGGGTTACGTATAAGATAGGGACTGTAGGTTTGTTCTTAAGTTGAATCTGTATGTAAGTCGGAACTGGCGTCCAGATTCAGCCGCTGCTGAAACTGATCAGTTTCAACAGCGGCTGAATCTGGACGCCAGTTCTAACTTACATACAGATTCAACTTAAGAACCCCAGGCATCCCCAAGTCAGCTGCTGCTGAAACTGATCAGCGGCTGATTCCAGGAATCAGACCAGGGGGACGGGGAGCAAAGCGGCGGAACACGCGGGCAGCGGACAGCCCAGACGCGTCTGGGCTGTCTGCTGACCGCGCGCTCCGCAGCTTGGCTCTGCTTTGCCCCCCCCGTTCCCCTGGTCTGCAGACCAGGGGGACGGGGGGGCAAAGCAGAGCCAAGCCGCGGAGCACGTGGGCAGTGGACAGCCCTGTCCACTGCCCGCGTGTTCCGCCGCTTTGCTTCCTCTCCCTGGTCTGCTGGAGACCAGGGAGAGGAAGGGCCCTGTTCGTAACTGCCGATCCGACGTAAGTCGGAGCCGTGTAACTCGGGGACTGCCTGTACTCACAATACACAGCTTCTGTGTTTTCAAACATGTCTGCCTTACTTCAACATTCAACCAGCCACAAAGACTGCTTGTTGGTTCATATATTTCAATATCACAAATGTCGTCTCCCAAGACATAATAAATACACTAATCGCCGGTTTGTGTCTGGCCTCAGAGTGGATGAGTAGGAGAATGAGGAGAACACAAAGATCAGACACAACAGCAGTCCCCACTTTCAAGGTAGTACAAAGACTACTTCCGCCTAACAGTAAGAGAGCAGGGAGGAAGCAAGTTCATGACCTCACATCTCTTCCTACCAGGCTAGGGAGCTGAGTTGCAGCATATAAGGGAGGAGGCTGCTAACTATGCCAAAAATATTGGAGCATGCTTCCAGCTCCCATCCAGAACACACCATACGATCCATCATCTATAGCCAAGCCCTTCGATACAACCACATCTGCTCTAATCTTTGACGCTGTTGCAAAAAAAGCAAATATGATTCTAGGTTGTATCAACAGGTGTGTTGTAAGCAAAACTCGTGAAGTCATTCTGCCACTCTACTCTGCACTAGTTAGGCCTCAGCTGGAGTACTGTGTCCAGTTCTGGGCGCCACATTTCAAGAAAGATGTGGAGAAATTGGAAAGGGTACAGAGAAGAGGGACAAGAATGATTAAAGGTCTAGAGAACATGACCTATGCAGCCAGGCTTCATGAACTGGGCTTGTTTAGTTTGGAAAAAAGAAGATTAAGGGGGGACATGATAGCGGTTTTCAAATATCTAAAAGGGTGTCACAAGGAGGAAGGAGAAAATTTGTTCCTCTTGGTTTCTGAGGACAGGATAAGGAGTAATGGGCTTAAAGTGCAGCAAGGGAGGTTTAGATTGGACGTTAGGAAAAAATTCCTAACTGTCAGGGTGGTCAAATATTGGAATAAATTGCCAAGGGAGGTGGTGGAATTTCCCTCTCTGGAGATATTTAAGAACAGGTTAGATAGACATCTGTCAGGGATGGTGTAGACGGAGCTTGGTCCTGCCTTGAGGGCGGGGGGCTGGACTCGATGACCTCCCGAGGTCCCTTCCAGTCCTATGATTCTATTATTCTATGATTCTAATCCCACTGACAGAGACCAGAAACTTCAGGATCTCTACCAAGCATTTATAAACCTCAACTACCCACCCAGAGTAATAAAAAAGCAAATTGAAAAAGCCAGTCTAATACCTAGAAATCAACTACTTCAAGACAGACCCAAGAAAACCAACAATAGAACACCACTTGTCATCACCTACAGCCCCCAACTTAAACCTGTCCAACACATTATCAATAAACTACAGCCTATATTGGAACAGGACACTAAACTCCAAGAGGTTCTGGGAGACAGACCCATAGTCTCCTATAGACAACCACCTAACCGCAAGATGATTCTTACCAACAACCACAGGACATACCACACTAATACCAGCCCTGGTGCTTTACCTTGCAACAAACCCCGTTGCCAGCTTTGTCCACATATTCACTCTGCTGATACCATTATTGGACCTAACCAAGTGAGTTACAAGATCAAGAACACATATTCCTGCGCATCCAGAAATATAATTTATGCTATCATGTGCCGAAAGTGTCCGTCTGCTATGTACATTGGACAAACGTCTCAGACACTTCGCGAAAGGATCAATGCCCACAAAACAGATATCAGACAGGATCACAAAGAAAAAACAGTTTCTTGCCATTTCAACCAGAAAGGACATTGTCTCAATGACTTGATTACCTGCATCCTGCTTCAAAGACCTTTTAAGACTTCACTTCAAAGAGAATCCTCTGAACTGTCATTCACGCTTAAATTCGACACTTTACACTCAAATTTGAATAAAGATGCCAATTATCTTACCCCTTACAAAGATAGCTTCCCCAATTATCACCTCTAATATCATTAGCTCACAGACATTTACCTCCCTCTCTTTCCCCCCATACCCCTTCTGTTCGGAAATTTGATTTGTCCTTTTCATATGTGTTCATTTTTTTAAATTGTATCCTTTTTAATTGTATCCTTTAACTTTAATGAGACTGCTCATGTGAGTAGATATAACTCAAAATGAGTAAGAGATGCAGGTATTGGCCAATTATGTTTACTATTATGAATGCATTAGAAACTCAATTTTTACTCAGGCAGAACTTTCATGGACTTCAAAGGTTCTTATTCCAATATAAATTCTGCATAAGAAGAGACTACTAGGGTATGTCTACACTACATGGCTCCGTCGACGGAGCCATGTAGATGAGCTTTGTAGACATAGCAAAATGAAGTGGCGATTTAAATAATCGCTGCTTCATTTACATCAAAATGGCAGCCATGCTGGACGCTCGGCAGTTGACATCAAAAGCCTTTGTTGACTGCCCAGTTATGCCTCGTGGAATGAGGTTTACCAGGGCGGTCGACAAAGGCTTTTGATGTCGACCGCTGAGCATCAGACTACTGCGCTGTGCTGCCAAACAGCTGATCAGCACAGCATGGCAACCATTTGGATGTAAATGAAGCGGCGATTATTTAAATCGCTGCTTCATTTTGCTATGTCTACAAAGCTCATCTACATGGCTCCATCGATGGAGCCACGTAGTGTAGACATACCCTTTGAATTTGTCTCATAACCATCAGTCCCAATAGTTGTGAGCTCTGCAAATGGAATGGTAATATTAATGGTTCTACTTAAACACAGTAGGTTCTTAAAAAATCAGATCCTTATAAGGCTTTCAAATAGATTCAAAGGATTATCCTTCACAAGAAAATCTTATGATGGTTCACAGGATTCAAAACAATTTAATACGTACCTCCATCTATAGTCTCTTCAGTCATAATTAAACATTAGAAATAATTATATCAGACATTTAATATAAATTAAAACCAGATTCTATATGTGTGAAAATATTGCTGTCCAAAATCTAACAACTTCAAATAGACTGTTAAAAGATACCAACAGTGTTTTTTTTAAAGTTTAACCTATTTTATTAAGTGTTTCATAACTCAGCAATAAAATTAACTAGGCACTTTGTAATGGAAGGATTTAAGAACAGGGAATGAAGAATTGTATTCACGGAGTATGAGAACTGCATTCTAAATTATTTGTTCTAATTATTGGAGCTAACAAACATTTCCAAATGTATTCTCCTCAGCAGTCATCTCAAAGAGATAATATTCCATAAGTAATCAAAACAAACAACCCCAGATACTCATATCTATGAGAGGCTGTTACTAAACACAAATTCAATTTCAATGTTATAGTTAAGACTTCTGATAGTGAAAAATTACGCTCAATGACAATAAATTCCAAAAACTACATGAATCTGACCAAAAAGATTTATAAGCACAACAGTGCCAAACAATGCCTAAAAAAGTCAAGCTATAAAGATCAAGGGAATGTTTAAATCAAATTAATACTGTATATTTTCTGTACAGAGTGAGAGGTGAAATTTCTCCTATAGATCAGACATTGCCAAACAGGTTTGCTAGTCAGTACTAACTAGGGCAGCTATGAAATGAAGTTTCATAAATGATAAATAAAAAGGAGGCTCTCTGAGATAGAATTACAAAAGCCTCCTCGTAGTCTAAGGGTGCATCTACACACTACTCTTACCTCAAAATAGCTTATTTCAAAATCTGGTGTTGCCTACACAGCACCAAATTTTGAAATAAGGTTCTATTCTGAAGCGTCCCTTATCCTTCATGCAATAAGGTTTACTGGGATGTTGGAATAACGAGCCCGTTATATTTCGATATAACGGGATTGCTCTTAAGATGTGGAATAGCTATTTTGGGATACCAGAGGCATCCTTAGCAAAGAATCCCAGGCCTCGTCTACACTAGGAGTTTAGGTTGAATTTAGCCACATTAGGTTGATTTTTAAACAATGAGTTCACACCATCAAGGGCCATTAAAGTTGATTTTGGTACTCCTGCTTTTCACAAGGAGTAATGGCAAATTCAACCTTCCACAGTCAACTTTCGGGTAGTTCAGACGATGTGAACATGTAAGTGAAAGTTGCTTTTCTTGGTCTCTGGGAGCTGCCCCACAGTGCTCCAATGTGACTGCTGTGATCAGGACTTTCAACTCTGTTGTTCTCCATATGGACAGGATAAGCCCCAGGAAAATTTGTATTTCATTTCTTGTTTGGCCAGCATGTCGAGCAGACCTCAGAACAGGCAGTACACCTTAGCAGCACACCTGACCATGAATGCCAAAGGTCGCAAATGAGTTTGAGCATGGAGCATGCAATCTGTTCAGGCAAACTATGAACCAGCAAAAGAAAGACTGATATCTATGTCAAGGTTGCACAGGGCAGGGTGGAAAAAGGATAAATCAGGGACGCCCAGTAGTGCCATGTGAAAATAAAGGATTTCAGGCAGGCGTACCAGAAAACAAAGGAGGCAAATGGATGGTCTGTGTCAGTGCTTCAGACATGCTGCTTCCCAACCCAGTCTGTGGATTCCTCCCAAGAGACTCTTCAGGCAACAGCCCCTTGTCTTGGGCAGGGTGGAGAGTGTGGATGAGGAAGGATAATGATTAGCAGGCAAGGAGAACATCCGTCTCCTGGCAGTCAGGACCTTTTTACATCTTCCTAGGATGCATCACCACGAGGGCCCTGATGGCAGAGATGGTGCTTCTGGTGAGCTCACATTTTTAATCATGCTACTGGAGGGTTTAAAGGCAATTGGGTGTGATCTATGGTGGCCATTCTGCCTACAAAGCGAGAGTGCCCCAGAACAATTTGTTAATGTGTCTGGAGAAGGAGCGGGAATCCTTCCTGCACATCTTCATTAAGGTACTCCTTCATCCTTCTCACAAGATTTTTGGGGACGCCTGACTTATTCTGTCCTCCGTGGTAGAACATTTTTCCATACTAAGCCAGCAGTATGCTGTCTGTCATCATTGCAGCATTAGTTCCATGTTTCTGGCCACATTCAGTCAGCATCCAGGATCTATCATTGTTATGTGATTCAGAGAAGACTGATATCATGCATGGCAACCTGGCTGAAGCAGTGGAAGCTGTGTAACTGATACCACTGGCAATATACCTCTATTTGCTCACCCCCAGCAAAGCATTGTTTGAGCCCCTGCCTTGCTGCCATGCCTGGCACTGCCAGACACTGGCATTTCAGTGTCTGTGTGAGCCACTACCCTGCTGCCACACCCAGGCCCCTTGCCCTCCTGCAGGCTCCTTGGTGACTGCATGAACTCCTGTTCTGCCTCTCACCTGGACCCACTCCTACCCGCAGGCTCCTATGGGAAAGGAAAGTTGAACTGTCCCAGGAAATAGGAGGTGCTGAACACATGGTCACTGCATGAGTCCCTGCCCTGCTGTCTTGCCATGGTGGCCCCCCCTATGCAAATGCAGATGCTTGCCTAGCTGCAGTAGTTGCTATTTGCAGGCACTGAGTGAGCCCTGACTTGTCCTTACCATGCCTGCCACCACACTGAATCCAGATGCTCCCTTAAGATATCTATGGTGCACCTACTGCATACTGGGTGCTTACAAGCATAACTTTGGCTTCGTACATAACACATGCCTATTGTCTTGGGCAAACATTTTATGCTAAGAGCTTAGGTTCTTTATTCCACAATGTATCTTCTGTAAAGTCATTTCACTTTTTTTCAGTACAGTGGGTGCAACAATTAGCCTGTTGCTCATTCCTCTAGCTCCTCAGCTAGTGCAGATCTGAAGGTGAAAACATAACCAGGATGACATGTTCAATGAACAAATGCAATAATGTGCCCACATGGACAGGGTACAATTAAATGCACGGAGGAGAATGATGCTGGAGAAGATGTAAGTGGAATGTGAGGCAAGAAGAGCATGCAGGGAATGTGAAGTGAAGACACAGGAAAATCTTCAAGATTTTGGGAGAACTGATAAGAGTCATATGTACAGAGACCCCCTCCAGTCCATACTGAAACACATTGTCTTCTCACTAAATTCTATAGCCCCTTTTCCCAGGTAGGGATGTGGGAGGGGAGTCAAGAGCAGCCTTACACATAGCCCCCAGGGATGTCTCCCAGAACAAAAGGCTGTCATTCTTACATTTGGTGATTGCTAAACAGGAGGATTGTAAAACACTGCTTTCCCTTTCCCTCCACCCCCAAAGCTTCTGCCAGGAACTCCTTTTCTGTCCTTTATTCCTTGTGTTCCATTCATAAAAATGTGTGATTTCTCAACAACAGTGCCTTTATTATTTGCATTGCATGGGAGCGTGGGGGTTTACAGGCAAGCATACTCAATGCAGGGGGCATTTCATTAAGAGCAACATGCATGACTGTCATATTGCTGTCTGGCCAGTCACAAAGCTGTTTTGCAAAATATCTCTGATTTGCAGTGTCCTTTGATGTACTCTCCTTATTGCCCTGCTGTCTGGCTGTTTATAATTAGTGGTTAGACACGGTGCCTCCAGACCACACCCAGACATAACATTTTCCTCCTTACTTTCAGATATTATGATTATGGAGTATACAGCAGGCTGTCACACCTATGGGAATGTTGCTTTCACTGAAGTCTAAGCTAGTCAAACCGTGAAACCTTCTCTTCAAACATCCAAAAGCACATTCTATCACTATTCTGCACTTGCTCAGCCCATAGTTATACTCCTTATAGCAGTCCAGGCTCCCATGAACCATGGAAGCAAGGGTATGCTGGGTCTCCAAAGATCACTTCAACAGCTCCAATGGTAATTTTCCAGTCTGGGAAGAAAGTTCCATCTTGCAGCTTTCTGAAGAGACCAGAGTTCCCAAAGATGTGTGTGTTATGCACACATTTCTTGACTATCCCACATTGATGCTGGTGAAATGGTCCTTGTGATCCACCAGCGCCTGCAACACCATTTCTTCCAGATTATGTACTCTTTGGCAAGGTAGTCAGGTGCCATGATAAATTATGCATTCCATCTATTGCTCCACCATAGTTAGGGAACCCCATTGTGGCAAAGCACTTCATTGTATCTTGCATGTTTCCCAGATCACTACCCTTTGTAGCAGAAAGGTACCAGTTGCTTTGGCTACTTGGATCATAACAGCCGTCATGAATTTCTAGTACAGGTTGAACCTCCCTAGCCCAGCTTCCTTGGGACCTGACTGGTGCTGAACCAGAGAATTTACCGAACCACAGGAGGTCAATATTGTTTAGCAGCATGACCAACACTTCCATTTCTCTTTTGGCTCTAAGAAGACATTTAGAGGTAAAATAACAGCACAGAACACTGAGAGCCATGAATGGTAGCTGTAAACAAACATTAAGGGACCACGGGAAACTTGGCCACACCCATGATATGAGGACATCTGGCAAATTAAAATCATGTTGGACCATGGTTGCTGCCAGACCAGAGTGTGCCAGACTAGAGAGGTTCAACCTGTAGGATTTTTTTGCACTTTATGTACAGAGTTTGATTCAGGTTAACTAGTCTAAGTGGGGTTGCCACTTGTACTGTTTATTCAAGGATGGTCACCTACACCTGCTGAAGGCAAGTGTACAGTGTACCACACTCCCCCAAAGGGTTCAACTTTGGAAGGGCAGATTCAATTTGCATTTAGATTCCCTGGGATATCCTAAATCAATCAATATCCTGCCCAAGCCCAGTCCCTGACAGGCACTGCCCAATCTTGGGCAGCAGTGGATTCGCTGGTAGAACAAGACTTAAAGGCACATTCTGGTGCTGTGACTCCCATAGGTAAAATTTTCTTCCACCAAGGGGTTGTTAGTTACTGCCAGGGAATGAATCTGGCTGACAAAATGCACCTGGATAGCAAACAGATAATGCCTCAGAATGTTTTTGAGGTCACAGGTGCAAGTCTCATCTGATATAACTGTGTATCTCCATGGACTCCAATGAACTTTGGTGATTTACACCAACAAGTGAGTTGGTCGTAAGGTGTGTGTGTGTGTGTGTTTTGCCAGATATTACCTTTTCTTAATTTAGGACCTAGAAAAATCCAAATATGCAACTTTTATTGAAATAAGTAATATTTTTTAAAATAAAATTCTGACACAAAAGTGAATATTCTTTAAAAAGGACCACTGATGAATTCTTTCTGGAGTGAATGATCCATCTTGGCAAAGGCTTTTTGATATTGTGATAAATGTGAATGTCAAGCATTAAACAAACAAACAAAAAAAACCCCTAAAACTAAACTAGATTTGGCCAAACAGAATTTGTTGAACCAGAAGCTCCATTGATTGTGGCTCCCTCTTTAGTTTTTGAATAATTTGTTAACCTGTCCTGCTAGCTGTGAATGTTTTCCTTGTGTATGTAAATATTCACCAAACAAAGAATCTGGCCAAGCCTAAGCAAGTGTACATCGATAATGATAAAAAGAGGCGCTCATAGATGAACTGGAGTTTGGTGGTCTTGGCCATTTGTGCATCTTAGAAACTACCATATAATTTGGTATTTGTAGGGATCTGCTTGAATAAGTGTAGGATTAATCCAGATCATGAGTCATATGGGGAAGCAGGCACAGTCCTGCTAGTAGTGAGGCTCACAAGGCCTATGCACCAATTACATTTAACTTGAATCCCTATTTTGAGAATTTAAATGGGACAGAAGTGACTTTATGCGGTCCCACTACACACAAGAGAATGTCCTTCAGTAGATGGGTAGTTTTAGCCCTTACTGTTAGCTCCACATTTTCAAGAGTATTGTAGTCTCATATTTTTCCATTGTGAATTAGAGGACTAAAAATAGTCAGTTTGAATATTGATAAATAAATATCACAATTTAAAACAATTAGCAAATGACTCTTATAATTTAAACTACCCTTATAATAATGCCCAATGGGAAAAAAATCAAACCAAAACAAAATGCAGTAAGTTTTTAAGGTACTCTAACGGCATCCAAGCATCTCTGAATTTAGCCTTCCTAGTAATCCACAATTACTCCTTAGGTGGATGTGCATTGTAAAATACAACATTTATACAAATACTCAAAACTCTTGCAATCAATATGCAGCACAGATCTCTCCACTATAGCAGGGACATTATCTTGTATGGCACATGCCCAGTTACCAAGGCAACCAGCATCCTTCAACCAACTCTATTATTATGGCTATTACAGGCTTTTAGAATCTCTACTGCCCAAGCCATCACTCAGAGCCAGATGTGAGAAGAAAAGCAAAATATATAGAAAAATCTGCTTTATTGACAAACATTATTAGAAGCCAAAGGTAGCAAGGGAAATTAAATTCAATCAGCTAAGGGGAAACAACTCTTAATAAAGATTGTTATGTAAGTAAGACAAACGTAGCGACAGTTCATTGCAGACATTCAATTCTGAAGATGAATCATTGTCTCAGTGAATCTGATGGTGGAGAATGGTTATGGTACAAATTATACAATAGATAAAATTGTTCTGCAAATCTGTTGCATTCAAGTATTAATTTCTCAATACTGCAGATATCAAATGTACCTGTGAAAAAGGACTCAAGCAAGCTCTAAATGTATCAACAAAATGTATTTAGATTTTACCTTTTCACATTGTCTATTGAATTTTGAGAGTTTGGATGTGTTACTACCAAATCTATTATATGTACAATATAATCTTAATTTGATTAATATAAATTGTCCCAGAATACTTTGGGAAAGGCTTCTACATCAATAATTACCCAGGCTATTTTTGTATAATATATAAATATTTCCACATCAAAGCATTCCTACAACCTCATTATGCTCTATTCTGCTTAATACAATGTGTCCCTGAGCCACCAACAAGGGAATTTCAGGCAGAAAATAAGTAATCTAGTTTATTTAAACAACCCTTGCCAAATTGTCCAATAAGTTGCTAGCTAGTCAAAGTGAATCACATGCTGGGGAGGATAGGAGGGATGATGCTTTGAAGGCAGTGAGTGGTTTTGAGAGTTCTATGAAAAAGTCAGATACCCTTTATACTAGGAAATTTGTTCATTTCATACAAAAAATGTTTCTGAACTTGTGCAGATTACTCCTGATCCCCACTTACCCTTATACTGTGCTCAGCACTGTTTCAGAAACCATGGTTACACTGAAATAGTTTTGAACATAGTTTGTTCTTGAGTCTACTAGCCACTTTTAGTATCATTTGTCAGCAAGAGGCAAATTGCCTACTGTGAGCTGGAGTCAGCCTGCAGAGTTAACACCTCGTTGAGATCGATGGAACCACTCCATATCTCTCTCAAGACCCACTCTCTCCTATATGACCATAAAAAAAACAGGGAGGTTCCAGTGTATGGAGAGAATGGGGACAGGATTTTGAGAGCTTACATATGAGATGTGTAAGCATTGTGCTCCATATCAGTTTTCTGTGCATTCTTTGAATAGCTGCTGGGTAGTGGCTCCATTCCTGCAATATGACTTATTGTGTGCTCTGGTTGGAGTTACAATTTGGACCTTTTAGCAGCTCACAATTGCCTATTGTTTCAGGTTGGTTGGCTGCAGATACATGAAGACAACACTACTGAGGTCACATTTGAAAAGTTTTCTTTCCATTGCTTGGAGTCTTTGGACTTTCATCTAGAGGTTGATATGAAATTTTTCTGTGCGCCCTTGGCCACTGAGTTTGTTAAGCCCTGAGAAAAGGCAACAGAAAAATCACTTAATTTGATCACCAATAACATTAACATCATACCTTTGTGACCCAATTAACAGTAGGAATTCAGCTTGGTCTCTTTTGCTGCCCATATTTTTTGTGCATGCAGGCACCATTTCTGCATTGCAACTAAATTGAGGCCATCGTGTGAGCCATAGAAACTTAAAACATCTTTAAAGTTTGCATTGAAAGCTCATCCTTCAATTTAGGGCCAGATTCCAAACTTCTTACTCATTCCAAACTCCTAACAATCAACAGATTGTTCTTAAGTTACACTGATATAGTCCAGAGCAAAATTTGGCCTGGAATAAAAGTTAGGGTCATATTGTGCCTGACTCTTACATAAATCAACAATGACTCTTCTCAATCACTCCTACACAGCTAACATAAAAGTTGGATGAAATTGCATCCTCTGTGCCAGTGGGGATACTCAGAATGCTCCCTCTCTATGCTGCAGGGAGAGGAAGGTATTGCTAAGGGGATGGGGGAAGGTGGGAGAAAGCTTGGTCCTTCCCTCCTTCATATGAACCACTCAGTTAAGTCAGATGCCTGACTGCACAAAGGGGAATACACTAATAAACTGTACCCCTGCAAAGAGAAAATTATGGCTGGATAGTCTTTGTGGTTCAGAAGTGAACTAAAGAAGACTAGCCTATTAGTCACCCGTTACAGTGGTATGTGTGCTCTCTGAACAGTCAAGCCCTTAAGGAATCTGACCTTAGTAGGGTTGCCAGACAGTCCAGTATTTTAGCTTTCTATGTGGGAAACAAATTGAGAAAATATAAATGAGAAAATATAAATGCCCAGTATTTCCTAAATAAGATGTAATGTAGATTGTGATGTAATGTCAAGTGTGTCCAGTATTTTTGTTGAAACCATGTGGCAACCTTAGTAAAATATTGCTATTGTTCATTTAAAACATTAAAATGGCTTGATATACTACATAAATTGAGCATTATCAATAGAACTGGGTATTAAACAAAATTAGAATTCAGAGTATCTTAAACCTTTTTTACACTTTAAAGGAGCAACATATCAAATGAATAACACACACATACTATTTGAGAGTCCACTATCACTCTAGTTATATAAACAAATGATTTACATAATAAAATTTCATTTTAGCTTCCAGGGTTTTCTGGATTATAAATGTTTTCCCCAGCTGCACAATCCAAGTACCCCTTCTGGTCATATGGAATTATTTAAATTAAAAGCATTTATCTGTTTGGTTCTACCCCCACTGGTGTTTATAACATTTATTTGTATAGGAGGCGACAATGCCTCTGCATGATTTCAGTAATGCCTGTGCTGATCATCAGTGAAATAGTAGCAATCTGTGCCACTCCGCCTTACTGAATGCTTCCTTAGGTTTTCAATGTACTGTAAAGAAATTCTGGAAATGAGAAACATACCAAACAATGCCATCATGCTGTTGATGATACTTTGTTGTTAACCCTAACATGTTTACAACATCCAAGGTTGCAGTCTTGGCTTCACTATAAATATTAGAAAAGAAAATGAAGTCACTTGGTGGAAAAATGGGATTATAGGTGGTTGGGCTCAATGACCTCCTGAGGTCTCTTCCAACCCTATGATTCTATAAAATTTAAAAGACAGTAAGAGTCAGGTACCATTCCCCCTGTAGGCGGCATATCAGTTATGAGATTGATGGTCTACCCTACTTTGGCCAGAAAAAATCTAGTTAGCTAGTAACAGCCCCAAAATTCTGATTTGTAAGGAAATCTTAATACACCTCTCTGAGGTCTGAAGTATCAATTCTGAGTTTTAAGGACACTTAAATTGCAATAGAAATGTCACAATTTGAGACAGCACACAAAAATGATACACTTGAACAAGCATAAATGCAGAATACACATATCTGAAAAAGGGGTCAGCTGAGTCATTTTATTTAAACAAGAGAGATGTGTAAATTAATGGGAATTTTGCTTGCATGAGAAATGCAGGGTCAGCCTCCGTGATAGAAACACATATATTTCTATTTTCTCCCTTAAAAGTCACTAAGAGATGGAATGTAACAGACACGTGGTACCTACCTGAAAATGTATATTTATTTTTTAAAATTAAACTTCCAAAGCAAATAGGTTTCTGACATGTATTCTTGACTACTGAATCATACAAAAAGATGACAATTGCTTTTGTCACATTATTCTATGGAGCTTTATAATTAACTATTACATATAGACTGGGTATATGATGCAAAGGCAAAATATTACAATATAAAAATGAAATTAATATTGTATATTAAAAAATCTTCACTCCCCTATTAAGCCTGATTGTACCCTCAGCAATAGAATGATCCTTTTTTGGAAATAGGTCCATAAATTTAAATGGGCCATCAGAGCTAAAGATATATCATAAATCAAATCAATTTCCACAACTGTATTTTAGGCTATATTATTTTGATTATCATATTTTATGAAAATATTTAATTTAAAATATGGGAAAATCTGGCCAAGTTTTTAAACCTTTATTTTTTACATCACTTGTTAAAAACACAGCAAATATTATAATAAACACACTCATAAAACTGTGAGTAAAATTAAATATTTATTTGCATTTTGAAATGACTGAATTGTTTTTAATTCATTATTCAGCAACTGATACTTTTTTTGAGAAGTGATTCAATGCTTGAAAATGAATTCATAACAATAAACATGGAAAGGAGTCTCTTGCTTATTAAGGTTTAAATCTTAGTTAGATTATGAGGACCTAAATCTGATTTTATGTGGTGGATAACCCATACTTCAAGTCAGGCAGAAATATGGTTTTGACTTATTTACCCTATTTCCATGAACAATAGTTGCATATCTGAGTTTCTTAAGAGCAAGAAAAATATTCCACTTACCACATGCTGAACTGAATACAGTAAGTGGTTTAGCAACTAGTGTGCAACATTTTCTTTTTACCACAGAACCTACATCTTCTTTGCATCCCAGATTTCTAAATACATTTGATGGAGTTTGTATTGCTAAGTCATGTCTACGTCTAGACTGCAAGCCTCTTTCAAAAGAGGCTTTTTCGAAAGATACTTTTGAAAAAGCCTCTTTCGAAAAAAGTGTCTAGACTACAACCAGTACTTTTGAAAAAGCAAGCCACTTTTTCGAAAGAGAGCATCCAGACTGCCTGGATGATCTCTTTCGAAAAAGCACACTTTGCATTACATAGCACCTTTTTTCAAAAGAGCGCTTTTGAAAAAAGGCGTTCTTCCTTGTAAAACAAAGTTTTCCTCGGTCAAAAAAACTGCTGTGTTCTTTCGATTTACTTTCGAAAGAACACAGCAGCAGTGTAGATGCAGGGGAAGTTTTTTTGAAAAAAGGCTACTTTTTTCGGAAAAAAAACCCTGCAGTCTAGACACACTCCATGAGTGAACCAATATGAAAACAGAATTATAGCTAAAACCTGCAGTGTCTTCCTGTTAAAAGCTGATCACACTGGCAGTAAGAGACATTGGAACAGAAACAAAGAAATTCAGAATTTAAATTGTTTGACTATGTTGGGCTTGTTACTCTGCGTTACATCCAAAATATTGCCACTAAATCTAATGAAGTTACTCCAGCTATACCAGTGTTAAGAATATTTAATCCCTAACTTGCAGATTACACAATTACCACTGCCGATGCTCTCCGCATCTTCATTTTCACAAGCTTGTATATGTGCCTCAAGTCAAATAAATATTAAAATCATTACAAATTAATTTTATGTAATCACAAAATATCCCTACAAAATGCTAGGTTCTTGTAATCTCACATATTTAATTATTAACACTACTACTTACAAATCTATGTTTGCACTTCATAAATTCAAAAATACCACGGAGAAAAAAAAACCTTAAAAAATAATAATGATTTTCAGCACTAATAGATTCAGAACCAAATCCTGAAAGAAAACTTCCTCTAAAGTTAACAGAAGTTTTACATCAATAAGGCAAGTTGATTTGCTGCCTAATATAAGAAGACATCATAACTTTCGATTTATCTGAATAAAACACTTCTAAATTGTGGCTATACATTTTGTTCCTATACAGTGAATCAATAAAATCAACTAGAAGAAGTCTCATATTTTATGATGAAGTCCTTTAGAGTAAATATGGGAAAAAAGTAAAAGATGCCTTATGAACAGTAGTATCTAAATTCAGTATCTAAATTTATTCTGATTTACAGCCTAAAATAAAAATGGGAAACGAGCATAAAATTTGCTGCTTCTCATATCCTTTGCAGATTAAGATAATATTTTAGAGAGGAAATGGAACATAATATTTTAGTCAATTTGCCATATTTACTTTTGAAATGATTTGTGATAGCTGTCAGATATAACACAGATAGAGTAAATACTGATTTGCATAGTGTTTGTTTGGATTTGCACATACTGTAATATAATACCCAAGCTGCACATCTTGTGTACTATTATTACATGAGTACTATGATAAGACATTACTCCCTCATTTTCACTTTCTTAAACAATTGCCACAACTGACCTGGTTTTTCCAAAATGAATTCTGTCACAGTAATGAAAATGTTCATTGTCTTTCTCTGTTGGTCAAGGTGGAGCAACCATCTCATGTTCAAGAAGGTCATTATTGCACAATAGTCATCATGCTTTGATATAGTCTCTAAGTAGAAAGCATTCAGAAAAGGTTCTGAGATGCTTGGCTTTACATATTTTATATAACCAAATATGTCAGTGCATTACAGGACAACCATGTAAATGTCATTGGTGATCATTTAAAACTCAGTCAGAAGGCACTGATTTTTCACAAAGTCCAAACCCATATTTTGTTTTCAATGTGCAATGCAGGCACAAGCAAGAAGATGCATCACATGTAGCAAATCCTGAGAGGAGGATGAAAAGAAATTGCCATGGAATATTATCAAATCAGGATTCTCTTGAACAATACAGTTCTACTACTCATTCATATCTGAGTTATTCTAAAATAGGTCTACAGCTCATGAAAATTTGTCACTGCATGCAAGATGGGTGCAGAAAGACTAATGGGATTTATTTAGAAATGTACCTGGCACCAATAACTGGTGAGTGCCTACTGTTTGTACATTCAATTATAAAGCTTCTATTCCCCTTGCTTGTTAACAATTCCTGTGCCCAGTCACTACTCATCTGTCCTTAATACAGCTGTCTCTACAGGGGTGAACTACAGAAGTTGACTGGCCTGCTGATGTAACACATCTATGTCTAAAGTAAATAGCTTTATCTCACTAATTCAGCTCAACACCAGTTCTTGAGATTAGCCTGTCCGTAATCATTGTCATTGGTTTGTTTTGAAATGTAGTTCCAGAAATCCATGATATTCACCAAATTTGTTGGTTGTCTTTAAAAATCAAAGAGCAATCACCATGACAGTGCTCATAAGAGAGGGCTTCATTCTTTAACTACTTCCAATCCCTGATAAAGAACCAACAGCAACATGAAGATAACCTCTTTTTCTGGTCTTTCAGCATGTACAATACTTGTATTGAGATAACATGGAATTTATACATGCATAGGCACAAATAAAATAAATTTTTTCCACATTTATTAAGAACAGTTCACTTAAGAAAGTTGATAGATGAATTTCAGAATTATTTCAAACTTAAATACAATTAATTATTAAGATAAAAGAGTGCATATAAATCGATTTAAATATTATTTATCGTATACTTATAGAACTCTCCAAGTAAAAATACCCAAGCTGGTCTATAAAAAGCAGCCTATCCAGTCATTACTCAAATGACATGTCTTTTCTCTTAAAACCCCTGGTTTAGGTTTTAAACGTGGTATCAAATATTGTGCTAAAAATTCTACCACGTTACCTTATGAAAAATATATCATTTTCTTATAAAGAATTAAAGAACGATTCCCTCACGGAAGAGGTTTACTATAATCAGAATTACAATTTTCACAGAACGATGAACTCAGAATTTAAGATTATAAACTGAGTTTCATTATGTCTAAGGAGAATTCTCATGAATTAATATAACTATCTGAAGTTCAACTATTTTAATTAGTTAAGAGTGTAAAGCTATCAACACATAAAACTAACATTGCAGTTATCATCAGATTATACCCAGCTACAGTTATGGCTAATATTTTTACTTTATTGGTAATTTGAGGTGTGGGGAAAAGCTTTCAAAATATATTTGTGCTTAATTATCAACATTTGCCAACCTGCGTGCCTAAACTTAGGTATCCAAATTCATATTTTGATACATAAATAAAATTGGTCTGATTTTCAAAGTGCTGAACTTCCAAAAATCCAAGTGAAGTCAGTATGAACGGAATATGCTTAGCACCTTTAAAATCAAGTCACCTATTTAGCAGCACCAGCTTTAAAAATATTGGTCATTGTCTCCATTTCTACACACATTCTCCCCATTTGAAGTTTTATCAATTAAGTCCTTAAATTCTAAGATCAGGATCAGGCCATTGCTGCTTCATGTCCCACCCTGGCTTCCAAATTGGAATGTCTTTTTTGCTGGAACTCATGAGTGTTATTCACTGGAATTTGCCGTGCAGGTCAGGCAATATCCTGAAGGTAAGGGGGAATTTTAAGATATGCATATCAAATCTTATTACTGTTCTTTAATGAGAATTAATCAAATGAAGGATGTGATGATGCCATTATGACATCATCTACTTAGGGATTTAAAAATCATCATTTCTTGGAAATTGAACCTGTCCAATAGAGACAAAGAAAGCGGTGGAAGATGGTAAGATCTGCTCCATTCGCTATAGGATAAATTAATTATTTCCTTCAACTGTGAAGTTCTGAAAAACAAGGCATATGGTAGATTAATTCTACCTGTTGTTTCAAATAATGATATACCTATTTTTCCTAAAACTTAAATCAGTCCAACTGCTTTCATATTATATGAGCCATTTGAAGAAAAATGAATTACAGATTTGTTCCTTTCCTGGTATTTTCTTTCGGGGTTTTTGGCAATTTCCAAACATTTAATGCCCCAAACCCTTTTTCCCACAGATGAACAACATCTGCTTTGAAGGAAAAAGCTTACAAACAGTACACAAAGCTAATCTAATTTTTTAAAAGAGAAAAACATCTAAAGTCACGCAGCCCTAAGTCCAATAGCAGAAATGTAGAAATTACACTAGCAATATTCACTCCAATAAAATTAACTAGAAACATCCATTCTATAAGATTCTGATATCTGTAGAAATTCTATTAAATGTCTTTCTCCCTTAAATGAAGAAAAAAAATCTTTGTCTGTGAAAATAAATTTGTTATGCTATTTCTGGTGGCTATTTCTGGGCATCCAAAAGGGTTAGATGCCCGGAATCTATGACTGACCTGATTATCTTTAAAGTCCACTAATCTCTAGTGCGAATATAGATTTTTAAAAGTTCTAATGCAGCAAAGCAAAAAGATAAATTAATTGAAATTACAATTCTAGGAAATGCATTAATAAGCTATAAATACTAAGCTCTCTGTATTTTTTCAAATTGGTATTGTGTGTTTTAATTCTAGACCAAAAGTGAAGCTCAATCATGTTGATTTAAAATGTTATTTTATCCTCTGAGGAAAAAAAATCTAAGATGACACTGAGAAAATGTAATAGCAGATTATCTAGAGTTTCATTGGATGAGGATTGCATGTTTTCCAAATGCAAATGATTCAGATAATATCCAAAGAATGGTCAACTTACTCTTGAAAAACCTATGCCCTTCATTATTGTTCAATTAATTTCTTTATAAAACCATGTAATGTTGTAGTTTGTTAAGCAGATCAAAACAAAGATTCTGTTAATTTTTGAAAACAGAAATGAAAGATTATAGTTCACCTATTTTTGGCCAGGAAATGTTTCATACATAACAAAGGACTGACAATATGCAAGTTATATTTAATATACATGAAAACATCCATAGAGATATAATTTTAAATAGAAATTTAATTTCCAACACTTTCACTGTACTTATAAGTAAACTGAGACACTTGAGTTGATTGTCTAATGTCAGAAAAGAGTGAAGTTCATCAACATAGTCAGCTAAATGAACAATTTCTCTTCAAAATTCAGATTCAGACTGCTACTTCTATGTCAACCAAAGCCATTCCCATATCGTTCCATTTGAAATTTATGTCTTCACAGAGTATTTCTCACATCTCTATATATTGTTTTGAGAAAAATATTCCAACCACAATATCTATGTCTCCAACACCCCATCACCATCCTCTCAAACAATAAAGAAACAAGTTAAGCAAAAATAAATGATGGTGAAGAGCATCAGAACAAGTGAACTATCATGTTCATTAAATAAAAGTGATATAAACAGTAGCTCTTTAATGTACGAGTCTGATTGAATGATTTTAGTCATTCAAGTTAACGTTTGTTTCATATTGACTTATTTTGATCTCTTCATCCTGACTACTTCAATAGAACAGAAAAATGTCAAGTTAACAAGAAGTCAGTGGGTATCTTAGTGAACAGCAAAATGAGGAACAGAGAGAACTGATTTTGTTCTTGCTAGGGGCTTCAGAGTGCCTCTACCTAATTACAGGTAAAATCAGAATAGGCTGGAGTTAAACACCTTCAAGCACTGACCCTCTGGGAAGAAAACTGGGAACAGGAATGACTTTACACTGGCATTAAGCAAATTCTTGTTCATTGACCTTCATTACCAAAGCTCTTGGTATCAAGGAGCATGTCAAGCATTCTGTGTCACTGTTGATAACATTGTACAGGAAAACAACATGACAAGGTGCAAATAGGGAGAAAAAAGGAAATCTCCAGCAAACAGCTCGGCAAGAGGACAAAGCTCTGTGTTAACAATGCTGCACATCAGCGTAATAGATGTTTGGTGGTTTGTTTTCATTCACATAATAAATATTCTGTGTGTGTGCAGCAAAGGTAGATAACTTTACATCTGTAACTTGATCATTTCAATGAGGCAATAGTCCTCTAAGACGTGATAAGAAGATAATTAAAGCTAAGATATAATTAAAGCTACTAACAGGGTCACGGCGTTTCAATTCCACCTTAGCTGCCTTCAGTTTCAAGTCGCCAAGTATCTTAGATTCTCTTTTTGCAACTGCCCGCAACTGGCTATTGCCGCCCAGGAGCGTGTCCGGGATGGAGCTGCCAGCGCTAGCGAGCGTGCTCTTCCCAGACGCGAAAAGAAGCGGGGCTGCAGAGTTAGTTCGCGGCCGAAACGCCACATTTAGCCAAAGCCCGGAGGTCGCGGGGCCCCATCCCGCTCTCCGAGCGGCTCCGGCAAGTCCCGACGTGCGCGGCCGGGCGGCTCCCGCAGCGCTGCCGCCGCTGGCTCGGAGCAGGGGCCGGCGGCTCCCTGGGGGCGCTACCCCCGAGATCGAGCCGCAAGGGGCCCGCCCGCCCCGACCCGCCACACGCGCCCCGGGGAGCACCTACCTGCCGCTGCCGGGGAGGCGCCGGAGCCCGCTCGCCGCTCGCCCGCTCCCTGGGAACCCGGCGCCGCGACTCCAGCGCCTGCTCCAGCGCCCGCCCCGCGCAGCCCACCCGGGGGGGCCGGGCC
The DNA here is from genome assembly GCF_052426305.1 of Pelodiscus sinensis. Classification (NCBI taxonomy): domain Eukaryota; kingdom Metazoa; phylum Chordata; order Testudines; family Trionychidae; genus Pelodiscus; species Pelodiscus sinensis. The sequence goes on along the minus strand of NC_143062.1, from coordinate 14,799,389 downwards.
GAGCGGCCCCGCCCCCACAGCCTGGCCCTACACCTGCAGCGGGGGGGGGGGGGCGTCACTCGCAGCCGGGCCGCGGGGGGGCAGGCGTGCTGGGCTTGTGCCTGCAGGACTGGGGGCGGGAATACACCGGGGGGAGCTGAGACTGGAGGGGGGCGCAGGACTGGGGGGCGGGAATACACGGGGGGGGGAGCTGAGACTGGAGGGGGGGCAGGACTGGGGGGCGGGAATACACGGGGGGGGGGGGGCTGAGACTGGAGGGGGGGCAGGACTGGGGGGCGGGAATACACGGGGGGGGAGCTGAGACTGGAGGGGGGGCAGGACTGGGGGGCGGGAATACACGGGGGGAGCTGAGACTGGAGGGGGGCAGGACTGGGGGGCGGGAATACACGGGGGGAGCTGAGACTGGAGGGGGGGCAGGACTGGGGGGCGGGAATACACGGGGGGGGAGCTGAGACTGGAGGGGGGGCAGGACTGGGGGGCGGGAATACACGGGGGGGGAGCTGAGACTGGAGGGGGGCAGGACTGGGGGGCGGGAATACACGGGGGGGGAGCTGAGACTGGAGGGGGGCAGGACTGGGGGGCGGGAATACACGGGGGGAGCTGAGACTGGAGGGGGGGCAGGACTGGGGAGCGGGAATACACGGGAGGGGAGCTGAGACTGGAGGGGGGGCAGGACTGGGGAGCGGGAATACACCGGGGGAGCTGAGACTGGAGGGGGGCGCAGGAGGCGGCCAGAGGAGCGGAGCGAGCCCTTGGGGGATGCGAGGGCAGAGAAGCCGCACTGGGAAGGTGCGGCCCAAGGGTCTGGCGGGGAAGGGCGGGAGGAGAAGCGGAACTAAGGGGGGACACTGCCCCTGGCCAGGTGGGAAGGAGGCTCAGCTGCGAAAAAATGAGGAGTAACATTAGTTCGGACTAAGGGCTTTAGTCCGAACTAACGCGTCCCGGCACGCACTTCCTGGTTCGAATCAGCTGTGATTTGAACTAGCGCGCATGTTAATGGAGCGCGGGATATTTAAATCCCCGCTTCATTAACTACTTCGGTTGTCTCCATTTGCATCCCTAGTTCGAACTAGGGATGCAGTGTAGACGTACCCAGAGAGTAGCAAAATACACACCCTGGACTTGAGAAAAGCGGACTTTGACTCCCTCAGAGAACTGATGGGCAGGATTCGTAGGATGCTAACATGAAAGGAAAAGAAGTCCAGGAAAGCTGGCAGTATTTTAAAGAAGCCTTATTAAAGGCACAGGAGGAAACCATCCCGCTGTGCAGTAAGAAAAACAAATATGGTAGGCGACCAGATTGGCTTACTGGGAACATCCTTGGTGAGCTTAAACACAAAGGAAGCTTACAAGAAGTGGAAACTTGGACAGGTGACTAGGGAAGAGTATAAATACATTGCTCAAGAATGCAGGGGAGTTATCAGGAAGGCGAAAGCACAATTGTAATTGCAGCTAACAAGGGATGTGAAGGGTAACAAGAAAGGTTTCTACAGGCATGTTAGCAATAAGAGGGGGTACGTCTACACTACAGCGCTAGTTCGAACTAACTTAGTTCGAATTAGTTAATTCGAACTAAGCTAGTTCGAACTAGCGCATCTAGAACTAAAAACTAGTTCGAACTAGCGTTTTGCTAGTTCGAACTAGCGCGTCCACACTGATTGGACGCAGGGGGGCATTTAAGGGCAGCTGAAACCGGTTCTGGCAGGGCATCAGGTCAGCAGTTGCTTTGTGTGGCTGCTGTCTGAGGCTATCTGAGGCTCGTGCTTAAAGGGACCCCCCCTGGACAGCCGGTTCTCAGCTTTTCCTGCTTGCTTGCCAACCTCGCCGAGGGACAGCAAAGCGTCGGTCTCTGTGCCCGTCTGTGTCGGTGCTTCCCTTCGGGGGGGCCGCCGCAGGTGGCAACATGGAGCCACGGCTCGCCCTGCACCTTCTGGTGCACGTTCTGGACTTGCTGCTGCAAGCCTGCCAGCAATGGCTCGAGGCTGCCTGGCACCACCTGGGGAACGTCAGCCCCCTGCCTCTCCGCCTGGCCGCCCTGGGGGCCGTGGAGGAGCCGCGGCGGCGCCCCGGCACCGGCGTGCCCCGCCGCATCTGGCGTCTGGACACCAGCAGCGACTGGTGGGACCGCATCGTCCTGGAGCGCTGGGACGACCGACAGTGGACCCAGAACTTTAGGATGAGGAGGGACACCTTCCTGGAGCTCTGCGAGTGGCTCGCCCCTGCCCTGCAAAGAAGGGACACTCGCATGAGGCCCGCCATCCCCCTCCAGAAGCGGGTGGCCATCGCCCTCTGGAAGCTCTCCACGCCGGACAGCTACCGATCCGTCGGGAACCAGTTCGGCGTGGGGAGATCCACTGTCGGAGCAGTGCTCATGCAGGTACGGCGCTCGTCGGCCACCGAGCCGGGGGGGAGGGGGGCTGCGAGGAGGGGATGGGCCGCCCCAGGGACAAAGGGGGGGGCGGGAGGAGGCGAAAGCGCCCCGCACCGGAGGGGTCGGGCTGTCCCGGCCGTACTACACGCCGCCAGGGGGGTTGCTTCCGGGAGTGGGGCGCGGGGCACTGCCAGGGCACGCACGCTCCCAGCCACCCGGGCGCCCCACTGATTGACGCTTTGCTGTGTCTCTCTCCGCAGGTGGTCAAGGCCATCAACCGGGTGCTGCTCCGCAGGGTGGTCCGCCTCGCCAACCCGGATGCCGTCATCCGGGGATTCGGCGCCCTCGGCTTCCCCAACTGCGGGGGGGCCATCGACGGGACGCACATCCCCATCCGTGCCCCGGAACACCAGGCGTCCCGGTACGTGAACCGCAAGGGGTACTTCTCCGTCATCCTGCAGGCCGTATGTGACCACCGGGGACAGTTGACGGACATAAATGTGGGCTGGTCCGGCAAAGCACACGACGCCCGGGTGTACCGGAACTCCTCCGTGTGCCAGCGGCTGCAGGACGGGACCTTCTTCCCCGACCGCCACATCAGGGTCGGGGACGTGGACATGCCCGTCTGCCTGGTGGGGGATGCCGCCTACCCACTGCAGCCCTGGCTCATGAAGCCCTACACGGGACACCTCAATCCCTCCCGCCAGGCCTTCAATAACAGGCTGAGCAGGGCCCGCATCGTGGTGGAGGGGGCCTTCGGGCGACTGAAAGCCCGCTTTCGATGCCTCCTCACCCGTCTGGACCTGGCCGAGCACAACATCCCTCCCGTGGTGGCGGCATGTTGTGTGCTCCACAATTTGTGTGAGCGGAAGGGGGAGGCTTTCTTGCCAGCCTGGATGGCTGAGGCTGACCGCATGGCTGGACACTACGGTCAGCCCCGCACCGCCGCCGTCCGGGAAGCCCAGCGGGGGGCCATCCGGATCCGGGAAGCCCTGCGGGAGAGCTTCCAGGTGGAGGAGGAGAAGGACTGACCTCTCCCTGCATGCCCCACCGGGGCCTTCTTCCACCCTACCCCCCCCTTCCCCTTTCCCCTCCCTACCTACTGTCAAATAAAGACACCTGTTTTTCCAACAAAAACGTCTGTTTATTTCACAGAACTGGGGTGGGGGAGGGAGGAATGAAGGTGGGAGAAGGGAGGGGGAAACCTGGGACGAGGGAGCTGGAAGGGGAGGGGAGGGAAGGGAGGAAGGGAAAGGAAAGCTCAGGGGTGGGAGTCTGGGTGCCTCTCCCGTCTCGCCACACTGCGGGTCCGGGGGCGTCGGTGGGGAATGGTTGTGGAGGGGGGGGCAGAGAGGACAGGGGGTGTGGAGGAAGCAGGAGCGGAAGCAGGAGGAGCAGGAGGAGCAGGGGGAGCAAGAGGGGGAGCAAGAGGGGGAGCAGGGGGAGCAAGAGGGGGAGCAAGAGGGGGAGCAGGGGGAGCAAGAGGGGGAGCAAGAGGGGGAGCAGGGGGAGGAGGAAATGGAAAGCGGTCTAGCAGGCTCTGGAGGTGGCCTCGCAGGGCACGGCCCTGCTCCTCCAGGGCCTCCAGACTCCTCTGGCGCAGCCTGAGGTCCTCCTGGACCCAGTGGTCCTGGAGACGGAGCTGTCGGTCCAGGAACCGGAGATGCCGCCTCTGGTAGTCCTCCTGGTTCCTGGCTGTCCTGCTTGCCCGGGCGCGGGCGGCTGCTGCAGGCGGGGTGGTGCGCCCTGCAGTCCCCGGTGCTGCAGCTGTGGTGCAAGAAGACCAGCGGTCAATTACCCCAGGGGCCCAGGTGTGTGAAACCCAGCTCCCCTCTGCAAGGCCAGGGCCCCTGCAGGATCCCCAGCTGCTGCTCCGTAGTGGGCAAGGCCCAGGCGCACGGTCCCGGGGCTCCCTCTCGCCCCAGCCCCCCGTACACATAAGGGGAACACGAGGGTACTCACAGGTGGATGCCTCCCCGGCCTCTGACGATGCAGGCGAGCGGCTCTGTGGGGTGCCTCGGGGGTCCCGGGTCCTGGGAAGGCTGGCAGCAGGCTCCTGGCTCTCAGAGCCCTCTTCCTCCTCCTCGGTGTCCAGGAGCGGTCCCTCTGCCCCGGGGTCAATCACGTCCCGGGGGGCAGGGACGGCATGAGGCCCCAGGATGCGGTCCAGGGCATGGAAGTGGGGGCAGGCCTCCGGGTCAGCCCCTGGCAGGCAGGCCCGGGAGTAGGACTGCCGCAAGTCTTTAATCTTGCAGCGCACCTGCTCCCGGCTGCGCTGGTGGCCCCTGGCGGCCAGGCTGGCAGCCATGCGTCCATAGACGGCCGCGTTCCGGTGGCTAGTGCGGAGATCGTGGACATTTGAGGCTTCCCCCCAAACCTCGATGAGGTCCACGATCTCCGCACTTGACCAGGCGGGCGCCCGCCTTTTGCGCCCCCGGGCAGGCTCCCGGGAGCCGCCAGGCTGGTCGTGGGGAGCAGTGGAGGGCTGGGAGCCCTCGGATGGCTGGCTCATAGTGTGGCAGGTGCAGGCTGTGCAGGCACGGGTGCTTGCAGCCTTGCAACTGGCACAAAGTGAGTAGCCAGCCCGTGGCCCTTTAAGGGCTCCGGGGCCGGGAGGGGGGCAATAGAGTTTCCCTGGTGTTGGCCAGAGTGGCCACCAGGGAAACCTGGGAAGCCTTAGCCTCCCACTAGTTCGAACTAAAGGGCTACACAGCCCTTAGTTCGAACTAGCTAGTTCGAACTAGGCGTTAGTCCTCGTAAAATGAGGTTTACCTAGTTCGAACTAAGCGCTCCGTTAGTTCGAATTAAGTTCGAACTAACGGAGCGCTAGTGTAGCGCATAGGAAAGTTAGTTCGAACTAACGTCCGTTAGTTCGAACTAACTTTCTAGTGTAGACATACCCAGGGTGATCAGAGAGGCTGTGGGGCCCTTACCGGATAAGGGAGGTAAACTAGTGACAGATGATGTGAGGGAGTTGGCAAATGTCATTGTGGCGCCTTTGGCCATTATCTTTGAAAACTCATGGGGATCGGGAGACATTCTGGTTGATTGGAAAAAGGCAAATGCAGTGCCCATCTTTAAAAAAGAGAAGACAGACAATCCAAGGAACTACAGACCAGTCAGCCTTACCTCAGTCCCCGGAAAAATCATGGCGGGGAATCCATTTTGAGGCACTTGGAAGAGGAGAAAGTGATCAGGAATAGTCAACATGGATTCCTGAAGGGCAAGTCATGCCTGATGAATCTGATTAGCTTCTATGATGCGGTAACTGGCTCTGTGGATATGGGAAAGTCAGTGGATGTGATATACCTTGACTTTAGCAAAGCTTTTAATTCAGTGTCCCTCAATATTCTTGCCAGCAAGTTAAGGGAATATGGATTGGATAAATGGGCTGTAAGACGGATAGAAAGCTGGCTAGATTGTTGGGCCCAATAGGTAGTGATCAACGGCTCGATGTCAGGTTGGCAGTTGGTTTCTAGCAGAGTGCCCCAAGGATCGGTTCTAGGACCAGTTTTGTTCAACATCTTTATTAATGACCTGGATGGGGGATGGATTGCATACTAAGCTAGGGAGAGAGGTAGATATATTGGAGGGTAGGGATAGAGTCCAGAGTGACCTAGACAGATTAGATGATTGGTCCAAAAGAAATTTTATGAGGTTCAACAAGGACAAGTTCAGAGTCCTTCACTTGGGACAGAAGAATCCCAAGAATTGTTACAGGCTGGGGACCGACGGGCTAAGTAGTAGTTCTGCAGAAAAGGACCTGCGGATTACAGTGGATGAGAAGCTGGATATTGGTCAACAGTGTGCCCTTGTAGCCAAGAAGGCTAATGGCATATTAGGTTGCATTAGGAGGAGCATTGGCAGCAGATCCAGAGAAGTGATTATTCCCCTTTATTCGGCTTTGGTAAGGCCACATCTGGAGTATTGTTTCCATTCTGGGCCCCCCACTATAGAAAGGATGTGGACGCTTTGGAGAGGGCCCAGAACTGGACACAATACTCCAGATGTGGCCTTACCAGTGCCGAATAAATGGGAATAACATGACCTATGTGGAGAGGCTGAGGGATTTGGGTTTGTTTAGTCTGCAGAAGCGAAGAGTGAGGGGAGATTTGATAGCAGCCTTCAGCTTCCTGAAGGGAGTTTCCAAAGAGGATGGAGAACAGCTGCTCACAGTAGTGAGGGATGGCAGAACAAGGAGCAATGCTGTCAAGTTACAGTGGGAGAGGTCGAGGTTGGTTATTAGGAAAAACTATTTCCCTAGGAGGGTGGTGAAGCACTGGAATGGGTTACCTAGGGAGGTGGTGGAATCTCCATCCCTAGAGGTTTTTAAGTCTTGGCTTGACAAAGCCCAGGGGCTGTGTCTACATTGGCAAGATTTTGTGCAAAAGCGGCCACTTTTACGCAAAAACTTGCCACCTGTCTACACTGGCCGTGAGTTTTTGCACAAGAACACTGACGTTCTAATGTAAGAAATCAGTGCTTCTTGCGCAAATACTCTAACGCTCCTGCTCAGGAATAAGCCCTCTTGTGCAAGTGTTCTTGCGCAAGAGGCCAGTGGAGACAGGCAGCCAAGACATTTTGCGCAAAAGCAATCTAAACGGAAAAAAGCTCTGGTGGCCGTTTGGATGCTCCATACCTGGAGGCAGCTCCAGACTTCCTGGTAAACTGAGCCCCCTTAAAGGCAGACGCAGCCTGCAGAGGCCACAAGGAAGAAGCCTTTTTTTGCTGCTTCTGTCCAGAGCTCTGCCACGCGGCTCCTGCTGTCCCCAACAGCCACCAGAGCAGGATGGCAGCTCCAGGGGGGGAACAGCCACCCGCACCCCCAGCACAGGAGACCCCAAGGGGCTGAAAATGAAGGGCCCCATCCTGGTCCACAAGGGAGCTGGAGGCCCTCCTGGACCTGTGAGAGGAGGAGGAGGCCCTCCACGACACCCGCTCCCGTCGCCGCAATGCGGAGATCTTTGACTGCATGGCCCAGGCGCTCTCACACCAGGGACATCCAGCCCAAACCCTCAAGCAGGTCCAGGCTAAGGTGAAAGAGCTGCGCCTGGGCTATGTCCGGGCCAGTGAGGGCCAGGGGGCAGGAGCCAACAGCTGCCCCCACTACCAGCAGCTCCACCGGATCCTGGGCCAGGCAGCACCCCATGGACCGTCCGTCCCTGTGGACACCTGCAGGCGCATCCCCGTCACCAGGACCAGTGAGGTGGGGGAGGAAGATGAACCAGCCAGCAGGTCAGAGGATGAAGGCAGCACTGCAACCCTCCAGGCGGAGGCCCCCTCCGGCAGCCCCGATGTCTCCCATGTGTCCTCGGAGGCCGGGGAAGGATCCACGGGTGAGTGTTGCACTTTGCACTCACAAGGATGGGGGGAGAGCCAGGCACCCAGAAGGGGGAGGGGGAGAGTGCGTCACTCAGGCCACGTGAGCTGCACGCTGTGTAGCATTAGCAGTACGCAGCACGTGCAGCCATGGGCAGCCTGGTGACCGAGCGGCATGTGGCCACGGCAGGCAGCTCCAGGGCACGCCTGGGACCGTGCTGCTCACACACATCCAACTGGACCAGGGGGGAAGGGTGGATGCTGGCTAGAACCAGCCAGGGCCCCAGGGGCTCAGGCCAGAGCCCGCACCTCTGCAAGGGTGCAGCACACAGAACGGCACACTGCCCCATGTCTGGCTGTGCGGCACAGTCAACTGCTCCTGGGAAAACTGCAGCGTCACAGCCCTGTGAGCGTGGCCCCCACCGAGCCCCTCGCCTGCTTCCGGTGCCTTGGCTGGCCCCCTGAGGGAAGTCCCCACTGTGGCCACACATGTCCCTGAGCTACCGTGTGTGAGGACTAGCGGGAGGGGAAGGGGGGAAGTGCTCAGGCCAGCCCTAGGGCCACCTGAGTTTTGGAGCAAGGATTGGACACTCCCCAGTCACTTTCCTGGTTCCGTCCAGGAGACATCCCACGTGATGGGGATCTGAGAGCCCAGACCATGTCTGCCATATGTGCTCCGAGGCAATGGGTGGGGATTCATCTCGCTCCCTGTCAAACACCATTGATTAGCCCAAAGCCTCACAGCCTCCACCAGCAGGGAGTTCCATAGGTTAACACAACACAAGTGCCCTCCCATCCCCCAAGGGGCCAGGACACAGACATGGTTACAATACATGGAGGAGGACCCTACTCTAGGGGTGGTCCTGTATGCAAACTTACAACACGAGGAGAAGGGGGTAACCGAGTGGGTCCAAGCCACACTACTGTGGTGTCACCTGGGCTCGGGGCAGGAGGGCATGGGGTGTGGGGACAGTGGCTGGGCTGCCTGCCTGACCCATCCTTTCCTCTGTTTCCTGAAGCGGGACCAAGCAGAAGCAGGGGACCCTCCAGCCCTGCGGCAGTGGCAGCGGCACCCCCAGCCACCCAACCACCAAGCCAGCGGGTCCGGCTGCGGGACCAGCTCCTTCGGCGGCACATGCAGGCTGTCCAACGGGTGGAGGCAGCCATCATACGCTGGGTGGAGGCGGACCTGCAGTGGTGCCAGGAGGCCTGGGGCCCCTTCCAGGCCCAGTGTGTGCACATGGCAGATGCCATTTCCCACACTACGCACATTGGCCATGCCATACATTATGGCATGGGCTTGCTCCATGCACCTGCCATCTCTCCCATAGCAATGCCCGTGCCCCCTCCTCTCCTGCCCCTCCTGCTCCTGCAATGGCCCCTCCTACTCCTGCCCCTCCTGCCCACCTCCCTGTGCTGCCTGCCCCCATGTGCAGGTCCATCCCCGCAGAAGCAGTCGCAGGGGCCACCCCTCCCAGCAGCAGCTCCTCCCCCTCCCAGCAGTAGCTCCTTCCCCCCAGTTAAGAGCCTCCACACCCTCCCACCCAAGATCTCCCCCCTCCCCATTGTAAATAAAAAGTTCAAATGTTGTGTTCCAAAAAAACCTGTGTTGTTGTTTATTGGGAGGTAAGGGGAAGGGAGGAGGTAAGGGTTGGGAATGGGAGGGAGATGTCAAGGGAGACAGAGGCGACCCTACTATGGGGCCTGGGAGAACATCTCCGTCAAGGCCTCCCGGATGCACACCCCATAGTGTTGTGCCTAGAGGATGGCAGCTGTGCGGGGCTGTTCATAGGCCTGGCCCTCGCCTGCCATCCATGCCGGGAGGAAGGCCTCCCCACTCCACTCCGCTCCACAAGATTGTGGAGCACGCAGCACGCGGCCACTACCTCTGGGACATTCCACTCACCCATCTCGAGACGGGTGAGCAAACAATGGAACCGGGCTTTCAGACACCTGAAGGCGCACTCCACTTGGTTGCGGGCCCGGATGAGGCGGTTGTTGAACCGGGCCTGGTTGTGGTAGGTGTGGGTTAGGCCGCGTCCCCCATAACACATGTGGGCACGGGCACGTCCCCGACAGTAAATTCCCACCGGGGGAAGTAAGCGTCCACCTGCAGCCTGCCAAACAGACCAGAGTTGCGTAGGATGCGGGCGTCACGTGCCCTGCAGGACCAGCCCGCATAAATGTCCAGGAAGCAGCCACAGTGGTCCAAGTAGGCCTGGAGTACAATTGAGAAATACCCCTTTCTGTTTATAAAATGGGCCGCTCGATACTCCGGGGCATGGACGGGGATGTGGATTGCATCCAGGGCTCCCCCGCAGTTGGGAAACCCGAGGGCAGTGCAGCCGGCCAGCGTAGCCTCCACATCGCGCAGACGGATGACTCTCTGGTCATTGATGGTATGGACAACCTGCAGAAGGGTGCAGAGAAACACAGGGGAACACATGACATAAAGCAGGGTGAGTCCATGTTCCCTTGGGGTCCCCCCCCCGTGATGCCCTTTGTCCTCACACACACACACGCACCAGGGCCCCCTTGCCCCACTTCCCCCCCCCACCAGCAGGCCTGTGCAAGGGAGGGACGGCCCAAACCCCTGGGTGACCCAGCCTGGAGTCCTGCCTGCCCCTGGGCATGGAGTGCAGCACCCTCCCCCTCCTCCCATTCCCCCAGGACTTACCTGCATGATGACGGCACCGACGGTCGATCTGCCCACCCCGAACTGGTGTGCCACCGATTGGTAGCTGTCCGGGGTGGCCAGTTTCCACAGCGCGAAGGCGACCCTCTTGTCCACGAGGATGGGTTCCCGTAGCCGGGTGGTGATTCTCTGGAGCGTGGGGGCAAGCCAGGCACACAGCTCCAGGAACGTCTGCTTTCGCATGCAAAAGTTCCAGAGCCATTGCTGGTCGTCCCATTGCCCCAGGACCAGCCGGCCCCACCAGTCAGAACGTGTGTCCAGTCTCCACAAGGACCTCTCCACGGTGGGGTGGGGATGGCACAGGAATGCCATGGCCTCCCTGGTGAGGGAGTCCAGAGCGACCTGCGTCTTGAGGTCCTGGACGAGGAGTGCAGCAACCTGGAGCAGCAGCTGCAGGCAATCCAAAATGGCCGGAGGGGGCCAGAGCAGGCACGAGGCCTCCCCTGGCTCCATGGCACAAGAAACAAGCTGAGCTACAGAAATGAGCCAAAGGCACTAAAAGGCAGAAGGCAGTCGTGTCCAAAAAGGCAGAGGGCAACCACAACTAGAACTGCTACGGCTGTCAGTCCCTGCAAGAGGTCCTATAGCTCGCAGCAGGAGAGAAACGGCTGTCCGGGGAGATCCCTTTAAGCATGTGTCTCAAAGGAGCTCCAGCCCCCGCCCCCGGAAAGGGCTGGTGCACTTTTGCCCTCTTCAAAATGGTTCCGGGCTTCTGCTTTTGCGTAAAAGTGTCCTGCCAATGTAGACGCACTTTTGCGCAAAAGCGCATCATTCTTACAATGAGTCCCGGACCAATATAGACGCTCTCTTGTGCAAATACTTTTAACGCAAAAACTCTCGCGTTAAAAGTATTTCCGCAAAATCATGCCAGTGTAGATGTGGCCTGGCAGTGTTGATTTATTTGAGATTGGTTCTGCCTTGGGTGGGGGCTGGACTTGATGACCTCCTGAGGTTTCTTCCAGCTCAATGATTCGATGATAAACATCTATCAGGGTATGTCTACAATACCCCCCTAGTTCGAACAAGGGTGGTTAATGTAGTCATACGGAGTTGCAAATGAAGCCCAGGATTTGAATTTCCCGGGCTTCATTTGCATAAAGCCGGCCGGTGCCATTTTTAAATGCCGGCTAGTTCAGACCCCGTGCCGCGCGGCTACACGCAGCATGGGGTCCGACCTAGCCGGCATTTAAAAATGGCGCCGGCCGGCTTTATGCAAATGAAGCCCAGGAATTCAAATCCCGGGCTTCATTTGCAACTCCGTATGACTACATTACACCCCCCTAGTTCGAACTAAGGGGGGTAGTGTAGACATACCCCCAGGGGTGGTTTAGATCAGGGTTTCCCAAGCTATGGGTCACCATTACATTTCAAACGGGTCACCCAGTGTCTTCCCAGGTGGTGCTCTTAAGGAGTCTTTCACATATTTGAAAAGGTCCCCGCTGACCAGCCTTTCACCTGAAGGAGCCATTCATCTGAAGTGGTACTCAACTTAACTGGTTTAACAACCTTCAGGCAGCTAAACCAATCAATTGAATTGAATATCGTTTCAGTGACTCAGAGCAGAGTAGGGCCAGGGTCTCCAACCTTTCTAAACAGGAGATCACTTATTGAATGTAGGTGCAATCCAGGATCTGCCTCCTTCCTTCCCCTTCTCTGAGACCCTGCTCTTCTCACTCTGTCCTCCCATTTCCCCTCCCTTTCACCAGGGAGGGGCAGAGGGTTGGGCTCTGGTCTGGGGCTAAGGGATTTGGGGTGTGAGGGGCTCTGAGCTGAGCCTGGGGCAGGGAGTGGGGGTGTTGGAGGGGTTCCGGCTCTGTAAGGGAGTTTGAGTCAGGGAGCTCAGGGCTAGGGCAGGGGCTTGGAGTGTAGAGAGGGGTACATCACTGGGGTAGGGGTTTGGAGCTGGCTCCAGCTGGACACTGTTTACCACAGGTGACTTCTGTGTGGTGATGGGAAGGGGGGAGCGGGGGGGGGGGCGCTAAGGCAGGCTCATCCCTGCCCTGGCCCTGCACCACTCTCGAGAGCAGCCAGCAAACTCCTTCCGCCCCAGCCCCTGTCGTCCCCCTCTGCCCATTCTATGGAGACAGAACCCAGGGTGGGAGGGGGGCACCCTGACATCAGCACCCTCCTCTCCCGTCCCTGCTCTGTACCACAATCAGGAGGCTCCTGGGGGGTGGGGGGAACCTCCCGGGCAGGAGGGGCACAGCAGTGGGGGGGAGGGGCAGCTGAAGTACCTGCACTCGACAGCCTCTTGCTCAAACCAGTCAGGATCCCCTGTCAGAGGCTCCAAGATCTGCCGGTAGGTCCTGATCCACTGGTTGGCGGCCACTGGAGTAAGGAAATATCCCTGGACATGGGCAGAGCTGGCCCAAGGTACGGGCCAAGCGGGCTACTGCCCGGGGCGCCCCATTGTAGGGGCTCTGCGCAGGGCTACTGGGCCAGGCAAGGGTGGCACCGGGCATGCCTGGGGGCGGGGCCATGCATGCGCCCAGCGCCCGGGGCAGAGCCACGTATGCACCGCATGCCCGGGGCGGCAGCAACGCACTCCCAGAGCCCAGAGTGCACAAATGGCTCGGGCCAGCCCTGGACATGGGGGAAAGAAATGAGAATGCTAGGGAATGCAGAGCAGAAGCTGTGCCCAGCTCAGGTGGGGTGGAGGTGGGAGGGGGGCCAGGTGTCCGGTTGAGAGGTTTCCAGCTATCCTGGCCGGGGTTCCTGTAGCTGGCATTGGCTGGCCAGGGCAGAGTCCTGGCTAGCTTGCAGCCATGGGGGGCTGGGATAGGGCCTGGGACTGTGTTCGGGAGCCTGGGTGGGGAGAGGTTGGGACTGTGCGGGGGGGGGGGGGGTGCCACAATAATTCTGAGGATACAACTGTTAGCAAAGCAAATGCAAACTCAACCATCCCATTAATTTAAGTGCAGGTGAAACTGTTTGATAAAATTCTAAATTGTACTTGTTTTTTTGAATAATGTGTATTATGTTTCTAATATTTTTGTAACACCTGTGAGACTCCCTGGCCCAGAGTGTGTGACTCCCAGAGTGTGACTACCTGGGTACGTCTTCACTAGCTCAGTAGTTCGAGCTAGGTAGGGTAATGAAGGCAAGCGGAGTTGCAAATGAAGCTCGGATTTTAAATATCCTGGCCTTCATTTGCATATTCCCAGGTGCCGCCATTTTTAAATCCCCCTTAGTCTGAACTCCATGCCCGCGGCTACATGTGGCAGGGAGTAGGTAGTTCAAATTAAAGATCCTAATTCGAACTACCTACTCCATGCTGCGTGTAGCCGCGGGCACGGAGTTTGGACTAAGAGGGATTTAAAAATGGCGGCGCCTGGGAACATGCAAATGAAGCCCGGGATATTTAAATCCCGGGCTTCATTTGCAACTCCGCTTGCCTTCATTACCCTACCTAGCTCGAACTACTGAGCTAGTGTAGACGTGCCCCCTCTCTCTGACTGTGACTCCCAGCCCCTCAAGCCCCGAGTGTGACTCTCAGTCCCCTGAGTGAGTGTGCCCCCCGGCCCCTAACTGTGAGACTTCCAGTCCCTGAGTGTGACCCCTCCAGCCTCTGAGTGTGGGGTTTAAGCCAGGGTGGGGGAGCAGTTTGGGGATAAGTGTCTTTTACCCACCACAACTCAAATAAATGTAGCGTTATTATTCTATTGTTAATGTATTTTCAGTTTTTCTATGAAATAACTACTATAAACAGGAGGAGGCACAATTTTATATTCTTGCCTCAGGTGCAAAATTAGCTAGTTACAGCACTGTTCCCCCCACCCCCGTTTTTGAATTGCCTTGGGTCACCAAGTCTTCCTGAATTGTCAGAATGGGTCCCCATCTGGGAAAGGCTTGGAACCGCTGATCTAGATGATACAGGGTCCTGCCATGAGGGCAGGGGACTGGACTTGAGCTCTCGAGGTCCCTTCCAGTTCTAGTGCTCTATGATTCTAGGCAATTGGGCTAGACATGGAGAAAGGGTCTAGGACAGGGGTGGGAAATCATTTTTAATGAGGGGGGCATGCCATGATTTTGGAAAGTGGACAAGGACCACACAGTTCCATGATATTAATGGAACAGGTGCTGGGTCTGGGATGGAGGTTGGGTGCAGAAGGAAGCTTGGGGTAGGGGACTGGGGTGTAGGAGGGCATGTGGGGCCTGGGAGGGAGTTTGGGTGAAAGATGCAGCTGTGACCTGGGGCACTGGACTGGGGTGCAGCAGAGAATACAGGTTTTGGGTTGTGACCTAGGGGAGGAAGGGGTTGTGACCTGGGTCAAGGGATTGGGGTGCAGGGGTGTGGGTTGTGACCTTAAGGTAGACAGGGACTGTGATCTGGGGCAGAGGACTGGGGTGCAGAAGTTTGAATTATGACCTAAGGCAGGGGAGCTGTGACCTGGGACAGAAGATTGGAGTGCAGGGTCTAAGAGGGGGCATGGGTTCAGGAAGGAGGCAGAAGATTTGCCTTATGTAGGATAGAGGGGTAGGAATGGGGGGGAGGAGCAAAAGTTTGGGGGAAGGGAGGAGTTGGGGTGCCAGAGGCAGGTTCTGGCTGGGAGACTTACTTGGATGATTCCCGGCCAGCAGCCCAGCATGTTTCTCAAGCAGCCTGCCTGCCTGCCCTGCCCCCGCACAGGTTGGAGAGGCCATGTGCATCTGTGAATAGCTGTGAGTATGAGAGGAGTAGTGCTTTGCATACTGCCAACCAGCCAATGGGATTTGCTGGATGGTGGGGGCAGCGCATTAAGCCTCTCCCCCAGCAGTGAAATACAAACATCCCGCAACTGCTTTTCTGAGTGGCATGCAGTTGGGGGGGGGCGAGGGGAGAGCAGGGAGTCTGCCTCGGGCTCATCCTGTGTCCATGGGCCTGATCTGGTGGCGTGGTGGGCCACATCCAGCCCGCAAGCTTAATTTTGCTCAGCTCTGGTCTAGAATCAGGTTCTCTATTTCCCAGAAATAATAATATGGCAAAAGTTATAAAAATTAGAGGCAGTAGACCGCAACTAAAATATTAATGTCATCTGAGACCCACATAGACAGGAAAAAATTAGACTTATAATAAAACAATTCAAATATTACTCAACATAAACACTTATAATTAATGAGCAACAATATTAAATTCAGTTAACATATTTACTACATCAAACCTCATACGGAAGTCACTGGTGATTCTGAGCAGTCTGTCAGCCCATGCATTTGTGTATCATAATTCAGCAATTTTATGAGATCAACTCTATGTTCCCTAGTACAGATATAAATACCAGTGTTTATATTGCTGTTTGAATATATTTGAAACACTGGATGTGTCTAGACTACAGGATTTTGTCTACAAAAGTAGCCTTTTGTCAACAAAACTATATCTGTGTCTACACTTACAGCTGCAGTCTGTCGACAGAATGCAGCAGTTTTTTTGACAGTGGTAAACCTCATTTTACGAGGAAGAACGCCTTTGTTGACAGAGATCTGTAGACAAAAGGGCTATGTCTACATTGGCCCCTATTCCGTAATTGAAAGTAGGAATAAGAGATCCTCCGGAAAAGAGCTTATTTTCCGGAGGATTGCGTCCAGACTGGCGCTTTTCTCCGGCTTATCTACAAGCCGGAAAAAAGCGGCAGCCATGAAAATGCAAATGCCGCAGGGGATATTTAAATCCCCCCCCGGATTTGCCTATTCCTAAGTGCTACATTAGCATCCCTATTATGGAATAGGGGCCAATGTAGATGTAGCCAAGGTGTGTGTGGATGCAGGGAGCCAGTTCTGACGACAAAAAAAGCCTCCAGGAAGAAGCCCTGGTGGACAGTCTAGCTTTTATAGGTACAGCACCTCTATGGTTCCTGGCCGCAGCCTCTTAAAGGCACAGACAAGCAGACAGGCCTTGTTGTCCGGCAGCTAGCCAGAGAACCTGTGACAGCGATGTCCTAGCCTTAAGGTCCCCCTGGCCCTTCTCGGACAGAGATGAGAACCCACCCAGTGGCACGGAAAGGAGGGCATCAGCCTTGTCAGGCCAGAAATAAAAAACCTCTTCGAGCTCTGGTCCCAGGAATAAGCCCTGCAGGCCCTGCAAACACACCACAGAAATGAGGACATTTATGAGCACCTGTCCCAGGTCCTGGCCACCAAAGGGCATCACCCGCGCACCATGGCACAAGTCAGGGCCAAGGTATAGGACCTGCAGCAGGGATATGCCAGGGTCCGGGACCAGAGCTCCCACTCCAGAGCAGCCCCCAAGCAACTCCCCTTACTACGAGGAGTTGGAGCAGATCCTGGATTGTGGGGAAGCCCAGACTCCACTGCATGTGGTGGAGTCCGGGTTCATAGACTCATAGACTTTAAGGTCAGAAGGGACCATTATGATCATCTAGTCTGACCCCCTGCACAGTGCAGGCCACAGAATCTCACCCACCCACTCCTGGAATAATCATCTCCCCTATATCTCAGATATTGAAGCCTTCAAATACTTTGAAGACCCCAAGATGCAGAGAATCCTCCAGCTGTGATCTGTACCCCATGCTACAGAGGAAGGCGAAAAACCTCCAGGGCCTCTGCCAATCTACCCTGGAGGAAAATTCCTTCCCGACCCCAAATATGGCGATCAGCTAAACCCTGAGCATGTGGGGAAGACTCACCAGCCAGACACCCAGAAAGTTCTCTATAGTAACTCCTTTGACCTATTTCCCACTGAT
Organism: Pelodiscus sinensis; assembly: GCF_052426305.1. Lineage (NCBI taxonomy): Eukaryota > Metazoa > Chordata > Testudines > Trionychidae > Pelodiscus > Pelodiscus sinensis. The sequence goes on along the minus strand of NC_143062.1, from coordinate 14,782,327 downwards.
AATGAATGGTCAATTAGTTACCAAGATCATGTTATCTCATCAAACCATCCCCTTCATAAACCCATCGGCTGCGTCTAGACTGGCAAGTTTTTCCGCAAAAGTGACCACTTTTGCGCAAAAACTTGCCAGCTGTCTACACTGGCTGCTTGATTTTGCACAAAAGCACTGACATTCTACTGTCTGAAATCAGTGCTTCTTGTGCAAATGCTTTGACGTTCCTGTTCGGGCAAAAGCCCTTTTCCGGAAATGTTTTTGTGCAAGAGGGCCCGTATAGACAGCTAAAAACTGTTTTGTGCAAAAAAGCCCCGATGGCGAAAATGACGATCGGGGCTTTCTTGCACAAAACCGTGTCTAGATTGGCATGGACGCTTTTCCACAAAAAGTGCTTTTACGGAAAAGCATCCGTGCCAATCTAAACGCTCTTTTCCGAAAATGCTTTTAACGGACTTTTCCGTTAAAAGCATTTCCGGAAAATCATGCCAGTCTGGACGTAGCCATCTAGTTTAATCTTGAAGCCAGATAGATCTTATGCCCCCACTACTTCCCTTGGAAGGCCGTTCCAGAACCTCACTCCTCTAATGTTACCCCACCACATCATGGACCAACCCCTCCTGAGGGAGGAAGACCAGGAAGGAGAAGTGGGAGAGCTACATCAGAAGGAGGAAGAGGAGGAGGAGGAGGAGGAGGAGGCAGCAGGGACCCAGACTCTAGAGACCTCCGTGGACATCGGGGAGAGAACATCAGGTGAGCGCTTTGCGAGGTCAGCACACAAGGGTGGGTTGGCAGTGCGGGGGGCCAGCTAGCCCCATTGCCACTGTGGGGCCCCTGTGAGGCTCTCAGGCCACTGCCCAACTCACGCGTGGTGTCACGTGTAACACCCCTGAGTCTCCTGTCCAAAGGAGAGCCCCTGACAGCCACGGCATGCCCTCGGGGACAGCAGGGGTGCACACAGACATTGATTGTCTCCTCCTCTTTTCCTCCACAGCTGGACCTTCTACCCAACAGGGGAGCACCACACCCGCCCCGCCCCCATCCCGGACCTGTGGCACCTGCAGTCACTGGTGGGTCTACAAAGACCTGCTGAAGGAGCATGCAGTGGGCCTGCAGGACCTCAACAGGACCCTTCAGCAGAGGACGGAGGCAGAGGCCGAGTGACACAACAGGCTGCTGGATGAGCTGGTCCAGCAGTGCACTGACATCTGTGCCCCTATGGGGGAGGTCCTAGACTTGCCTGCCCCTGCTCCTCCAGCCCCCCCCCCCGCTTCCTCCCCAGTTCCCTGTCATGATCATGAGGGTTAGCCAGCAGCCTGGAGACTAAGGGTATGTCTACACTACCCCCCTAGTTCGAACTAACTTAATTAGCTGGAGCGTGGAGCTGCTGTCTCAGGCTAGCCAAGGGCTGTGCTTAAAGGGACCCGACCCCCACCCCGGAAAGACAGTTCTCAGGGGTTCCCTGCTCGCTTGTCTACCTCGATGAGGGACAGCAAAGCAGTCCTGGCTTGCAGTGCCCTAAGTGCCCACACTCGGCACATCACAGCACTCGGCACGAACTAGATAGCTACACGCGGCACGAACTAGATAGTTCGGACTAGGCTTCCCAGTCCGAACTACCTGTACTCCTCATTCCACGAAGCCTAGTCCGAACTACCTAGTTCGTGCCGCGTGTAGCCGTGGGCACGGAGTCCGCATTAGCGGATATTTAAAAATAGCGGCGCCCGGCAACATGCAAATGAAGCCTGGGAAATTCAAATCCCGGGCTTCATTTGCAAGTTCGTATGACTACATTAACCACCCTAGTTCGAACTAGGGTGGTAGTGTAGACATACCCTATGAAAGTTAATTCAAACTAACGGCTGTTAGTTCGAATTAACTTTGTAGTGTAGACATACCCTAAGGGATTAACTACACATAGACAGGTGGAGTGGCCAATAGAAACGTAGGTAGGCATTTCAAACTGGGACAAAGGAATTTTGGTTTTTTCCCTCTTTTGTTCTGACAGCAGATCCCATACCCAACCCGTAAAACAATAAAACGGATTTATCTAAACTTTACCCTACTTACAGAAAGTGAAAAATTGTTCCTTGGTGAGAGAGGGTATGTCTACACTACCCTCCTATTTTGAAATAGGAGGGTAATGTAGGCATACCGCAATTGCAAATGAAGCCCGGGATTTGAATTTCCCGGGCTTCATTTGCATAAGCGGGGTGCCGCCATTTTTAAATCCCCACTCGTTCAAACCCCGTGCCGCGCGACTTCACGCGGCACGAACTAGGTAGTTCGAACTAGGCTTCCTAGTTCGAACTACTGTTACTCCTCGTACTGTTTCTTCTTGTGCAAAAACTTGCTGGGTGTCTACACTGCATGTGCGTTCTTGTGCAAGTAAATTTATAGTACAGCGTTGGAAAACAGGGCTTCTTCTGGAAAAATTATTCCTTTCCCCATGAGGAATAAGACCTCTTGCGCAAGAGGGCAGTGTAGACAGGCAACATGAATTTCTTGCACAAGAAACCCCTAAGGCTAAAATGGCCAACAGTTTTCTTGCGCAAGAGAGCGTCCACACTGCCATAGACACTCTTGTGCAAAAGTACATCTCTTGTGCAGAAGCACATGCCAGTGTAGATGCGTTGTCGTGGAAGACTTTTTGCGCAAGAACTCTTCCGCAAAACAGTTCTTGCACAAGAAGCTGCCAGTGTAGACGTAGCCATATTAGTATAAACTGACATTTCTCCCTTGACTTCAATGCAGTTGTGCCAGTTTTCACTAACAGAGAATTTGGCCCTTTTGTCTCCTTAAAGGGATAATACAACATAGAGGGAAGCATTTGCTATCTGACATACCCAATGATCTCTAAATTCAGTTTGAGACCTGTCTACCTGGTTGATTTAATCAATCCTTTGAATTGCTACTGAAATCAAATGGATATGGACAAAAACATGTTGACACCACTTCCACAACAAATTTCTCTTTCTCTTCCCCCACCTTCCTCCAGTAGATGTATTGAGTAAGCTGTGGAATGTAAACATATAAATATAGACACTAATTCACTATTATTCACTGGAGGTGCTTATAGACTACCAGTTTTGCCTGTTTGGTTTTCCCTTTGATATTTACATACCCTCTGCTTCTTGTTTCCCACCCCCTTCAATTTTTTTTCCTTCCCCCGTCTCCCCTATTTATTTTGAGTCTGGACATCCTAAACTCAAAAGTCCAGTCATCTGAAGAAGTGGGTTTTGCTCACGAAAGCTCATAATACCATCTACATGTTTTGTTAGTCTATAAAGTACTACCAGACTATTTGTTGTTTTTTAAGTTTATCCTGTATAGACTAACTTGGCTACCCCCTGAAGCTTCTTCTGATGAGATTATCTTGATTGGATCATCTCATCTTAAGTAGTAGGTTTTGGCCACAAAAGCTCATGATACTATACATGTATTTTTGTTAATCACTAAGGTGCCACAAGACTACTTGCTTTTTTTAAAATTCATATAGTAAATGGTGATATATAAACACCTCTCTGATGTTTAGGCACACATTTCAATTGCTTGCTTAATTTCATATTGAAGAATAAGCAGAATAGAGGCGTCATGTTTGAGGTACTCATAAAATGTGCTTATTTTGGCAGTTTGGAGAAAGACAAAGCTGATACAGCTATAGAATAAAATCAGCTTTCCCAAAGATTGGCACAAGCAGGACATTGTCTGAAATGATCCAACTTGACTCATCTTGGAAAAAAACCCTGTAAGACAGATATCCTCAAATTCTCTTGGTGAAATCTTGTTACTAGTTACTATCCTCCACTCATTGCAAATGGATCATTGGGAAGGTAACACTGACAACATTTTTTTTTAAATATATATAGCTACTTCACAAATAGCTTTGGTGTAGTTAATGAAATTCAGTCACAGAGCAGAACATTTGGCTTTCAGATCAGATTTTTTTTACAAGAAAGTATCAAAATATTTTATGAGTGACATATCACAACTTATGCATTTGTTGATGCAGATGCCTTATTAATAGAGTTAGTTGGGAATTTTTTCAATGATACATTTTGGGAAAATCATGATTTGTGGAAACTTTTTGCGAAAATAGTCAGATTTCATGGAAAGAAATTTTGAAATTGTGAAAATGCCAGTTTTAATATTTTAAATTAATTTTTGATTGTGTGGTTCAGAACAATATTTTACTTAAACTTTTTAATTGGTAAAAATATACATCTAAACTGATCAGATGGGTCCAATTACAATTTTTTTTAAATGTAGGCTTTGTGAAATTTTTCAAGATTTCAACTTTTTGTCCTGAAGCAAGATACTATTTTTTTCTAAATTTAATTAGCTGTAAAAAAAAATCCTGATCAGTTCTAAGTAGGAAGGCCTCCTGTGTGGGGACTATCTTGAAGCAGAAGCATACAGCAGAGTATGAATAAGAGAAGAATATCTGTTTGTACAGAGCAGGGCCGTAACAAGGGCAAAGCACGTGCCTCGGGCACACAGCCGAGAGGGTGCAGTCCTGCAGCTGTGCACCACGTCCGGGGTTTCAGGAAGTGCACGGGCTTCACTTCTCCTTCTCAAACAGCTGGTGCACTCCTAAAATGACAGGTCTGTGGTGTGCCGGTGACTTCTTTCCCCTGCTGTCTTCCTGCGTGGGGTAAGGGGAGTAGGAATCCTGGGACCGCGGAAGCTCCAACTACTCAGGCAGCATGTGGCTGCCGAGGGGAACAAGGTGCACGCTGCCTGAGCAGTAGGAGCTTGCGCGATACCAGGATTCCTACTCCCCCCCTGCCCTCCCTGTGCACGCACAGGTAGGTGTCGTGTGGTTTGATTTATTTTAGATCCAAAGAAAACCAGTACACTTCAGGGCTACTTAACCTCTTCGGGTATGTCTACACTACAGCGCTAAATCGAACTAACTTATTTTGAATTAGTTAATTCGAACTAAGCTAATTTGAATTAGCGCATCTAGACTTAAAAACTAGTTTGAATTAGCGTTTTGCTAATTCGAACTAGTGCGTCCACACTGATTGACGCTGGGGCGCACTTAAGGGCAGCTGAAACCGGTTCCGGCAGGGCATCAGGTCAGTAGTTGCTTTGTGTGGCTGCTGTCTGAGGCTATCTGAGGCTCGTGCTTAAAGGGACCCCCCTGGACAGCCGGTTCTCAGCTTTTCCGCTTGCTTGCCTACCTCGCCGAGGGACAGCAAAGCGTTTTTCTCTGCACCTGTCTGTGTCAGTGCTTCCCTTTGGGGATGCCACTGCAGTTGGCAACATGGAGCCAGAACTTGCCCTGGGCTTCCTGGTGCAGTTTTTGGACTTGCTACTGCAAGCTTGCCAGCAATGGCTGGAGGCTGCCTGGCACCATCTGGTGCACGTCAGCTCCCTATCTCTACGCCTGGCCTCCCTGGGGGCTGTGGAGGATCTGCAGCAGCGTCCGGATGCCAGCGTGCCCTGCCGCATCTGGCGTCTGGACACCAGCAGCGACTGGTGGGACCGCATCATCCTGGAGCGCTGGAGAGACAGACTGTGGATCCAGAACTTCAGGATGAAGAGGGACACCTTCCTGGAGCTCTGCGAGTGGCTCGCCTCTGCTCTGCGGCAACGGGACACTCGCATGAGGCCCGCCATTCCCCTCCAGAAGCGTGTGGCCATCGCCCTCTGGAAGCTCTCCACGCCGGACAGCTACCGATCCATCGGGAACCAGTTCGGCGTGGGGAGATCCACCATGAGCGCTGCTCATGCAGGTACGGCACTCACTGGCCACTGGGCCGGGGGGGAGGGGGACTGCAAGGAGGGGATGGGCCGCCCCAGGGAAAATGGGGGGGGGAGAAGAGACAAAAGTGCCCTGCACCGGAGGGGTCGGTCTGTCCCGGCCGTACTACACGCCACCCGGGGGGTTGCTTCCGGGAGTGGGGCGTCGGGCAGTGCCAGGGCACGAACACTCCCAGCCACCCGGGCGCCCCAGTGATTCGCGCTTTGCTGTGTCCCTCTGTAGGGGGTCAAGGCCATCAACTGGGTGCTGCTCCGCAGGGTGGTCCTCCTTGCCGACCCGGACAATGTCATTCAGGGGTTCGGCGCCCTGGGCTTCCCCAACTGCAGGGGGGCCATCGACGGGACGCACATCCTCATCAGTGCCCCGGAGCACTAGGCCTCCCAGTACATCAACCGAAAGGGGTACTTCTCCGTGGTCCTGCAGGCCGTATGTGACCACCAGGGCCAGTTCACTGACATTAATGTGGGCTGGTCCGGCAAGGCACACGAGGCACGGGTGTACCGGAACTCCTCCGTGTGCCAGAGGCTGCAGGCCGGGACCCTCTTCCCTGACTGCCACGTCAGGGTTGGGGCGTGTGCCTGGTGGGGGACACGGTCTACCCCCTGCAGCCCTGGCTCATGAAGCCGTACACGGGGCACCTCAACCCCTCCCACCAGGCCTTCAATGCCAGGCTCACCAGGGCCCACATCGTGGTGGAGGGGGCCTTTGGATGATTGAAAGCACGATTTAGGTGACTCCTCACCCGCCTCAACCTCGCCGAGCACAATATCCCTCCCGTGGTGGCAGCATGTTGTGTGCTGCACAATTTGTGCGAGAGGAAGGAGGAGGCTTTCCTGCCAGCCTGGATGGCTGAGGCTGAGCGCATGGCTGGCCACTATGCTCAGCCCCGTACCACCGCTGTCCGGGAAGCCCAGCTTGGGGGTCGTCCGGATCCGGGAAGCCCTGTGGGAGAGCTTCTAGGTGGAGGAGGAGGACTGAATTCTCCCTGCATGCCCCACTGGGGCCTTCTTCCACCCTCCCCACCTTCCCCTCTCTAACTTCCCTTCATAATGTCAAATAAAGACACCTGTTTTGCCAACAAAAATCTCATTTTTATTTTACATAACTGGGGTGCGGGGAGGGAGGAGTGAGGGTGGCAGAGGGGAGGGGAAACCTGGGAGGAGGGAGCTAGAAGGGGGAGGAAGGGGAGGAAGGGAAGGGAAAGCTCAGGCTTGGGGATCCTGCTGGCTCTCCCGTCTTGCAGCACTGCAGGTGCGGAGGTGTCGGGGGGAGTGAGTGTGGAGAGTGGGGCAGGAGGGATGGGGGTGTGGAGGAAGCAGGAGGGGGAGCAGGAGTGGGAGGAGGAGTGAGAGCTGGGATGGCCGCAGGGGCCGGAGCAGGAGGAGGCAGGAACCTGTCCACCAAGGTCTGGTGGTGGCCTCTGAGGGCACAGCCCTGCTCCTCCAGCGCCTCCAAACTCCGCTGCCACAGCCGCAGCCGCAGATCCTCCCGGACCCAGTGGTCCTGGGTGCGGAGCTGGTGCTCTAGGAGCCACAGGTGCAGCCGCTGGTACTCCTCCTGGTTCCTGGTGCACCTGCTGGCCCAGGTACGGGTGGCTGTTTCAGGCGGGGTGGTGCGCCCTGCAGTCCCAGGTGCTGCGGCTGTGGTGAAATAAGAGCAGCGGTCAGTTCTCCCTGGGGACAAGGGGGTGAAACCCAGCCCCCCTCTGCAAGGCCAAGGCCCCTGCATGATACCCAGCTGCTGCTCCATGGCGGGCAAGGCCCAGGCGCACGGTCCCTGGGCTCCCTCTCCTCCCACCCCCTGTACACATAAGGGGAGCATGATGGTACTCACATGTGGAGCCCTCCCTGGCCTCGGATGACACAGGTGATGTGCTCTGTGGGGTGCCTCGGGGGTCCTGGGTCCTGGGCAGGCTCCTTGCAGGCTTCTGGCTCTCGGCGTCCTGGCTCTCCTCCTCCTCGGTGTCAGGGACGGGGCCCTCTGCCCTGGGGTCGTGAGCCCCCAGGATGTGGTCCAGGGCCTCAAAGTGGGGGCAGGCCTCCGGGTCGGCCCCTGGCTGGCAGGCCTGGGAGTAGGACTGCCGCAGGTCCTTAATTTTGCAGTGGACCTGCTCCCGGGTCCGCATGTGGCCTCTGGTGGCCAGGCTGGCAGCTATGCGGCTGTAGACAGCTGCGTTCCTGTGGCTAGTGCAGAGATCGTGGACATTGGAGGCCTCCCCCCAAACCTCGATGAGGTCCACGATCTCCGCACCTGACCAGGCGGGCGCTCACCTGTTGTGGACCTGGGCAGGCTCCTGGAAGCCGCCAGCCTGGTCCCGGGAAGAGGGGGAGGGCTGGGCGGCAGTGGGTGGCTGCCTCGAGCCATGCCAGGTGCAGGGTCTGCTGGCTAGGTGCTGGCAGGCTTGCAACTGGCACGGGTACTGTAGCCAGACCGTACCCCTTTAAGAGCTCCGGGGCCGGGAGGGGGGCAGACGAGTTTCCCTGGTGGTGCCCAGAGTGGCCACCAGGGAAAGCTGGGGTGGGCTAGCCTCCCACTAGTTCGAATTAAGTGGCTACACAGCCCTTACTAATGTCTGTTAGTTCGCATTAACTTTGTAGTGTAGATATACCCTTTCTTCTTTATTGCAAGCTTTAAGGAGTTATTAGAGTTGTTTAAGTTTACAAGCCTTAAGAACAATTACTATACAAATTAAACCTTAAATACTATAAGAACATAAGAACGGCCGTATTGGGTCAGACCAAAGGTCCATCCAGCCCAGTATCCTGTCTACTGACAGTGGCCAATGCCAGGTGCCCCAGAGAGAGTGAATCGAACAGGTAATGATCAAGCGATCTCTCTCCTGCCATCCATCTCCACCCTCTGACACACAGAGGCCGGAGACACCATTCCTTACCCATACTGGCTAATAGCCATTTATGGACTTAACCTCCATGAATTTATCTAATTCGCTTTTAAAGCCCGTTATAGTCCTAACCTTCACAACCTCCTCAGGCAAGGAGTTCCACAGATTGACTATGCTCTGTGTAAAGAAGAATTTCCTTTTATTTGTTTTAAAGCTGCTGCCCATTAGTTTCATTTGGTTGCCCCTAGTTCTTATATTATGAGAACAAGTTTTCCTTATTCACTTTCTCCACACCACTCATGATTTTACAGACCTCTATCATATCCCCCCTCAGTCTCCTCTTTTCCAAGCTGAAAAGTCCCAGTCTCTTTAATCTCTCCTCATATGGGACCTGTTCCAAACCCCAATCATTTTAGTTGCCCTTCTCTGAACCTTTTCTAATGCCAGTATATCTTTTTTGAGATGAGGAGACCACATCTCTATGCAGTATTCAAGATGTGGGCATACCATGGATTTATATAAGGGCAATAAAATATTCAACTCCGCCGTTGCCTGGTCCCAAGTCCAGGATGTGAAAGGAGGAGGGTTGTACATCGGGCTAGCAACCCACTATGTAAAAAACTCTTGCTACAGAAACGTCAATGAAAACTTTAAAAAGCCATCAAAGGGTTGATCAGCTGAGGATCGAGGCAGCAATGCCTAGCATGACAAGCAGAGATGAAAGCCGAAAGGAAGTTTCTGCTCCGATACAGTCCCTAGCGAGACCCAAGCAACAAGTGAGAGTGGCAGCATGGAACGTAAGAACCATGTACGAGACTGGGAAAACAGCACAGGTGGTGAGAGAAATGTCCAGGTACAAGATCAGTATTTTGGGCATTAGTGAAATGAGATGGACTGACTCAGGGATGATAACACTTGGTTCAGGGGAGACTGTCTGTTACTCTGGAAGGTCAGATGGACAGCATCAAGAAGGGGTTGGCATCATCATGGATATTCAGGCTAAGAAGAGCCTTCTGGGATGGGAACCAGTCAACTCTCATATCATCAGAGCAAGATTCTTTTCCAGCTATGCCAAAACCACCATTATTCAATGCTATGCATTCACCGAACAAGCTACATAGGAGGAGAAGAACTTATTCTATTGCAACCTGTAAGAGCAGATAGACAAGACACCTCACCACGACGTTTTGATCGTAATGGGGGATCTGAATGCAAAAGTCGGATCGGATAATGAAGGCTATGAATCCTGCATGGGCCCAGAGGGTGTCGGCGAAAGAAACGATAATGGACAGCATTTTGTAGATTTGTGCCTGGAGAATGGTCTGGTGATAGGAGGCACTGTCTTTCAACATAAGACAATACATAAGTTGATCTGGATATCTCCAGATAGAAGGACTTGTAACCAGATTGATCACATTGCTATCAACCAGAAGTGAAGAAGATCCATGAGAGATGTCCGAGCGCTGAGAAGAGCAGATGCCAACAGCGATCATCATCTTCTTCTTTGCAAGCTGCAGCTCAAGCTAAAACGGCTGAAAAGGACAGACAGAAAGACTGGTGGCCAGCTCTTTGACTCCAGTAGACTAAAACATCCAACAGTGAAGATCCAGTTCACTCTAGAGCTGTCCAACAGATTCAGCCTGCTCGAAGACCTGATAGCAGATGATATTAATATCCACTGTGAGGAGATCCAGAAGGTATACCAGGAAACCAGCAAGATTGTACTGGGGTACAAGAAGAAACAGAGAAGGGAGTAGATTTCAGATGCTACATGGCAGCTCATTGAGAACGGAAAGGCGGTTAAACAGCGCACACTTGCAGGCAGTGATGAAGATAAAATAACAGCTGTATAGGTCTACAGGGACCTAAACATTGGCGCGAAGAGAAATGTCCGAAGAGATAAGAAAGCGTATGTGGACAATATTGCCACGGAGGCCCAGGCAGTAGTAGACAGAGGTGATACTAGGACAGTGTACAAGATCACCAAGACTCTTATAGGAGACTTTACCAACAAGTCTACTGTAGTAAGAGAGAAGAACAGGAAAATGCTGGTGACAGCAAAAGAACAGCTCAGCAGGTGGACGGAACACTTCAGGGAGACTCTCAACAGACCAGACCCAGAGGAAGAGGCTGACATTAGAAGTATGAACCTCCAAGTAGACATGGAATATGGGGACATCAGTGAGCTGGAGATAGCAGACGCTATCAAACAGATGAAGGGCAACAGAGCACCCGGGGAAGACCAGATCACTGCTGAAATGCTTAAGGCAGACCCCAAGGCAAGCGCACAAGCTCTGAAGGATCTCTTCAACAGGGTCTGGGAAGAAGAGAGGGTACCGGAGACCTGGAAGAAGGGCATCATTGTGAAGTTACCCAAAAAAGGCAATCTGTCCATCTGTGGGAATTGGAGAGGCATTAATCTGCTGTCTGTGCCGGGAAAGATTTTCTGCAGAGTCCTGCTACAGAGAATGCGAAAGGGCATTGGGAAAATCCTCAGGGAAGAACGGGCTGGCTTCAGAAGTGGAAGGTCATGCACGGACCGATCTTTGTCCTATGCACCATAGTGGAGCAGTCAATAGAGTGGAACTCTTCACTCTACATTAACTTCATTGATTTTGAGAAGGCATTTGATAGCATCCACCACCCCTCACTCTGGAGGATTCTACAAGCATACTTCCCTGAGAAGTCATTAACATCCTGAAGGACCTGTACGCTGAGAATCAATGCTGTGTGCGACATGAAGGACAGCAGAGTGACTGGTTTCACGTGAAGACAGGGGTCAGACAGGGCTGTGTAATCTCACCTGTTATCTTCCTTGTGGTCATCGACTGGGTGATGCGCAGAGCCACTGAGGGCAGATCAAGGGGAGTGCTATGGGGACCGACTGCTCATCTTGAGGACTGCGACTTTGCAGATGACCTTGTGCTTCTCACGCATGATCATCAGGACATCCAAGAAAAGACCAACATTGTTGACTGGACAGCTAGAAGCGTTGGGCTCAGAATTCACCCTGGCAAGTCCAAAGTGATGAAACTGAGGACAACTAACACCGATAAAACCATCGTCATGGGTGAAGAGTTAGAGGAAGTAAATGACTTCAGATATCTCGGCAGTTACATCTTGGCGGACAGCAACATCGACAAAGAGATCTCCGCTAGAATTGCCCTGGCAGCGCAAGCCTTCCAAAAGCTTAACAACATTTGGAAGTCGTCACTGTTGCAGACCAGGACTAAACTGAAGATCTATAGGTCGAATGTGCATTCAGTCCTGCTGTATGCTGTAGAGATTTGGAGGACTAACAAGAAGATTGAGAGCAGACTCAGAGGCTTTGAAGGACGGTGCCTTCGTCGTATCCTCAGAGTCAGCTGGGAACAGCATGTTACCAACAAGGAGATAAGCCAACACACTGGCATCAACAATGTTGTGGACGAGATCAAGCAGAGACGCTGGAGATGGCTGGGGCATGTCCTTCGGATGAGTGAAACAAGAGTCCCTCATATGGCACTCAGATAGATTCCACCTGGAAAGCGTAAAAGAGGGAGTCCGTTGGGCACCTGGAGGAGGACTGTGGAGGAGGACATGAAAAGGAAGGGCACGACCTGGGAAGAAGTCAGCCGGCTTTCTCAGGACTGTGAAGGCTGAAGAAGATTCATTGGTGCCTTATGCTCCATCAGGAGCAAAGAGGATTATAATAATAATAATAATAATAATAATAATAATAATAATAATAATAATAATAATAATAATAATAAATAAGATATTCTCTGTCTTAGTCTCTATCCCTTTTTTAATGATTCCTAACGTCTTGTTTGCTTTTTTGACTGCCACTGCACACTGCATGGACATCTTCAGAGAACTATCCACGATGACTCCAAGATCTCTTTCCTGATTAATTGTAGCTAAATTAGCCCCCATCATATTATATGTATCGTTGGGATTATTTTTTCCAGTGTGCATTACTTTACATTTATCCACATTCAATTTTGTTTGCCATTTGTTGCCCAGTCACTTAGTTTGGTGAGATATTTTTGAAGTTCGTCACACTCTGCTTTGGTCTTAACTACCTTCAGCAGTTTCGTATCATCTGCAAACTTTGCCACCTCACTGTTTACCCCTTTCTCCAGATCATTTATGAATAAGTTGAATAGGATTGGTCCTAGTCTGACCCTTGGGGAACCCCACTAGTTACCCCTCTCCATTCTGAAAATTTACCATTTATTTCTACCTTTTGTTTCCTGTCTTTTAACCTACTGACTGGAGCTCCCTCCCCTGGAGAGATAACCTCAGTGTGAGAGGATACCCCAACATCTGGAAGGAGGGTCCCAGCTATGGGAAGGTTTCCCTCTGCTCCCGTTGACTGCTCTCTTTCCCTGAGACTTTCATCCTCCTTAACAGCACAAGGGCTGTCTGACCGGAAGTGGGACAATTCTACAGTGTCCCAGAAAGCCTCATCTACATATCTCTCTGCCTCCCTGAGCTCCTCCAGTTCAGCCACCCTGGTCTCCAAAGCCATACACAGTCTCTGAGGGTCAGGAGCTCCTTGCACCGAATGCACACCCCATAGGGCAGGTAATCATACCTGCTACACTGAGTGCAATAAACAGGATAGCCCCCATTCTGCTGCTGGGCTTCTGCCTGCATTCTCTCCTACAGCTACCTAGGTTATTGATAGGGTTTCTAGTTAAATCAGGAAGTTTTGATTAAAACCTTTAAACTAAACGATAAAAAATGGCAAGTGTACCCTGGCCCCTTCCCACTCCCCTGGAGAATTCCCCCTCAAAACTCCCTGTTTGCTGCTCCTGTTCGCAAAGCTCCCTGGTCACTGACTCACTGCTTTATAAAGTCCTGGCCTGCCTGATAGCCCCACCCCCAACTAAGGCTCAGCCAATTAACAGAGGCTTCTAGATTTCAAACCTTTAGAAGCTCACAGATATCAACTGTCAGCCACAGCACATGCTCCTTCAAACAAACAAAATAAACAGACAAACACAAGCTCAGCACACAGCAAGTAACCCCCAAACACACAAACACACACTACAGACAGCCACTTACCTCAAGGGTCCCGTATTTGCTCCTCCTTTACCTGGAGAACTTCCTCTCAAAACTCCCTGTTTGCCTCTCCTGTTTGCAAAGCTCTATAAATTCTAAAACAATTAATACAGTGCAAAGCAATTCAAAAGCAATTACTAAACGATCTACTATATACAATAATAAAGCCTAATTCACGTACACGTCACCTGTATGCTACCTACAGTGTCAGGCAGGAGGTTGTGATTCCGTCTTTTCCCACCCATAGGAGCACCACCACTGACGTAGCTGGTGTGAAGGGCCTAATCACTCACTTCTAGTTACCTCAAGTAGGACGTGTGGGTCAATCCTGCCAATTCTCTCCCATCAATTGTTCTTACTAAACCTAATTTATAGCAAAGAGAGAGTTGGTCATTCTAATAATATTTACCAATTAATTATGTATTGTTTAGGATATGTAAAATGCCCAATGCCCCTATTTGGGGTATATCCTGCTACTCAGGATGTTACTACGCAGTTGACAGTTTCATGGCTGCATCTGTACTTTTTGCTTATCAGAACAAAAGTACCAGTACAAAGCCACTTGTCCTGTCTTCTTGATGTGGTCTTGTGTACCAGGCTTAATCTGCATTGTTATGCAAAACAATTCCTGACTCTCTGGCCCTGCCTGTGTGCTTTGTTACACCAGATTTGAGACAGGCCAGAAATCCACACTTTGCTCAAGGCAGACATCACAATTTATCGCTATGGCAGAGTAGTCCAGGCTCCCTCACAGCAGGCAGCAGGGGGAGGGAAGTGGCTGGCACACCATAGACCCAGCTGTTCAGACAGCGCACAGCTGTTTGGGGGTGGGGAAAGCAGCGCATGTGTTTCCTGAGACCCAGACCTGGCATTCAGCTGCAGGATCCCCAGGTACTGACCCCAGCTGTCCCTGTCCCCTCTCCCTGGCCAGATCCCCCGCCCCATCACCCTGCCCCTTGCTTTCACCAGCACCCTGCCCAACTCCCTGTCCCCTACCCCCCAACAGAATCCTGCCCCAGCACCCTGCCACCTTCCCCAGCAACCACCAGCACCCTATTCCGTGCTCCCTCCCCCCCAGCACAGTTGGGGCCACATAAGTGAGACTTGAGGGAGGGGGTTGGGTTTTTGCATCTCACTTGTGACTGACTTTTCTGTGGGTCAGTGACCGTTGACTTAAAACAGGTTCCCCACCCCATCTGCCCGCAGTGTCATAACACTACTGCACCTCCCCCCCCCCCGACCTCAAATCTGAGCCTATCATACACTGGAACCCCCTATCCTAAGCTTCCCAAATCTCCAAACTCCTGCATCCCGACATCCTCAGTCTTCTGCCACAACACTCCTGCACAATCCACACATCACAAATCTGTGTCCTGAGCCCATCATACTCACAGCCTCCTTGCCTTGAGTCCCTCACATATCCAACCCAAACTCCTGCACCCTCACATACACAAGCCTGTGGATTGATCAGCACCCCAACCTTCTACCTGAGCCCAACAGTCCCCAGCCTGGAGCCCCCTCCCTGAACCAGAATCCCCTTCTCCACCTCCTCCTGCATCTAAATTCCCTCCCAGAGCTTGCACCTCTCACCCCTTCCCACACCCAAATCCCTCATGCCTACCCCAGAGCCCGCACCTCCTGTCTCAACCCAGTAAGAGTGTATAAGGGCTGGGGAAAGCAAGTGATGGAGAGGAGGAAAACAGAGAGGGCAGGGCCTCAAAGAAGGGGTGGGGTCTTGGGGAATGGATGGGATAGATCTTAGCTTGTCCCGACATTTAAAAAGTGATCTTGGGTGTAAAAAGGTTGGAGACCACTGTACTAAGCTATCTTCACTTGTGCCTTGCACCGCGTCAGCGCCCCTGCCTGTGCTGAGGACTGTCAACTTGGACCACTCCTTAGGGGCACTATTGTCTGATTTCAAAAAGACGTTTCCTTTATGAGATCCATGGTAAAGTCAATGTGGTGATTCTTTAAACATATGTTTCCAATTTTCAAGATAACTATTTTAACTGGGAGTGAGAGCCATTTAAAGGCTATTGTATTTAAGTTTAAGAATTGAAGAGGGATTTTTTTGGGGTGATTCTTTTATTGAAATGGATACTGATAATCTTCAAAAAGCAGCAGTAGATTTAAGTTTTAAATATGACAGCGATTTGAATACCTCAGAAATTTTGTCAGAGATTAATAGTTTTAAACATCAGGCATTAGAGCTCTGTTGTCAAACATTTCATCTGCGACTAGTTTGGACCTTCTACTGTTAATTCATTAATATAATCTGGCCAAATCTTATCCAAATTTGGAAATCTCCTTGTCAATATTTCTCTGCTTGCTAGTGACTGTGGCTTCTTGCAAAAGAAACTTTAGTAAACCAAAATTAATTATTGTTATTTATGTATTTTCCCTTTTTCTACGAAATAACTACTATGAATATATAAACATGAGGGGGTGCAATTTTATATTCTTGCCTCAGGTACAAAATTAGCTAGTTACAGCACTGGTACAGGGTACACAAGATATGTTTGGGATAAGAAGCAGGAAGGTTTGTAGGTAGGGTAAGACCCTTTACTGTAGTGTCAGGAATGATGAATAAGAAAGCACTGAGTCTCAATGGTCCTTTTGTGCATGTGTTGGGTTATAACTATGTTGATGCATTGACAAAGATGGTTGCTCTGAACTGGCTGGCAACTTGGTAAACACCCTAGGACAGTGTTTCCCAATTTTATTTGGCCATGGAACCCTTTTCAGAATTTCAAGCAAACCTAGAATAGTAATAGAAATGTAGCCGTGTTAGTCTGGTGTAGCTGAAGCCAAGCCCTTCGATACAACTGCATCTGCTCTAATCCCACTGACAGAGACCAGAAACTTCAGGATCTCTACCAAGCATTTATAAACCTCAACTACCCACCCGGAGAAATAAAAAAGCAAATTGAAAGAGCCAGCCGAATACCTAGAAACCATCTACTTCAAGACAGACCCAAGAAAACCAACAATAGAACACCACTTGTCATCACCTACAGCCCCCAACTTAAACCTGTCCAACACATTATCAATAAACTACAGCCTATATTGGAACAGGACACTAAACTCCAAGAGGCTCTGGGAGACAGACCCATAGTGTCCTATAGACAACCACCTAACCGCAAGATGATTCTTACCAACAACCACAGGACACACCACACTAATACCAGCCCTGGTACCTTCCCTTGCAACAAACCCCGTTGCCAGCTTTGTCCACATATTCACTCTGCTGATACCATTATTGGACCTAACCAAGTGAGTTATAAGATCAAGAACACATATTCCTGCGCATCCAGAAATATAATTTATGCTATCATGTGCCGAAAGTGTCCGTCTGCTATGTACATTGGACAAACGTCTCAGACACTTCACCAAAGGATCAATGCCCACAAAACAGATATCAGACAGGATCACAAAGAAAAAACAGTTTCTTGCCATTTCAACCAGAAAGGACACTATCTCAACGACTTAACTACCTGCATCCTGCTTCAAAGACCTTTTAAATCTGCACTTGAAAGGGAATCCTCTGAACTGTCATTCATGCTAAAATTTGACACTTTACAAGTGGGTCTCAACAAACACTCTAGTTATCTTACCCATTACAAAGATAGCTTCCCCAATCATCACCTCTAATATCATTAGCCCACAAACATTTACCTTCCCTCCTCCCCCCCCCCGCACCCTCCTTCTGTTCTGAAATTTGATTTGTTCTTTTCACATGTGTTCATTTTTTTAAATTGTATCCTTTGGTATATATGGTTGTGACTATTTTCTTCCACTATTTGATCTGAGGAAGTGGGTCTGGCCCACGAAAGCTATTAAACCATCTTGTTAGTCTTTAAAGTGCTACATAGTCCTGTATTTTGCTTAAGCAAACCTAGGTTTGTCAAGCCAAAAAAAAAAAAAAAAAAAAAAGAGCAGAATCCACCAATGTATGAAAATCACATTCCTTCCCCAAGACCCCCGCCCCTTTGAGGCCCCATCCTCTCTATTCCCCTCCTCTCCATCACTTGCTATTCCCAACCCTTATACATTCTCACTGGGTTGAGACAGGAGGTGCGGGCTCTGGGGTGGGAATGAGGGATTTGGGTGTGGGAAGGGGTGAGAAGTACAAGCTCTGGGAGGGAATTTGGATGCAGGAGAAGGGAAGGCTGGCTGGGGAGTGTTGGGCTCAGGTGGAAGGTTGAGGTGCCGAGCAAGTCATGGGCTTGTGGATGTGAGGGTGCAGGAGTTTGGGCTGGATATGTGAGGGACTCAAGGCAGGGAGGCTGTGAGTATGATGGGCTCAGGACACAGATTTGCAGTGTGTGGATGGTGCAGGAGTGTTGTGGCAGAAGACTGAGGATGTCGGGATGCAGGAGTTTGGGGATTGTAAGAGGCTTGGAACAGGGGGTTCCAGTGTATGATAGGGCAGATCCCAGGGCAGATTTGGGGTCAAGTGGTGCAGAAGTGTTATTATTCAGCAGTGAGATGGGGATTTGGCCCCAACTGGAGGCTTGCTGGCCAGGCTTCATTTTTAAATAAAATATTATGTCAAACTCAAAAGGTTTTAGCACTGTCTTTATGGGTATGTCTACACTACAAAGTTAATTCGAACTAACGGATGTTAGTTCGAATTAACTTTGATAGGTGCTACACTAGCGCTCCGCTAGTTCGAACTTAATTCGAACTAGCGGAGCGCTTAGTTCGAACTAGGTAAACCTCATTCCACGAGGACTAAGCCTAGTTCAAACTTACTAATTCAAATTAAGGGGTGTGTAGCCCCTTAATTCGAACTAGTGGGAGGCTAGCCCTACCCAGCTTTCCCTGGTGGCCACTCTGGCAAATACCAAGAAAACTTTATTGCCCCCCTCCCGGCCCCGGATCGTTTAAAGGGGCAAGGGCTGGCTACGATGCCTGTGCCAGATGCAAGCCTGCCAGCATCGAGCTAGCAGACCCTGCACCTGGCACGGCTCGAGCCAGCCACCCGATGCCCCCCAGCCCTCTCCCTCTTCCCGGGACCTTGCCCGGGACCGCAAGAGGCGGGTACCCGCCTGGTCTAGTGCGGCGATCGTGGACTTCATCCACAACCTCCGCACTAGGCACAGGAAAGTGGCCTTCTAGGGCAGGAGAGCTGCCAGCCTGGCCACCCTGGAGCAGGTGTGCATGAAAATCAAGGTGGTCCACTGAGACCCCCGACCCTGAGCCCTGAGCGTACAATGGCCGTCCTGGGTCAGACCAAAGGTCCATCTAGCCCAGTAGCCTGTCTGCTGACAGCGGCCAACCCTAGGGACCCTGGAGGGGATGGACCGAAGACAGTGACCAAGCCATTTGTCTCGTGCCATCCCACTCCAGCCTTCCACAAACTTTGGGCAGGGACACCACTCCTACCCCCTGGCTAATACCACTCCATGGACCCAATCTCCATGACTTTATCTCACTTCTCTTTAAACTCTGTTCTAGTTCTAGCCTTCACAGCCTCCTGCAGCAAGGAGTTCTGCAGGTTAACTATTTGCTTTGGGAAGAAGAACAACTTTCTGTTACTAGTTTGAAGCCTGCTACCCATTCCTTTCCTTTGGTGTCCTCTAGTCCTTCTATTATGGGAACTAATGAAGAACTTTTCTTGATGCAGCCTCTCCACCGCACTCATGCTTTTATAGACCTCTATCCTATCCCCCCTCAGTCTCCTCTTTTCTAAACTGAAAAGTCCCAGTCTCTTTAGCCTCTCTTCATATGGGACCTGTTCCAAACCTCTGATCATTGTAGTTGCCCTCCCCTCTCCCACCCTCTCTCTTCGCTCTCCCAACTCCTTTTCCCAGTCTCCCCGAGTTTTGTTCAATAAAGAGAGATTTTATTTTTGACCACACATTTTCTTAATTTTGTACATCAGGAAGGGGGGCTAGGGAAGGGTAAGTGGAAGGAGGTGAGGGAGGAATGGGGTACGAGCCCCCGATGGGGAGGACTGGGCTGGCTCTGCGGGCTTCTGGGGGTGGAAGCTCTCCTGCCAGCCCCCCAATTGCCCTCTCTCCCCAGATGGCAGCCTGCGGCAAGTGCAGCCGGTCTGATGGCCGAGTGCTGTGATGTGCCCAGTGTGGGCACTCAGGGCACTCCAAGCCAGGACTGCTTTGCAAGCGGGGCACCCCTGAGAACTGTCTGTCCGGGGTAGGGGTCGGGTCCCTTTAAGCACAGCCCTCGGCTAGCCTGAGGCAGCAGCTCCATGCTCTAAGTCCTCATCTGATGCCCTGCTGGCACTGCTTCCGGCCATCCTTAACCTCGGTTCAGGGTCCACTTAATGTGGACATGCTAGTTCGAATTAGCAAAATGCTAATTTGAACTAGTTTTTAGTCTGGATCCATTAGTTCGAATTAGCTTAGTTCGAATTAACTAATTTGCACTAAGTTAGTTCGAATTAGCGCTGTAGTGTAGACATACCCTATGAGAGGTGCGAGGAACCTGTTTTGAGTCAAGGGTCACTGACTCACAGAAAAGTCAGTTGGGGCCACACAAATGAGATGAACCCCCCCACACCAAGCCTCACTAATGTGGTCCCAACTGTGCTGGTGCGGGCAGGGGACAGGGTGCTAGTGGGTGCTGGGGCCGGGGAGAAGGTGCTGCTGGGCAGCAGAATGCTGGCACAGGTGGTGGGGTGCTACGGCAGGATGCTGGGGTCAGGGACATGGTCCTGATGGGCACTGCAGTGGGTGGCAGGGTGGTGGGACAAGGAACAGGGTTGTGCTGGGATCTGTGCTGGGTGGCAGGGTGCTGGAGCCAGTGACAGGGTGGTGCTGGGTGCTAGAGTGGATGGCAGGATGCTGAGGCCGAGAACAGGGTGGTGCTGGATGCTGGGGTGGGTGGCAGGGTGCTGGGGCCAGTGACAGGGTGGTGTTGGGTGCTGCAGTGGGTGGCAGGGTGCTGGGGCCAGTGACAGGGTGGTGCTGGGTGCTGGGGTGGGTGGCAGAGTGCTGGGGCCAGTGACAGGGTGGTGCTGGGTGCTAGAGTGGATTTCAGGGTGCTGAGGCCGAGGACAGGTTGGTGCTGGGTGCTGGGGTGGGTGGCAGAGTGCTGGGGCCAGTGACAGGGTGGTGCTGGGTGCTAGAGTGGATTTCAGGGTGCTGAGGCCACGGACAGGGTGGTGCTGGGTGCTGGGGTGGGTGGCAGGGTGCTGGGGCCAGTGACAGGGTGGTGCTGGGTGCTAGAGTGGATGGCAGGGTGCTGAGGACGAAGACAGGGTGGTGCTGGATGCTGGGGTGGGTGGCAGGGTGCTGGGGCCAGTGACAGGGTGGTGCTGGGTGCTAGAGTGGATTTCAGGGTGCTGAGGCTGAGGACAGGGTGGTGCTGGGTGCTGTGGTGGGTGGCAGGGTGCTGGGGCCAGTGACAGGGTGGTGCTGGGTGCTAGAGTGGATGGCAGGGTGCTGAGGCCGAGGACAGGGTGGTGCTGGGTGCTGGGGTGGGTGGCAGGGTGCTGGGGACAGTAACAGGGTGGTGCTGGGTGCTAGAGTGGATTGCAGGGTGCTGAGGCTGAGGACAGGGTGGTGCTGGGTGCTGCGGTGGGTGGCAGGGTGCTGGGGCCAGTGACAGGGTGGTGCTGGGTGCTAGTGTGGATGGCAGGGTGCTGAGGCTGAGGACAGGGTGGTGCTGGATGCTGGGGTGGGTGGCAGGGTGCTGGGGCCAGTGACAGGGTGGTGCTGGGTGCTGCAGTGGTTGGCAGGGTGCTGGGGCCAGTGACAGGGTGGTGCTGGGTGCTAGAGTGGATGGCAGGGTGCTGAGGCCGCAGATAGGGTGGTGTTGGATGCTGGGGTGGGTGGCAGGGTGCTGGGGCCAGTGACAGGGTGGTGCTGGATGCTGGGGTGGGTGGCAGAGTGCTAGGGCCGGGGACAGGGTGCTGCTGGGTGCTGGGGCCGAGGACAGGGTGCTGCTGGGGACAGTGCTGGTGGGGGCAGGGGACAGGGTACTCGTGGGGGGTCTGGTCAGGGGAAAGGGGCAGCTGGGACCACTACCTGGCAATCCTGCAGCACCTCTAGGTTACGGGAAGTGTGCAACTGCACTTTCCCTCCCCAAACAGCTGGCGTGCATGCTGCCTGAGCAGCAGGGGCTCTTGCACTCCAGATGCTGTCCTGTGGCGCGGGGGAGGGGGAAGAGGAAGGGCATGGTGAGTCCCAGGGCAGAGCGCTCTGCCTGCACCGTCGGAGCTGTGCAGTCCCGGGTCTCCTGACTTCCCCCCACTTCCATCCCATGCAGAAAGGCGGCAGAACTAAGTTGCCGGGTGCCACAGCCCCAGCTGTTCAGGCACATGACCGGCTCCTTTGGGGAGGGGAAGTGCTTTCCTCCCTGCTGTAAGTCACGTGGAGTCACTCCTGTCCAGCACCCCCCTGGCGTGCTGGCTGTCCAGGAGCAATTGTTCCCCTCTGCCCCCGCCTCCCTATGCCTCTGTGTCACCAGGGAGGAACCAGAAACAACCTAGCCAGCTCTCTCTCCTTCAGAGGGGGTGGGGGACTGTCGGCTCTTCACGGAACCCCTACTTTTGCTTCGCGGAACTCCAGGGTTCCACAGAGCACCAATTGGGAAACACTGCTCTATATACTGGAGCTCTGAGCAATCATACTGCTCTCTTAGGGTACGTCTACACTAGCCCCCTAGTTCAAACTAAGGACTTAGTTCGAATGACCTTTTAACTGCAGCGTGTAGCCGCGGGCAGTTAGTTCAGACTAAGGGGATTT
Source organism: Pelodiscus sinensis (assembly GCF_052426305.1). Classification (NCBI taxonomy): domain Eukaryota; kingdom Metazoa; phylum Chordata; order Testudines; family Trionychidae; genus Pelodiscus; species Pelodiscus sinensis. Next base: position 14,759,961 of record NC_143062.1, on the reverse strand, counting down.
AAAAATGGCGCCCTGACGGAAAGATGCAAATAAAGCCCGGGATATTTAAATCCCGGGCTTCATTTGCAACTTCGAATGCCTACATTAGCTTCCCTAGTTCGAACTAGGGGGCTAGTGTAGACATACCCTTACATACAATACAGCTCCTCCTCTTTTTCTCCCAGACCTGTTCTTCCTGAACAGTTTATACCCTTCCATGACAGTGCTCCAGTCTTGCAAGTCATCCCACCAAATCGCCATTATTCCAATCAAATTATAGTTCTTTGACTGGGCCAGGGCTTCTAATTTTTCCTGTTTCTTTCCCAGGCTTCTTGCATTTCTGTACAAACACCTTAGATAACCAGTTCATTGCCCTACCTTCTTCATTCGACTCAGGAGTCCTCCTTTGTTGCCTGTTCCTCCTTGTGTTTCTTCCCGGTATCCGACTTTCCCACTTACCTCAGGGCTTTGGTCACCATCCCCCAATGAACCTAGTTTAAAGCCCTGTTCACTAGGTTTGCAAGCCTGCCTGCTAAGATGCTCTTTCCTCTCTTGGTTAAGTGGATCCCATCTCTTCCTAACAATCCTTGTGCCCGGAACAGAGTTCTGTGGTTGAAGAAACCAAAGTCCTCTCTCCGACACTACCTGCGCAACCACGTATTTATTTTCTCAATTTGATGATCCTTATCTGGACCTTTTCCTTAAACAGGGAGGATGGATGGGAACACCACTTGCGCTTCAAATTCCTTGATCCTTCTTCCCAGTGCTACATACCATATTTTAGCAAATATAACCTGCAGGTTATATGCATTTTTACAAACCCTGCACCCCCCCCCCCCCGCAGGGTGTACTCGTGCGCAGAGTATACAAAACTTTTTTTACTCACCTGAGGGTGAGTGCAGCAGCATGGGAACTGGGTGGTGAGTGCTCCCCTCCCCGGAGGCTTGGCCTTCCTGAGCTTGCGGGAGAACCGGGGGGAGGGTGGTGTGGTGGTGAGTGCTTCCTTGCCAGGAGACTGGCTAAGTCCCCATCCCCCCATTCTCCCCCGGCACCATAAATTAGTGAATATACCCCCTGGCACAGTTTGAAATACAAGTCTTGTATACCCCGAGGGCTATACTCGTGAGCCGGGTACACAGGTTTTTTTTTACTCAAATAGCAAAAACCGCGGGGTATATTCGGGTGTGGGGTATATTCGCTAAAATACGGTAATCTGCAGTGACCCACTCAAGGTCATTCTTGGCCGTATCGTTAGTTCCTACCTGAAGAAGCAGGAAGGGGTAGCGATCCAAAGATTTGATCAGGTTTTATCTAATCTGCTCTTAAATAACTCCAGAACCTCCTTAATAATAGAATCATAGAGGTAGAAGAGATCTCAGGAGTCATCAAGTCCAGCCCCCTGCCCAAAGCAGAACCAATCCCAACTAAATCAACCCAGCCAGGGCACTTAGTCCAGTGTTTAACCACCCTGACAGGAAGTTTTTCCTAATGTCCAACCTAAACCTCCCTTGCTGTAGTTTAAGCCCATTGCTGCTTGTCCTATCCTCAGAGGCCAAGGAGAAGCATTTTTCTCCCTCTTCCTTGGGACACCCTTTTAGATACCTGAAAACCATTATTGTGTCCCCTCTTAGCCTTCTCCTTTCCAAACTTAAAAAGCCCAATTCTTTCAGCCTTCCTTCATAGGTCACGTTCTCTAGACCTTTCATCATTCTTGTTGCTCTTCCTCTGTACCCTTTCCAATTTCTCTACATCCTTCTTGAAATGCGGTGCCCAGAACTGGACACAATACTCCAATTGAGGCCTAACCAGCGCAGAGTAGAGCGGAAGAATGACTTCTCGTGTCTTGCTCACAACACTCTTGTTAATGCATCCTAGAATCATGTTGCTTTGTTTGAAACAACATCACACTGTTGGCTCATATTTAGCTTCCACGTGGAGTACAGCTAGTTCGGATTAGAAGCCTAATCCGAACTAGCTACTCCGTGCCGCGTGTAGCCGCGTGGCACGGGGTTCGAACTAGCCGGCATTTAAAGGCGCCGGCCGGCTTCATCCAAATGAAGCCCGGGAAATTAAAATCCCGGGCTTCATTTGCAATTGCGGATGACTACATTACCCCCGCTAGTTCGAACTAGCGGGGTAGTGTAGACATACCCTAAGCTAGCCTAGGCTGAATTCAGACTATTCTGGTTGACTTAGTTCTTTTTGAATTTAGGGGTGTATTCTTATAATCTTACTCAAGTTGCATAATCTTTTATTCCTTAACGCAAGGTTGAGTTCTGGGTATTCTCAACAGACCCGCAATAAGCTTCACTATATGCAAGGAATAAAGGTGGCTCTAATGGTGTCACTATCTCCACAACAACCCATGTCTTAGGATGGTGCTGCAGGCAGTCTGTCTCAGTTTCCTTTTGAGGTTCCTGGAAAGGGTCTACTCACAGCAAAAGTCTTTAAAATAAAATTATCCCTCTGTGGAGGGTTAATTTATTCAAAACAGTTCATCTTTCAGAATGAGCTCCCTTTCACTCACCTGTAGATTCAAGTTAGATAGTCCTGGCACTATTCAGTTCAGTCCTGACCTGCCTGATGGGAAGTTCACCCCTTTAGACCAGATTTTCACAATCCTCCTTCTGGGATTGCCTCCTCCCTTGGCCTACAAACTCAATGCTTTATATTAGTGTTTCCTCCTAGGAACTGTGGCCTGGATCCACAAAGAACTTAGGAGCTACAACACATTCTGCTTCAATGCCAGCACATTCTGCTTCAATGCCTAACTTCTAAACACTTTTAAAAAAATCACAGGAACAACATTGCAATCTACAAAGCCTGAGGTAGGCCCAAAACTTACTATACAATTAATAAGGCTATGATTTAGTCATGGACATGGGTATCTTTAGCAAAAGTTATGGACAGGTGACTTGCAATAAGCAAAAATTTACAACCCATAACCTGTTCATGACTTGCTTTATAAATACCCATGATTAAATCTTAGTTGGCGGCTGCTGTTCTATGGTCGACTATTTGGTCCAGTTGCTGGGGCCATTGAGGAATGGCTGCTCTGACCAACCCCCAGGACACCCACCAGCCATTGCATCAGCTGGATCTGGAACCACTGCTCAGGCAGTACCAGGGGCTGCCAAGCAGTGACCAGTGCAGCTGGCTATGAGACAACTTCACCGATTGGTACAGCTGGCTGTGGGGCCCCTCCGTCAGTGACTGTTGTGTCTGTTCCTGGGGCCACCTGAGCAGCTGGCCCCAAGGTCATCCACATTGGCTATGACAGAAATGACAAGAGGTGGTGGAAAGTCACGCAATTCCTGATTTTCACCACTTCCCTGACAGACCCAGAGTTCTAACAATGAGTAGGGAAAGACAGGCATTTGAAAATACAATCCATAAAGTCAGCATCCTATGTAGGGAGCTGCCTAAGCTAACCAGTGGGAGATGTTGGCAAGAGGAGTATGTCCTACATCCTTCCCTGCTCACAGAGATAGGCAAGGAAGCACATGATGTTACTTAGCAAGCCATGAACAGGAACTCTTCCTGTGGAGTCAGCTAGTTTAAGTAGTTTTGTGTGGAAATGGCTCAGGTACCAGCCTCACACTGCACAAGATAGCATGGCAACCATCCTAAAAACATTTAGCCTTAAGTTTACAGCACCTGGGATGTGGGAGAGAGGTTTAATTCCCCCCTCTTTGCCTGGAACAAAAAGGAATTCAACAGGACAGAATAAGGTAGCCCAGAATCAGACTAGTCAATAGCTGAGCAATGAGGCTATGTCTATACTGCAGGCTTCTTGCGCAAGTACTTTTTGCACAAGAGCATGTCCACACTGCCATATGTTTTTGTACAAGTGTGTCCATAGCAGTGTGGATGTTCTCTTGTGCAAGAAAATTCTGATGGCCATTTTAGCCATAGGGTTTCTTGCACAACCCCTGTTGCCTGTCCATACATGCCTTTTTATGCAAGAACTGTTGTGCAAAAAGCCATGTGTTCTTACGATTTACTGTACTTTTTCTTGCATAAGAACACGTTTGTACTGTGGATGCTTCACAAGTTTTTGTACAAAAATGACTGTTTTTGCACAAAAACTCTGCAGTGTAGACATAGCCTCTGAGTACTATCCTGAAAGGTGTAGAAAAACACCTATTCAAATCTTCTCCCCTCCTTTGGCAGATAAAGTTTTTACTTATTGACCTTGAAATAAACTATACTGCATCAAAACCAAGAAATATGTATGTTACATAGGGCTGCTTTATACCACAAAAAAGAGCTCACAACAATCATCCAGGGAGAAAACAGTCCTCACCCTTTGAAACACCAAAGAATTGGGGGCAGGGGTTAGAAACTGAACTTGTTGTTGCGCTTTCCTGAATGATGTAGGAATGCAGCAGGGTTCATCCTCATGCAGAAGAATGAGGGTTCACTTCCAGAAATTAGAACTCTCCCCAAATTTGTTGGAGGCACAGGGCCTTTGAATCTAATTCTTACTCCAGCTCCTTAGTAGAGCTGCTCTATTGGAACTTCATTGCCAGGAACACTCCACCTCATTGCTGCTCCTGGAATCTCCATATAAATAGGAGAACTAGAATGGATTGCACAGGGTCGGGCTGGAGGTAGGGAAAAGCGAATACAGCAGCAGGCTGCATGAATTTGTCTGCACTGTTCCCAGAACAGGAACAGCCCAGATCTCATCCATTCCTGTCCCTGGAGGATGCCAAGATGATGGCTAAACTTCTTTCCCTGTGGGACAAAGGCAATTTGGATATGGATGGGATTCAGTCCTCACTCCCCAGGTACTTATTTTACCTCTCCCAGTTCATCTAAACAGAATAGGCAATAAAGTGCATTTAATGTAAAATGTTCCTGGACACTTATCAATACAAGGAAGGAAATATGTTAGAATGCTCTTTGCACCAACATTGTTGATACTCTCAAGATCTGTGATAGTTCCATTGAAGAAGCTGAAAATTGGTTTAAACTAGAAGCTGTTAACTAAAGGAAAAAAACAGTTGTCTGGTTAAGTACAGAATAAACTGGTACTTGTTTTGGCAGCTATCACAACTCTTGATATTGTATTCACACCTCTTTTAATACCGTTAAACATGACAAGATACAGGATCACATTTTAACACCCCTCTAGACAAGATGATAGAAGAAACAGACTGTAGCCTTGATCATTCTAATTGTGAACTGTGCAAACAGCCCCAGCATGAAGTCTGTGACCCAAAATAGCCTTCTGGAAACAAATATGAAAAATAAGGCAAGGAGCTATAATTTTCTAACTCCTTTGAAAATCGGATGGAAACTATCTTTTCACAGACAACTGAATATTTCAATGAAGCCTCTATGGCCTTTGTCTTATAGCAACAATTAGCCATGGTTTTAAATAATGTAGTTGAGTGTCAAAGCTTGGAGCTACCGCAATTTGAACAGATCTCAGAAGCTCTGCTGGGTAAGGCCTGCTTAGTACTAGGACAGAAGCTATAAAAATGCAGGCAATCCACTGTGTGGTGCTAATAATTCATCAGGTGATCCTGACCCCCTACCGTAGGCTGAATGGAGGTGTGTCAGTTGAATCAAAAGGTTGTAACCACCTATATACGTTCAAGATCTTGTAGCAATTCTTTCCACAAGTATGGAGGTGCTTTCAGATATTTTCTTGATTAATGTGGGTGTCAGTATTCCACCTCTCTAATGGTGTGTCTAGACTACAGAGTTTTGTCGACAAAAGTGGACTTTTGTCGACAAAACTATACCTGCGTCTTCACTACCGTTGAGTTCTGTCGACATAACGTCGACGGAACTCAGCAGTTTTGTCGACGCTGGTAAACCTCATTTTACAAGGCATAACGCCTTCTGTCGACAGAAGGTGTTATTGCATGTAGGGTTGTATCTAGACTACAGGGTTTTGTCGACAAAGCAGCTTGCTTTGTCGACAGAACTGAATGTAGTCTAGACGCTCTTTGTCGACAGAAGCTTTGTCGACAGTACCTGTCGACAAAACCCTGTAGTCTAGACGTACCCTAAATCTCCCCAGTAATTCTAATTGAATTTGGCATTTTTCATCACCTGCTGCCCTACTATGTTGTACAGTTTATTCAGTTCTGATAAGCAGCTGCTGTGTTCCTCCCCAGAGATGGCCACATTTCAGTGATTGAAGAAATGACACACTGATTTGAATACAGTGGCATGGATTGCAAGAGCAGCATTTGGCCAACATTTTCTAAAAAGCTTACAGAACCCTTGGGATGAAAGGCATTATTATAAGTAATTTGTTTTTCATTATTTTGCTATTAAAAACAGCATGTGTGTCACCCTTGTAGCTAACATCTTTCCCCTCTGAAGCACTGCCACACAGGGTCACACTGCAGAGAAATCTTTCCATCAGTTAAACTTGATTTTTTTACTTGGAAATATTGAGAAATTATACTTTAATGTGATGTTACTTATTTCTTATTTTATTCCAGTACAAAATAGGAAAGCTAGAAAAATACTAGCGGCCCATACCCCCATTACTCATTCAGTTGATACCAAAGATGGTTGTAGTACATTACTGGCTCAGTAACCAGATAAATATTGAACTGAAATCAAAGAATTCTTAAAGCAGGGATCATCATACTGCGGTGATTGACCAGCTTCCTTTCAACATCACTTTATATTTTTTACCACTTTTCTCCTCTACAATGTCTTTCTTCACTGGGAGGGGGAGAGCTGAGGTTGTAAGGAACACAGCACATCAGCTGCATGGGAACAAGGTAGGGAATGTGCTAGTTCTGGGAATAGCTGGATGAACCTTTCATCCCTAGGGATCAGTTGGGATTTTGAGGATTACTCCAGCCCTAAATTACCCACTGAAAGGTCCTCATTAGGACCACCTGTGAGAATGAACCCCAGGCTTGCTGGATACTGCTAGAACACAGGTTTGGTTTTAATAGAGTAACATAATTTGAGGCCTGATCAAAGCCCATTGAAGCCAATAGAAAATCACCCATCAATTCTAGTGAGCTTTGGATCAAGTCCCTAATGATAATTGCATTGGAGCCCAGTCATAACGGTTTCTGCTGGAACCAGTATTTGGTCTTAATAGACTATAACAAATAATGTAATGATTATCACAATAGCTCTTTTTCATTTCTATAGCATTAACAAGCCTTCATAATGTTTCATTACATTTTCACATCCTAGAGCAAAGAGAGCTGGCTCGAATAACATTTTATAGAATAACTCACAAGTCTTAGCTTTCCCTTAAGGGCAGCTATTTGACTTTAATAACATCTGGAAATGAAAGAGAAATTGAATACAGAAATGTAGGAGCAATGCTAACTATAGCAGGAACAAGAGGAAATTCAAGAATACCATCATAATAAGATCAGGATCTCAAACAATTATGAATAGAGACTATCTAGGGACTGTTAAAAGATTTGCATGGTTGAGGAAGCAGCATGAGACAGCTCTGTCAAACACACTAGTTGTAAATATGGAGGCAAAGGCACAATTAGCATGTTGTCCATTTCCTGTCATCAGAATAAGTTCTCAAAGCAGGCGATCCTTTTCCCAAATCCACTCTGATGCAAATCACAAAAACTGGCCTTTGCAACTGTTTCACCCTGTCCTGTGATGTGAAGAGCCCTTTATAATATATTCCTGCTCACAAGCAGCTCCAGCATGTAAGTCACTCCTAACTATGCCTGTGTGTGTGCTGCAATCAGCCAGCCACACCTCAGCTCTTACTAGCCTTAAAATTAGGATATGTCTACACTACACGTTTCTTTAGGATTAAGATGTATCCCTTCTGCCCCAGGCTGTCAGCCATCCAGCTATAGATATCAGCATTCCTGAAACTGGTGTGGAGATTCTGGAGGTTTGCCTCCTCTCCCCAGAACTCAATGAGATCCAGCATCTCTGCACTAGATCAGGATGGTGCCCACCTCTTCCGCCTCTGAGCAGGGGCTTGGGAGCTTTCTGCAGCTGTTAGCAGCTGTGGGGGGCTCAGGTTCAGTGCTGTGGTCTGCCATGGCAGCAGGGTTGGCAGATCTGGCTGCTGTTGTGTGCCATACACAGTTTCCCCTGAGTCTGCACCTTTAAAGCTTGCAGGAACAGGGGAACTATAGAGTACTGATGACTGTGGACAGAGTGGCCAACAGGGTGCCTGTGGGAAGTCCTGGAGGCCAGTTATTTCAAACTAACCACAACTGCACAGTGTACACATACCCTATTTTGAAATAACTATTTCGGAATAGGCATTATTCTTCATAAAATGAGGGTTACAGAATTCAGAATAAGAAACCTGTTATTTCAAAATTATTTCAAAATAATGGGCTTGCTGTGTAGATGCTCACTTTGTTATTTCAACACATTCTGGCTACGTCTACATTGGCATGATGTTGTGCAAAAACTCTTTAGCGCAAGAGTTCTTGCATTAAAGTAGTTGCGCAAGAAAGCATCTATATTGGCCGGGACACATAGTCAGAGCGATGAGCTTTTGCGCAAAAGCAGGAGATTGGAACCATTTTGAAGAGGGGAAAAGGGCACCAGCCCTTTCCGGGGGTGGGGGCTAGAGCTGCTTCGAGACACATGCTTAAAGGGATCTCCCTGGATAGCCATTTCGCTCCTGCTGCGAGCTTTAGTACCTCTTGCAGGGACTGACAGTCGTAGCAGTTCTAGTTGTAGTTGCCCTCTACCTTGTTGGACACCACAGCATGTGCCTTAGTGCCATTTGCTGATTTGTTTGACCTCAGCTCTTTTGTTGTGCCATGGAGCCAGGGGTGGTGTTGTGCCTGCTCTGGCCCCTTCCGGCCATTTTTGAGTGCCTGCAGCTGCTGCTCCATGCTGCTGCACTCGTCGCTCTGGACGCCCTCACGTAGGGAGGCAGTGGCACCCCTGTGGCATCCCCACCGCACCATGGAGAGGCCCTTGTGGAGACTGGACACCAGTACTGATTGGTAGGACCAGCTGGTCCTGGGGCAATGGGACGACCAGCAATGGCTCCGGAACTTTTGCATGCAAAAGCAGACGTTTCTGGAGCTGTGTGCCTGGCTCACCCCTGCGCTCCAGAGAACCACCACCCGGTTGCAGGCACCCATCCTCGTGGACAAGAGGATCACCATTGCCATATGGAAGCTGGCCACCCCGGACAGCTACTGATCGGTGGCACACCAGTTCGGGGTGGGCAGATCCACTGTTGGTGCCGTCATCATGCAGGTAAGTCCTGGTGGGTGTGAGGGGAGGGTGCTGCACTCCATGCCCAGGGGCAAGACTCCAGGCTGGGGAGATGGGGCATTCCCTATCACCCAGGGGTTTGGGCCATCCCTTCCTTGCACAAGCCTGCTGGTGGGGAGGGAGGAGGAGTGGTCTGTGCAGAGAGGGGGCTCTAGTGTGTGTAAGGACAGAGGGCATCACAGGGGGATGGAAACCCCCTAAGGGAGCACTCACTCACCCTGCCTTATGTGATGTGTTCCTCTGTGTTTCTGGGCCCCCATCTGCAGGTCGCCCATGCCATCGACATCCTGCTCCAGTGAGTCATCCACCTGTGGGACATGGAGGCTACGCTGGCTGGCTTCACTGCCCCTGGGTTTCCCAACTGCGGGGGAGCCCTGGATGCAACCCACATCCCCGTACGGGCTCTGGAGCATTGAGCAGCCCATTTCATAAATCACTCTACGTGCTCCAGGCCCTTGTGGACCACTGTGGCTGCTTCACAGACATTTATACAGGCTGGTCCGGCAGGGCACATGACACCCACATTCTCCAAAACTCTGGCCTGTTTGGCAGGCTAGAGGCGGGCACTTTCTTCCCCTAGCGGGAATTTACTGCTGGGGACATGCCCATGTCCACATGTATTGCGGGGGACGCAACCTACCCCTGCTGCCCTGGTTGATGCGACCCTACACGGGGCAGGCAGACCACGACTGGGCTCAGTTCAACAACCGCCTCAACTGGGCCCGCAACTAGGTGGAGTGCATCTTCGGCCGTCGGAAAGCCCAGTTTTGCTGTTTGCTCACCCGTCTGGAGATGGGTGAGCGGAACGTCCCTGAGGTGGGGGCTGCGTGCTGTGTGCTCCACAACATCGTGGAGCAGAAGGGGGAGGCCTTCCTCCCAGCACGGATGGCAGGCGAGGCACACATATGGGGTGTGCATATGGGAGGCCCTGACGGAGATGTTCTCCCAGACCCCACATTAGGGTTGTCTCTGTCTCCCTTAACATCTCCCTCCCATCCCCAACCCTTCCCCCCTCCCCTCCCCTTACCCCCCAATAAACAACACCGATTTTTTTTGAAAACAACATCTTGAACTTTTTATTTCACAATGGGGATGGAGGAAGGGGGGCTCTGAACTGGGAGAGGGAGGAGGGAGCTGCTGCTGGGAAGGGTGGCCCCTGCGACTGCCTCTGCGGGGGAGGACCACTACATGTGGAGCAGGCAGCATGGGGAGGTGGGCAGGATGGGGTGCATCAGGAGGGGGCATGGCGGGAGCAGGAGGGGCAGCAGGAGGGGGCACGGGCATTGGCATGGGAGGAATGGTGGGTGCATGAGGCAAGGCCATGCCATAATGCACAGCTTGCCCAATGTGTGCAGTGAGGGTGGTGATGGTATTGTCAATGCACTCGCACTGAGCCTGGAAGCGGCCCCAGGCCTGCTGGCACTACTCCAGGTCCGCATCCACCCGGTGTGTGATGGCCACCTCTATCCTCTCGATGGCCTGGCTTGGTGCCTGGGCAGTTGGGGGTGCTGCTGCTGCCTCAGGGCTGGAGGATCCCCCGCTCCTGCTCAGTCCCACTGCAGGGAACAGAGGAAAGGTTGGGTCAGTCAAGCAGCCTGGCCACCATCCCCACACCCCATGCCCTCTGCCCCTGAGCCCAGGTGACACCACAGTACTGTGGTTTGGGCCCACTCAATCCCCCCCCCGGACTAGGGTGCTCCTCCACGTATTGTAACCACCGGTCTGTGTCCTGGCTTCTTGGGGGGCGGGAGGGTGCTTGTGTTGTGTTAACCTGTGGAACTCCCTGCTAGTGGAGGCTGTGAAGCTTTGCGCTAATCAATGGTGTTTGACAGGGAGCAAGATGAATCCCCTGGGAGCACGTATGGCAGACGTGGTCTGAGCTCTCAGATCCCCATCACGTGGATGTCTCCTGGACAGAACCAGGGGTGACTGGAGAGTGTACCTTCCTTGCAGTGAAACTCAGGTGGCCCTAGGGCTGGCCTGAGTGCTTCCCTCCTCCCTCTCCCGCTAGCCCTCACACACGGTAGCTCAGGGACATGTGTGGCTGAGTGGGGACTTCCCTCAGGGGGCCAGCCAAGGCACCGGGAACAGGCGAGGGGCTCAGTGGGGGCCACGCTCACAGGGCTGTGATGCTGCGGTTTTCCCAGGAGCAACTGGCCGTGCCTCACACCCAGACTTGGGACAGTGTGTCATTCTGTGTGCTGCACCCTTGCAGAGGTGCGGGCTCTGGCCTGAGCCCCTGGGGCCCTGGCTGGTTCCAGTCCTCATCCACCCTTCCCCCTGGTCCGGATGTGTGTGAGCAGCATGGTCCCAGGCGTGCCCTGGAGCTGCCTCCCGCGGCCACGTGCCGCTCGGTCACCAGGCTGCACTTGGCTGCACGTGTTGCATACTGGTATGGTACACAGCGTGCAGCTCACATGGCCTGAGTGATGCTCCCACCCCCTCCCCCACGAGCACCTGGCTCCCCCTGCCCTTGTGAGTGCAAAGTGCAACACTCACCAGTGGATCCTTCCCCGGCCTCTGATGATGCACAGAAGACGTCCGGGCTGCCTGAGAGGACCTCCAGCTGGAGGGTCACATTGCTCCCCTGGTCCTCCTCCCCCGACTCACTGGGCAGCTCTGCCTCATCCCCCGCCTCGCTGGGCCTGGTGATGGGAGGGCGCCTGCTGGTATCCACTGGCACCGACAGTCGCTGGGGTGCTGCCTCTTCCAGGACGGCGTGGAGCCGCTGATAATGGGGGCAGCTATTGGCTCCTGCCCCCTGGTCCTCTCTGGCCTGGCCATAGCCCAGGAGCAGCTCCTTCACTTTAGCCCGGACCTGTTTGAGGGTCCGGGCTGGATGACCCTGGTCAGAGAGCACCTGGGCCATTTGGTGGAAGATGTCCACGTTCCGCTGACGGGACCATGGAGGGCCTCTTCCTCTTCCCAGAGGTTCAGGAGGGCCTTCATCTCCCCTGGATCAGGAAGGGGTGCGCCGCTTTGTGCCCCTTAGGGCCTCCTGTGCTGGGGGTGCGGGTTGCTGTTCACCCCCTGGAGCGGCCATTCTGGGTGGTCTGCTGGCTGTTTGGAGGGAGCAGAGCCACGTGGCAGAGCTGGGTGGCAGAGGTGCTTCTGCCTCGTGGCCTCTGCAGGCTGCGTCTGCCTTTAAGGGGGCTTGGGTTACCAGGAAGTCTGGAGCTGCCTGCACATACAGAGCATCCAAGCGGCCACGAGGGCTTTTTTCTGTTTGGATGGCTCTTTGCAAAATCTCTTGGCTGCCTGTCTACACTGGCCTCTTGTGCAAGACCAGTTGCGCAAGAGGGCTTCTTCCTGAGGGGGAGCATCAGAGTTCTTGCGCGAGAAGCACTGATTTCATACATGAGAATGTCAGTGTTCTTGTGCAAGAACTCGCGGCCAGTGTCAACAGGCAGCAAGTTTTTGCGCAAAAGCGGCTGCTTTCACGCAAGATTGCGCCAATGTAGACACAGCTGAAGAGAGGAAACCTCTTTTGAAATTCTCTCTTCCAGTTTGAAATTCTTACCTGCATTGTTATTGGCTGACCACCTGATACCTTGGCTAGGAGGCATCAGTTAATCCCATAGTCACCGGGTGCTGGTTAGCACTCCTGATTAGGACATACCCACATCGAAAATTATTGCCCCCCCCCCCGTTCTAGAGCATGTTTAATTAATAAGGACAAAAGAGGTTTCCACAACAAATTACATTGTCTTGCTATGAGTGAGAATACTGGGATATATTCCTCTATCTTCATCAAAATTTCTATTTGGTCTTCAATAAATACTTACAACCCAATTTTTCAGCCATTCTTATTCACATGTGTTATCATTGTATGAGCAGTCCCACTGACTTCCATGGCAGAGATGTGGCTACAACAGTAGACAGTATGGCTGCGTCTAGATTGGCAAGATTTTGCACAAAAGCGACTGCTTTTGCCCAAAAATTTGCCAGCTGTCTACACTGGCCGCTTGAATTTCCGCAAGAACACTGACGATCTCATGTAAGATTGTCAGTGTTCTTGTGGAAATACTGTGCTGCTCCCATTCGGGCAAAAGCCCTCTTGCGCAAATGCTTTTGTGCAAGAGGGCCAATGTAGACAACGTGGTATTGTTTTGCACAAAAAAGCCCTGATGGTGAAAATGGTGATCGGGGCTTTCTTGTGCAAAACCGCGTCTAGATTGGCACGGACGCTTTTCCGCAAAAAGTGCTTTTGTGGAAAAGCGTCTGTGCCAATCTAGATGCTCTTTTCCGCAAATGCTTTTAACGGAAAAACTTTTCCGTTAAAAGCATTTGCGGAAAATCATGCCAGTCTAGACGTAGCCTATAGGTCTAAGGCTGTGTCCAGACTCAGGGATTTTTTCGAAAAAAGTAGCCTTTTTCAAAAAAACTTCACCTGCGTCTAGACTGCAGCTGCATTCTTTCGAAATTAAATCGAAAGAACGCGGCTTTTCTTTCGATGGCGGTAAACCTCATTGCACGAGGAAGAACACCTTTTTCGACGGAGATCCATCGAAAATAAGTGAGTGTGGACGTGCGGAGGCCATTTTTAAAAAAATAATGGCCTCCAGGAAGAAGCCCTGGTGGACAATCTGGGGCATGGCTTGCATGTCTCTGGTTCCTGTCTGCAGCCATTTCTTAAAGGGACAGGCACCCTCACAGCCACTTGTGGCAGCAAAGCAGCCAGAGCACACGGCTGGTGAAGTGCAGCATGTCCCAGCCCCAAGACCCTCCTGGCCCTTCCAGAGAGCCTTCTGGGGATCCAACCAGGGGCTCCAAACGCCGGGCACCGTTATGGTCTGGCCCAGAGATCAAGACCCTTCTCGAGCTCTGGGGAGAGGAGGAGGCCTTACAAGCCCTAAAAAGCAGGCGGCGAAATGCAGACATTTATGGCCGCATGGCAGAGGCCCTGGCCCAGAAAGGACACTACCCCCGCACCCAGGACCAGGTGCGCTCGAAAGTGAAGGAGCTGCGCCAAGGGTATGTGAAGGCCAGGGAGCATAGCTCCCGTTCTGGGGCAACCCTCCACTCCTGCCCTTACTATAGTGAGCTGGACCAGATCCTGGGTGGTGGTGGTGAAGCACGCACACCACGGCGTCTAGTGCAGTCAGGCTTGGCGGACCCTGTGGTGGACGCGCCAGAGCAGGACCCAGAGCAGTCAGGAGACGGGGACATGGTGCCAGAGGAGGACAGTGAGGAGACGGCAACCCTCACCCTGGAGCCAGTCACACAGACCCCAGAGGTCTCCCAGGTGTCATCTGACGCCGGAGATGAAGCAGCAGGTGAGTGCAGTGAGGTTGTGTAACACCTGGGGGAGGAGGGGGTAGGTGGGTGCACAGTGGGTGATGCACAAGGGAAACCTGTCATGCTCAGGCTGATGCCCAGGTCACACACAGTGTTACCTTCAGAATGTCTGATTCCCCTGTCTCAAGGAGAGGGCATGCCCTTTTGGACAGCTGTTGCACACATGACTGATTGTGATAGAAATGTAGCCGTGTTACTCTGATCTGAGGAAGTGGGTCTGGCCCACGAAAGCTCACCCCCTAATAAACCATCCTGTTAGTATTTTAAGTGCTACAGAGTCCAGTTTTTTAGGACTGATTGTGTCTTCCTCTTTTCCTCCACAGCCGGACCAGCCGTGCAAGAGGGCCGCAGCACCCCAGCCCCACCTCCATCTCGGGGACATGGGAGCCGCAGACATAGGCGTGTGTATGCGGACATCCTGAGGCAGCATGTGGAGGCCGTGCAGGAGCTCAACACCATCCTGCGAGAGAGGGCGGAGGCAGAGGATCGGTGGCATGACCGGCTGATGGAGGAGCTGGTCCAGCAGCGCACGTCCCTGACTGCCACTCTCAGGGAGGTCTGCGGCTTGCCTGCTCCTGTGCCTGGTACTGCTCCTCCAGCACCCCATGACCCCGCCCCACCAAACCCCCCTTCCACAACAGCATCCCTTTCCCCCCTTGGACCTCCCTTTCCCCCAGCCCCCCCAGTTCCCCAGCCCCTCTCTCCCCCTGGCCCTCCTCTCCCCCAGGCCTCCCCGTCCCAAGAGCACCCTATCCAGCCAACCGACAGGTGCACCACCCGATCCCGTGGCCATGGTGGACTCCGAACACGAGGCCCAAGCAGGAGACTGAGATCAGGCAAGCACCGTGCAACCTGATCCCCTTCCCCCCTCCAGGTTTCAAGTCCCCTTCCCCCCTCCAGGTTTCAAGTCCCCTTCCCCCCTCCAGGTTTCAAGCACCCCCATCACCCCAGTTAAATGACAAGGAAAGTGTTCAACAAAATGTTTATTGTACATAGTTTGGCATGAAACTATATTTTCTACATCAAAAATGAACAAAAGCTTTTTTATGTTTGCAACAGTTATACTATTTTCCACTGAGTGATATTTAAAACAATAAAACAGAACTTATTATTTTGAGACAAACCCTGGTGTTTATGATTTCTCCAAACAGGGTCAGGAGATGGGTTGTGGAGGGAAGCTTCTTTTGGGCCAGGGCCCAGTCCCCAGGCAGAAGCCCCTCAGTAGAGTCAGTGGCCTCCACTTGAGAATTGCTCCCGTAGGGCCTCCCGTATGCAAACAGCAGAGCCTGGCGGATGGCAGCTGTCCGGGGCTGGGCAAAGTGCCTCTCCTGACCATCAGCACCTGTACCCCACCCTGGTAGGAAGGCCTCCCCTTTCCTCTCCACCAGGTTATGGAGAACGCAACACGCGGCCACCACCTCAGGGATGTTGCTCTCCCCCATGTCTAGGCGTGTGAGCAAGCACCGGAATCTGCCTTTTAAATGTCCGAAAGCACATTCCACCTGGTTGCGAGCCCAGTTAAGGTGAGCATTAAACTGCTCCTTGCTCGCATCCAGGTGGCCGGTGTAGGGCTTCATCAGTCACGGCATCAGGGGGTAGGCCGCATCAGCCACTATGCACACCGGCATGTGCACATCCCCAACCGCAAAGTTGTGATGCGGGAAAAATGTTCCTGCCTGAAGCCTCCGGTAGAGGTACGAGTTCCTGAAGATGCGGGCATCATGTGCCCTCCCTGACCACCCAACACAAATGTCAGAAAACTGGCCACGATGGTCAACCAGGGCCTGGAGGACCATAGAAAAGTAGCCCTTTCTGTTAATGAATTGGGCTGCTCGATGGGGCGGTGCACGGATTGGAATGTGTGTCCCGTCGAGCGCTCCTCCACAATTCAGGAAGCCAAGGGCAGCAAAGCCGGCCATGACGCTGTCCAGATCTGGTAGACAGACGAGCCTGTTGAGCAGCTCCGAACTGATGCTTAACAGGCATCACCTGCAGAACGAGACAGACAACAAAATGTTACCACCTGCAGAACGAGACAGACAACAAAATGTTAGAAGGGGTGCCTTATCTCTTAGGAGGAGAACCCACCACCCACCTTCCCTCTCAAACACCCCGGGAATCCCCTCCTCAGAACTCCCCCCCAACAATTCAGGGTGAGTGGAGGAGCTCCCTCCCACTCACACTCCACTTTGCCCTTCCTGACAGTCTCCCTTCCCCCCACCCCAAACTGTGACTGTCCCCAGACAATGACTTACCTCCATCAGGATGTATCCAACAGTAGATCTGCCCACTCCAAATTGGTGTCCCACGGAGTGGTAGCTGTCGGGGGTTGCCAGCTTCCAGAGGGCAATGGCGACCCTCTTTTCCACAGGGATAGCGGGCCGCAGGTGGGTGTTTTGCCGTTGCAGAGCAGGGGCGAGCCAGGTACACAGCTCCTGGAAAGTGGTCTTTCGCATCCGGAAATTGTGTAGCCACTCTTGGTCATCCCAGAGCTCCATCACGAGCCGGTCCCACCAGTCAGAGCTGGTGTCAAGCCTCCAAAAACGCCTGTCCACAAAGAAGTTTAGAGGCAAGGGCAGTGCGGCTGCATGACGGACGATCCCTTCGTACCTCTGGTCTGGGTCCAGATGGGGAAGTAGCCTCATGACTGTGTCATGCAGATTCAGCAACACTTGCAGTATGATGGCGTGGGGCCATCGCCTGCCCAGGGGCAGCTCTGGCTCCATGCCAAAAAAATGGGTCTAAAACAGAAAAACCTCCACACAAAAAACCTGCTGGGGTGTCCCAGGAAGCTGAGCACTCCAAACCAGCACTGCAATGCCTTGCTTACCTCCTAGAGGGACAGCAAAGACAGCTGCAGAAGCAGAGCAACGGGTGTTCAGGGGCGTCCCTTTAACCACGCGTCTCTGCAAAGGGCAGGCAGCAGCACCCGGAAGGAAATGCTGCCCCCATGCCCTGGCAGAAGCGGTTCCGGGTGGCTTTGAATTTCGAAAGAGCGTCCAGCAGTCAGGACGCTCTTTTTCGAAAAAGCGGATCGATTTTCCGATCCGCGTATTGTAGTCTAGACGCGCTCTTTCGAAAGAGGCTTGCAGTCTAGACATAGCCTAAGAGAAAACACTGTCAAAAGCAACAGTACCTGGCTGATGCATACAGCATTTGGAGATTTGTCTTAATTTGAGATTTTATTTAAAAGGAAAAAGCCCACAAAGGATGAAGTGATCTGCAGCAACTGGAAATATATTTTCACTGCACTCGGATTAATATGCTAGGAAAAAAATCATTTTTCAGAAAGGTTCTAATTTTTTAATATTCCAGTAGTTTTCAGAGCTGAATGCTAGAGGAGGCTTTAGTGCCCCTGATAATTAATCTGCAATCCCAATTTCTTTTGCAAATTAAATCTTATTACAAGTGGGTCATGGATGTGGTACAGACCCACCAAAGCAGCGTTTGTTTTATGAGCAGCCTGCGCTTTTTGATTAGTCATGAGAATCCAATAAATATCAGAGCACTTGAAAATGCAGTTCTAAAACCAGTTCTGTCTAGCAGAGCAAAAGGGAGAGGGGGAAAAAGAATTAAGGAACTAAAGAGAACATTGATTTTACTCTGGGAACTAGCGTATATTATGTATTTCATTTATTACTCAAATTGTAGCATTAATACGATCCTATGTTCAGCTTATTTTTAGGGCCTGATTCTCCCTTGTCTTGCATCTTTATTTACACCTATTTAAATAGGTCTTCATTGGCCTGAAAATTTAGTTCTTTTGCCCTGGTCCACACTACCAACCTCATTATTTCAAAATAATGGGCTGGTTGATTTGGAAGAATAACCCCTGCTTTCCATGAGGAATAACACTTATTTCAAAATAGTCATTTCAAAATAGCACTAGAGTGGATACTCCACTGCTGCTATTTCAAAATAACTACTCCCCAGAGTCATTCAAATAATTATTCCCCAGTGCTTCCCGGGGCTCTAAATCAAGTTAGTGCATTCACATTAACAGAGCCTGCCTCAGACTAATTTCAAGACTTTCCTGTAGTGTGGATACACTTTTGTGAAATAGTTATTTCACAAGTTATTTTAATATAAGTCATTTTGAAATAATTTCCTAGTATAGACATGCCCTGTAGGACCTCTTTGCACTGCCTCTAAGCATAAGTGTAGATCAGGAACTTTGTCTTTTTAAAAATCTAGGCCCTGACTCTCCATTGCATTGCCCCTTGAGTAATTATTTACACATCTGCAAAGTGAATGCAAGAGTTGAGGTGAAACTTCACCACTGGCGGTGAGTGAGTGAGCAGAAAACGTTTCGTACCATGTAGCTTTGATTTTCCCTCAGCTGTAGCTGACTATCTGAGGTGCAAGGCCCCTGGTGCTCACTGAAGGGACACACACAGCTCTATCTTAATGCTCAATCCTGGGCAATAATTTTTGATGAGGGGCCACTCCAGGAATTTGGTAAGTTGTTGAGGGCTGCACTCTGCCATTATATTAAGGGAAGAGATGTGGGAATCTGATGGAGATTGGGTGCAGAAGAGAGCTGGGGGTAACGGATTGGGATCTTCATTGTTCCTCCCTTGCTTCCTAGAGCCCCCTGAGTACCACCTGCTGCCCAGGCCCTGCCCCTGCTGACCAGCCCTCCATCTCAGAGAACTGGATGCTCATCCAGGTGAAGTGCATAGCCCGTGATTCACAGGCCCAATCTCCCCCCTTCGCTGAGAAGGGTGAGAAGGCCCCCCCCAAAATCTTGAGGGGTGTCACTACTGCTGACATCACCATCTCCCTTGCAGAGTCCATCCTCAAGGAGGCCTTGGATGGAGCCCTCCCAGCCCCTCATCATCACCGCTGAGGCAACTGTTGTCTCGATGGCTGATGGGGAGGACACTTTGTATGAAGCTGCCAATCCCATAGGGGTGATGGCCGGTGCCTAGCAGCCAGGTCCCAGGCCTGTGAGTGCCCCCTCTACCTTTGAGGCCAAGCGGTCATCTTCCTGTCTTGTTAGGGGCCTACCACAGTAGTTGCTATTCTGACAGATGCCGTGGACTCAGACAAAGTCCGCCCAGACATCTGAGCCTGGTGTCGGTGCAGACCCCCTTCCCACCACTGTCCCTTCAGTCCCAGATCCCATCCAGGAGGCACTGCGTTCTGGTGGCCCGGAACTGGGGGAATGTATCCTCACTGTCTGCCCGAGCCTTGACCTCACTCCCAGTTCCGGTACCTCCCCTGCTCCTGCTTCTACCCATGATCCTGACCCTGCTCCTGCTCACAGCCCTGGTCCCAAACCCACCCCATCCCAAGACCCGCTCCCACTATCGCTGTTCTCCTTACCTCTGCTCCTGGCCTGACATCCGCTCCCAATCCTGACCCTACTCCTTCTACATGATGCTCACTCCCACTCAATCCCACTGTCATTGCCACTCCCATGAGAGCCATCTCATTCCTGCTTCCTACGAGTGGCCCTCAGGGTGGTTTTCATGTCTCCCATTTCCAGTTCCCTAGGGGCTGTCCTGGTTCCCTCCACCACACTCTCCCTCGCTGAGGATGGAGACGGGCAGAGCAGTGCCACCACTTTTGGTGCTGCACGGGGGATCAGATCCCTGCTTGCCTGTCTCTGTGGCCCACAAAGTCCGTCCGGGGGGTCTAGCCGGAGAAAGACTCTTCTACTCCAGCTCCCTCGGGGGTACCTTTGTTCGATCCTCTGGGAGATGGATCGTGGCTCCTGCTTCTTCTATGCCCTGGAGAAAAAGAGGGGGGCCAAAAACCATGTCACCTGCCTCCTGGAAGAGGACGGCACAGATCTGGAGGAGATGTGTGGAAGGGCCAAGGCCTTCTACACCAGCTTATTCTCCCTGACGCCGATGCCTGCAGGGTGATTTGGATTGAGCTCCTGACGGTCAGTGTGGGCAACCGAGACTGACTGGAGATGCCGCTTGCTATGGCCAAATCCTTGGAAGCCCTCCATCTCATGCCCACCAACAAATCCCTGGGCATGGACAAGTTGACCATGGAGTTCTACAGAGTGTTCTGGTACGCTCTCTGCCCAGACCTCATCACTGTCTGGGCCGAGTCCTTATAGAGCAGGGTCCTCCATCTGTCATGCAGGGAAGCAGTTCTTGCCTTGCTACCGAAGAAGGGGGACTTCCACTGTGTTTGAAACTGGCATTCCGTCTTGCTCCTCAGCATGGACTACAAAGTCGTAGCAAAAGCCATCTCACTGAGACTGTGGTCCATGCTGGCAGACGTTGTCCACCCTGACCAGACCTACACCATCCTGGGCTACAGCATATTTGATAATCTCTATCTGGTCCAGGATCTCTTGGAGTTTGGGTGCAGGGATGGTCTGTTTGCCCTCTTGTCCCTGGACCAGGAGAAGGTATTGGACAAGGTGGATCACGAGTATCATGGGTACTCTGCAGGCATTCGGATTTGGGCCCCATTTTGTGGGTTTTCTCCGGGTGCTGTATGGCTTCGCAGAGTGTTTGGTGAGGCTCAACTGGACCCTGACCAAGCTGGTCAACTTCGGGCGGGGAGTATGTCAGGAGTGTCCGCTGTCAGACCAACTGTGGTGATCGAGCTCTTTCTCTGTCTCCTCCGTTGGAGGTTGACAGGGTTGGTGCTTCAATAGCCAGAGCTGCGGCTGGTTCTGTTGGTGTATGCTGATAACATGCTCCTCATAGTCCAGGACATGGCCTACCTGGTGCAGGTGGCAGCCTGCCAAGTTGTCTACTCGGCGGCCTCCTCTGCTCCGGTCATCTGAGTCAAGAGCTCTGGCCTGGTGGTTGCAGATGGCTCATTCTCACTTGTGCTACAGGCCATCAGGTGGAGGATGGGTCCTCTGCTCTCTCTCTGCATCTTTCTATCTGCCACACATCCTTCTCCGCTGGAGAACTGGCAGGGTTTGTAGGCCAGGGTGAGTGGGCAGCTGCAGAGATGGACAAGATTGCTCCAGCGTCTCCCTGCAGGGGAGGGTGCTGGTGCTGAACCAACTTGTCCAGTCCATGTTCTGGCACTGGTTTAACACCCAGTTCTCCTGGCCAGGACTACACTGGATCTCTGCAGGGGTCTTGTGTCTTCCTCTGGAGGAGCAGGACAGTGCTTGGTCTGCATGCACAGCCAGGTCCAGACCTTCTGCCTCCAGGCCCTGCAGAGATTCCTCTATAGTACAGATAGTACTTTGGTGCACGTCTTACTTCGCCGCCTCCAAGGGCTCTGATATGACCAGCAGTTCTTTTTTCTCCACCCGAGGGGTCTTCTGCAAGACCTCTCAGAGCTGCTAGATATCTACCAGGAACTCCTCCAGACTTGGAAGCTGTTCTCAGCGACCAGGTCCATTGTGGCCACCGAGGAAGAAGATCTCCTCATACAGCCCCTGCTTCACAATCCAGCCTTGTGCTTGCAGGTGGCAAAGTCTCCTTCGGTGCACGAGAGGCTGATCATGGCAGAAACCACCAAGATCAGAGACTTCCTGGAATATGACGGGGGGACTGAGTGGACCCCCATATGCTTTCTCAGCGCATGGGGATCTGTGCCTCCTGAACCTCCCTGTGTATACTCCTGGAAGTGAAGGTGGCTTTGTCGCAGCCCACTCTCAATTTCCTGCAGCAAGCCTCATGAGAGGATATGTCCCTCCCCCTCTCACTGCAAGCCCCCGGCCCTCTTTCTCTGTCCCCTGTTCTGCGGGCCCCCTCCCGGCCTCGTCATCCTTGGACCCCCAGCTGGATGCAGGATTTGCAGCTGGTTTGTTTTCAAATCATGGCCAGAGCCCTTGGGAGGTTCCCAAACCCATATTCCTCCTCTTCCCCCCCCCCACACACCAGGAGCAATACCCCACTTACCCCATCCCTCGGCAGGGTTTTGTGAGGTTGGGACTGAAAAAACCTCCCGGAGAGGAGGCTTGCACCCCCACCACCCCAAACACCCTTTCCCTAGGGAACCCCAATCCAGCTGTCCACCCCCATCCTGGGACAGTAGCCAGAGAGCACCATACCTGCATGAGCAGGGTCTTGATGGTCGATCTACCCACGCAGAACTGTTTCCCAATGGACTGGTAGCTGTCCAGCATAGTGAGATTCCACAGGGCTATAGCAACCTGCTTCTGGAGGAGGATGGCAGGTCTCATGTGAGTGGTTCGCCCCTGCCCTCAGGCAACGGGACACTCACAGAGCTCCAGAAAGGTGCCCTTCCTCATCCAGAATTCTAGAGCCTCTACTGGTCATCCCACCTCACAATGACAAGCCGGTCCCACCAGTTTGCACTCATGTTCAGACGCCAGAGGCAGCAGAGCTTGCTGTGCCGGGGAGGGTGGGTAGGAGCCAGCAGCATGAGCCATGCCCGCAGAGAGCTGAAGAGTGTCTCCATGCGGAGCAGGGGATTGGGCTCTTGTAAGGCCTGGGCTGCAGCCTGCAGAAACTGCTGTATGAGTTACAGCACAAGCTGCAATAGCCATAGACTGCCCAGAGGCAGGTCTGGCTCCGTATCGAGAAAGCTGAGGATTTACTGTCCCTTGAGGAAGTAGGCAAAGGCAAAAATCCTGAGATACTCCTGGACAGGGGGGTCCCTTTAAGCACGAGGGGCAGATGCTTCCTAGAGCTGCTGCCTGAGGTTAACTGCTGTCCTGATGCCCTACCTGAAGTGGTTCTGGGTGGCCTTAAATGCAAATTAGCATCCAATTAGTGTGGACACTCTATTTTGAAATAGCTAAGTGCTGTTTTGATGAGCTTTTGGTGCATAGACATGCTATTTCAAAATAAGCTATTTCGGAATATTTCTTCCAAAATTGCTTATTCTGAAATAAATGTGCAGTGTAGACATAGCCTTCCAGTGCACAACTAGAAGGTGAATAAGAATGTCTTTTAGTTCCTTTGAACACTTGAGCTATCAGAGCCCAGAAAAAAACTAAAATGACCTAAGATTTTTCTATAATCCTTAATCACGAAAATTGTAATCAAACATAGAAACAGACTGAGCCAGAAAAAGCCTCCACTTTGCCAGTGAAAGCCTGCAGCTGACAGATGAGATAATAAGACACAAAGCCTCAGTCCCACAAAGTTTTTTCTGGTAAAGAAAGTTGTGTTGCATTGCTGTCATACTTAGCAACATTTAACAATAGAACTGCATGGCTGAGTGCTGGGTATTTCAGAGGAAAGTGAAAAACCCCATAAATGAAACCCATAGTACAGTGACCCTAACTAATAATTATCTTATAAAAAGGAAAATAAGAACAACCCAGGAAACTACAGACCAGTTAGTTTAACTTCTGTGCCATGGAAGATAATGGAGCGAGTAATTAAGGAAATCATCTGTAAACACTTGGAAGGTGGCAAGGTGATAGGGAACAGCCAGCATGGATTTGTAAAGTATAAATCATGTCAAACCAATCTGATAGCTTTCTTTGATAGCATAACGAGTCTTGTGAATAAGGAAGAAGCAGTGGACGTAGTATACCTAGACTTTAGTAAGGCATTTGATACGGTCTTGCATGATATTCTTATTAATAAACTAGGCAAATACAACTTAGATGGGGCTACTATAAGGTGGTGCATAACTGGCTGGATAACCATACTCTGTTAATGGCTCACAATCCTGCTGGAAAGGCATAACAAGTGGGATTCCGCAGGGGTCTGTTTTGGTACCGGCTCTGTTCAATATCTTCATCAACAATTTAGATATTGGTATAGAAAATACACTTATTAAGTTTGCAGATGATACCAAGCTGGGAGGGGTTGCGACTGCTCTGGAGGATAGGGTTATAATTCAAAATGATCTGGACAAATTGGAGAAATGATCTGAGGTAAACAGGATGATGTTTAATAAGGACAAATGTAAAGTGCCCCACTTAGGAAAGAACAATCAGTTTCACACATATCGCATGGGAAGCGACTGTCTAGCAAGGAGGACAGCAGAAAGGGATCTAGGGGTTATAGTGGACCACAAGTTGAATATGAGTCAGCAGTGTGATGCTGTTGCAAAAAAAGCAAACATGATTCTGGGACTCATTAACAAGTGTGTTGTGAGCAAGACACAAGAAGTCATTCTTGCGCTCTACTCTGCGCTGGTTAGGCCTCAGTTGGAGTATTGTGTCCAGTTCTGGGCACTGCATTTCAAGAAAGATGTGGAAAAATTGGAGAGGGTCCAGAGAAGAGCAACAAGAATGATTAAACGTCTAGAGAACATGACCTATGAAGGAAGGCTGAAAGAATTGGGTTTGTTTAGTTTAGAAAAGAGAAGATTGAGGGGGGACATGATAGCAGTTTTCAGATATCTAAAAGGGTGTCATAAAGAGGAGGGAGAAAACTTGTTCATCTTGGCGTCTGAGGATAGAGCAAGAAGCAATGGGCTTAAACTGCATAAAGGTTGGACATTAGGAAAAAGTTCCTAACTGTCAGGGTGGTGAAACACTGGAATAAATTGTCCAGGGAGGTTGTGGAATCCCCATCTCTGGAGATATTTAAAAGTAGGTTAGATAAATGTCTATCAGGGATGGTCTAGACAGTATCTGGTCCTGCCATGAGGGCAGGGGACTGGACTTGACGACCTCTCGAGGTCCCTTCCAGTCCTAGTATTCTACGATTAACCCCTCAAATTCATTGATAGCCCTTTTAATTTTTATCCTTTGTAGAGGTTCCCCTTGTTTAATTATCAATCCTTATTTGAAAGCATTTGTTTCCATAATGTCCTGTGACTGTAAGGATTCCCCGCATTAATACCTCTGCTATATCTACTTTTTCCTCTTCATTCCAAACTGAAGACTTATTTGCTACATCTACACTGGCAGCTTCTTGCGCAAAAACTTGCCTGCTGTCTACACTGCTCGAGCATTCTAGAGCAAGTAAATTTACAGTCTAGCGTTGTAAAACAGGTCTTCTTCCAAAAGAGGTATTCCTCTCCCCACGAGGAATAAGCCCTCTTGCGCAAGAATTCTTCCACAAAAGAGCAGTGTAGATAGGCAACATGAATTATGTGCGCAAGAAACCCATATGGTTAAAATGGCCATCAGAGCTTTCTTGCACAAGAGAGCATCTACAGTGCTATGGATGCTCTTGCTCAAAAGCACAACTCCTGCGCAAAAAGCACATGGCAGTGTGGACTCTCTCTTGTGGAAGATTTTTTTCACAAGAACTCTTCCACAAAAGAGTTCTTGTGCAAGAAGCCGCCAGTGTAGACATAGCCATTATGTTTAGTCTATCCCCACATGGGAGCTAAGATGCCTCTCATATCTTTTGGGTATTTTTTGTGTTTGGACCTCCCCCAGTTTTGCAAATGAAGTGGTCTAAATAAAACACAGTACTCCAAAGACCTGCTGTTGATTTACATAATGAAATTAAATTATTTTCAATCCCCTTCTTAATGTAGCGTATATTTAATCTAATTTGTTTGACCACTATTTGCATATTTCATAACGTCTTCACTGGCCTATCCACAATAACTTTTGCCAGACTTTTGCCAAATTGAGATTGCTCTTAGCCCCATGCACATTCACCGTGCTCCTCCTATTAAAGAATGACTCTAGTGTACAGGTTAGATGCACCTGTATTTGGAACAGGAGAATGACTGGCAAAAGGTAACATTTGTGAACATTCCATTTTCCTCATTCATCTTCTTTAACAAGGTTCTTGTGATTGTATGTTAAGAACTTGATCCAAAGCCTCTCCATTGATTCAAAATCATTACTAGAGCTGGTTCAAGACAGATCGAAAGAAACATATGTCAATTAAGCTGAACCAGAATTTTTTATTTTTAGATTTTCCTTTCAGGAAAATTCTGAAATTTTTGGATTTCACTCAGAGTGAGAACAAAGGCAAATGTCAGTAGTCATGTGAGCTTCTGTGAAGCAGAACTCTCAGCCTCCACACAGCTCTAATTGTTCCCTTCTTTTTCAAAGAGAAGACTCTCTTGTCACTATCTCTTACACTTACTGCCTTTAAACACAGCCCTTTGCCGAGTACTGTGATGGACTACACAAATCCAGGACCAAGCTGAAGATAAATAGCACTGGTTCTACTATTGGAAGACAGGCAAGGGGACCATAGTGGCACTTTGGGAAGAATAACCCTCACCAACCTGGTTGCAGGAAGGGAGATCAGAATTACCATGGTGAGACTCATCCTACAGATAAAAGGGGAACATTAAATCTTGAATTTTGATGTAACCAATGTCTGTTAATTTTTTTTTTAACACAATGAAACAGATTCATCTCTGCTATAACGCCAAAAAATTCAGTGGAGATACACCTGGTATCCACCTGGCCTCTTTGTGTTTGTAAGATATCAATAGATAGGAAGATGAAAAAAGTGATAAGGAAACAAAAGGAAGCCTAGCAGGCCTGTTTGTTTTTTCTTTAGTTCAGTAACACTTATTTGAACTTACCACTCAAAGAGAGAGAGAGAGAACACATGGCTGTTGTAACACTGTTGATAATGCTGAGTTGTCCTGCAGTAGAGCATGCTGTGTTTGAGATGGTAATGGCAAGCGAGGGGACATTTACATTGAAGAAGGATGCTGTTTAGATAGTGGCAGGATGGTGGGAATGCTGTTTTTATAGTGCTAGGATGCTGCCTTTGTAGTGTGTGACATTATGGAAATGAGAAAGTGCTGAGAGTCGGCACTAACTGAGACATTCCAGCTTCCCAGTGGTTTTGTTGTCGTTCTTATTCTTTGTAGTTAGGCATGGAGGAAGAAGGCCTAACCTTTTGTTCCAGTGACATAGCTTGCATTTCATGTTGTTTTATTTTATGTTTAACAAATTGGTGGCATCTGGAATCACAGCAGTTCTTGGTCCCAGAGTGATGTTTCCATCAGTGCTTCTCTTTTTCTTTGTATAATAAGGCAAATTCTACATCCCTAAATGCTGTGTCTTACCACCATAAACTGTGATTACTTTATGTTCCTGCTTTTTTAATGTATTTTGCCATATGCATGAAATATTAGCCAGTTATGGCTCTATTGATATGTACTATGGTTCTGTCATAACAGGAGCTTTGTTTCAGTTTTGTCTTCAGAAAGTATGTGATCAGAAATTTCAAAAACATAGAAGGAGTACGTCTTCTTTACCCATTTTGAGTCATTACATTGCCATTTAGCATCCACCAAGCTTAAGCCATTTTGTACCATTCTCTGTGTCAAGACACATTGCTGCCTCTTCTAGGTACATATCACTACAGTAATCTCTGTGAGCTAAGAACATATCATCCATATAGAACAGAAGGGAAAACTGAGGCATGGAGTGATTAAGAAACATGCCCAAGGTCAGTCAGAACAGACTGTGGCAGAGTTAGAAACTGAATGTGTTTCTTGATTCCCACTTCAGTGCCTTATTCCTCAGATGACCATCCATCTTTCCCCACTATCACCAGCTAACTGAGATACTGCTATGCATATGCATTTTCAGACGGCAATTAACATTTTTAGCACCATAAAATTAGATTTACAAAGATAGAAACTATTCATTACATTTACATTGTTTAGAACTGGAGTCTCAGCTGCAAACATAGTGCCAGGAATGAGAGAACAAGGAAATTTCTTTGTCTCTCCAGTTCTGGAAACCTTGTTATGTAGTGCTGGTCCTGGCACAGTATAACAGGGTCTTAGCACTGATAAAGTTTGCACGGACTGTTTTCACAGCCAGGGATTGCAGAGGTGTAGGGATTCCCTGGCTGTGCTCTTTCCCCTCCTCCCCCCAGACATGCTGTGGTAAGAAGCAGGTGGTACAGGAGCTGCTTTGGTGACCATGTGCCACTCCCCTTCACAGATGGACTCGTCTCCTTATCAGATCTTATGAGCTTATGTGCCTGTAGTGGTTCGTTTCAGCAGGAGGCCACGTTGACTCACCACTGCCTCCAGAGTCCGGGGCTCCAGGCCTTACTGCCATCCCACTCTGGGTATGTCTACACTAGCCCCCTATTTCGAACTAGGGAGACTAATGTAGGCATTTGAAGTTGCAAATGAAGCCTGGGATTTAAATATCCCGGGCTTTATTTGCATATTCCCCTCCGGTCGCCATTTTTAAATGCCATTAGTCCGGACTAACTGCTCGCGGCTACACATGGCAGTTAAACGGTAATTCGAACTAAGTCCTTAGTTTGAATTACCTGTTACACCTCATTCCAGGGCTTCATTTGCAAGTTCGAATGCCTACATTAACCTCCCTAGTTTGAACTAGGGGGCTAATGTAGACATATCCTCTCAGTTTTAAAGGCCTTGCCCTTAGGCGGGCGGGGCGACAAACAAACAAACCACACAGTCTCTGGTACCCCAGGTGGCGACTAGAGCCCATGCCCTTAGTTTGGGCAGGCCGGTGAACAAACTGTTTCAAATAAGCTGCTCGGCGGTCTATACACCCTGGCCCTGGGTCAGGGTGGGCAACCAACAGTCTAGCAAACAGTTTATAAAGTAAGCTCTAAACAGTAATAATCTACCAGGTTTAATGGCACCAGCCTATGTACAGGCGGGGTCCGGGTCAGGTCTCCATGCTGGCAGAATGCTGACAAGCACAGGGGTTTTTGTCCACAGGGGGGAACCTGCCACCCAAAGGAAGGGGTGGCAAGGGAAGGGATGCAGGCCCTCCCTACTCCACCGCATCCCAGCCCAGGGCCCTAACAGTGGCAGCACCACAGCCACTGAACTGGTGGGGCTCCAAGCCGTAACCCGCTGCCCAGCTGACCTGCATGTCCTCAGCCGTCTCGGAGTCAGCTGTCCCTGGGCCACCTCCCCATCCTCCCTGGGGGTCTACTGGGTGCGGCTCCTTGGTGTCAGTTGAGGATGGAGGTACCGGAAACGTGTCCATAGGCTCGGGGTCCAGGGAAAGTAAGGGTCCCAGCACTCTGGCCCACTTGACTGGGTCTGGAGTGTCTGGATAGCTCCGTGGGTCCAGGCGGCCTCCACAGTTGTGTCCTGGAATCCAGGTCCAGCAGCAGCCGGGGCAGTCTAGGCCTGGGCTCAGGCCCTGGTAGCTCTGACACAGTAGTCCAGCAGAGCATGGCTTGGCCGTGCCTTCCTCCACTGGGGCTGGGGGAGAGC
The DNA here is from genome assembly GCF_052426305.1 of Pelodiscus sinensis. Lineage (NCBI taxonomy): Eukaryota > Metazoa > Chordata > Testudines > Trionychidae > Pelodiscus > Pelodiscus sinensis. The sequence goes on along the minus strand of NC_143062.1, from coordinate 14,730,450 downwards.
CTCTGCCCTGTTCGGCAGCTGGGCTCTGACTGAGCTGGAAGCTTCCCTTCTTATACCCCCAGCCCTAGCTTCCTGTGGGCAGGGCTGGGTGATTCTGGCACCACCCACGAAGGGATTTTGAGGGAAGTTTCCTCCTCTAGATCAGTGGGAGGCCATGCTGACTCACTACAGTGCCCTATGTGCCAATAGACCTTCTGACTGCAGACATAACCGACCTGAGACCCAGGCCAACAGTCACTAAGAAGTGAATTTATCCTTCTCCTGATAGTGATTGTGCCTAGTCCTTCAGAGTATCAAAGCACTAGGCCTGATTCAAAGCAGACATTAATTAAATAAACACCTTGTCTACACTACAAGTGTATGTCTACACTACCACCCTAGTTCGAACTAGGGTGGTAATGTAGGCAACCGGAGTTGCAAATGAAGCCCGGGATTTGAATTTCCCGGGCTTCATTTGCATAAAGCCGGGCGCCGCCATTTTTAAATGTCTACTAGTGCGGACTCCGTGCCCGCGGCTACACGTGGCACGGACTAGGTAGTTCGGACTAGGCTTCCTATTCCGAACTACCGTTACTCCTCGTGAAACTCCTCGTGAAACGAGGAGTAACGGTAGTTCGGAATAGGAATAGGAAGCAGAGGTACAGAGGGGAAACGCCTTAAGTAGAGACTGAAGGATTCCCAGTGGCTCTTACTACATTTAAAATGCAGAGCCACAATGCAGGTATCTTCCAGAGCCACCCCTGCTGTGGCTCCGCACCGTGGTCCTATCGACTAATTGATTGATTGGTTCAGTAATCACAATTTAACATCCTTAGATCAGACAGCATGCATCACACCTGAATCCTGCCAGTTACATTTATAGGTGTTTCCTAGAGGCACTGTATACTGGTAATTTTATTGGTACCTGGATTTCTGCCCAAGAGGTAAGTGATGGCAAAAATTAGTTGTGACTATTTGCCCAATTTCTAATTGAATTTGCTTTGGTTGATTAAAACCGATTTTGTATTCACTTTCCATGAACCTATAAGTGATACAATTAAAGCTGTGTGAAAAATAGATTTTTCAGATCACAAGCAATGCCAAATAAATAGAATTCATTTCAGGTTGGCCCAAAACTTTAATTAAAAAACAACAAACAACAACAACAACAACAACAGTGAATCAAAAAGTAAAAAATAAAAGTTCAATTTTTTTCCAAGTTGTTTTTAAACATTAAAAGTAATTTCAAAACAGGCTATTTTAAATACAAAAAGTTGAAATGATTTTTTTAAAATATTGAAATGAAATATTTTTGGATTTGGCTGTTTTTTCCCCCATGAGTGGAACAAGTAGCAAAACTAACACATTTGCAAAATGTTTTAAGGAACCCAAATATGAATTTTTCACAGGGGAAAAAAAAGATTTGGCCATAAAATTTTGCCCAACACCATTTATTGGCAGAAATGTTTGAATTTCATACCAAAACATTTGAAAGCTTCCTGTGTCCAGAAATAGATAAAATGCTGTGAAATTTAAGAAACTGTTTTAAAGAAGTAGCTAGACCATGGTCTACAAGTATCTATATGGAAAGAGCTTTCTGATTATGGAGGGCTCTGCAATATAGCAAAGTTCAGGCAAGATCCAAATGCATCTGAAGCTAGGCATATTTGTGCTAGAAATAAGATGCAATTTTTTGAACAGTGAGGGTAATTAACCATTGGAACAATTTGCCTAACCATTAGTGGTCCCTGTAAGTGTGTAGGTACTCAGTGCCAACAGCTAGAGTGCCAACAGCTAGATTTTTTTGTTTCTATTGGTGGTATATGTGCCTCAGTGCACATACAAATAATTCCACACATGGCTGCAAAAAAATTGCACATGGATGGAAAAGATTACATGGAACATTGGTGCATTTTCTATAAACTGAAGTTTGTCAATCAAGACAGAATGCCTTTTAAAAGACTGGAAGCAAATGGAGTACTGGTCCATGACTAAGAGTTATGGAAAAAACAAATAAATCATCATCATCATAATGGTCCCTACTGGTCATAAAATCTCTTACTACAATGCTGTTGCACAGCTCACAAGAACTTTTATAATCCTTCTATAGAATAAAAGAAGTGCAAAGATATGTCAGATTTTGAGAACAAAAAATTGTGATCTGCTAATGGCTACTCCACAAGGAAAGAAAGAGGCTAAAATAGTAAAACTGGTCTCTGAATATTGGTCACTTCATTCAACTAGTATTTCAAAAGCAGACAACAGTACCTAAAGTTTGTCATTATGTAATCTGGAGAGTAACTGTATGTTCTGTTTGGAGCAATGTTTATAGTATTGCTATATTGGATTTTCATATTGACTGGGAGAGGAGGGGGGAAAGGAGGGGAGGGAAGAGGGGTAGAACCACCATAGCATTTCTATAGCTTTGTGAAAACATGACATATTTGGCAGATTTACCTAAAACAATATGCTGAGTTCCCCAAAACTGAAAATTTTTTGAAGGTAAAAAGCTGCCCAGTTACCATGAAAAAACTGCTCGGTCTTGATGATGATGACAGTGACCCAGGGGCAAATCCAGAGGAGTTTGCTATTTTGTCCGTGTTCTAATTGTCCTCTTGGGTAAAGTTAATAAACGCTAACAAATGTTTGCAAAGCAAAAGCTATTTGATTTACAAAGCGCTAGCAAAGTAAGATCACTCCCTCCCCCCATCCCTCAAGATGAGATTCAGTTGAGTGAAAAACTACCCACTGCATTATGACAGATAAATGGCTCTGATTGCATCAAGTCTATTCCATGATTCACATACATAATGCCACTCCAAAAATGGCAGACACAGAAATTAACCCCTTCCCCTCCACCCAAACAAATAAAAATAGAAAATGCACCAGGGCCAATGGGGTAAATTTTCAATCATATGACCATTTTTTTATTTTGTTCTCAACACATGGTCACTCATTCATGTAAAATAGATGTGCATCCACAAGCAGTTTTGTGCATAGAAACACAAACCAGAAATGTGACTGCAGCCATAATTTTATCAAGCAAAACTTCTTACAAAATTTCCCCCAGACTAGGTCTTTAACATTTGTAATTTGTTTTAATTGCACCCTATAATGAATGCCCTAGGTTTGGGGTAGCAAGTCCTTTCTGATTGCATAGGCTTGTGAATGACAAGCATTTTTGCCAGAATACTAAAATAATGACAGATGGCAAGTAAATGAGGGATAAAGTAACCCGCTAAATAATGTGACATGAAATTTAGCATTTAAATTCCCATCTGGAATGCCTTTACACTCGACTAGTCTTCAGGGGTTTGGGTCTGACTTTACACAATGTGTTGCACATTTCAGAGTCTGTAATGTAATTTTGAGCACTTAGCAGTGGACTGGGACACACATGACTGCTCGCCTGATATCAAAACCTCAGGGACCACATAGGGTAGCAATTACATATCCTCACAGGACGCTCATTGCTTTGGGGGTTTAGGCATTATTACTGAGGGAAGCTGAACAGCTATGTGGCCTAATAGACAGCTCCTGAAGAATATCAACACTAGTACTATTCTTCTGCCCTGATTCCAGTATTTTATGGCGTTTCACAGCTTGATTAAATTTATTTACAGGAGGTAATTTGAATCCATTTTATGACTATCTTAAAACTGCACAGGTTCTAATCAGTTCTCTCAAATCTATAATACAGCACGTGAACACGAATAACCCTAATAGATACATACATTGACATATGCACTGGGTGTTATAGCTTGTAAGAAGACTGCTGGTCAACATCACATTGTTTTTTCAAGGAGAAGCAGCATTCTTATTCAGCTAGACTAGACTAACTACATCTCTATTATCATTCTTTAGCGGTTACTGCAGACAACTGGATTCCTTTCCTGCTTCTGCCATAGAGTAACTGTCACTGGAGACATGTCACTTGACCTTTCGGTGTCTGCACTTCCCATCTCTAAAATGGGGTTTATGAACCGCAGTTTTGTAAAGCATCATGTATATGCAGGATTATAACTACTGTGTGTATTCTGGCCAGAACAAACAACATACATTATTTTCTAAGCCAAACATGGGTCATCTTCCTTTTGCAGTAAACACTTAGCTGAGAGAAAAGGCGGATGAAATGGCAGCCAGAGAAAAATTGCTGTATAGTAAATGGAGAGATATAGCAAAAATCATGAGTTGTAGGATTCTCCTAAATTGGGATTCTGGTTTAGAAATCTTGTACCTTAAATCTACATAATGGTTCTCATTCATGAGTTTAGACTTTGCCAATGTCACCATATATCAGGAAGCCTCTCTTCTCTTCTTCATCTGTAACCATATCCAGATAAGTGTGCTGCTTCAGCTCACCAGTGAAAGATTCTTGTCACTGAAGACACAACATTTCTTTGGCCCAGGCATTCTAGGAGCATTTTATAGTCTATGCGGTGAGAAGTCTTTCACCTGGCAGCTATTGTATCTAGTCCTAGAGAGCATCAAAGCACCAAGGCTGATTCAAAGCACAGGCTAAGTTGTAAGGCATTGATTCAGAACCATTTGAAAAAGGTATGTGTGGGTGACTGTTTCTTTTCTTATGATCCAGTGCTTCAGGAAGAGCTTCTAGTGAATTCTGGAGAGTCACAAAGTGGTACTGCCACACAAAACATTTGGCAGGAGAAGGGAGGGAATCGGAGCCCAGAGCTGCAGGTATGCAATTCTTGTATCAAGGGATGAATGGACTTCAAGCTAGTTTTACTTTTCCAGGTTTTTCTGTCACGTCTAGTAAATATTGTAATAGAACTAGAAATACACAAAACAGCCATAATTAAGATGACCTAAAAATCTTGCAAAATTCCCCTTAGCAATGTGCACTAAATAGACCCAATAGCCATACTCTCCTTGCAAATATTAATACAATATTTACTGACGCTGGAAAAGGCATTCACTCGGGTTTATACAGTTTCTCTGGGGAATGTTAGGATCCATGCTATACAAGAACAAGTGAAACAGAGATCTGTAAAAACAGATAAAAGTTCTGGTTTGAACCTTTCACCTTGTGCATGTCATCAACTCTAAGGCTATGTCTATACTGCCCCCGTTTTGTGCAAAAAATATGCAAATGAGGTGAAGCGTGGAATATTGCTGCGCCTCATATGCATAATTAATGAGGCTCCGTTTTTGCACAAAAGGCTTTTGCGCAAGAGCTGTTCTTCCTGAAAAAAAATGCAGAAGAAGAGGGGATTTTTGTGCAAAAAAGGAGCCTCATTAATTATGCAAATGAGGCACAGTGATATTCCATGCTTCACCTCATTTGCATATTTTTTGTGCAAAACAGGGGCAGTGTAGACATAAAGAGTAGAAACCTCAGAGCAAATTAAAACACATGGCTTCAGGGTTTTAGACAGATGCATGTTTCAAAGAGAAGGCAAACAAGGTTTCATCCTACAAAACAACTAGCATTACACCTACTTCTTGCTACTGCTGATTCATTATACCACACAGCAAAGATCTGGCCTTAATGCTAATACAATTTACCATTTATTAATTAGTAACACAGGATTTTTTAAAAAAATCATTAAGATCAGAGTTTTAGATATCTGCAACACTCCAAAAAATTCTGTTAAAAGAATCTTTTTTCTTACCGTAACCATTAACACCCATGTAAACTTTGTTTGAAAAGTAATCATGCAAATGTCCTGGCACATACACCCTATGCAGCCTGCTTCCTGCCTCATCTGCAACCAGCCAAACTGACAGAGAGGACTGCAGCAAGTGAACCAGGAGGAACACATCAAACAAACTCCCCCCACACCTCCACCTCACTGCACAGATGCCAGAACCCATCCATTCACCCTTTTGTCCCCACCTCTGTGCAAACTGCTTCCCCCAGCCGGGATAAAATCCTGCTTCTCAGATATGCAGGCACCAACAGCCTATAGGACACAGAACAAACTCACTCCCCCCTGCCTCCACCTCCAAAGCCAGCACTCACCCACTCCCTTCCCCCCCCCCTTACCCCAGCCTGCCCCATGCAGTCAGCTTTTCCCCTTCCCAGTCCAGGAGTCTTGAGGAAAGTGCTGGGTTTCTGCCTCTATCTCCTCTCCTGGCAGACTGAACTCTCCAACTCCCCTCCTCTGACTCCTCCTAGCCAATTATTCCCTTCTCCTCCTTCTCTACCCAAATGCCCCTACTCTACAACTCTCTCCAGTCACTTATTCCCTCCAGCCCTCCTCCTTAAAAGCAACTCAAATGGACTCCTGCTCCTGACCAAGTGTGCTGAACACAAACTTATAATCATGAATACCCTTTTTCAAGAAAAGGACACGTTCAAAACATCTTGGAGACACCCACGTTCAAAGCACTGGTGTCTTTGAATATGTCATCATCATGCTTGAGATTGTAGTGACGTACTTCTCACAAGAGCAATGACAAGTGCAGATGACTGCTGGACTGATCATCACCTCATTCGATCCACGATGAAAATTAAGATCGCCCCCAAATGAAGGCTGCAAAAGAAACAAATCAGGCACAAGCAGAAGGTTCACAATCTGAAGGACCCCATTAAGTGTGACCACTTCCAAGCAGTCTTAGAAGAAAAGTTTCCATCAGTTTCCAGAAGAAATGTAAGACATTGGAGTCAGCTGAAAGCAGGAATGGTTTCCTGTGAGGAAACCATTGGCTACCCACACCAGACAGCATCAGGACTGGTTTGATGAAAAAGATGTTGAAATTGAGAAATTCATCAACGAGAAGAGAATGACATTTTGTGCTTGGCAGAATGATGTAAATTGCAATATAAAGAGAGAAGCCCATGCAAAGGCAAAGGTGGAAGTCCAACGTAAAACCAGAGAACTCAAGAACAAATGGTGGCCTGAAAAAGCACAAGAACACCAACATTTTGTGGATACCCATAATACACATGGTTTCTTTAGTGCCATTAAGACTGTTTATGAGCCAGCTTGTCATGGCATGAACCTCCTTTGCTCAAAGGATGGGACCACACTTTTGAAGGACAATGAAGCCATTAATTTTCGTTGGTTGGTGATTAAGTTCTTCTAGGGCTGAGCTTGGAGACCCTCCCAATTTGTAGGAGGTATACAATGCCATCAAGCAGATGAACAACAAGGGAGCAGGTCCAGATAGGATCCCCACTGAAATCTTTAAAGATGGTGGATCAGAGTTAATTTGGCAGCTTAGCCTGCTTATTCTTAAAATCTGGATAAAGGAGCAGATACCCAGTGCAATGAGGGATTCCCTGATTGTTACCTTCTTTAAAAAAGGGGATAAAGCAGACTGTGGAAACAATCATGGTATCTCACTCCTTGCTGTAGCAGGCAAAATTCTGGCAAAGGTCCTTGCAATCTGTTTTCTGCCCCTGTAACCAGAGTAGCTTTCGACCATGTCGCAGAACTGTGGATATTATCTTCATTGCATGGTAGCTGTAAGAGAAGTGTCAGGAGCATAACGGACCACTGTGGATTGCTTTTACTGATCTAACTAAAGTCTTAGACTTAGTGAATTGCTGTGCCATTTGGACTGTACTTTCGATGATTGGACAGCCTGATAAATACATCTATCAGTGTCCCCGCTAATCTGTGTGGCAGCACAGCTTCACAGGTGATAGATCTGCTCCACCCAGTCAGTCAGCTCCCTGCATGGAGCCCTGTACCTGTGACTGGGTGGGGCTGATTAATCACATGTGAAACTGTGCTGCCTCACAGCTTTCAGGGAACACTGACATCAGTATGCTAAAGTTGCTTCATGACAACATGGAAGTGGCTGTTCAGAGCAGCACCGGGCTCCCAGATATCAGAAGGGTAGCCATGTTAGTCTGAATCTACAAAAGCAACAGGGAGTCCTGTGGCACTTTATAGACTAACAGATTTATTGGAGCATAAACTTTCGTGGACAAAGACCCACTTTGTCATGCATCTGACGAGGTGGGTCTTTGCCCACAAAAGCTTATGCTCCAATAAATCTGTTAGGGTATGTCTACACTACAGCACTAATTTGAACTAACATAATACGAATTAGTTAATTCGAACTAAGCTAATTTGAATTAGCGCATCTAGACCTAAAAACTAGTTTGAATTAGCGTTTTGCTAATTTGAACTAGCATGTCCACATTGAGTGGACCCTGAACCGAGGTTAAGGATGGCCGGAAGCAGTGCTGGCAGGGCATCAGATTAGGACTTAGAGCATGGAGCTGCTGTCTCAGGCTAGGCGAGGGCTGTGCTTAAAGGGACCCGACCCGCACCCTGGACAGACAGTTCTCAGGGGTTCCCCGCTCACTTGTCTAACTTGATGAGGGACAGCAAAGCAGTCCTGGCTTGGAGTGCCCTGAGTGCCCACACTCGGCACATCACAGCACTCGGCCATCAGCCCGGCTGCACTTGCCGCAGGCTGCCATCTGGGAGGGGGTCAATCGGGGGGCTGCAGGAGAGCTTCCACCCCGAGGAGCCCGCAGATCCACCCCAGTCCTCCCCATTGGGGGCTCGTACCCCATTCCTCCCTCACCTCCTTCCACTTACCCCTCCCTAGTCCCCCTTCCTGATGTACAAAATAAAGGACACGTGTTCAAAAATAGAAACTCTCTTTATTGAACAAAACTCGGGGAGACTGGGAAAAGGAGGTGGGAGAGGGGAAGAGAGAGGTTGGGAGAGGGGAGGGCAACTAAAATGATCAGAGGTTTGGAACAGGTCCCATATGAAGAGAGGCTAAAGAGACTGGGACTTCTCAGCTTAGAAAAGAGGAGACCGAGGGGGGGGGGGGGATATGATAGAGGTCTATAAAAGCATGAGTGGTGTGGGGAGGGTGCATAAAGAAAAGTTCTTCATTAGTTCCCATAATAGAAGGACTAGAGGACACCAAATTAAATGAATGGGTAGCAGGCTTCAAACTAATAACAAAAAGTTCTTCATCACAAAGCAAAGAGTCAACCTGTGGAACTTCTTGCTGCAGGAGGCTGTGAAGACTAGAACTAGAACAGAGTTTAAAGAGAAGTTAGATCAAGTCATGGAGGTTGGGTCCATGGAGTGCTATTAGCCAGGGGGTAGAAATGGTGTCCCTGGCCTCTGTTTGTGGAAGGCTGGAGATGGATGGCACGAGACAAATGGCTTGGTCATTGTCTTCAGTCCATCCCTCCAGGGTCCCTAGTGTTGGCCGCTGTTGGTAGACAGGCTACTGGGCTAGATAGACCTTTGGTCTGACCCAGTACGGCCATTCTAAGCTCAGGGTCGGGGGTCTCACTGGACCACCCTGATTTTCATGCAAACCTGCTCTTGGGTGGCCAGGCTGGCAGCTATCCTGCCCTAGACGGCCACTTTCCTGTGCCTAGTGCAGAGGTCGTGGATGAGGTACACGATATCCGCACTAGACCTGATGGGCGCCCGCCTCTTGCGGACCTGGGCAGGCTCCCGGCAGCCGCCAGCCTGGTCACGGGAAGAGGCGGAGGGCTGGGTGCCAGTGGGTGGCTGGTTCATGCCGTGCCAGGTGCATGGTCTGCTGGCTGGGTGCTGGCAGGCTTGCACCTGGCACGGGCACCATAGCCAGACCGTGCCCCTTTAAGGGCTCCGGGGCCGGGAATGGGGCAGACGAGTTTCCCTGGTGGTGCCCAGAGTGGCCACCAGGGAAAGCTGGGAAGGGCTAGCCTCCCACTAGTTCGAATTAAGTGGCTACACAGCCCTTAATTCGAACTAGGCTTAGTCCTCGTAGAATGAGGTTTACCTAGTTCAAATTAAGCGCTCCGTTAGTTCGAATTAAGTTCGAGCTAGCGGTTTGCCTGTGTAGCGCCTATCAAAGTTAATTCGAACTACTGGCTGTTAGTTTGAATTAACTTTGTAGTGTAGACATACCCTTAGTCTATTAGGTCCCCCCAGACTCCTCATTGCTCTGGCTCCCAGAGTGAACCTTTCAAAGTACAAACAGGAAATGGGGCTGTCTCATCAGCTCAACCATGTTTTCAGTCTTTATTGCAGTCATTCAACCTAATTGCTGGGAAGCTCCCAGGTGGCATTGAAATCATTTACAGAATGGATGGAAAGCTGTTTAGGCTTAGCAGGCTGAAAGCTGAGGAAGATTTCTGCCACATCTGCCATGGAACTTGCATATGCTAATGACAATGCAGTTTCTGCCCACTCTGAGAAAGATCTTCAGGCTATCTTGAATGTGTTTGCTGATGCTTATGCATGTCTTGATCTCACCCTCAACATCAACATCAAGGAAATCAAAGTGCTCTATCATCCCAGTGCAAATGCGGTACCATGCTCCACATCTCTTAAAATCATTGGAGAGGCACTGGAGGATGTCGATCACTTTGTCTGCCTTGGAAGTTGTCTTTCATCCAGGGCAGATATTGATATAGAAATCCTACATCATTCGGGCTGTGCCACTGCAGCCTTTGCTTGTTTACAGTACAGGGTTTGCAACACTGACATTGACACGTAGGAGACACTCATCCAGGATCGCTCAAAATGGAGACAAGTCCTGTGCAATGGCTCTCAGCATTTTGCCCTCACTCTCCAAGTACATACAACCATGCCGAACTACCTACATTTGCCATAGCATGCCCAGAAGCATCACTACCTGCAGAAAGAGCATCCAAAGGCCTGTTAATTGTGACTAGTCCTTATGTGAATACTCTCAAAGTCATTCAATGTACCAACCTGCTTAAAAACTCCTGAGAGCCAGTGTTTGCAAAGTCAGGCCTCTTGTCAGATATTTTCTTTGATAAGGTCAGTAATTCATAACTGACTCTGGCAGGGTGTAGGCTAGAGGCCACTAGAGCAGGAGACAGTTGTGTCTTTGTTGGCTGAGAATTTCATTGTGCCTCTGGTATTCTATGCTGACTGTTCTATTTGCTTAAAGATACCTACTTTGTCAGTAGCAGTAAATGGAACTCTTTCTTTTCCTCAAAATATTTTCTAAATAAGTATAGGGTAATAAAGCTGGTATGCTGAGCAGATTTGGCAGACTCCTTCACATTATGCAGCTCAAATTATTAACACATAGGCTGTGTCTAGACAGGCAACTTTGTCCTGAAATCATCTGCTTTTGCAGAAAAACTTGCCAGCTGTCTACCCTGGCCGCTTGAATTTCGGCAAAAGCACTGACGATCTCATGTAAGATTGTCAGTGCTTTTGCGGAAATACTATGCTGCTCCCATTCGGGCAAAAGTCTTTTTCCAAAAGACTTTTGCGCAAAAGGGCCAGTGTAGACAGCAGAGATGTGTTTTGCGCAAAAAAGCCCCGATTGCGAAAATGGCGATTGGGGCTTTTTTGCAGAAAAGCGCGTCTAGATTGTCCATGGACGCTTTTCCACAAAAAGTGCTTTTGCGGAAAAGCATCCTGCCAATCTAGACATGATTTTCCAAGAATGTTTTTAACGGAAAACTTTTCCGTTAAAAGCATTTCCGGAAAATCATGCCAGTGTAGACGTAGCCATACAGTTTTACACTGATAGGTAATGTCTGTACAGCAAAAGCTGGGCATGGGCTAGCCTATCTAGCCACTCTGAATCCAGTTGGCATGGGTAACAAAAGCAGCAAAAAGATTGCAGCATAGGGTTCAGTGCATGGTCTACAAGCCAGCACATCTTGCTAATTTGCTCGGATGCCTGGGTTGTGCTGTCTTTGCTACTCATGTTTCCTGAGCCAGCTGGATTCAAGTTAGCTAAAGTTGGCTAGTCCGTGCACAGCTTTTGCTGTGTAGACACACCCTAGAGAGAGCGGCGAGGAGTCCTGTGGCACCTTATAGACTAACTGAAGTGTTGGAGCATAAGCTTTCATGGGCAAAGACCCATTTCATCAGATGCATGACAAAGTGGGTCTTTGCCCACGAAAGCTTATGCTCCAACACTTCAGTTAGTCTATAAGGTGCCACAGGACGCCTCGCTGCTTTTGCAAATTCAGACTAACACGGCTACCCCTCCGATACTTGACACCCTAGAGAGAGTCAGTGTAGTCCAGTGGAGAGAATACATGACTAAAAGTCACGAGCTATTTGGTCCTCGTCCACACTCAACTAATTGAATCAAGCCACACAAGCAAGCGTTTGGGACTCAGCGTCTATAATTGGAAAATAAGGACTATAATACTCACTTCTCTCATCTGCTTGGGGTGGCATGACAGAGGCATACAGGCCTTCACTAGTTAAATGTTTATAATGTGCTTCAAAGCTGCAAAAAGTTCTTCCTAAGTGTCGAGTCTTATTGTTATTAATGGGGAGTTTGATTTCCTCGGTCAGCTCCATTAGTGAGTAGAATATAAGATTAATAAGCTCCTGCAAAACAACCAATCAAATAGCCCATCCGAATTAACTCCAATATACACCTGCTGCTGCAGCAACTTCTCCAACTGAGCCCCACAAAAGGATTGCACACAGTTCCATGGTGTGGTGAATATGGCCTACTTCGCTAATGCATCAAATAAGCCCCATTGGGGACATGTGGCAATTTGTGCTGTATGTAATTGTCTAATCATTATTAAATACTTTTGGTGTCAAGTGGCCTTGCTCCAAGGACTCCAAGAGTGATGAGCCAGTTTACAGCAGCCAAGGAACCTGGATCTCAAAGATTAAACCACAAAACTTTATTCAAATGTTTGTTTCTTCTGGGGAAAATTTCAGTTGTGCATAAAGCCAGTGGAAGGTCTATGCACAACTAAGACACTTAATTCCACCCACAATGTGTTCCCATCCTAAATCTAATTTCTGACTTCTCCAAAGCAATGAGTCAGTAGCAATGCTCTGCTTTCACCTACATGTCCTCCAGCCAGTTACTTTGCCTCTGTTTCATCTCTTCCCCCTTTAAAATGGGAGTAATACTGTAACTATTGTACAGAGGGGTTCTGAGGATTAATACTTTATAGAGCACCTTGAGATGCACAAATGAAAGTGGGACTGTATGTATTATAGTTAGCAGCATGTGCTCAGTTAGGAAACAGAGCTGATTGGCTGGTGTGCAGTGAAAAAACCAAATTGCCACTTTGTAACTGTTTGTGGACCGTTGCCTTCTGATGGTTTCTTCAGTGGCTTTCAGAATTTCTGTTAAAATGAAACAAACCACATTTCCTTTTCAATCACAAGTCCACCAAGGAAAATAAGAACATAACATAAGAACGGCCGTACTGGGTCAGACCAAAGGTCCATCTAGCCCAGTATCCTGTCTTCCGACAGTGGCCAGCACCAGGTGCCCCAGAGAAGGTGGACCGAAGACAATGATCAAGCGATTTGTCTCCTGCCATCCCTCTCCAGCCTCTGACAAACAGAGGCCCAGGACACCATTTTATCCCCTGGCTAATAGCCTTTTATGGACCTAACCTCCATGAATTTATCCAGCTTCTCTTTAAACTCTATTATAGTCCTAGCCTTCACAGCCTCCTCTGACAAGGAGTTCCACAGGTTGACTACACGCTGTGTGAAGAAGAACTTCCTTTTATTAGTTTTAAACCTGCTACCCATTAATTTCATTTGGTGTCCTCTAGTTCTTCTATTATGGGAACTAATAAATAACTTTTCTTTATCAGCCCTCTCCACACCACTCCTGATTTTATAGACCTCTATCATATCCCCCCTCAGTCTCCTCTTTTCTAAACTGAAAAGTCTCAATCTCTTTAGCCTCTCCTCATATGGGACCCGTTCCAAACCCCTAATCATTTTAGTTGCCCTTTTCTGAACCCTTTCCAAGGCCAAAATATCTTTTTTGAGGTGAGGAGACCACATCTGTACACAGTATTCAAGATGTGGGCGTACCATAGTTTTATACAGGGGCAGTAAAATATTCTGGGTCTTATTTTCTATCCCTTTCCTAATAATTCCTATTGCCTTTTTGACCGCCGCTGCACTCTGTGTGGAAGTTTTCAGAGAACTGTCCACGATAACTCCAAGATCTCTTTCCTGATTTGTCGTAGCCAAATTAGCCCCCATCATACTGTACGTATAGTTGGGGTTATTTTTCCCGATGTGCATTACTTTACACTTATCCACATTAAATTTCATTTGCCATTTTGTTGCCCAATCACTCAGTTTGGTGAGATCTTCTTGGAGTCCCTCACAGTCTGCTTCTGTCTTGACTATCCTAAACAGTTTGGTATCATCTGCAAACTTTACTACCTCACTGCTTACCCCTTTCTCCAGATCATTTATGAATAAGTTGAAAAGGATTGGTCCCAGGACTGACCCTTGGGGGACACCACTAGTTATCCCCTCTCCATTTATTCCTATCCTTTGTTTCCTGTCTTTTAACCAGTTCTCAATCCAAGAAAGGACCTTCCCTCTTATTCCATGGCCATGTAATTTACACAAGAGCTTTTGGTGAGGGACCTTGTCAAAGGCTTTCTGAAAATCCAAGTATACTATATCTACTGGATCCCCCTTGTCCGCATGTTTGTTAACCCCTTCAAAGAACTCTAATAGATTAGTAAGACAGGATTTCCCTTTACAGAAACCATGTTGACTTTTGAGTGATAGAGATGTAGCCGTGTTAGTCTGGGGTAGCTGAAGCAAAATGCAGGACAATGTAGCACTTTAAAGACTAACAAGATGGTTTATTAGATGATGAGCTTTCGTGGGCCAGACCCACTTCCTCAGATCAAATAGTGGAAGAAAGTAGTCACAACCATATATACCAAAGGATACAATTAAAAAAAATGAACAAATATGGTGCAAATGTAGACATACCCTCATAAAGTTGTAAAACTTTTGCCCAATGACTTGCAGCCCGCTATGTCGTTTGATTAGCTGAAAATTCCAGGACAATTGTTTTAATGGGAGAGGTGATTTCTCTTTATGGTTCAAACAAAAGTGGATGTGTTTTTCTAAAAAATCTGTTCCATTAATTATTTTGGGGAAGGTCTATGGTCTGTGTAATTCAGGAGATCAAACATCTGGCCTTAGAATGTATGGAGGATGTGTCACCTGGGTTATGAATAGCAGTTCTATTTTGGTATTGCACACATCTCTCAAGAAGAACTTCAGAGGATAAAATAAAGAGTTAGATAGAATTAACAGGTGGGAAAAAAGTGACCTGGAACTCAAATAACTTTCTTATTTGTAAACAAATGCCCATCTAATATACTGCATGCAAAAAAAGAATAAATGATAGAGATCATCAGAGGACTCGGAAAATAAATGTTGCTACTTGCAGAGAAATCTGTGGTTGTAGTCATTGTAGTTTAACATAATTAATTCTTTTAGAAATGTAGTTATGTATTTAATTCGTTGCTTACTCTGGGGGTATGTCTAGACTACAGGGTTTTGTCAACAGAAGTTTTGTCAACAGATACTGTCGACAAAGCTTCTGTCGACAAAGAGCGTCTAGACTACATCCAGTTCTGTCGACAAAGCAAGCCACTTTGTCGACATAACAGTGTGGACACAAAGAACAGTGTAGATGCAATAACGCCTTCTATCAACAGAACTCTATCGACAAAAGGTGTTATTCCTCATAGAATGAGGTTTACATACGTCGACAAAACTGCTGAGTTTTGTTGACGTTATGTTGACATAATTCAAAGGCAGTGTGGACGCAGGTATAGTTTTGTCGACAAAAGTCCACTTTTGTCGACAAAGCCCTGTAGTCTAGACACACCCTGGATGTGTGTTCTCCTCCCAAAAAGGAGCAATGCATGTATAATTTGTCAATTCAGCACCACTCACATAAAATATTTCCCTGTTAGTTCCATTCTGAAACAAGTACTTTAAATAAAAGTGTACGGCAAGGAAGGAAAAAATAATATGATAAAGAAGTCAAATTTCTAATCAAATAACAGATGAGATTTCAAAGGAAGCTGCAGTGGGGTCTCTCTATCACTGAAGAGGAGTTCAATAGTTATTAACACATGCAGATGTTGGTAACATCTTGTCTTTTCCCATTTCACCGCTGGTGGATTTATTTGGATGGTGCTTATCAGAGGACTTGGCTTTTGCCCATGAAAGCTCATGATATATATATTTTTGTTAGTCTCTAAGGTGCCACAGGACTACTTGCTGCTTTTGAATTTATGATCTGATTTTAGGCCTTAGTTCAGCAAGGGTTTGCACATGCTTAGGTTTAATTACTTTAAATGAATTACTCATGCTAAAAAGTAGATGAGAAGAAGTTAAGAATCTTTCTGAATCAGGCCTATCATTTGAATGATCTTGTTTGAAGACTGTTGATACAATGGAGCATTGGTAAGCTGGCCACCTGACAGTTAATACTTGCATTACCTTTCAAAACACCTTTAGTACTATACAAAACCCTTCTCTCTTGTCTGCTGGTGTTTGTCATCGATCACTTGAATATGTATCTTTCTCAGCATGTTCAGAGGGTGTTTTAATGGGTTGGTTTTTTTTTGGTCTTACAGAACTCAGAACTCAAGACACCATGCTTCATAGTTGTGTCACTAGCTATTACACAACTTTGAGATAATGTGATGTACACAATACATTGCTGTAGTGAACACTGGGGTTTGTTAGGGAATTTCCAAAGTGCCAAAGTGACTTAGGAGCATAGCTCATTAAAAACAACGTGTTCCCAATTTCATTAGGCACGTCTATTAATAAATTTTCGATCAGCATTAGATGGCAAATCCACACCCCAGCCCAATTATCTTTGGGGAAGAAGTCAATTAGTACCATGACGACAGGTATGGAAATAGCTAAGATAAGACAGAATGTGAAAAAGGAGTTCTCCTGAAATATCATTCAGGCAAAGGACCTACTCTGCTGAGACTTCTCATCCCATTGATTAGTGCAGACCTAACTCATTCCTGCCTCTCTCCAACCACGGTGAATTTACTGCTCAGTGAACCCCCACTGACCTGAGTCCTGCACTGCGAGGTGCACTGTCTCCCCCCGCCAGCACTGTTTGGGTAAGTTACATACCCAGCTTGTGTACAGGAACTGCTTCATTTCCACCACCAAGATGCCCCACACGCCTGTAGGTTGCAGTGCAGGATTTACCCCAATGTGCACAGTTAGCAGAATGCATCCCACTCCAAATTAAACAGGGAAATAGAAACCATAGCAATTACTTGTCTTGGGTCTAGCTATTTTGATGTGAGTGAAGAATTTCAAGAATAGACACCTAGTTCTGAAATTATTTAAATAAAAAAAACAATGTGAAAACATCTCTGCCCCAGACACCAATATTCCTCACCTCCCAAATTGGTTCATCTATTGGCAGAATCAATATGAAGGCAACAATTTTTGTGGCCTTGTTGTCATGGAAACTATTTCTCCACTCTGATATCCCACAGGGTTTTCAGGCTGCTTCTTGTTGTAAATTACCATTCTGTTCTACGTGCTGAATATCCTGCCTGTTAATTTCACGCTGTGATTTTCTGCATTTATGAACGAAATCTGCCTGAATACAGCTAAAACAAAATGCCAGGTAGCTCTTTTCAGACCACTGAAATAAGAGGCATATACTTTAAATATGGAACCAAATGTCCCGGAATGGCAGCAAAGGGCCTCATGCTGTTGAAGGTATTGTCTTCCAGATAAAGATATAAAATTGCAGACCCTGCCACTTGGAATACTGTGAGTACAGAATATTTGTTAGCTACTTCTTGCATTTCCTTTCTTCCTGTCCTATGCTTTTTTATAGTTGTTGTACAGAGAAGGGCTAGTTTGAGGTTTAAGGGCCATGCTTAGGATCCAAACCAGAAAGGATTATGCATATAAACAAAGGCTGAAAGACCTGGGCCTAAGAGTCAGGAGATCTGCGTCTTAGGATAAAGACTTGTTGGATGATCTTGAACTTATGATTCTAGGTTGTATCAACAGGTGTGTTGTAAGCAAAACTCGTGAAGTCATTCTGCCGCTCTACTCTGCACTAGTTAGGCCTCAGCTGGAGTACTGTGTCCAGTTCTGGGCGCCACATTTCAAGAAAGATGTGGAGAAATTGGAAAGGGTACAGAGAAGAGCGACAAGAATGATTAAAGGTCTAGAGAACATGACCTATGAAGCCAGGCTTCATGAACTGGGCTTGTTTAGTTTGGAAAAAAGAAGATTAAGGGGGGACATGATAGCGGTTTTCAAATATCTAAAAGGGTGTCACAAGGAGGAAGGAGAAAATTTGTTCCTCTTGGTTTCTGAGGACAGGACAAGGAGTAATGGGCTTAAAGTGCAGCAGGGGAGGTTTAGATTGGACATTAGGAAAAAATTCCTAACTGTCAGAGTGGTCAAATATTGGAATAAATTGCCAAGGGAGGTGGTGGAATCTCCCTCTCTGGAGATATTTAAGAACAGGTTAGATAGACATCTGTCAGGGATGGTGTAGGTGGAGCTTGGTCCTGCCTTGAGGGCGGGGTGCTGGACTCGATGACCTCTTGAGGTCCCTTCCAGTCCTATGATTCTATGATTATCTGTGCCTCAGTTTCTCCCCTTTATCACCTGGAGATAATATTTTATTAAGGTAACTAACAGAGACGGGAAAGATAAAGCTGGGTAAAGAACTGTTCTTTTTGGCTAGAAAAGTTTTAAAAAAATCATTTCGGGGCAATTAAAACATTTAGTTCTCAAATACATTTCCACCATTTTCAAACATGTTTGTATTTTTTACAAATAAAATGAAAATACATTTTGAAATGAAAAGTTTCAAACTAAAAAAAAAAATCAAAATATTTTTTCCAAACAAAATATTGATTTTTGTAAGCATTGACTTTTGCTGTCTGGACAATTCAGTAACGCATGAATTTGTGAAGCACTCCAATGCTACTGAATTTTCAGTTTTTGCAGACATTTATTCAGTTCTCATTGAGAAGCTGAGACAATATGAAACAGTGAGATCCGATGGAAAGTTTTATATATGTCTATTATTATCTGTTATTGGTATTATGGTGTTGTACTGCAGCTGTCATGTCATGTTCTCACTGGTAGCTTTTTGTCATGATTCCTTTTTAAGTTATTATGCCAAATTCAGAGGTAATGTGACAAATGTCTAAGGCTATGTCTACACCAGCCCCCTAGTTTGAACTAGGATGGCTAATATAGGCATTTGAACTTGCAAATGAAGCCCGGGATTTAAATATCCTGGGCTTCATTGGCGCCCGCACGGGAACATGCAAATGAAGGCCAGGATTTAAATATCCCGGGCTTCATTTGCAAGTTCGAATGCCTACATTAGCCTCCCTAGTTCGAACTTGGGGGTTAGTGTAGACATACCCTAAGGGATTTAGAAGCACAATGTCATTGAAAGTGCAAGTTGGACTTGTGCTCCAAACTCCTTACACACTTTTGGAAGTCTCTCCATAAATGGCAGTAAACACTGGAAAGGCAGCACAGAGTAGTATAATTTAATGTATGTTACATATCAAGAGGGCAAAAATCAGAGCTATTACTAGAAGAACCTGCAGGATGGTATAAGAAGTTGTCAGGTATTGTAAAATGAAATGAGGAAGGGGGAAGAGATCTGCTTAATCTTCTAGTCTCCTTTGGTTGCTTTTCATGCTAATGTCCCACTTCCCTTAAATGTAAAAAAGCTAACTTATTATTTGTCAATACTAATTTACAGATAGATGAATCTGGTAAAACACATTGTCTACATTGGCATGATCTTGCACAAATACTCTTTAAAGCAAGAGTTCTTGTGTTAAAGTATTTGTGCAAGAGAGCATCCGCACTGCCATGTGCTTTTTGTACAAGAGAAGTGCTTTTGCGCAAGAGCATCCGTGCCAGTGTAGATGCTCTCTTGCGCAAGAAAGCTCCGATGGCCATTTTAGCCATAGGGCTTTCTTGTGCAAGAAATTCATGTTGCCTGTCTACACTGGCCTCTTGCACAAGAACAGTTGCGCAAGAGGGCTTAATTCTGAGCGGGAGCATCAGAGTTCTTGCGCAAGAAGCCCTGATTTCATACAGTGGAACGTCAGTGTACTTGCGCAAGAACTCAGGTCAAGTGTAGACAGGCAGCAAGTTTTTGTGCAAAAGCAGATGCTTTTGTGCAAGATCACGCTAATGTAGACACAGCCATTATCTTCCAACCTGGAAGATATATACATGCAATATAAATGCATTATCTTCCAACCTGCCATATACATGCAATATAAATGCAAGAGGATTCCTTTATTATCTTACTAGCACATTTACCCAGCTTTGCTTGGGTCATTAAGGAAGGGCTCAGGGCAGAGGGTTTGGGGTGTGAGGGGTGGCAGGAGTCAGGTCAGGGGGGGGGGGGCTCAAGGGCCTGAAGGTGTGGGGGGAGCAGGAGTCAGAGTTGGGGAATGAGGAGGGGCTCAGGACAAGGGGTGAGGGTGCAGGAATCAGGGCAGAGGGTTTGGTATATGGACACTCAGGACAAAGGAGGGGTGTGTGTGCAGGAGGTTGGCTGATTCTTGGGATTGGCTGGCATGGTGGAGACCATGCTGGCTGAATGCCAGATCCTCAAGGTTGGTCAGGGCAGTGAGGGATGTGCGGCCTAGGCACCAGATCCTCAGGGCTGGCTGGGCCAAAGGGGTGTGTGCTGCCTGGCCAGTGGCTCACCAGCAAGGTAACCTTGCCCATATATGGTGCCTGGCAACATCCAGAGCCCTGCCCCCAACTAGCCACTCTCTTATTCATGCACCCACCCTTCTGTGGCCATTCTGCAGTATAACTATTCCCGGTAGCAGACACCCACACCCTTTGTGTTTTATAAGGAAACAATCATATTCCAGGCAAATCCCATTGTCCTGGCACAACCAAAACCTTACTTTGATTTAAGTTATGTTAAGAGGAAGTTGCATACCAAATTTGATAGTGCTAACTCTTTCGATTTAGGAGGGCTTCTTGAACAAACAGACTTACTGATGGAAGGACAGACAGAAACTCTCTCAGATTTATAGTAGCTTATTAGTAATGAGTCCACCTGACAGGTTGTGCATTCAAAGAGATTCTTTGATAGAAAAAATATCTTGTATGTTTCATTGAACTATTGTTGTACAGCAGTTGTGACAAAGCTCCTCCTCAAGCTTGGTGGGTCGAGAACTTTCAGATGGACTGTTTGCTTCAGAGGCTCATGGCAGCCTTTAGTAAAGACACTTTCTCTTTTCACTTTTGCCAGTTGTTTGAGCCAGCATGTTGCCCTCCAAGTGGTACAGGGCAGGACAGACTCCTTTACCAAAGTTAGTCCTTTTCTGATGCCAAAATGGGGAGCTGAGAGGTAGACCCAGGGACACCATCTATACCAGGTTCCAGCTCCAGAACCCTGTGAGAACAGCTGTCTATGATGTCTCTAGTACCAGCTTCATGACAACAACAAACCCCTGGGCCACATCCCCACAGCCTTCCCCAGCATCTGCCTTACCACAGGCTCCTCCTCCTGGCTTCTATGTCCAAACTCTCCACAGCTCATTTTCTCCTCAGCTCCTTGCTCACACACTGAACTAACAGAATGGAAGCCTTTTAAAACCAGTTTCGACTGGTTCTTAATTGGTTCTGAGGTGTTCACATTAGTCTGACATACTTGACTCTGGAAATCTACTAATTGGCTCCAGGAGTTTTAATTGACTTGATTGCCCTGATTGATTCTAGCAGGTTTCTGCTGGTTCTAGATTAGCCTTTGTTAGTTTCCCCTGGAAGCAGGGACGTATTTAATTTAGGGATAATATATTTCCCTTTGATTACTTTCATGTAACCCTTGGTCTGACCCTGTCACACAGTGACCAAATCAGAAAATGAATGGCTACTTTTAATTATCACTCCTTTTACACTTTAATTGCATAATTGCCAAATACACGTTTTTATAGATTGACCAGTCATTTGCAGCATATGCCAGTCTAATCTTCCATGTTCCTGTGAACAGAAATTATGTTTAAAGCACAAATTACCTGATTATTCAACACAATTATTTGCACCACAATCCTTGAGGAAACTCATACACATGAGTAGTGTTGGGCCCAGAAAAACAAGGCCTGGTCAACATTATGCTAAGGAAAGTTAACAAGGGCTAATTTCATAGGCCTCTGAGTATTCTTGACCAGAACCAGGGATGTGGTTCAAACAGAAAGAAAGAAGAGGTCTCTAGGAAGTAACACAGGTGCCCTAGTGGACACTCCATTCAGAGTAATCAGGATTCTATAGTTGCTGTCTTCTGGCTCCTCTTAAAGCGGCAGGCACCCTGGACATGCCTCATGGCAGGAAGCTGGCCTGAGAGCAGCACCTCACCGTGTGGCTCTCCCTGCCACAGGCCTTGCTACTTATGGCTCAGCCTCAAGCCCCTGGCAACCCCTGGCCGTTACACCCAGAGGGACCAAGATGTGGGCACACTTCTAGTCCAGAGTGAAGATACTGTCCCTCCTCGAGTTGTGGGGTGAGGAGGATACTTTGCAGGATATCCGCTCCAAGTGCCGCAACACTGAGATATTCAAGTGCATGGCTGAGTCCCTGGCAGAGCATGGACATCCCGCCTGGATCTTGGAACTGGTCCAGAGTAAGATGAAAGAGCTCCATCAGGGATATGTCTGGGCCAAAGAGTGCAGCTCATGCTTCTGAGCAAGACCCTATACCTGCCCCTAATTCGACAAGCTGCACCAGATCCTGCAGGGTGGGGAAACATCTTCCCCACCTGTCATGGTGGACTCCAACCTCGAGACCCCATCATCGCCTGGCCGGAGGTCATGATGGAGGACAAGCAGGAGGATCAGGGCCAGCTGGAGAAGGAGAAGGAGGAGATGAAAACCGGCACCCTGTCCCTGGAGCCAGTGCCAATCAGCCAGGACATCTCCCAGGCCTTGTTGGATGCCGGGGAAGGATCTTCAGGTGAGCCCTTTCAGTTTGTCACACACACAGGGCTGGGGAGGTGGGCGCACAGGGGGAGGCCCTCCCAGCACCTGCCATGGCTGAAAGCAGGCTAGTCACAAGGGTGCAGGCATGACACACCATTGCACGTGGGCATGTCTGCACGTGCAATGCACCACCCGCTCTTGCGGGCAGTGCTGCGAGCCACAAGTGTGTGCGACGACACCAGGGAGCGCCATGCTGCTTCCAGCTCCTCTCCCACCACATGAGGGGATCCAGCTGTGGCTGGACACTTCCCTTGCCTGCTTGTCCATGGGCCAAGCGGGAGGAGAGTTGGGAAGCGGGCAGCATGGTCCCCTGAGCACCTTGGAACCCCTGTGAGGCATGGCCCACTGTGCAGCCCACACATGTCCTTGCTCCTGGGACATCACTCTCTGCCCCAAGGACTGTTGGTCGATGCTCACAGAGGAGGGCACGGCCTCAGGAACAGTGTCCGCAGGGATGACTGACACCACACTCTCTTTGTGTTCTCCACCGCCACAGCCAGCCACTGGAGCCCCGAGGGACCCAAAGGCGTGCCTGGGTCCAAAAAGAGCTCATGCTCCAGAATGTCGGCATCCTGTGCAACATGCAGCAGACTTTGGTGCAGAAAGTCTGCCAGGACTCAGAGTGGTGGAACCGCGTGTGGGACCAGCTCATGCAGTGGTGCGATAACATGTGTGCCATCATTTTGCGCATGATGGCACACCTGCCTGCTGTCACTGCTCCTGGCTTCCAGCCTTCTGCCCGCCCCCCCCCCGGCTATGCCCATTCCCCCTCCGCCTGCCTTCCATGTGACACCTCTGGTCCCTCCCCAGGTGATGCTCATGCCCCTCTCCTGCCCCCTTGCCATTCCTGACCCCACTGTCCACCCGAGGTGGAACATCTAGTCACCCCTCCCCCTCCAGGTTATGAGCCCTTCTCCTCCTGCCCCCTTTTTTTGATTGTAAGATACATGCAGACTTTGTTTTGTTCACAACCAAACTGGTGTCTTTATTCTGAGGCCAGGGAAGGGGCAAAGGGAGGGGTTGTGATGGGGATGGGATAAGGTAGCAAGCCAGAGGCCCCTGTTGGGGAGGCCCTGGGGAGAGTTACTGGGGTGCTTGAAAGAACCTGTCCCTCAGGGCCTTGTGGCTGCACACCCCGGCCTGATGGGCCTGGCAGCTGGCAGCTGGCAGCAGTTCGGGGCTGCTCAAATGCTCAGCCCTCGTGGCCACCGTCTGCCTCCCACCCCGGGACGAAGGCCTCCTCCTGCCTCTCCACAACGTTGTGGAGGACACACCATGCTGTGAGCATCTCAGGGATGTTGTGCTCCCCCACGTCGAGGTGGGTCAGCAGGCACCTGAACCATGCCTTGAGGCGGCCAAAGGCACCTCCCCCAAACACTCCAGGAGCCTCCGCCTATAATGCCGCACCCCACCCCCCAGCAGCAGGGCTATGCGAGGGCATGAAGGCACAACCATGAGGGATGGGGCTTCCCCCCACTACCCCCCACAGCTTCCATCCCCTTTACCGAGGGACCCCCCTTTTCCAGGACTCCCCCCATGCAGGGACAGCAGCCCGAGAGTGCCTTACCTCCATGAGGAGGGCCCCAACAGTGGACTTCCCCACACCAAACTGGTTGCCCACCTGCTGATAGCTGTCTGGGGTGGTGAGCTTCCAGATGGCAATTGCAACTCTCTTCTCCAGGGGGATGGCAGGCTGCAGGTGGGTGTTGCATCTCTGGAGGGCTGGTGCGAGCCAGGCACATAGCTCCAAAAAGGCAGCCTTCCACATCTGGAAGTTTTGGAACCACTGCTGGTCGGCCCATCGCTCCATGACCAGCTGGTCCCACCAGTCTGAACTGATGTCGAGACTCCAGAAATGCCTCTCCACAGTGGGTTGCCATTGCCAAAGTGTAGCTCCCGCACCAAGGAGAGGGTCTCCAGAATGAGCTGGCACAAAATGTTGCAAAAACTGCAGCATGGCCGTGTGAGGCCATCACATGCCCAGGGACAGCGCCGGCTCTATGGCACCAAGAGAAAAGCTGGAGCAGCCAAAAAATCAGGGCAACTACAGCAGGCACTGCAAGAGCTTTGCTGTCACTCAAAGAGGGAGGCAAGCACTCAGCAGAAGCAGAGAAATGGCTGTCCAGGGGAATCCCTTTAAGCACGTGTCTCTGCTAGGCTCCAGCACCAGCACTCGGAAGCAACTGGTGACCTAAAGCCCTGGATGAAGTGGTTCCAGGTGGCCTTTTATGCAAGACAGCATCCAAACAGTGTGGATGCTCTCTCGAAAAAGTGCATCACTTTTTCAATGCTTTTTTGTGTGTGGACGCTCTCTTTTAGAAGAGGTTTTTTCAGAACATCTCTTCCGAAAAAAGCTTCTTCCGAAAGAAGCCTGCAGTCTAGATGTAGCCTCAGAGTGAGGAATGAACATGTTGGCATTCTACTGAATAAATATTTCACCCGGGGAATCTTTTCAAACTCCTAATTATGTTTTTTTAAGTGCCAGATTAGGCACCGCTCTTTGCTCCAATGAGTGCCTTGATCTGCGCTTTTCTATAAACATTGATCACTCTACAGCCCCTAGGGTTGGATTCTTATTGAAGAACCTTTTACAGCCCCATGTTACTATTTGGTATTATGAAGGTACCTATTCTTCTTGGTTTGGCAGGCCACTTACCACAGGCGGTAACAATCTGACTGTCTAAATCCCAGTTCAGCAAACCATCCCTATTCAGGAAAGCAGCTAAACATGCTTATCTTAGAACACATGCTTAAACCCTGCTAAAGTGCTTAAATACAGCCCTGAATGTGAATAGAGTAAAAGCACATGCTTCAGGCTATGTCTACACTGGCGGGTTCTTGCACAGGAATATCTTGCACAAGTATACTTGCGCAAGATCTCTTGTGTAAGAAAAAGTCCACACTGGCCAGAACTGCATCGTAAGAATGCTGAGCTCTTGCGCAAGAAAGCATCCACACCGGCGGGAAGCCCTTGCACAAGAACGTGTCTCCGGAAGCAAATTGGCCATGTCAAGAGATCACCAGTAGTGTCTGTGGGCGTGTGCCAGACCCCCACTGGGAAACGTGCTTAAAGGGACTCCTGGATGGCCGTTTTCCTGTGGCTGCATGCTCACACACCCTTTTGAGGGAGCGAGAGCTACAACAGCACCTGTCACCTCTGTTCCTGGCAAATGCCCCTGGGCACCCTTGCTGCCACCGTCACAGCCATGGAGCCGGAGGAGGACCCCAGCTAGCAACATCTGCTCCTCATGGCCATTACAGAGGCTGTTGAGCTCCTCCATCATGGAGCCATGTTGCTCCAGCAGGAGCTGGAGACTGGGCAGCAGGTGCAGGACCTCACCACAGCTGCAGCTGGGCCCGGGCACCTGCACCCCACCACTGACAGGCGCCTCTGGAGCTACGACACCAGTGGGGACTGGTGGGAGCGCCTGGTGCTGGGACAATGGGGCGACCAGCACTGGGTGCAGAACTTTCGGATGCGCAGGGGGACATTCCATGAGCTCTGCACCTGGTCACCCCTGCTCTCCAGAAGCAGGACACCCACCTGCGCCCCGCCATCCCCGTGGAGAAGAGGGTTGCGATTGCCCTCTGGAAACTGGCCACCCCGGACAGCTACTGCTCAGTGGCAAACCAGTTCAGGGTGGGCAGGTCCACCATCGGCGCGGTCATCCGGCAGGTAATCTCTCCGTGGACCATGGGTTCATCCTGGGGGAGGGAAGGGGCCAGACCAAGTGGGGGGAGGCTGTAGGGGCAGGGGGAAGACCGCACACAGGGGGTTATGCTGTCCCTCCTGCACACAGTCCCGCTGGTGGGGGGGGGACATCCTAGGGGGCAGAGGGCCCTGGCCTGCGTGGGGGGGAGGGGCCATCAAAGGGAGGGTGAGCACACCCCAGGGGCCCATGTACACACTGTCTCTCATTCCATGCATCCCCTGTGCTCCCATGTGCCCCTCTGCAGATTGTCCACGCCATCAATGACGTGCTGCTCCAGAGAGCGATCAGCCCCCGGGACATGGACACCACCATTGCCGGCTTCGCCAGCCTCGGGTTCCCGAACTGTGGGGGAGCCGTACACGGGACCCACATCCCCATCCAGGCACCAGAGCACCGACGGGCCCAGTTCATAAACCGGAAGGGCTACTGCTGAATGGTGCTCCATGCGCTAGTGGACCAAAAGGGCCGGTTCCAGGACATTTATGTGGGGTGCTCCTGCCGGGCCCATGACACTCGCATCTTCAGGCACTCAGGCCTGTGCCACAGGCTGGAGGCGGGCACCTACTTCCCCCAGTGGGAATTCCCCATTGGGGATGTCAGGATGCCGGTCTGCATCTTGGGGGATGTGGCCTACCCCCAATGGCCTGGCTGATGCGGCCATACACCGGCCAACTGGACCCCAGCCAGGCCACCTTCAACAGCCACCTGAACCAGGCCCGCAATCCCGTCGAGTGCGCCTTTGACGTCTGAAGGCACGGTTTAGGTGCCTCCTGACCCACCTGGACATGGGGGTGCAGCACATCCCAGAGGTTATCTCGGCATGCTGCGTGCTCCATAATATTATTGAGGGGAGGGGAGAGGCTTTCCTCCCGGGGTGGATGGCAGGTGAGGGCCAGGCCTAGCAGCAGCCCCAAACAGCCGCCACCCGGCAGACCAACCGCCACCGGGTGCGGGTCTGGGAAGCCCTCCGGGTGATGCTGGACCAGGCCTCA
Source organism: Pelodiscus sinensis (assembly GCF_052426305.1). NCBI lineage: Eukaryota > Metazoa > Chordata > Testudines > Trionychidae > Pelodiscus > Pelodiscus sinensis. Next base: position 14,703,034 of record NC_143062.1, on the reverse strand, counting down.
CAATAGGCCGCCCCTACACCTCTGACTGCAGGGATGCCCCCGTGTCCCCACTTCCCACTCCCATCACCACCCCATCCCACTACCCTTCCCTCACCTCCCAATAAATACAATGCACTTGCTATATATAAGGCACATTTTTATTTACATGGGGAAGGGAATGCACTGTGGGGAGGGGGGAAGAGGGGACCCTGAACTGGGAGGGCCTCATGATTGATAATGGAGGCCTCTTCCACCCCCACGGGTGCGGGGGCGCCTCTGACCCTTGTGCCAGGTTGGGGCAGGCTGCACCAGGAGGTGCCGAGGGTGGGGTACCCCGGGAGGGGGCATGGGCAAGGCAGGGGGGACCTCGGGAGGGGGCATGAGCAAGGCAGGGGGAGAAGTGGGCAGAAATCTGGGGATGGCAGAGGGGGGCCTGGCAGCACTGGGCTGCTCCACAGGGCCCATCCAGTCAGCAATGATGCCCAGGAGAGTGCAGACACGGTCGCAGCACTCCAGGTACTGGCCCCACACCCGCTCCCACCAATCTGTATCTGCCCGGATCTTCTCTGTCAGAGCGCGCTCCATGCGCTCAATTGTGCAGACGTGGCAGCGGAGCAGGTGGTGGCAGTCCCGGGAGCGCTGCGACGGGCCTTGGATCCTTTGCATCGGTGGGATGGGTCTGGAAGGTCCCTCACTGGCAGGGGGTCCCACAGCAGGAGAAGCAGAGCCACATGGTCAGTGAGCCCTGCCCCAAATGGTGTTCCAGAGCCCCGTGCCCTCCCCACAGCACATCACGATGCCCGGGGACAGGTGTGGCTGGTGAGGGGGAATTCCCCTGGGGCAGCAGGAGGGGGGATCCCAAGATGGTCCAGAAGCCCTCAGGGGGGCCGCATGTGCTTGGGGGGACCTGTTGTGCCTTCTCCAGGGGTACGTCTACACTACCACCCTAGTTCGAACTAGGGTGGTAATGTAGGCAACCGGAGTTGCAAATGAAGCCCGGGATTTGAATTTCCCGGGCTTCATTTGCATTTCACGAGGAGTAACGGTAGTTCAGACTAGGAAGCCTAATCCGAACTACCTAGTCCGTGCCGCGTGTAGCCGCGCGGCACGGAGTCCGCACTAGCGGACATTTAAAAATGGCGGCGCCCGGCTTTATGCAAATGAAGCCCGGGAAATTCTAATCCCAGGCTTCATTTGCAACTCCGGTTGCCTACATTATCACCCTAGTTCGAACTAGGGTGGTAGTGTAGACATACCCCGGGGAAGCTACAGTGTCCTAGAGCTGGCCATGGATGTGTGCTGTGTGCAGCACCCTTAAGGCTGTGTTGGGTTAGGCCTGCAACCTTGGGGCTGGCCTACTCCTAGACAAACCTCCTCCACCCCTCGGTCTGGTCGAGCGGAATCCCTGGGGTCCCAGGCATGCACTGGGGCTAGCTCTGTGCCACTTGGTCTGGCTGCACATAGGATTGCTGGATGGTTTCAACAAACACGCTTGACATTACATGACAGTCTACATTACATCTTAGTTAGAAAATACCAGACATGTATATTTTCTCATTTATATCCTCTCAATTTCTTTCCCAAACAGAAAGCTCAAAGACTGGACTGTCCGGTTCAAAACTGGACGTCTGAGAACCCTAGCTGCATGAGGTTGCACGTGCTGCATGCCTCTGTGTAGCATGTGGCCAGGCTGTGCCATGTGCCACTACCTCTCCTCCTCCCTGTGGCCCTCCCCGTCTCTAGCACACTTGCGAATAGTAGCCACTGCACTCACCAGACAATCCCTCGCCAGCTTCTGAGGATGCCTGGGACACATCCTGACTGCTGCTGGGCCGGGATGGTGAGGTCTGGCTGCTGTCCTCCTCCTCCTTGTCCGAGGACCGGTCTCCCTCCTCCTCCTCCTCTGGTGGCCTGGGTCAGACTACTGGGTTGGCCACCGCCATGGCCACCTGGGCCAGCAGATGACTGGCCCCTTTGTCCCCCGAGATCTGGTGCAGACAGATACTGGGGACAGGCAGTGGCTCCACTGCACCCATACTCGCTGGCCCGCACGTAGGTGAGGCGCGGGTCCTTCACCTTGGCCTGGACCTGTCCCTGGATCCAGGCCGGGTGTCCTTTTGCGGCCAGCACCTGAGCCATCTGGGCGAAAATGTGGGCATTCCCCAGAGGTCCAGGAGGGCAGTCACCTCAGCGGTGCTTCAGCATGGAGCCTGTCGCTTGGTGCCCCTTTGGGCCTGTTGGGCACTCTGGGGTGGCTCCTCCGTGGGATCTGAGGGACCTGGCGGAGGCTGGGCAGCTGCCATTCCTCCCTCTGGCTCCTACCCAGGCTGCACGTGGCAAATGGCTGTGCTCCATTCCTGTGCCTTTAAGGGGGGGCCATTTAGGGGGAACCAACGAGTGGTGATTGACTGTACGGAGTGTCGGAGAGGCCACCTGTGTTTTTCACTGGAGGCCAATTCTTCCGCAAGTACGCACTTGCCGAACGTCCACACTGCCCTCTTGCACAAGAGCACCTGTGCAAGAGAACTTAAGCATGATAGAAAACAGCATAGCTCTTGCGCAAGGAGCTGTCTCTTATCACGCCGTACTGTACATTAAGGAGCTGTCTCATCACACCGTACCGTACATTTACTTGCGCAAGAGCGGATGGGCAGTGTAGATGCTCTGCGGATTCTTGTGCAAGAACAGCTGTTCTTGCGCAAGAAGTTGCGAGTGTAGACATAGCCCAAGTGTTTTGCTGAATCAGTGTGCTAGCGACTAGAACCCTACAAGCAGATGTTCTTACTCTAATACCATTACTCATGCTCAGTTCCTGTCCCAGAAAAGAGCAGGTGTCCCAAAAATTCCCATATAATTAAAGAGATTTTTTAATGTAACAGAAAAGAAAAGGAGCCTTTCCTTAAAACTTGACAATGAGCAATTGCTGGTTTGAAAGCCATCTACTCCATCATGTTTTATGTGCTGGGTTTCCCATGGATCAAAGAATGGCATCAATAGCACCACACACACCCTGCACCAAGCAGCACTGAGTGAAAGCCACCAGACTTCAGGAAATGGTCAGCTGTGGCTAAAGTAAGTGGGTGCTGGGATGTCGGAGGACACTGAGTTAACATGGGTGGGTGCTAGACTGCCTGGTGCTGCTATATGCCAGGATGGCTGACATATTATTGAGGAGGGACGTCTAGGAAGAAAAGAAAGAAGGTGGCAATCACGGGGCAGAGACAGATAGAGGAGCCTGGGGCCAATACTGTGTCTTCCTCTGCTCTGCTTCCATCAGATGCCTTTGTCTCCTCTGCTCTGTTGCTGTCTCCTCCTCTTCTGGCTACAGAGCGGGAGCCACAATGGGGAGAAGCAGCTTCCGGGCCATCCATGCAGCTCAGCCTGATGTTGGAGGATTCAGCAGGACTGTTGGGGAGGCAAGACATGCATCAAGCAGGACCCATTTATCAGAGTCCATCGGATTTTCACCCATGTTGGATGCATGAAAGACCCTTATTTGTGCTGTGTATGTGGCCTTCACATACTAACCCAAATAGAACAGGTTGGTTAAAACATTGACTGCAGCAACAGTCCCTAAGATGATGATGGAAACACTCGCAAGCGACAATCTTTTGGAGAAAGAGTGGGCCTAGGGCAGGGGTAGACAATAATTTTTGGCTCGGGGCCAGTTCAAAAAGTTTTGAAGTGCCCCCGGGCCACCAGTAAGGGGCAGGGCCTACCCTGGAAGGGGAGGGGCCAGTATGCTTCTGGGCTACCCCACCCACAGGTTTCCCAGCGATCAAAGAATGGCATCAATAGCACCAGTCACACCTTGCACCATGCAGCACTGAGTGAAAACCATGGGGCTTCACAAAATGGTCAGCTGTGGCTAAGGCGGGTGCTGGGTAGGTGGGTACTAACTAGCTAAGGGTATGTCTACACTACAGCACAAATTTGAACTAACTTAATTCGAATTAGTTAATTCGAACTAAGCTAATTCGAATTAGCGCATCTAGACCCAAAAACTAATTCAAATTAGCATTTTACTAATTCGAACTAGCGCATCCACACTGATTGGACACAGGGGCACATTTAAGGGCGGCTGAAACCGGTTCTGGCAGGGCATTAGGTCAGTAGTTGCTTTGTGTGGATGCTGCTTGAGGCTATCTGAGGCTCGTGCTTAAAGGGATCCCCCTGGACAGCCGGTTCTCAGCTTTTCCGCTTGCTTGCCTACCTCACCGAGGGACAGCAAAGCGTTTTTCTCTCTGCCTGCCTGTGTCAGTGGTTCCCACTGGGGATGCTGCCGCAGTTGGCACCATGGAGCCAGAGCTCGCCCTGGGCATGCTGCTCCAGTTTTTGGACTTGCTGCTGCAAGCCTGCTAGCAATGGGTGGAGGCTGCCTTGCACCATCTGGTGCATGTCAGCCCCCTGCCTCTCTCCCTGGCCTCCCCGGGGGTTGTGGAGGAGCAGCAGCAGCACCCGGATGCCAGCGTGTCCTGCCGCATCTAGCGTCTGTACACCAGCAGCGACTGGTGGGACCGCATCATCCTGGAGCGCTGGGAAGACCAACAGTGTATCCAGAACTTCAGGATGAAGAAGGACACCTTCCTGGAGCTCTGCGAGTGGCTCACCCTGCTCTGCGGTGATGGGACACTCACATGAGGTCCGCCTTCCCCCTCTAGAAGCATGTTGCCATCGCCCTATAGAAGCTCTCAACGCCGGACAGCTACAGATCCGTTGGAAACCAGTTCGGCATGGGGAGATCCACCGTTGGAGCAGTGCTCATGCAGGTACGGCACCCACCAGCTACTGGGCTGAGGAGGACTGCAAGGAGGAGATGGGACGCCCTAAGGAAAACGTGGGGGGAGGAGGTGAAAGTGCCCCGCACTGGAGGGTTCGGTATGTCCCAGCCGTACTGCATGCTGCCCACGGGGGTTGCTTCCGGGAGTGGAGCGTGGGGCGTGGGGCAGTGCCAGGGAATGAACACTCCCAGCCACCCGGGCGCCCCAGTGATTCGCGGTTTGCTGTGTCTCTCTGCAGGTGGTCAAGGCCAGCAACCGGGTGCTGCTCTGCAGGGTGGTCCGCCTCGCCAACCCGGACGTGATCATCCAGGGGTTTGGCGCCCTCAGCTTTCCCAACTGTGGGGGGGCCATCGATGGGGCGCACCTCCCCATCCGTGCCCCGGAACACCAGGCCTCCCAGTACGTGAACCGCAAGGGGTGCTTCTCCGTCCTCTTGCAGGCCATGTGTGACCACTGGGGACAGTTCACGGACATTAATGTGGGCTGGTCTGGCAAGGTACACAACGCACGGGTGTACCGGAACTCCTCCGTGTGCCAGAGGCTGCACGTCGGGACCTTCTTCCCCGACCGCCACATCAGGGTCGGGGATGTGAACATGCCCGTCTGCCTGGTGTGGGATACGGCCTACCTGCTACAGCCCTGGCTGATGAAGCTGTACACAGGTCACCTCAACCCCTCCCAGCAGGTCTTCAATGCCAAGCTCATCAGGGCCCACATCATGGTCAAGGGGGCCTTCGGATGCCTGAAAGCATGATTTAGGTGCCTCCTCACCCACCTCAACCTCGCTGAGCACAATATCCCTCCTGTGGTGGCAGCATGTTGTGTGCTGCACAATTTAAGCAAATGGAAGGGTGAGGCTTTCCTGCCAGCCTGGATGGCTGAGGCTGACCACATGGCTGGCCAGTACGCTCAGCCTCGCACCGCTGCCATCCGGGAGGCCCAGTGGGGGGGCCGTCCAGATCCGGGAAGCCCTGCGGGAGAGCTTCCACGTGGAGGAGGACTGAACTCTCTCTGCATGCCCCACTGGGGCCTTCTTCCACCCTCCGCTCCTTCCCCTTTCCCCCCCTAACCCGCCTTCCTAATGTCAAATAAAGACATCTGTTTTGCCAACAAAAATCTCTTTATTGTACATAACTGGGGTGGGGGAGGGAGGAGGACGGGTGGGAGAGGGGAGGGGGAAACCTGGGAGGAGGGAGCTGGAAGGGGGTGGAAAGGGAGGAAGGGAAGGTAAAGCTCAGGGTTGGGGGTCCTGCTGGCTCTCCCTTCTCGCAGCACTGCATGTGTGGGGGCGTTGGGGGGGAGTGGGTGTGGAGGGTGGGGCAGGAAGGACAGGGGGTGCGGAGAAAGTGGGAGGGGTAGCAGGGGTGGGAGAAGGAGCGAGAGCTGGGGCGGCCGCAGGGGCTGGAGCAGAAGGAGGCAGGAACCTGTCCACCAGGGTCTGGAGGTGACCTCTGAGGGCACGGCTTGCTCCTCTAGCACCTCCAAGCTCCGCTGCCGCAGCCGCAGATCCTCCCGGACCCAGTGCTCCTAGATGCAGATCTGGTGCTCCAGTAGTCGCAGGTGCCACCGCTGGTACTCCTCCTGGTTCCTGGTGCGCCTTCTGGCCCGGGTGCGGGTGGCTGTTGCAGGTGGGGTGGTGCGCCCTGCAGTCCCAGGTGCTGCGGCTGTGGTGAAACAAGAGCAGTGGTCAGTTCTCCCTGGGGACAAGGTGGGTGAAACCCAACCCCGCTCTGCAAGGCCAAGGCCCCTGCATGACACCCAGCTGCTGCTCCATGGTGGGCAAGGCCCAGGCGCACAGTCTCTGGGCTCCCTCTCCCCCTACCTCCCTGTACACATAAGGGGAACATGATGGCACTCACATGTGGAGCCCTCCCCGGCCTCGGATGGCACAGGCGATGTGCTCTTTGGTGTGCCTCAGGGATCCTGGATCCTGGGCAGGCTCCCTACAAGCTCCTGTCTCTCGGCGTCCTCCTCCTCCGTGTCCAGGACGGGTCCCTCTGCCCTGGGGTCGATCACCACCCGGGGGGCATGCACTGCGTGAGCCCCCAGTATGTGGTCCAGGGCCTCATAATGGGGGCAGGCCTCCGGGTCGGCCCCTGGAGTAGGACTGCCGCAGGTCCTTAATTTTGCAGCGGACCTGCTCTCAGGTCCGCATGTGGCCTCTGGCGGCCAGGCTGTAGAGGGCTGTGTTTCTGTGGCTAGTACGGAGATTGTGGACATTGGAGGCTTCCCCCCAAACCTCGATGTGGTCCATGATCTCCGCACTAGACCAGGCGGGCGCCCGCCTCTTGCGGGCCCAGGCAGGCTCCTGGGAGCCGCCAGCCTGGCCCTGGGAAGAGGTGGAGGGCTGGGTGGCAGCAGGTGGCTGGCTCATCCCGTGCCAGGTGCAGGGTCTGCTGGCTGGGTGCTGGCAGGTTTGCAACTGGCATGGGCACCGTAGCCAGACCATGGCTCTTTAAGGGCTCCGGGGCCGGGAGGGGGGCAGAAGAGTTTCCCTGGTTGTGCCCAGAGTGGCCACCAGGGCAAGCTGGGAAGGGCTAGCCTCCCACTAGTTCGAATTAAGTGGCTACACAGCCCTTAATTCTAACTACTTAATTCAAAGTAGGCGTTAGTCCTCGTAGAATGAGGTTTACCTACTTTGAATTAAGCACTCCGCTAGTTCGAATTAAGTTCGAACTAGCAGTTTGCATGTATAGACGCTATGAAAGTTAATTCGAACTAACGTCTGTTAGTTCAAATTAACTTTGTAGTGTAGACAGACCCTAATGTAGTAAGAACTGCTGGGCTCTTACTACATTTAGGGTGTGTCTTTCTGGAAAAGGGATGCTAATGAGACCAGTCGGTATTGCAAATGCCGCGGGGGATTTAAATATCCCCCGCGGCATTTGCATGAACATGGCTGCCGCTTTTTTCCGGCTCGGGGTTTTGCCGGAGAAAAGCTCCAGTCTAGACGGGATCTTGCGGAAAATAAGCCCTTTTCCACAAGATTCCTACTTGAATAAGGGATCTTGCGGAAAAGGGCTTATTTTCCGCAAGATCCCGTCTAGACTGGAGCTTTTCTCCGGCAAAACCCCGAGCCGGAAAAAAGCGGCAGCCATGTTCATGCAAATGCCGCGGGGGATATTTAAATCCCCCGCGGCATTTGCAATTCCGACTGGTCTCATTAGCATCCCTTTTCCGGAAAGGGGTGCCAATGTAGACACAGCCTTAAAGTGTAGAGAGCTGCAGCGGGGTTAGCTCCCAGGGGCGGCATAAACCAGGACTGAGCAGTCCCAGCTCTCACTGGCTCCAGGACTGCTGCAGCTCTGCCTTATCTGCTCCCCTTCCCCACACTGCAGAGATGGTGCTGGGGGGAACCGTATTTAAAGCTGGCTTCCTGCAGCACTGGCGCCTGCTTCTCCCACCTTGCTGCCTCTGATACAGAGGCAATGGCGGGGTGAGGTGGGAAGGGGAAGCAAGTAGTTAAGTAGTCATGTGACTACCCAATAAGCGTAAGCTTATCTGGTAGTTGACTATTGGAAGTGACTTAGGGTATGTCTACACTACAAAGTTAATTTGAACTAACAGCCGTTAGTTCGAATTAACTTTAATAGCAGCTATACATGCAAACTGCTAGTTTGAATTTAATTCTATCTAGTGGAGCGCTTAATTCGAACTAGGTAAACCTCATTCTATGAGGACTAATGCCTAGTTCAAATTAAGTAGTTCAAATTAAGGGCTGTGTAGCCACTTAATTCGAACTAGCTGGAAGCTAGCCCTTCCCAAGTTCCCCTTAGTGGCCACTCTGGGCCAAACCAGGAAAACTCCTCTCCTCTTACCCTATGCCGGTCCTGTGCCTGCTGCCCCCCCAACAACTGTCCCTCCTCCCACTCCTGCCCCCCCACCTCTTCCTCCTCAACCTCCACACACTCCTCCTCAATCTCCACACCCTCCAACCCATCATCCCGGGGACACCGAGGCCCCCTCCCTTGCCGTGCTGGGAGGCGGATGGACCGGCGATACCCCCACCCCTGATCCCTGAGTTTCCCCTCCTCCTTTTCCCCCTTGCTTCCCCCTTCCAGCTCCCTCCTCCCAGTTTTCCCCCTCCCCTTTCTCCTGCCCTCTCCTACCTCCTTTCCCCTGTCTCCCCAGAGTTTCATTCCCTCTCCCCAGTTGTGTTGAATAAAGAGAGTTGTTATTTTTGAAAATATGTGTCTTTTATTTGACATCAGGAAGGGGGGGCTAGGGAAGGGTAAGTGGAAGGAGGAGAGGGAGGAATGGGGCACAACCCCCCAGTGGGGCACACCGGGGAGACTGGTAGCGCTTCTCAGAGTAGATGCTCTCCCACAGGGCCCCCTGGATCCTGACAGCCCCTCGATGGTCCTCCTGGATGGCAGCCTGCAGACAGTGCAGCCAGGCTGCTGGCAACGTGTCCGCGAGACGCAGCAGAGTCCCCGGGGGCAGGTCTAGTTCCATGTTGCAGAGTGCCATGGTGTCCCGAGTGAGGGCTAGCAGAGCACTCCGAGACACAAATGCTTTGCTGTCCCTCAGCAGAGAAACCTGAGAACTGTCTGTCCGGGATGGGGAATCAGGTCCCTTTAAGCACAGACCTCGGCTAGCCTGAGGCAGCAGCCCCACACACTAAGTCCGACTCTGATGCCCTTTTGGCACTGGTTCTGGCCAGCCTTACCTTCAATTCAGGGTCCACTCAATCTGGACACACTATTTTGAATTAGAAAAATGCTATTTCAAATTAGTTCTTGTGTGTAGATGCGCTATTTCGAATTAGCTTAATTTGAATTAACTAATTCGAATTCAGTTAATTAGAAATAGCGCTGTAGTGTAGACATACCCTTACATCCCTAATTTAAACAGCCCACAGTAGCAGTAGCGGTGGCTATGAGCCCCAGTGCCTTTTAAATCCCCAGGCCCCAAGGCAATTGCTCCCTTCCTCCCCCTTGGCAGCCCTGATTTTTTTTTTTTTTGGTGGGGGAGAGGGCTCTTGGTGTCTTTCCCCATTTGTTTTAAAAAAATGTGGAAAACTCCTAGGCCTTGGGCCCACAATCCCCTTTCTGCCCATGCTCTCTTTCCAAAGCTATTTCTTCCGACTTTGCTTGAGTGAATGGGCCTGGCTATGATCTCCCTTCCAGTGACATAAATAAATTGAAGTTCATAGAGATACGCTGGTTTTGTACCAGTCTGTGATCTACATCAGGCCTATTAGCTTCCCTCCTCTGAAACTTACAGAGAATCAGAGCAAGAAACCACGGCTAAATGTTTGATCATCTCCCCTCCCCATGCTTTATGGAACTTGGCTTATGAGTATAAATATGCGTAATGTGTAACCTCTCAATGTTAATGTTACAATCGGCTGTATCTGTATCTCCTGTTTTGATGCATGCATCATTCTTGTCCGACAAGTTAGAAATATAAAGTATGAGACTGTTTATGGTTTTAAATGTGCTAATGAGATCCATTATTGATGCTCGGGATGGCTGGGAAGGGAAGCCTTAATGACTTGGTAATCAGCTTAACTTGTAAACAGCCTTGTTTTTCCTGTAAATCCAACAGTGTTTGGACTAGTGAGACATGTGACCATTCTACCTTGTACTGGGATTCCATCTTGATCCTGGGAACTTTCCATGGAATAGGTGGGCGTAGAAAAAAGGGTTCCTGCCCAGGCAAAAGGTCCACTTAAGCAATGGGAAGTGATCATCCCTTTGTCTTCAGATGGCCTGGAAAATCCTGAAACAATACAAAGAGCTAGAGACTCAGATCAGGGTAAAAGAATATCTTGCCTGCAGATTATGCTTGAAATAAGCACAGATCTTTAAAGTAAGAATCTGCTTACAATACGTTTTTTTCATTAAATTAGGACAGGAGTAGGCAATAATTTTCACAAGAAGGCCACTTGGTATGTGGTCACAGGCTAGCACTTACCATCTATTCTTCAAACTGGAGCAGCTCCTTTGTGTGTCTCCCTCTTTCTGACTCCTGCTTTACAGAGATGGAGTACAGGGGCAGGGGGATTCTCTGATTTCAGCATTCCCCACTCCTCTCCACTCTAAAACACACCAGCCCCCAATCTGCACAGGTATCTGGAGAATCCTGGGAGCAGTTCGGATGCAGGACAGAGCAAGGTAGGGGAGGGACAACTGAACACATGCTGTTAGCTGTAAATATGCACCCTCTGCTAATCAGCTGGTGGGATAGAGAGAAATGCTTGGCTGGCTGGATCCAGGCCTGGGACCTGATTTTGCCCATTATGACTAACTATGGATTCTCTTTTCATTTTAACTTTGTAGCTTACTTTGATCTGTCCGTTTTCACTTGCAACAACTTAAATCCTACTATTTGTACTTAATAAAAACACTTTTGTTTACTATGGGGCCCAGTATAAATAATTTTTACCTGAGGGGAAATGACCAACGTGCATCTCTCTCTTTAGCTGATAAAAAAGGTGAACATCTTCATGACCTTTCCCTATGTAAAACTTATACACAGAGAAATTTGGGGGTAGGGAAGTTGATCCCATTTGGAAGTTGGTTTCTTGGGTGCTGTGCCCCTAGAACTGCACCCCCTCAAAGCTGAAGTAGTTCTGTGTCTGTGTTGCTCTGCAGAGAGGGGAGATGATCCCAAATCTGTGCCTTATCTGGAGGAGGCCAGAGGATCTGGCCCAGCAGGACAGGGAGAGACCCAGAGAGTGAGAAGGCAGGTGTCTGTGGAGCAATCAGGGAACAATCCCAAGGGGACTTCTGTGATCATAACCTGTTACAAGATGAAAGCTTCTGGATAAGCATATAATCTGTAGGCTATGGAGTGATTTGAAATAAAAATGAGAGGTTTAAAACATGCTCCCTTTCCAGGAGGAAAAGGAGAAGAGACAGAAAACATACCTCCAGTATCCCAAAATAGTTGTGCAGTGTAGATGTGCACGTGGAACTCTATTGCGCTTAGTTGCTGGGGGGAGGGAGGGGTGTTCCAGGAACCAAACACCAGTGATGGTGTCTGATCTAAAGGAAAATCTCCCTCCATGCTCAGTTTCTCTTCATTAGAACAAAAGAATTCCTAAAAATTGTATTAATCCACGGCTGTGTCTACACTGGTTTGATCTGGTGCAAAAGCGGCCGCTCTTGCGCAAAAACTTGTTGCCTGTCTACACTGGCTGAGAGTTCTTGCGCAAGTAAACTGACGTTCTAATGTATAAAATCAGGGCTTCTTGCACAAGAACTCTGACGCTCTCGCTCAGGAATAAGCCCTCTTGTGCAAGAGCTCTTCCAGAAGAGGCCAGTGTAGACAGGCAACATGAATTTCTTGTGCAAGAAAGCCCTATGGTTAAAATGGCCATCAGAGCTTTCTTGTGCAAGAGAGCATCTACACTGGCATGGATGCTCTTGCGCAAAAGCACATCTCTTGTGCAAAAGCACATGCCATTGTAGATGCTCTCTTCTGGAAGAGTTTTTGCAGAAGAACATGCCAGTGTAGACGTAGCCCACTAGTAAACGGAAATGGTAGAATTATCAATAAAATACAGATAAGGCAGATGTGTTCCATACCTATTTCTGTCCTATATTTGGGAAAAAGCCAGATGATAGAAAAGTTTCAATTCCAACAGTATCTCAGAAAGTTGTTAAACAACAGCTATTCTAAGGTAGACATTTTAAAATCAGCATCGAAGAGTGTTAAAAGAATCAGCTGAGGAATTCTCTGGACCATAACACTGACTCCTAGTAAATCTTGGAAAACTGGAAAGTTCTAGAGGACTGAAAGAAAGCCAGTATCACTCCCATATTTCAAAATGGTAAACAATGTGACATGAGTAAACAAGATGGGCCAAAATGACTTAGTTTGACATTGATTCAAGGGAAAATCATGAAGTAACTGATACCAGGCTCTATTAAAATGGAGTCAACGAAAGTGATATAATTAATGCCAAATTACACTGCTTTATAGAACTTAGATCTTGTCTATTTTTTAAGAGGTTACAAGTTTGGTTAAGAGAGGTAATACTGTTGATTTTATATACTAAGACTTCTGTAAGATATTTGACTTGGTTCCACTTGACATTTTGATTAAGAAACTAGAAATATACAAAAATAAACATAGTGCATATTACATGGATTAAAAATTGGTTAACTTATAGGCCTTAAGATGTAATTGCAAACAAATAACATGAAGCCCCTCTCTCTTTCCCCTCTTACACATTTCCTGACTAGTGCATGATAATGACTTGAGCTAGTGGAGAAGAGAATTACACGCATAAAATACTTTGAGATCCTCTAGGACATAAAAGTGTTCTACAGATTCAAGGGTGTGGGATTTTTTGTTGTTCTTTTAAATAGTGATTGATATATTTCTATTCAAATATATTTCAAATAGTCTTAGATCCAAAGGCCAATGAAAATGCAGTTTGAATAGAAATAAGTTTTGCATTTTGTGTTGACACATTGGCTGTGTCTACACTGGCATGAATTTCCGGAAATGCTTAAAACGGAATACTATTCCGTTTTCAGTTTTTCCGGAAAAGGAGCGTCTACATTGGCAGGCTGCTTTTCCGGAAAAGCCCTTTTTCCGGAAAAGCGTCTGTTGCCAATGTAGACACGCTTTTCCGGAAAAGAGCCCCGATCGCCATTTTCACGATCGGGGCTTTTTTCCAGAAAAGACTATTGGGCTGTCTACACTGGCCCTTTTCCGGAACAGTGTTCCGGAATAAGGACTTATGCCCGAGTGGGAGCAGAATAGTTTTTCCGGAATAGTGGCTGATTTGGTACAATACAGCATCGTTGCTTTTCCGGAAATTCAAGGGCCAGTGTAGACAGCTTGCAGCTTATTCCAGAAAAGCGGCTGATTTTCCGGAATAAGTGGCCCAGTGTGTAGACAGCCACTGTGTGTAGGGGGTCACTTCTGTTCTTCTTTCATTTAGATACCTAGGGACAGAATCTGGAATGTTGGATCAAAACCCTATTTCTACAGGGCAAGAGTATCATGGAGCTTTTGTTTTTGTGTATTGTTTTCCATACCCCCCTCCTTACTTCTTGGTTGTACAGGGTAATTAGATGCAGATGTTGTTTCTGTTTATCTGTTTGCCTTTTACTTATGCTCAGTATGTTCTGATGAACTTCCTTTTGGTAGTCACATTTTCTCAGTCATTAACCATCAGTTTCCAAGTTAGCCTGTAATTCTCTCTCTCTCTCTCTCTCTCTATCTCACACACACACACACACACACAAATATATGTAACCCTTCTGCTGGGTAGGCCCGGCAGCAACCAGGGCCGGGTTCAATGTCTAGAGGTCCATCTCACACAAAACTGGCTCGAGCCCCCACCAAGTAGCCTGGGAAATTCACACTCCCCTAGGTGCCTCTGAGAGGCAAAGCTTCCCCACTTGCAAGCACAGAGTCTGAGGCTACGTCTACACTGGCACCCTTTTCCGGAAATGCTTAAAACGGAACAGTTTTCCATTATAAGTATTTCCGGAAAAAGCACGTCTACATTTGCAGGATGCTTTTCCGGAAAAGCACTTTGTCTGGAAAAGCGTTTGTGGCCAATGTAGATGTGCTTTTCCGGAAAAAATCCCTGATCGTCATTTTCGCGATTGGGGCTTTTTTGTGGAAAAGACTACTGTGCTGTCTACACTGGCCCTTTTCCGGAACAGTTTTTCTGGAAAAGGACTTTTGCCCGAACGGAAGTAGCATAGTTTTTCCGGAAAAACACTGACAATTGTACAGTAGATCGTTATTGCTTTTCCGGAAAAGCAAGCGGCCAGTGTAGACAGCTGGCAAGTTATTCCGGAAAAGTGGCTGCTTTTCCGGAATAAGTGGCCCAGTGTAGACACAGCCCTAGTGTAGAAAAGAAACTTCTAATGAAAGAGAGAGAGAAGTCATATGGCATTATCTTGGGAAAATACCACAAACAGAGTTTGTAGCCCCCTCCCCCATGAGTAACTGTCCCAGCTCAAAAGGATTGAGCAATGTCTTTTGCTTCTCAGGCTCACCAGTCCAACAAGGTAAGGGTTCCGTTCATTTACCCAAACTTTCTCCATACCCCACGTCAACCGCCCCACTTACAGTTCTGTCCAGTCAGTGCAGACCCTGACACATCATCCTGATGACAACTTCGTGAGCCTGAGGCTATGCCACTTTTGTGCTGCTCCTACTGGCCGCCTGCCAGTTGTTCCCGCCAGCCGCTCTGCTGGTCACCTTCCGCCGCTCCTACCATCTGCTCCCACCAGCCGCTCCACAGGCTGCAATGGGACTGGCTCCCAACCAAACCAGTGATTTCAGCTCTTAGGGGCTAAGTCTAGACTGGCATGATTTTCCAGAAATGCTTTTAACTGAAAAGTTTTCCGTTAAAAGCATTTTTGGAAAAGCGCATCTAGATTGGCAGGACGCTTTTCCGCAAAAGCACTTTTTGTGGAAAAGCATCCGTGGCCAATCTAGACGTTCTTTTCCGCAAAAAAGCCCCAATCGCCATTTTTGGGATCGGGGCTTTTTTGCGGAAAACAAATCTCTGCTGTCTACACTGGCCCTTTTGCGCAAAATTTTTTCGGAAAAAGACTTTTGCCTGAACAGGAGCAGCATAGTATTTCCGCAAAAACACTGACAATCTTACATGAGGTCGTCAGTGCTTTTGCGGAAATTCAAGCGGCCAGTGTAGTTAGCTGGCAAGTTACCACTTATCCAGAAAAAGTGGCCAGTCTAGACACAGCCAGGCTGTGTCTACATTGGTAAGATTAAGTGCAAAAGCGGCTGCTTTTGCACAAAATCTTGCCGCCTGTCTACACTGGCCACGAGTATTTGCGCAAGAACACTGACATTCTACTGTATGAAATCAGTGCTTCTTTTGCAAATACTCTGACGCTCCCGCTCAGGAATAAGTCCTCTTGCGCAAGTGGCCAGTATAGACAGGTAACATCAATTTCTTGCACACGAAAGCCCGATGGCTAAAATGGCCATTAGAGCGTTCTTGCACAAGAGAGCATCTACACTGGCATGGATGCTTTTGCACAAAAGCACATCTCTTGCGCAAAGGCACATGCCAGTGGACGCTCTCTTGCACAAATTCTTTTAACGCAAAAACTCTTGCATTAAAAGTATTTGCGCAAAATCTTGCCAGTGTAGACATAGCCTTAGTGATTTCAACTCTTTAGCCACCACCTAGGCTGGCCAGCTTCCAGCAGACTAACAAAAAGACTCCTCATGTAGTCTGCTTTAAGTCTGTCCTTAAAACCAGGGGGGAAAGGGGCAGGTTGAGCCAGCCTTACAGCTCGCACCTGGCAGGCATGAAGCAGGTTGCCTCAAGCCCTTCCCCCCCCAACTCAGTTCACTTAATTCTGGCAAGGGGGAGGCTTGTTCCTCAGAGACCTCTTACAATGATGGTGTCTCTCTTGCAAGCACTGGTGTCATATTTTACAGTTCCCACATTTAGGGGTAGCATGATTTGTGACCCCCACAACAGCCTCAAATTAGTTACAATACATCTCATTCCATTCCAACACTGATCCTCCATCAGCCCTGGCTGAATTGGATTTACATAACCACACCTCGGATGCCTTCCCCTCCTGGCATGAGCTGTATTTACAGTTAATCAACAGTTAACAGTTAATTATCTTGCAGAGCTAAACAATTGGGGTGCGTCTAGACTGGCAAGATTTTGTGCAAAAGCAACTGCTTTTGCGCAAAAACTTGCCAGCTGTCTACACTGGCCGCTTTAATTTGCGCAAGAGCACTGACGTTCTAATGTAAGAATTCAGTGCTTCTTGCGCAAATACTTTGACGCTCCCACTCAGGGATAAGCCCTCTTGAGAAAGAGTACTTTTCCAAAATAAAGCCTTTCCCAAAAGATCCCTTATCCCTTATTTCATAGAGGGATAAGGGATCTTTCGGAAAAGGCTTTATTTTCCACAAGATCAGCATCTAGACTGGCACTTTTCTCCGGCAAATCTCTGTGCCGAAAAAAAGCGGCAGCCATTTTTATGCTAATGAAGCGGGGGAGATTCAAATCCCCGCTTCATTAGCAATTGTGATACGTCTAATTTACATCCCTTTTACGAAAAAGGGATGTAGTCTAGATGTAGCCCCACAGTAATTCAGGCCCAGCTTATATATAGAATGACCTTTTTTGTGCACCTTTCCAGGAATGCAAATGATTTCACCTTTAAGTTTGATGTATCTACCATGTAAACCTCTTTAAAGCCTGGAGAACCCAGAAACATTTACTACTAACTCCGTACCCACCAAAACCAGATCTGAGCAGACACTTCCAGATCCAATCTCACTCCCAAACAGAAATGTCAGGCACAACAACTGATTTCTACTTTCTCGTCCATCTTTTTGGCTAAACCAGGCCAAACTCACCTGGAAGACTATTACATCCAGATGGAACCAGGGGTGAAGGTGCAGGAGAACCCCCACTTCTTCCCCAGAAGCTAAGGGAAACTATGTGACAGGAACTCCTGTTGATTCTGGTGTTGAGGTAATCAAGGAGTCCTTTAGTGACTGGAAAAGCCTGGTGGTCCTAGTCCCCAAACCTAATGGGAGTACCCACTTTTGCATTGATTTCCATAACATGAATGCGATGTCAAATTTCAATGTGTAACCCATGCTCTGGATATAATCTGCTTGATTGGCTCAGAGAGATGGAGTAAATCCCCACTCTGGACTTAACCAAAGAGAACTGGCCGATCCAAGTCTAAGAAGAAGATGGCATTCTCCAACCCCTTTAGACTCTTCCAATTCTGAACTGTGCCTTTTGGTTTGCATGGCTCCCCCACCATGTTCCAACAGCTAATGGACCCCGTTTTCAGTCTCCACAGCCAGTACACAGCTTCTTATTTAGATGACATGGTTATTTATAAGAATCAAACATTCTTAGAAGGGAAGAATACAAAGGTTCTATCAACTCCAAATAAATGTGCTGGCAGGCAAACATTGCGAGAATGATAACTGATTGAAAAGACAGCATTTTTGTGCTAACATCAACAGCATACCGTGTAAGAAGAAGATAGTATATATCTGTATTCAAACCAGCAGCATAGCTAACTACAAGCATTGGTAGTAACAGATTCAATTTAACTCTGCCTACCAAGCTTTGGCTGCAGCAGGCAACTACATGGAATGCTAAATAGCAAAGCAAAGACTGTATAGAAAGGAATATTTGAAAGGACAGAACAAATTGCAGCTTGATGAGGAAGAACAGGATGAGATAAACTTTCCATTAGCGATAATGGGACTTGCTTATCTAAATCTGCACACACTGAGCCAGAAGTGTCTAAGGAAAGAAATGCTATTTATAATTGGCTTTTCCCAGAAGTAAATACACTGAGGTGGAAAAAAAAACAGTTAAAAGGATTCTCAAAAGACAATCTGATTAACTTTGTCTGTGGCATATTCTTCTAAAGGAAGAGAAATCCTTAAAACATGGGAGTAGAATCTTGAACTGTAAATTGATGTACAAAAATCAGCATCTTATACAACAAATAGAAGTGAATCAAGAAGGAGCTCTCAGTGCTAGAGACTTTAATACAAAATGAGTTTCCACACAAACTTCCTCGTGGCTGAACTTCACAAGAACTTAGACACGCCACTCACAATGCTCACTTCACTTTCCTACAAAAGAAAAGGACAATAAACTATCTAAACGCCTACATGCCTCAGGGCACAAATCTAGGACCCTCAACTCACCTATCGGCACTGTTAATCTATCCAACCACACACTTAGCCTGGCTGAATAGTCTGTCCTATTTAGGGGATTCTCTTTCTGCCCCACAACCCTACATGTAGGATCCATTTCTGTGGTGACCTTGAAACCAATTTTCACTGACTCTGTCTGAAGGAATATTTCCAACACACAACTGAACATTGCACTGACCCTCAGGATGTCTCCTAACAGCCTCACAAGAGGAATATCTCTACATGGTAGAGAGTACATATTTTTAATTTAATGTAATACATTACAGAGTTGTAATTACCAAAAAAAAAAAAAAAATGCAAGAGAGCAGTATGATTGCTCGAAGCTTCAGTATATGGAGGAGAAAAGCCTGTTGAGAGTCTATGGGTTAAGTTTAGAGGTGGAAGCAACAGGGGTGATTTTGTGGTTGTTGTCTGCTGTAGACCTCCGGATCAGGTGGATGAGATAGACCAGGCTTTCATCAGACAACTGAGAGAAGCTTCTAGATATCAGGCCCTGGTTCTCAAGGAGGACTTTAATCACCCTGATATCTGTTGGGAGACCAATACAGCAGTACACAGACAATCCAGGAAGTTTTTGGAGAAAGTTGGGGATAACTTCTTCGTACAAGTGCTGAAGGAACCACCCAGGGGCCATGCACAGCTTGACCTGCTGCTCACAAACAGGGAGCAACTAGTAGGAGAAGCAGAGGTGGGTGACAACCTGGGAAGCAGTGATCATGAGATGGTAGATTTCAGGATCCTGACCAAAGGAAGAAAGGAGAGTAGCAAAATTCACAACCTGGACTTCAGAAAAGCAGGCTTTGACTCCCTCAGAGAACTGATGGGCAGGATTCCCTGGGATGCTTACATGAAGGGGAAAGGAGTCCAGGAGAGCTGGCAGTATTTTAAAGATGCCGTATTAAAGGCACAAGAAGAAACCAACCCGATGTGCAGCAAGAAAAGCGAATATGGTAGGCAACCAGATTGGCTTACTGGGAACATCCTTGGTGAGCTTAAACACAAAAAGGAAGCTTACAAGAAGTGGAAACTTGGACAGGTGATTTGGGAGGAGCATAAATATATTGCTCAAGAATGCAGGGGAGTTATCAGGAAGGTGAAAGCACAACTGGAATTGGAGCTAGCAAGGCTGTCAGTATCCAGGAGGCCCTGCGGGAGACCTCCCACCCTGAGGAGCACTCCCTGGTCTGCCCCACTGGAGACTTGTGCCTCATTCCTCCCTCACGTCCTTCCACTTACCCCTCCCTAACCCCCCTTCCTGATGTCAAATAAAATACATGTATTTTCATGAACACAAACTCTCTTTATTTAACAAAACTGGTGGGGTGAGGGGATGAAACTCTGGTGAGACTGTGGAAAGGAGGTAGGAGAGGGGAGGAGAGAAGGTGGGAGAGGGGAGGGTAAAACCTGGAAGAAGGGAGCTGGAAGGGGGAAGCAAGGGGAAGAAGGGGGAGGGAAAGCTCAGGGCTCAAGGTTGGGGGGTCTTGCCGGACCATCTTGATTTTCATGCAAACCTGCTCAGGGGATCGCATGTGGCCTTTGGTGGCCAGGCTGGCAGTTATCCTGCCATAGACGGCCGTGTTCCTCCATCTAGTGTGGAGTTCACGGACATTGGGGGCATCCCCCCCAAACCTGAATAAGGTCCATGATCTCCACCCTGGACCAGGAAGGCGCCCGCCTTCTCCAGCCTTTGTCAGGATCCTGGGAGCTGGCACACTGCTCCTGGGGAGCGGTGGAGGGATGGCTGCCAGTGACTTGCTGGCTCATGTTTTGGGGCCACTGGGTCAGGGGCAGTGATGGCTGGCTCTGGGCTGGCAGGCTTGGAGCTGGCACAGGCACTGTGGCCAGAGTCTACCCCTTTAAGGGCTCTGGGAAGAGCAGGGGAGGGAGAGGAGAGTTCTTGGTTGAGGCTGGAGTGGCCACCAGGGCACCCTGGGAAGGCTGGAGGCCCCCTATTTCGATATAAGTGTCTACACAGCACTTATTTCAAAATAGCTAATTTGAGTTTGGTGTTACTCCTTGTAGAATGAGGTTTACCAAATTTGAATTAAGCACCCTGCTATTTTGAATTCAATAATTTGAATTGAGGTTTGCCTATGTAGACACTATTAAAGTTCATTCGAAATAAAGGCTGTTATTTTGAATTAACTTTGATGTGTAGACATACCCAGAGTGACTTCCAAGCAGATATTCTTTGAAAAGAGAAGAAACCTGGACATTTCTATTTTAAAACTATGGTTTAAATTAAGAATACAGCTACCTGTCCAAGAGAACACAACAAAATCTTATTTTGTCCTGGCCAGCTAACCTCTCTCAGCCATGATAACTGTTTTGTAATATATTGCGCTGAATGGTGCACACAGCTGGACTAGCAACAAGGACATGTCTGAAAAACGGAAACAAACACAACATGATCACGCTGGATAAAAATGCAACTGACACCACATGAAACTAATCAGCTACTGCAGCTGTTGTGGCTTGGAAGAAAACCAAATGAAGGACTCTAAAGATGCTTTTCGTTGTCATTTTCCTTCTATAATGTTAACCTGCTTTTGTGAACAGAGGACATTTTCTGTCAGTCATATTAGAAGAGTCATGAACATAGTTTGACATAAAACAAATTTCAAACTACATCTTGAATCGACTAAGAAGAATGGGCCTCTTTAAAAAAATTAGACATGTAAGTATGTGTAAAATGGGTACCTAATTTGCATGCATAATTGTGATTGCACATTCAAACTGAGTCACTGCTGCTGCACATAGATGATTTTAGTTGTATTCGTGCACAACTGCCAAATTTGGGCAATCACAATAACTGCATTGATATTGAGCAAAACCTGTGCAGCTCCCACTCTCATACAGCTGCCCCTACCCCGTGTCTTGAATCTCTTTTTGCATCTACCAGTTGTACTCCATTAACTTCATTGCAAATACCTCTGATTTACACCAATATTAATGAGAGCCAAATTGGACCAAAATCAAAAAAACCCTCAACACAAAACAAGTGTGAAAAGGAAGTGTGAAAATAATGCCATCTAATTGTTTTACCAACATTAAATAGATACCCTAGCCTAGCCTGTTTAGCCAGCCAGGTTTTACAAAAGGTGATGTTCATTCTATTCCTGGAGTAACCCTTTTAAACAGTGCAGTCTCTGGAACATAGGCATCAAACAGCAGGACACTGGTCTTTTGGGTTCTTTGTGATATGATTACATAAATACTTCTGTTTTGGTCAGAGAATATGCTCTCCACTAAAACCATCAAACAAATATCATTGCTAAGGTATGTGTGATATGATGATACAGTGTTACTCTTAAGTCTGATTTCTCTGAAGTCATTAAGAATTTCTCCTGGCACCACTTTCAGAGAAATCCATTCTGAAATATAGTTAAAATAATAACACTAAAATTCTTCTTCCTCTCCTTAGGAAGAAACAGAACACACTAGGGCTATGTCTACATTATGGCTACGTCTAGACTACATCCCTTTTTCGTAAAAGGGATGTAAATTAGAAGTATTGCAATTGCTAATGAAGTGGGGATTTAAATCTCCCCTGCTTCATTAGCATAAAAATGCCGCTTTTTTTCCTCACAGAGCTTTGTCGGAAAAAAGTGCCAGTCTAGACGCTGATCTTGCAGAAAATAAAGTCTTTTCCAAAAGATCTCTTATCCCTCTTGAAATGAGGGATAAGAGATCTTTCGTAAAAGGCTTTAGTTTTCGAAAGATCAGCGTCTAGACTGGTGCTTTTCTCCGGCAAAGCTCCGTGCTGAAAAAAAGCGGCAACCATTTTTATGCTAATGAAGAAGGGGAGATTTAAATCCCCGCTTCATTAGCAATTGCGATACGTCTAATTTACATCCCTTTTATGAAAAAGGGATGTAGTCTAGACGTAGCCTATGAGTTTTCTCAGCAAAAAATATGTTAATGAGGGACTCATTTGCATGAGTCACAATCTCATTTGCATATTTTGTCAATCCGTTTTTTCGCTAGTGTTTTTGTGCAAAAACAAGCAGTGTGGACATTTTCTTTTTGTGCAAAGACCCCTTTTCCCTCAAGATGGGTAAACCTCCTTTACTGGATATTGCAGGAAAAGGGGCTTTTGCACAAAAAGAAAATGTCCACACTGCTTGTTTTTGCACAAAAACCCTAGCGAAAAAACGGATCAGCAAAAAATATGCAAATGAGATTGCGACTCATGCAAATGAGTCCCTCATTAGCATATTTTTTGCTGAGAAAACTCATAGTGTAGACGTAACCTATATTATTGAACACCCAGGGGTTACATCTACACGGCCGGTTTTGCCAGCAGTGAGTATGCAAATAAGGCATGGATTAGCATATTGCAACACCTCATTTGCATAATTTATGCACACCATTTTTGCACAGAGGGTTTTTGTGGAAAAAAATTCGTGTGGACAGGATCCTTATGCTTCAGAGGCATATTGATCTTGTGGAAAATGGAGATTTTGTGCAAAAAAAACCAATCACACTACTTCTTTTTCGGCAAAAACTCTTTGTGCAAAAATGGTATGAATACATTATGCAAATGAGGCACTGTGATATGCTAATAATTTGTGCACTCACATACTCATTTGCATACTATCTGCCGGCAAAACCAGCAGTGTAGATGAAGCCCAGGCAAGGTGCTACTTCCTTGCTTCCAAGGGGGAATGAACTGAATCAGCCGTTTCATTATGCTAGGTGAAGGGGGTCAGTTGGCACATTTTGGGGAGGTGGGTTTGGAGAAGAGGAATTGGAAGGGAGGCAGAACAGAAACTGTGCTTACTCCCAGCCTACTCCCTGACCGCGGAGCAATAGTGTAGCTGGTCTCCCCTCCAATGCAGGGTCTGGTGGCAAGGTTAAGCTGTGCAGGCAAGAAAGGAGATTCTTTTCCTCTGGCTTCCTGGTCAGTGGGCTCACAACAGAGGTCACTGTAGTCAGGAAAGTGCCATGCAAAATCACACCCTGGCTTTATGGTTTTGTGTTTTTAAATCATTCCATGCAGTGAGATGCCACTGTGGATAGGTCTGTGAAGTCAACTTGAGTAACCAGCAGAATTGGTGTTAGAAACATAAAATCACTTCTAACCATCCAATGGATACAGTCCAGGGCAGAGCATTAGCAGCTCTTCAGATGCTGACCATGAAAGCAATCACACGCCAAGGAAGCATTCAGCCACACTGGTTCACACAGTTGGAATTGCTGCTGCTTTTCAAGTAGTTTGTTAAATCTGTTCAGTCACATCAAAGAGAGAGAGATTGTCCCCTGTGCGGTGGCAGGAGTGCTCTACAGAGGCTGACTTGTGGGTGAGGAGGAAAGTACAGGGGAGGAGGAGGAAAGCAGCTGCTCATGTTGCCAATTTTGTTGAACAGAGGAAACCAGCTCACATGGGCTTTTAACACGAGGTTCCATATAAAGAACAAAAGGACTTCCCTCCCCTGTGAAATTATGAGGATGATAGTGGATTTGAAAAGACAATACAAGCAAACCTAGAAGACAGATTTCCCCTCTCCCCACACAACTCACATGAAACTTAACAAATCAAACTGCCAGCTAGCCCTGGACCCATCCATTCTGGGCTTATTCATTTGCCTCCTTTTGTTAGCTGTTAATTAATCTCTGCAGAATCACTTACTCCTTAGACAGTCTCAGCTAACTAGAAATGGTGGGTCAGCAACCTCTGTGAAGGGAACTGGTGATGGCAGTCCCATGCCAAGCAGAAAGACATGCACATAACTGCTAAATTTACCAATTGGCATCCCAGCTGCCATTGCAGTCTGTGTGGAGAAGCCTGAGGGGACATGCGGATGAATTACTCTATCACCTTCAAACCTGGCTCAAGTCCAGGCATTCTGGGTGAGATACATCTCAAGTACTTGTTGAGCTTTTTGGATTAATATTAACTCTCAATGAAGTCAATGGCAGTCTCTCTCAAATAAGTCTTGAGGCCCAGATCCTGCAATTAGCTTTGCATGGGCAGACTTTTGTTCCCTACACAGAATCTCACGGAGTTGACTGGGGTTCTGTCAGGATGAAGGGATGAATCTGTGCAAAGTCAATTGCAAGCATGAAGCTTTTTTCTTTTATTTATTTCATTATTTTAATAGTTTTCAATATTTCTACTGTGTCTTGTGGGTTCTGGGATAAAAATTGAGACTTCAGCCTCCTGGGCTTCCTCTCCAGCCTTTTCCTAATTACTTGGTTCACGTGGCTGGGTCCCTGGCAACTGAGTAGCCTAGTGGCTACTGAATCAGCGAGCAAGAAGAGGGGAAGAGGTGCTGGGCCCCTGCTTCCTGTGTTCCTGGCCAAAAAACTCCAAACCACTTCCTGTTCAAGTCCCTAAGTTTCCCCTTAGCTGGGGCTTCTCCATAGGTTCCCCCCTTTTCCCAGAAGGGTAGGGTGTGGGCTTTCTTACTCCCGTGGCTGCTGAGTGGACAGGCTCAGATTCGTGTCTTTAGACCACTGACCTAGGCTCCTGCCTCTCTGCGAGTCAGCTCCAAAGTGACTCAGGCTACATCCTTTTCTCCTTCCTTCAGGCCTGACATTGGTTGCAGATAAAGTGGGGTCAGGGATAGCTGGGCCCAGAGGCTTTCTTTAACCCCCTGGAACTCCTTCCAAATTCATTATTAAGGAGGAAGAGGAGTTATTTCCTGAAACCTTTTCAATTGATTCATAAACTCATTTTTATTTAAACAAAATAAACAAAAAAACAACATAACGCCTGACAAATAACTTAACCAAAACCAACGTAAGTCCAGCACAAATTATTCTGCATCATGGAGTGATATAAATCAATCTATGAACTGGAGAGTTTAGAATGAAATCAGAGACACCATCAAACCTTGTTACTGGTGGAAATTATCCATTCAACCCACACAGAGTCAAAAATTAGAAGAAAAACAGACATCATTCTCTGAGAAATAAAAGAATTCCTGACAAGTTTCTCATAAATATGCATACTTCATTCCCATGCAGCCATTAACTTCTGACATGGTGGTATTTCACTCAGAAGGGGCAAAGTATTATCAGTATTTCAGGGACTCACAAAGTTCTGGTTTTGGGTAGGCCATAATACAGTAGGATTCAGTTTTGCAGGTTACCTGGATATTCTCATGAATTAAAACATGTTAATGAAGGAAAAATATCCTCTGAAAACATTCAACAATGCTCCTGAATACAAATTATTTCATAAATATGTAAATCCTGTCTCAATGTGACACTTGGCTTGCCTGGAAAACACTGATAGACTAAAGAAATTAAACTCCATCAAAGATGATGAAAATTTAATTTAATACTTTTCTAGCATTAAACAGGGAAGACTGAATTTTAATAGCTATATAACATGCTTCAATACATAGTTCAACCAAAATATCCATAATGTTCAATAAATAGACATGGACAAATGCTTTGCAAAATAAAGAGAAGGAGTGGAAGACTTTGCCAGTTTCACTGCACACAGACACTGACTAAAAGGAACCCATTGGGCCAAGAGTTTGGAGCTATCACCTTTGATCCTGTAATATACCTAGTACTGTCAGGCATCCAACACTCAGTGTGACATCAGTTGGATAGGTTATGTCATGGCCTGAATCACACAGCCATGCAGAACTGTTTTACTTTAAGTTGACTAAAATTCCACCTCACTGCGAAGTCCTGTTTTAGGTGGTTGTAGGGAAAACTGTTCATCTCCCACAACTGCTTCAGGACTTAAGGGTGCATCTACACTGCACTCATAGGTCAAAATAAGATATGCAATTTGAGCTATGCAAATTGTGCATCTTATTTAAATCTAATTTTGAAATAATCCACTATTCCAAAACGTCCCTTACTCCTCGTGGAACGAAGTTTATAGGGACATTGGGATAGCAAGCCCGTTATTTCAAAATCTATTTCAAAATAATGGACTAGTTTAATAGACCTCCAGGATCCCAAAATAGCACCACAGTCTAGATGTACCCTAAGGCTACGTCTACACTACATGCTTCTTCCACACCTCAAGGCATATCGCCAAAGTGGTGTGCTTTTGTGCAAGAGAGCATTCACACTGCTGGACGCTCTTGCTTAAGAATGCTCTGATGGCCATTCATCTGTGCTTTTTCCCATAGCATCCACACTTGTCTTTTTGCACAATAGCTGTAGCGCAAAAAGCAGTTATGCCTCAGAAAAGGAGGTTTACCTATGGTGGAAAAAGCCCTCTGTTCTGTCATTTAACTGCCCATTTAATTGTGCAAGAGCTTACTTGAGATGTGGATGCTCTGTCGTTTTTTGCACAAAAACAGCAGTTTTTATGCAAAAATCTTGTAGTGTAGACGTAGCCTAAGTGTTTAGAATGAGCAGCTAATGTGGCCCCAGATTATACAGGACAACAACCATCAATGCTCTGTCTGCTGCCTCATTTTTCCTTTGTCTTTCCCTCACAATTATATTCAGATAATTTGCAAAGCACAGGAGAGGTAATTTGCAAAGCATGGAAGAGGAATAAAAGCTGCACAGTTATCCAATAGAGAAAGACAGTCCTATGTAGCTTAATCCTAAAATAAATCAATTCACACAGAGACTTAATGTGGTTTAACTAATCGGCTGTGTCTAGATTGCATCCCTTTTCCGTAAAAGGGATGCAAATTAGACACATCGCAATTGCAAATGAAGCGGGGACTTAAATTCCCCCTGCTTCATTTGCATAAAAATGGCTGCCGCTTTTTTCTGGCTCGGAGCTTCGCAAGAAAAAAGTGCCAGTCTAGACTCGGATCTTTCAGAAAATAAAGCCTTTTCTGAAAGATCCCTTATTCCTTTTTTTAAGAGGAATAAGGGATCTTTTGGAAAAGGCTTTATTTTCTGAAAGATCCCCATCTAGACTGGCGCTTTTTTCCGGCAAAGCTCTGAGCCGGAAAAAAGCGGCAGCCATGTTTATGCAAATGAAGCAGGAGGAATTTAAGTCCCCGCTTCATTTGCAATTGCGATGTGTCTAATTTGCATCCCTTTTACGGAAAAGGGATGCAGTCTAGACACAGCCAATCCAGTATAACTTTTCTGGTATAGTAATGCTGGTAAATTTCCTCCCATCAACAAAGCCTGATAAAGGTAGTCTAAGGTGTGTCTAGACTGCCAGGGTTTTTTTGAAAAATGGCTGTTTTTTGAAAAAACTTCACTTACATCCACACCGCTATTGCATTCTTTCAGAAGAAAACTGGAAGAATGCAGGGGGGTTTTCTGACATTGGTAAACCTCATTCTACAAGGAGGAATGCCTTTTCCAAAAGAGCTCTTTCTGAAAAAGGAGTGTGTGGACATGGAAGAGGGAATTTTTTTGAAAGAAGAGGCCTCCAAGAAAAAAAGCACATGTGCCCTGGTGGACACTCTGGCTACACCAGTGGTCACCAACCAGTAAATTGGGATCAACCAGTAGATCTTGGAGTCTCTGACAGGTGATCCTGACCAGGTTGACCAAGCTCCCCGAGAGCCCCCTGGCCCACACAGTGAGCAGTACCAGGTCTCAGAGGACCCACCCAGGGACACCAAACGCTGGGCCCCTTCCTGAACCAGGGCGGAGATCCTGTCCCTCCTGGAGCTGTGGGGGGAGGAGGAAGCTATGCAGGATCTCCACTCCCAGAGGCGTAATGTGGACATTTATGGGCTCCGGCTGAAGCTCTGGCCCAAGAGGATACCACCCCTGCCCCTTGAACCAAGTATGGAGCAAGGTGAAGGAGCTAAGCCAAGGGTATGCTTGGGCCAGGGAGCGCAGCTCTCGCTCCGGGGCAGGACCCCACTCCTGCCCTTATTACAAATAGCTGCACTAGATCCTGAGGGGTATGAAGCCCTTTCCCCACCTGGCTCTGGTGGACTTGTGTGTGGAGACTCCAGTGCTCACCCGGCTGGAGCCCCTGGTGGAGGAAGATGACAACAACCAACAGCTGCAGGAGGAGAAGGACACTGGCAGTGTCCTGACCCTCAACCTGGAGCCAGTATGCCAAGCCCTGGAGATCTCCCAGTTATCAGGTGAGTGCTATCATTCTGTCACACGCACAGGGTAGGGGAGGTGGGCTCAAAGGGGATGGAATGCAATCATTGCTCGGCATGCATGGCCTGGACAGCATGCAGCTGTCTGTGCATGTGCAAGCATGTGCAGCAGCAGTGTGCACCATGTGGTCTCAGGATCCAGTCCCCAGAGCACACGCGGGCTGCTTCTCACAGGCTGGGAGGAGGTCCCACACACTTCTGACCCCTTGAAGGGACGTGCTCCCCCCGCCAGTCACTGCCGGAAGCGGGCTGGGCACAAGGGCACACGCATGACCTCACACAGACTGAAGAGTGTTACACATAGCACACAGCCATGCCTGCACACACGAGGCACCACCCACTCTTGCAGACAGCGCTGCCAGATGCAGGTGTGTGTGTAGGCCCCAGGGAGGGCCAGGCCGTTCCAGGCCCCTCTCCCGCACATGGGATCCCACTGCGGCCAGACACTTCCCTGGGCTGCTTGTCCATTGGGGGTGGGAAGTGGCCAGGATGTTCCCCTGGGAACCTCAGGGCCCCTATGAGGCAGGTCCTCAGACAGGGCCTTACTCTCAGGACATCACTGTTCCCTGTTCCAAGGACAGTTACTCTCTTCTCAAAAAGGAGGGCATGGCCTCAGGGACAATGTCTGCATGGATGACTGACTGCTTCTCCCTCGTGTCCTCCGTAGCCGGACCAGCCATCACTGAGGGGCAATCCATGGCAGCCCAAGCAGCCGCCCAAAGCTGGAGGAGCCACAAGTGCTGGAGGGTCCACCAGGACTTCATGAGAGAGCACCTTGCAGTCCTATGTGACATGCAGCAAACCCTGGCCCAAAAGGTCCATGATGACGCCGAGTGGTGCAATCGCATGTGGGACCAACTTGTGCGGCAAGGCAAAAACATGTGTGCCACCATTTGGGAAGTGATGGCACACTCAGCTCCTGTTCCTACTCTAGCCCTCCCTCCTCCTGCTCCTCCTACTCCCGCTCCCTCTGCACCAGCTTCCCCCACTCCAGCTCCCGCTGCTATGCCCATGCCCCCTCTCTCTGCCCCCTGCCAGACCTAATCCCACTGCAGCCACCCTCTTGTCTACCCCTCTCCTGTCCCAGGCCACACCCAACCCCAAGTTCATTGAGGTCCCCAGACCCGAGACAGCACTTGCAGGTATACCACATGCCACTTGCAGCCCTGATCCCCTCCTCACCCCCCATCCAGGTTCTTAGCCCCCCTCCACCCCAGTTACTTTTTCTTGTAAAAAATACAAACTGTTCATTGTTCAACACAAAACTGTTATTTTTATTGATTGTACAGGGAAAGGGGCCAGGAAGGGATTGTGATGGGACAAGTATAGGGTGGCAAGGCACAGGCCCCCATTGGGGAAGCCTTGTGGAGAATTACTGGGGTTCTTCAGAGAAACTCTTCCTTAGGGCCTCCCGGATGCGCACCCACAAGTGGTAGGCCTGGTGGATGGCAGCAGCTGTCCGCAGTTGTTCGAAGGTCCTTCCCTCACATCTGGTCTCTGTCCCCCACCCCAGGAGGTAGGCTTCCTCTTTGCTCTTTACGATTTTGTGGAAAACATAACATGCCACGACCACCTCAGGGATGTTGCACTCCCCCACGTCTAGGCTGGTCAAGAGGCACCTGAATCTGGTCTTGAGGCACCCAAAGGTGCATTCTACCTGCATACGGTGCACATTGAATTGTTCCCTGTGGCCAGTGTATGACTTCATGAGCCAGGGCATGAGTGGGTAGGCATCTGTACATCCCCCACATGAAAGTCCCATTGGGGAAAGAATATGCCAGCCTCCAGCTTGTGGTAGAGGCTAGAGTTCCTAAATATGAGGGCATCATGTGCCCTGCCTGACCACCCAACAAAAATGTTCAGAAACTGTCCACGGTGGTCAACCAGAGACTGCAGCACCATGGAGAAACAGCCCTTCCTGTTTATGTACTGGGTGTCTTGATGCTGTTGTGTGTGGATAGGAATGTGGGTCCTATCAATGGCTCTTCCACAGTTCAGGAACCCCAGGGCAGCAAATCTGGCCACGATTGGGTCCAGGTCTCCCAGGCAGATGATTCTGCACAGCAGAATGGAGTTATTGCCCTCACAACTGGCAGAAGGAGACAAAAAAAAAAAAAAAAAAAAAGCAACAAACACACAAAACAGAGAATGAGAGAGGGACTACTTGAGCTGTTGGGAGGTGTCCCATCCCTCTTCTCCCCCTCTCAAACAAGGCTAGGAACCACCCTCTATGAGGCCGCCCCCCAGCAGCACAACCTGTGTAAGGCAGGACGGCACAACCCCCCTGGGGACGGGTCTTCCCCCACCCCTACTCCACCTCCCCCACACCTTTCCCAGGGGTCCCCCTTTACCAGGATTCTCCCTCTTTGTGCAGGGATTGCAGCCTGAGAGTGCCTTACTTCCACAAGGAGGACCCCGACAGTGGACTTCCCCATGCCAAACTAGTGGCCCACTGACTGGTAGCTGTCGGGGGTGATGAGCTTCCACATGGCAATAGTGACCCGCTTCTTCAGGGAGGTGGTGGGCCGCAGGTGGGTGTTACATCTCCAAAGGGCAGGAGTGAGACAGGCACAAAGCTCCAAGAAGGTGGCCTTCTGCATGCAGAAGTTGTTGAGCCACTGATAGTCATCCCACCACTCCATTACCAGCCAGTCTCATCAATCAGAACTGGTGTCCAGCCTCCAGATCCATCTCTCAACGGTGCGGTGTGGGGGCAAGGGCATTGCTCCCGAACCAAGCAGATCAGCTCAGAGTTGAGCTGGGGCAGGGCCATCAAGACGGTCTGCTGAAACTGCTGCAGAACATGCAGCATGACAGTGTGGGGCCATCACATGGCCAGGGGCAGTGCTGGTTCTATAGCAAAAAACAAAATAATGCTGTGGAGTCCAACAAAGCTGGGCAACCAAAGCACGCACTGCTAAAGCTTTGCTGTCCCTCATAGAGGTAGGCAAGCACACAGCAGAACCTGAGAAACGGCTGTCCAGGGAGGGTCCCTTTAAGCACATGTCTCAGATAGCCTTAGGCAAAGCATCCGGAAGTAACTGCTGACCTAATGCCCTGGCTAAAGTGGTTCTGGGTGGCCTTTTATGTGAGAGAGCGTCCAATGAATGTGGACACTCTCTTTTGAAAAATCAAATTGCTTTTTCAATGTGCTTCTGCAATGTGGACGCTCTCTTTCAAAAGAAGTTTTTTCGAAAGAAGAGATCTTCCAAAAAAGCTTCTTTTGAAAGAAGCTTGCAGTCTAGACGTACCCCAAACTAGCTGAACCTTCAGTAGAAAGTATATGCTTGTATGGGGAGCAAAATGGTTACCCTATCCCAAGGTGAGTGTGTTATTCTAAGCACACCACGTTTCTCATGACTATTATAAACTCTGTAGACAAGGTTTCAGAGGTAGCTATGTTAGTCTGTTTCAACAAAATAAAGGAGTTGGGTGGCACCTTAAAGACTAACAACTTTATTATCCAATAAGCTTTTGTGAGTTACAACTCACTTCATCAGATGCGTGAAGGGAAAGTGTGATGTACGCCCCTTAGAGAAGGCTAGCACCCCCTACAGGAGGCTGTCTCTGCGGCAGCCAATCAGGACCGAACAGCAGGGCAGGAGGCTGGACTTGATGACCTCTCAAGGTCCCTTCCATTCCTAGTGTTCTAGGATTCTATGAAAAAAAAGCTGCAGGGCTGGGGTCTGGCAATACCCTTCAGGAGCTCGAACCAGCCAGGTGTATATCCTGACTGGGAGATCAGCACTACAGCTAGCTCCTACTGTGAGCTGGTAAGACTCAAAGACCAGCCACAAGCAGAGACTCACTAGCACCATGGACAGGGCTAGTCAGGCCCTGGGTCCAAGACTTTGAGGGTGACCAGACAACCAGGCAAGGACCCCGCACACAGGGCCGGCCTTAGGCCGATTCATCCGATTCCCCTGAATCGGGCCCCGCACCCAAAAGGGGCCCCGCGCCCTGAACCTGGAAATGTGTGGGGTGCAGGAAGAGGTGTCTGCCCCGGTGGAGGAGTGCAGCGGCTGCCTGCACTGCAGGAGGTGTGAATTGAGTGCAGGGTTTCCTTGCACCGTGTGTGTGTGTGTGTGTGTGTGTGTGTGTGTGAGCTACCTCTGGGGCTTTGCGGGGGAGGTAGCTGGGGATTTTTTGTGGGTTTTTTTTTGTTTTGCTCAACCAAAATTGCTGCGGGGCCCCATCAAAATTGTCTGAATTGGGCTCCGCACTTCCTAAAGCCAGTCCTTCCTGCACAGCACCACTTGGCCGTAGTAGGGTGCTCACCAGTGAGTGGACCTGTTACGAAAGGAAAAAGAAAGAGGTAGTAGGCGTGCGCACGGGGTGTGCCAGGTGTGCCCAGGCACACCCTAATGTCTCGGGCCAGCTAGCGGTTGCTGGAGGAGGAGGGGGATTTGAGACAGGGAGCTGAAGCCCCTCACTTTCCCCATGACCATCTATGGGGCGCTTTGGGCACAGAGAGCATGTGTGTGGTGGAAGCACCTGGGACTTGTCCACAGATGCCGGTCCAAGCCATTTTTGCACCCCGGGCCAGGCCAGGCCCCACCCAGCCCAGCAGCACCGTGTGGCACCCCTTCTGCACCCAGGGCCCCAGACCCAGCTCCAGCCCCGGCCCTGCCCATCCCAGCAGCAATGTGGGTGCCCCAGCTCCCTCCTCAGCCCTGGCCCGGCAGCACCACACGGTGCCCCTTCTGCACTTGGGGCCCTGGCCTCGTCCTCGGTCCTGCCCAGCCTGGTAGCACCGTGCGGCACCCCTTCTGCGCCCAGGGCCCTGTCCTCGGCCCCAGTCCTGCCCCTGCCCATCCCAGCAGCACCGCGCAACACCCCGGCGAGCCTGTAGCTTGGGCTGGCTCTGATTCCAGCCCCGCAAACTGGAAGGCAGAAGCTGGCTTAGCTGAAGGTAAGGTAAGTTAAGGGAGGGGAAGGGAAGGGGGAAAATAGGGGGCAGGGGTGGGAGAGGAAGGGGCTTGTGCTGAGGGGAAGGAGGCAGGTCAGGAGAAGAAAGGGGAAGGCACCAAGGGACAGGGTAGAGGAGAGACAAATGCCAGGGGGCCAAGTGGAGACAATGAGGAAAAGGGCAGGAGGGGAGGTGTCAGTGGGAGGGGGGACAAGGTGATGCCAGGAAAGGAGAGAGTAGGTTAGAGGGGGGAGGGAGAGGTGCTGGGAGAAGACTTGAAAGAAGGGGTGGGCATGAAGAAGGCAGCGATGGAGCAAGACATGTGTGAGGGCACAGGGGCATGAGGGAAATGGGTGCTGAGGATGGTGAGGGGGTGGCCATCAGGGAAAAAGAGGGCAAAGGGGGAGGCACCAGGAGGGTGCAGGTGTAAGGGAAGCTGCAGGTGCCAGGGAATTCTGGGGGTGAAGCAGAAGGGCAGACACCTGCAGGGGAGGGACCAGCACCAGAGGAGAGAGGCAGGGCAGGTTTGTAGAGAGAGGAGTTAGAAGAGGGGATGAGAAGCGGTAGCTCACCTGAGCAGAGTGGGGCTAGTGGAGGAGTGGGCACAGGGGGGAGAGAAGGGCTGGTGGGGGGGAGCAGGTTTCAGGAAGGCTGAGGGCAGTGAGAAGGGCAGGAGTCAGGACAGCAAAGGAGGGTGAGGGGTTGGGGGGCAGCAGGCACCAGGGGAGCTGATGGAGCAAGGGGAGACATGGCAGCAGAGGGAAAAGGTAGAGGTTTATAAGATATTTATTAATAACTTGGGTGCCACAGTGGCACGTCCAAACAAGCCACATGAACTCAGTACTGGTGCACAACACAAAATTCATTCTGCTCATGGGAGGAAACTCTTAGAGGGAACACTTCTCCCAGCCTGTCTGCCTCTGAGTTAATGTCACACACGTTGGGTTAATGCAATTGCAGGATAGTTTCATAAGTAGGGTTTGGTGGGGGCCAAACTAATCCCTAGTGGTAGGAGGCTGGTAGGAAAAGTCCTTGGGGGCGGGGGGTCACATGACACCTTTTACTTCTGGTCATGTGTCCATCTTGTCCCAAGAATGTTATCTCCAAAGGTGTGGCCAATGGGAGTCGGGGTGTGGCCAATGGGGTCAGGGGTGTGGTTAACAGGGTATAGGGGTGTGGCTAATGGGGGTCAGAGTACATTTAAAAAAATTCTTTGGGTGCACATCCTAATGAAATATGCTGCGCACGCCTATGGTAGGGAGATAGAGATGGGAGTGTTACACAAGAGCTAATTCAGTCAAGGCGGATGTGGATAAGAAGGCGATAACACCTAAAGTGGAAAATTAGTTATGGTAATGTACAAGCCATTTCAAGTCCCTATTCAGACCCATTCTGATAGTATCAAATTTTCATATGCATTCCAGCTCAGCAGTTTTATGTTGCTGCCTGTTTATGAAGAATTTTTTTGCTTGAGGATGGCAACTTTCAAGTCCATAAGGGTATGTCTACATGTAACCGGGTGGCCTGCTAGGGCCCTGGGGTCCCCTCCAGCTCAAGGGCCACTACCCTGATCCGCCCCTGCCCCCGGCTTCTAATGCGCCGTCCCCATGGTCCACGCAGTCTCTCCCTCACGTCCTCGCCGCCTCCCCCGGCGGCTTCTCCGGGTGCCGTGTCCACCGCACCGCTGCTCCGGGTCGCTGGCTGGTCCGGCACTGCTCCTAGCGCAGGGCTCCCCATCCGCCCTCTCCAGGCTGCCTAGGCTGCCCCCGTCGGCCGGCTCCTCTCCGGGTCTTCTCCGGGCTGGGTCCCCTGCTGGTCCTGCGATCCGTCCTACGGAGGAGGCTGAGAGCAGAATCTCCCCTGCTCGCTGCTTGCCTCCCCCCCGCCTGTCTCTTTCTCCCTGCTTTTAAACTCCCCGCTCGGCGTTCCTCCCGCCCCCGCCCTTCCTGGGGCTGCTGCCGTCTCCCTGGGACCTACCGCCCCCCCGCTAGCCTCTTGCCTATTGGGCGCATGCGCGCCCACCATTTTAGTTTCCTCCACTTCTGCTGGCTGCCCTGCCGCGCTGCGCTGGCTTCCCAGTGCCCCCTGATCTTCCGCGCGGGGTCCGGGGCTGTGGATCGTGCCTCTGTTAGCGCGGGGGTGAGTCCCCCCGTCACACTACACTGCAAAGTTAATGCAAAATAACAGCCGTTATTTCGAATTAACTTTAATAGCATCTATACATGCAAACCGCTGTTTCAAAATTAATTCGAAATAGCGGAGCGCTTAATTCGAATTTGGTAAACTTCATTCTATGAGGAGTAACGCCAAATTCGAAATAGCTATTTCAAATTAAATGCTGTGTACACACTTAATTCGAAATAGGGGCCCTCCAGCCCTACCCAGGGAGCCCTGGTGGCCACTCCTGGCACAACCAGGAAAACTTCCTCTCCTCTCCCCCAACCCCGGAGCCATTAAAGGGATAGACCCTGGCCACAGTGCCTGTGCCAGCTCCAAGCCTGCCAGCCCAGAGCCAGCAGTGGCCACCGGGGCCTCTGACCTAGTGGCCCCAAAACATGAGCCAGCAAGCCAGCAGTCAGCCCTCCACCACTCCCCAGTCTGCCAGCTCCCAGAAGCCTGACAGGGACTGGAGAAGGTGGGCGCCTTCCAGGATCAGGGTGGAGATCATGGACCTTATTCAGGTTTGGGGGAGATGCCCCCAACGTCCATGGTTTCTGCACTAAATGGAGGAATGCGGCCGTCTATGGTAGGATAGCTGCCAGCCTGGCCACCAAAGGCCACATGTGAACCCAGGAGCAGGTATGCATGAAAATCAAGTTGATCCGGCGAGACCCCCAACGCTGGGCCTTGAGTTTCCCTCCCCCCTTCTTCTCCTTGCTTTCCCCTTCCAGCTCCCTCCTCCCATGTTTCCCCCTCCCCTCTCGCACCCTCTTTCTTCCCCTCTCTCACCTCCTTTTCCCAGTCTCCCCATTGGTTCATCCCCACCAGTTTTGTTCAATAAACCCAGTTTCTATTTTTGAACATACGTGTCTTTTGTTTGACATCAGGAAGGGGGGCTAGGGACGGGTAAGTGGAAGGATGTGAGGGAGGAATGGGGCACGAGCCCCTGGTGGGGAGGACCGGGGTGGCTCTGAGGGCTCCTTGGGGTGGACGCTATCCCGCAGGGACTCCTAGAATCAAAGAATCATAGAACTGGAAGAGACCTCATAAGGTCATAAAGTCCAGCCCCCTGCTCTAGGCACGACCAATCCCAACTAAGTCAACCCGACCAGGGCTTTGTCAAGCCAAGATTTAAACACCGCTAGGGATGGAGGCTCCACTACTTCCCTAGGTAACCCATTCCAGTGCTTCACCACCCTCCTAGTGAAATAGTTTTTCCTATTATCCAACCTGGACCTCTCCCACCTCAACTTGAGACCATTGCTCCTTGTTCTGCCATCTGTCACTACTGAGAACAGCCTCTCTCCAGCCTCTCTAGAACCCCCCTTCAGGTAGTTGAAGGCTGCTATCAAATCCCCCCTCACTCTTCTCTTCTGCAGACTAAACAGACCTAAGTCCCTCAGCCTCTCCTCATAGGTCATATGCTCCAGCCCCCCAATCATTTTGGTTGCCCTCCACTGGACCCTCTCCAATGTGTCCACATCCTTTTTGTAGTGGGGGGCCCAGAACTGGACACAGTACTCCAGATGTGGCCTCATCAGAGCTGAGTAAAGAGGAATAATTCACCTCTCTGGATCAAATGCCAATGCTCCTCTTAATGCAACCTAATATGTCATTAGCCTTCTTGGCTACAAGGGCACACTGTTGACTCATATCCAGCTTCTTATCCACTGTAACCCCCAAGTCCTTTTCTACAGAACTTCTACTTTGCTGGCTGGTCCCCAGCCTGTATCAATGCTTGGGATTCTTCCGTCCCAAGTGCAGGACTCTGCTCTTGTCCTTGTTAAACCTCATCAGATTTCTTGTGGCCCAATCCTCCAATTTGTCTAAGTCACTCTGGATCCTATCTCTGCCCTCAAGTGTATCTACCTCTCCCCCTAGCTTAGTGTCATCTGCAAACTTGCTGAGGGTGCAATCCATCCTCTCATCCAAGTCATTAATAAAGATATTGAACAAAACCGGTCCTAGACCCAAACCTTGGAGCACTCCACTAGAAACCGACCGCCATTTTGACATTGAGCCATTGATCACTACCCGTGGAGCCCGGCCTTCTAGCCAACTTTCTATCCATCTTACTGTCCATGTATCCAATCCACATTCCCTTAACTTGTTGGCAAGAATATTGTGGGAGACTGTATCAAAAGCCTTGCACATCCACTGACTTTCCCATGTCCACAGAACCAGTTACCATGATCTACCATGTATGAATCTGAATTTGAAGTGAAGCTGAATTTTCATTCCTTGCTAGTGCAGTGACTACAGATGCTACTGTTATCAGGCGCTGGTACCAATGGAGCAGACTAAGTCCTTTGCTGAACTACTAGGAGCTTTATCCTCCGCCATTCACATTTGGGATCTTGTACATGTAGAAGCATAAGATAAAAGCAGGGCAGGGATCCCAGGGCTGTGATCCTGTAATAAGGGGAACTCTGCTGTTTGGTCACTGCAATCTTCTGCCTGCTTCTCACAATGACTTTTCCTCTGAAGTCATGTCTCTTGTAGCATATTTATTCTCCACCCAGCTTCTAGCTATCCATTCACCTGAGAGTAAAGGGGCAAGTGCACAAGAGAAGTTGGGGGGTTGCCAGCTTTAAAATTTTACCCCAGCTACGTCTAGACTGTAGGCTTCTTTTGGAAGAAGGTATTTCGGAGGAGATCATCAGAAAAAAACTTCTTCGGAAAGGGAACGTCCACACTGGTCAAGTGCATCAAAAAAGTGATCTGCTTTTTTGAAAAATGACGTCCAGACTGATTAGAGGCTATCTTGCAGATAAGGCCCCCTGAACCACTTCAGTCAGGGCTTTAGCTCACCAGTTGCTTCTGAGTGCTGGTGCCAGAGCCTAGATGAGAGATGCACTTAAAAGGACCCCCCTGGACAGCCGTTGCTCTGCTTCTGCTGTGTACTTGCTACCTCTGCAAGGGATGGAAAAGCTCTTGCAGTGTGTGCTGTGGTTGGTTGCCCAAAAAAAGATGCCACAGCTTTTGTCTTTGTGCCATGCAGCCGGAGCTGTCTCTGGGCATGTGATGGCCCCACATGGCCAGGCTGCAGTTTCTGCAGCAGTTTGTGCAGGCTGCCTCCCTGGTCCTGCACAAACTCAACTCAGAGTTCATTCTTGGACCCTTTCCCTGTGCGTGGGAGCAACGCCCTTGCAACCACAACCCACAGTGGAGAAGTGTTTCCGGAGACTGGATACAAGTTTTGACTTGTGGGACTGGCTGATTATGGAGCAGTGGGACAACCAGCAGTGGCTCCAGAACTTCTGAAGGGAAGTTCCAAAAAGGTTGGAGAGAGGCTGTTCTCAGTAGTGATGGATGGCAGAACAAAGAGCAATGGTCTTAAGTTGCAGTGGGGGAGGTCTAGGTTGGATATTAGGAAAAAACTATTTCACTAGGAGGGTGGTGAAGTACTGGAATGGGATGTCTACAGAGGTGGTGGAATCTCCATCCTAGAGGTTTTTAAGTCCTGGATTGATGATTTAATTGGGGTTAGTCCTGCCTTGGGCAGAGGGCTAGACTTGATGATCTCCTGAGATGTCTTCCAGTCCTAGGATTCTATGCTGAATTGGAGACAGTGCGAGTAGAATTGTACTGTGCACATGGAGGTGGTGGGGCAGAAAGTATGTCCCTGATATGGGCCCTAACCACATAAGCCACATCATCAAAGGCTTGTTCACCTGCACATCTACTAATGTGATGTATGCCATCATGTGCCAGCAATGCCCCTCTGCCATATACAGTGGACAAATCGGACTATCTCTATGCAACAAAATAAACTGACACAAATCAGACAGCAAGAATGGTAACATACAAAAACCAGTGACAGAACATTTTAACCTCCCTGGACACACAGTTCGGGTATGTCTACACTACAGCGCTATTTCAAATTAACTTAATTCGAAATAGTTAATTTGAATTAAACTAATTTAAAATAACGCATCTATACACAAAAACTATTTCGAAATAGCGTTTTACTATTTCGAAATAGCGTGTCCACACTGAGTGGACCCTGAACCGAAGCTAAGGCTGGCTGGAACCAGTGCCGGAAGGGCATCAGGTTAGGACTTAGTGTGGGGCTGCTGCCTGAGGCTAACTGAGCTCCGTGCTTAAAGGGACCCTACCCCCACCCTGGATAGACAGTTCTCAGGGTTCCCTGCGTGCTTGTCTACCTCGATAAGCAGTCCTGTCTTGGAGTGCCCTGAGTGCCCGCACTTGGGACACCACAGCACTCAGCCACATGGAGCCACAGCTGCCCCTGGGCACGCCACTGCATCTCGTGGGGTCATTGCCATCAGCCCGGCTGCACTTGCTGCAGGCTGCCATCTGGGGGATCCATCAGGGGGCTGTCAGGATCTAGGAGATTGGAAAAAGGCAAATATAGTGCCCATCTTCAAAAAAGGGAAGAAGGATGATCCAGAGAACTATAGACTGGTCAGTCTTACCTCGGTTCCTGGAAAAAATCATGGAAGGGATCCTTAAGGAATCTATTTTGAGGCACTTAGAAGAGAGGAAAGTGATCAGAAATAGTCTGCATGGATTCACAAAGGGCAAGATCTGTTCTACTGAATGATTTTAAAATTCAAAAATGAAAATGCTTTTGGCATAGAAAAAGTTTTCCTAGAAATCACATGGAGCTAGATATTTCTAAAAGCTCATCATACAGTACCTCCTCTGAGACAAGTGAGAACAAGATACTAACCTTCTTGCTCATAATTTACATGCCTTTGTGGGATCAAAGTTCTTTTGGAAATCTAGCTCCATTGCTCTATACTGTTTACAGTCCACTACTGCTATGAAGAGTACATGTCAAACCACCCTTCTGATCTGGCAATATATTGCACTTACCTTGTACCACGGTAAGCCACTTTAAGCAATGCAGAGCATTAAAAGCCCATATTGTCCACACATCCCAGGTTATACTGTTACATTGGACTGGTATATAAGTCACTTGTGATTTAGCATTCTGAAGATCTCTGTGATGCTGATAATTAAAGAGAGCAATTGTTAGTGTTCCTTAACTAGTCTTGAATGGCCAGCGGGTTGTCATGTGGCTACCAGAAAGCGGAAATCCAGTTTACACATGAAATCTTAATTCAAGCTATGGTAATTCATCACCTTAGTGCAGGGGTGGGAAATAATTTTAATGGGGGGAGGGAGGGAAACTACAATATTTTGGTAAGTAGTCAGGGACCTCATTTCCATTGAGGGAATGCTGGGTCTGGGATGAGGCTGAGTGCAGAAGGGGATTTAGGGTAGGCAACTGGGTGCAGGAGATGGTGTGTAGTCTAAGAGGGAGTTTGGGCAAAGGACAGGGTTGTGATCTGTGGCAGGGGATTGGGGTGCAAGGTCCAGGATGGGGTATGGGTTCAGGGAAAGATTCTGGCCTAGGGAAGAAGGATAGGAGGGGATGCAGGGTCAGGGAGGGAGTTGTGAGCTGGAGGAGGTGGAGATACAGGGGGGTTGGATGGTGACCTGGGGCAGGAGGAGGTGGTGGCTTGAGGTAGGTAGTTGGATGGAGAGAAGGGATGGGGCACCAAAAGCAGGTTCTGGCTGAGAGGTGCTTACCTAAGAGGCACCCAGCCAGCAGCCCTGCAGGAACATGAGGCATGCTCCCTATCTGTCTACTGCAGTCCTGGGCTGGTCAAAATGGCAAAGCCTCTCCCTTCCCTCCCCAGCATCCAGAGCACAGAACAGCCAGCCATTTAAAGCAATATGAACTGTTCTGTGCCAAGTGTCCTGGTGATAGAAATGTAGCCGTGTTAGTCTGGGGTAGCTGAAGCAAAATGCAGGACAATGTAGCACTTTAAAGACTAACAAGATGGTTTATTAGATGATGAGCTTTCGTGGGCCAGACCCACTTCCTGGTGAGGCAGTCATGGGCTGGATCTGGCATGCTGGTTGCATCTTTCCCAGCCCTTCCTTAGTGTAACAGCCTTTTTGGGGATGGCTGGGACTCACACTGCAGCCAAGTAAAGCATCCCTTTATGCTCGCTGAAATAGCTTTATTTTTGACAGGGTTAATGGTATTTTCTTCTTCCTTGCAGCATTTGAATCAGGTTTGGTATTGGACTAAATATGAGCAGATGTTCTTGTTTCTCTCCTGTCTTGTTTGTTCTAACTGTGAACTTGTTTACTGAGCTGTGTGTGATACACTAAGCATGGAGCAGTGGACAAAGTTGAAAGTTGAAAGTACTAAGCTAAAGGTACAAAGTGTAACGGCACTGTTTTCTTTAATAATATGCAAGTTGTTTTTACTGATGTTAGAGAGAGAACTTTAAAGCCAAAGTATCTGGAACAATGAAAAGAGTTCATTTGTATCGTACCTCAATTGTATTTATCATAGCAAGGAATTTTCTTAATCAAATAAACTCTGCAGGATTCAAGAACATCTCAACTACAGTTCATGTGTGTTCTGGGGGTGGGGGAATGAATCCCTTTGATTAAGTCTTAAATTAGAGCAACACAAAGTCAGGGAAGGGATTTTTAATCAGAAAATCCCTAAGGGAAAAATAGTAGCAACAGCTTCACAGCATCTCCTGCAATGGGAATTTTATTCAGCCCTGCAGACTTTTTGCCCTACATTGCATTAAGTAAAGCAGCTCTTAGAAGGTAAGACTTTAGTTGCAGTCCAGCAAAGCTACTGTAGAACTTTCAGCATGCACGTAGCCCCACTGGAGTTGAACAATTTGCTGGGTCAGGGCTGTAGTACAAAGGTTTATATGGGCAGGCATGTAAAGTGAAATCTGTAATACATTGTGACAAATGTTAGACAAAATTGTCAACCGTAGGGGAACACTAAAGATTTTTTTTTTTGAGAAAAAAAAGTCAGGGGGAAAAAGGGTCGGGGAGAAAGTTACTGAGAAAAAAAAGGGGGCTGGGGAAAAGTTATTGAGAAAAAAAGGTCACCTGACCCTTTAAGGGCAGCCATGTTGAATTCTGTTGTTCTCCGTGGCACACCTCCAACTGCCTTGTGGCTCACTGGTGAGCCACTGAACACAGTTTAAGAAACACTGTTATACAGGATCATTGGTGATCTTCGTTGATAGAAAAAAAACCAGTTAAGATTAGTGTGACTGGTTTGGTCACAGATCTCCTTGAAACTGTCACTCAATGTGTTGAAAATACAACCAACCCTTCCTATCTGCCCACTGGGGGCATCCCACCACCCTGTGCTGCTGAGCCAGAACCTCTGATCTCCCTCAACAATGGCACAGTGGGAGATACAGACCACAGCAGAACAACACAGACACTGAGCTCCCCTCAGCTCTGGGAAGGCTCAGTCAAAGAAATTTGATAGAGCACCTGGGTGCAGAGTCTCAAGGGATCCAAAACCCCAGATTAATCCATCTTATTCTGAATAAAGTTCATACATGCTTGTAAGTTGCTTGTTCCCTTTATCAGCAAAAGAAAGATGAACAGAGGTTATCCCTCCCCCAAGTAAAAGTTAGTTAGACTGAATTTATTAATAAGTGATTTTAAATATAAGAAGTAGGATTTAAGTGGTCACAAGCAATAGCAGACAGATCAAAGTATGCTTCTAAGCAAAATAAATTTGCCAGCTAAGCCTAATACATTAAGATAACTTGTTACAAATTATAATTTCTTACCCTAGTTCTTATTTCAAGTAAAATCCTTCTAAAATCAGAGATGCCTTTTCTGTGCTAGGTCCAGCAGTTATTCTCCACCCCTACTTTTGTTTCCAGGCATTTTCATGTATCTTCTTGGGGTGGGGAGGCAGTCTGCAAAGCCAGATGAGGACAGACATTGTTTACTTTCCTTGCCTTATGTGGTATATCCCTAGGATGGGAAGCCTTTGTTGGATTCCCTAATAAGTTTGTGGAAAAGTACAAAATTTAAGTTGGAGTCTAGTACCAGGTGACGTGGACTCGTGTCTTTGCTGCGCGTCTGCAGGAAGACAGTTATTCTCCACTCAATTGTCTCTTGGGGTGTGTCTAAACTACATGGCTCCATCGATGGAGCCATGTAGATTAGGCTGATTGGCAAAGGGAAATGAAGCTGCGATTTAAATAATCGCGGCTTCATTTAAATTTAAATGGCTGCCGCTCTGAGCCAACAAACAGCTAATCAGCTGTTTGTCGGCTCTGCGCACTAGTCTGGACGCTCCCACGCTGACCTGAAAGCCCTTTATTGACCTCCCCATTATGCCTCATAGGATGAGGTTTACCGGGGAGGTTGATAAAAGGCTTTCATGTCGGCAGGGGAGAGTCCAGACTGCCCCGATCTGCCGACAAGGTGGCAAGATTTTGCGCAAAAGCAGCTGCTTTCGTGCAAAATCTTGCCAATGTAGATGTAGCCAAAATGTCTTGTGAATGGATACTTTCTCTACATCTCTAAATGATAGTAAAACTCGAATATTCATTTAAAAAATATACCAGAATGATTACCAATTACTAAAAGCTCTTTTACTATATGATTCTCAAAAAGGTGCAATTTTAATGAATCTTATGAAGTTTGAATGCATTTCAAAAGCATTTCCAAACTTTCCTGGAGCTCTCTGGTCAGCATATTTCATAAGAACAGGTTTGATTTTACTCTGTTCTAGGATGGGGAGAAGAGAGGAGAAGATGCTGGCTGCTGTACATTTCATCCAAAATGGTTTACTTGGACCTTATTTTGATCTCCTTTACAGTAGTACAAATATGGGGCAACTAACTTCAGTGCATTTACACCCATATGTTTGCAACATCAGAAGCTGGCATTTGGTATCTAGTGAGATTAGTTTATATCAAGCAATATTTTGCAGTCGTAGGTTTCAGAGGGTAGCCATGTTAGCCTGTTATACCAAAACCAACAAGGAATCTGGTGACACTTTAAAGACTAACAAATTTCCTAGAGTATTAGAGCATACGCTTTTGTAACGTACAACTCACTTCCTCAGATGGTAGTGATCACAGCTTGCTGTCTGGTTGGCAGAGACACTAACATATACATTAGTGATCTTTTGTGTGTAAAACCCACCTCATCAGATGAGTTGGATGAAGTAAGTTTTACTCACAAAAGCTCATGATCCTATATATTTGTAAATCTTTAAGGTGCCACAGGACTACTCATTTATAAAGTTAAAGATTACT
This sequence comes from Pelodiscus sinensis, assembly GCF_052426305.1. Lineage (NCBI taxonomy): Eukaryota > Metazoa > Chordata > Testudines > Trionychidae > Pelodiscus > Pelodiscus sinensis. Next base: position 14,658,432 of record NC_143062.1, on the reverse strand, counting down.
ATGGCCACTGCTCTGAGACTCATTTTTTTAAGACTCTGGATTTGAATTGAAATCTCACATTTTTGTGGTACCCGATTCATGATTTTTAAATGCTTGTAGTCCTCAATACTGATCCCCTTTTAGCTAATTTTTCACAACACATATACATAATAAATCTAAATGAAACAAAAAGTGTGCTTCTCTGATTCAATTAAGTTTCCTGTCAAAAAAATGGCAATCCTATTTGCACAAAATACACATTTACAAAGACTTCTACTTTGAGTTAAACCCTCCTCTCCAGCATTCTGCATGCTGGATTACAATAATCTATGTGCTCTTAAAAGTGGAGTCCATCCCAATTTGTATAATAAAATATATCTGATCTTCCAAAGATTATGTTCATCTACACAAATACATATTTTATTAAAGCATTGGTCTGGCTCTCAGGAGGTCTGGTTCAGGTCCCAGCTGTGCCAAAGACTCTCTCTGTCTGATCTTGGACTAGTTGGTTTAATTTATCTATACCTCCATTTTTCCATCTTTAAAATAGGCAAAAATGCAAACAGGAGTTTTACCTCCATCTTGTATTTTTAGAGGGGGAGGAGAGGAACTTTTTTATTATGTATATGGACATCATCCAGCACAACTGGCTTCTTCATACTCCCATAATACAAGCACTACATACAAAGTTGTGCTCATCTGTACGTTTATTAAAAATGTTTTATTCTTAGACCCAGAATCAAAAATTCAGAATCAGAAATAAGCTTTCCAAAAGGAAAAAAGAATCGTATGGGGGAAAGTAAATAGTGACTTAAAGACATTTAGTAAGAATTAGCCATGATTTGGAATCATATATTTATAATACCCCAGAACTTGGTTCTCTACCTGTGGAGCAAATATTTACTAAAATAATAGGAAAATCTGCTTGGAACAGCATAAAATGTTCCTCGCCTAATACACCGGCAGGAGGAACTTCTTCAAAGCATTTTTGTATCCACCTCCAACATGGGATTGTTTGTATACACTTGGAGACATCTCATTTAGGCTTTAATGAAGATTCATTGTACACAAGACAATATGGGGAAAAGTATTTTCAGTTGTTTAAATAGGAAGATGGCTTTCTCTGAGCACTTGGGGTAGGATCCTGTGTTGACCTTGTCAGAAAGGCAGCCCAGAACTCAGTGAAGGTAGAGAGGCAGTTGCACCCTTCTGATCCTGCACTGCTCTGGTGGCTGCAGCAGCATCTAGTGCATAATTTAGAAGGCAGTAGTCGGATGAGACACAGAACTGAACAAGATTTTCACAGTGCTTGCCCCCAACAAGTCTATGCCCCTTTCAGGCTAACTCCCCTGTCCCATGGGTTCAGAGGAGATCCTAAAAGTCAGCTCAGAAAGGATGTACCAAGAAGGCTGGTTTCCAGATCACAGGCCCTGGTTCTTATGGGAGACTTTAATCACCCTGACATCTGTTGGGAGACCAATACAGAAGTACACAGGCAATCCAGGAAGTTTTTGGAAAATGTTGGGGATAACTTATTGATACAAGTGCTGAAGAAACCGACCAGGGGCCATGTGCAGCTTGACCTGCTGCTCACAAACAGGGAGGAATGAGTAGGAAAGTAGATGTGGGTGGCAACCTGGGCAGCAGTGATCATGAGATGGTAGATTTCAAGATCCTGACAAAAAGAAGAAAGGAGAGTAGCAAAATATACACCCTGGACTTCCGAAAAACAGACTTTGACTCCCTCAGAGAACTGATGAGCAGGATTCCCTGGGATGCTTACATGAAGGGGAAAGCAGTCCAGGAAAGAAAATAAGAACGGCCGCACTGGGTCAGACCAAAGGTCCATCTAGCCCAGTATCCTGTCTGCCGACAGTGGCCAACACCAGGTGCCCCAGAGAGGGTGGACCGAAGACAATGATCAAGCAATTTGTCTCCTGCTATCCCTCTCCAGCCTCTGACAAACAGAGGCCAGGGACACCAATTCTATCCCCTGGCTAATAGCCTTTTATGGATCTAACCTCCAGGAAATTATCTAGCTAAAATACTGACTATAATAGACTTTAAAAAAGCCTTACTGAGGGCACAGGAAGAAATGTGGTAAGTGACCAGATTTGCTTACCTGGGCGACCTTAAAGACACAAAGGAAGCTTACAAGAAGTGGAAACTTGGATAGATGTCTAGGGAGGAGTATAAATCTATTGCTTGAAAATGCAGGGGAGTAATCAGGAAGGTGAAAGCACAATTTGCAGCTAGCAAGGGATGTAAAGAGTAACAAGAAAGGTTTCTACAGGCATGTTAGCAATTGGAGGGTCATCAGAGAGGGTGTGGAGCCTTTACTGGATGAGGGAGGTAACTTAGTGACAGATGATGTGGGAAAAGCTAAAGTACTCAATGCTTCTTTTACCTCTGTCTTCACAGACAAGGTCAGCTCCAAAACTACTGCATTAAGCAACTCAGTATGGGAAGGAGGTGAGCCCTCAGTGGAGAAAGAACAAGTTAGGAACTATTTAGAAAAGCTAGACATACACAAATCCATGGGTCCGGATTTAATGCATCCGAGGGTACTGAGAGAATTGGCAAATATTGTTGCGGAGCCTTTGGCCATTATCTTTGAAAACTCACGGAGATCGGAAGAGATCCCGGATGATTGGAAAAAGGCAAATGCAGTGCCCATCTTCAAAAAAGGGAAGAAAGACAATCCAGGGAACTACAAACCAGTCAGCCTTACCTCAGTTCCCCAAAAAATTATAGAGAGGATCCTCAAGGAATCCATTTTGAGGCATTTGGAAGAGGGGAAAGTGATCAGGAATAGTCAACATAGATTCACAAAGGGCAAGACATGGTATACCAATCTCATTAGCTTCTATGATGAGGTAACTGGCTCTGTGGATATGGGAAAGTCAGTGCATGTGCTATACCTTGACTTAAGCAAAGCTTTTGATATGGTCTCCCACAATATTCTTGCCAGCAAGTTAAGGGAGTATGGATTGGATAAATGGACTGAAAAATGGATAGAAAGCTGGCTAGACTGTAGGACCGTGTGACGGGCCGGCCCCTGAACAGGGGCGAGGGGAGCGGAGCCCCCGCCGGCCGTCACTCTCCCGGGGGCGGGGCGAGCGGAGTCCCCACCGGCGGGGTTCCGCCAGCCAGCCCCAGACCCCCCAGCAACCCCGCAACTCCAGCCGCCGGGGGCAGCAGGCAGGGGCGCTTCCCCCGCGCTTGCGCCGGCAGCTGACGGGCGGCTCACCCCCCGCCGGCCCACGCAGGGAAGGCGGGGCCGGGGCGCATGGCCACTGGTGAGGGCTGACAGCGGGGACGTGCCCGGAAGGGGCGGGGCCCCGGGCGGCGGCCGGCGCAGCGGGCCAGTTTAAAAGTGCCCGCCGCCGGAGAAGCGGGGCGCAGGCTCCTTGCGGCGGCGGAGGAGCAGCCCCCGACGCAGCACGGAGCGAGGGCGCCACACAGCCCGGCTGCCGGCCCGGCGCTGGTCCTGGGGCCTCCGGGACAGCCACTGCCCCTGGCGAGCACTCAGCCCCTCGCCAGACGGCAGGCGGACCCCGCCACGCCGAGTCAGGAGGGACCGGGATGGCCAGGAGCGCGCCAGGGCCGGAGAACTCACCCCCGAGACTCCACTGGAACGTGGGACGCCACAGACCGCCGAGTCGAGGTAGGCGCCAGGGCGACGGGGATCGGCCGGCAGACCCAACGGGAGGGAGGGAGGAAGGAGCCCGGGGCAGGGCGCTTCTGGCGGCCGTGGGTGGACGAGCCACAGGGGGGAGAATCCTCACCCCCCTTGTCCACCGTGCCGGGGCGCTAGTGGCCCCGGCGCTTAGGGCCCCGGGCTGGGACCCGGAGAGAGGGCGGGACCGGGTCCCCCTCCCTCCACACGGGGAGCATCCAGCACCCGACATCTATATCTCACATATTGAAGTCTTCAAATACTTTGAAGACCCCAAGATGCAGAGAATCCTCCAGCTGTGATCTGTACCCCATGCTACAGAGGAAGGCGAAAAACCTCCAGGGCCTCTGCCAGTCTACCCTGGAGGAAAATTCCCTCCCCACCCCAAAAATGGCGATCAGCTAAACCCTGAGCATGTGGGCAAGACTCACCAGCCAGACACCCAGGAAGTTCTGTATAGTAACTCCTATCATCCCTCCATTGACCTATTTCCCACTGATAATAAATGGTCAATTAGTTACCAAGATCATGTTATCTCATCAAACCATCCCCTTCATAAACCCATCTAGTTTAATCTTGAAACCAGATAGATCTTTTGCCCCCACTACTTCCCTTATAGAAGCAGAGGACTGCAGGACAATTTGAAGCAGCTGGTAAGGAGCTGGCTCAGGCAGATTCTGGCCAGCTGACTCCACTGCTGGCTTGATGGAGGCCTTTAAAAGCTTCCATAGTTGAAAAGTGAAGGGAAGAGTGAGAGGATGGGAAGAGAGGTAAAGGAGGGGGCAGAGAGCAAAGGACCAAAGATGTGCATGCTCTAGAGAAGAAACAGCAGGGAAGGGAGTCCTAGAAGGGGTGGCTGGGCTCTTTAGCACAGAGACCTGTCAAAAGCTGAATTAAGCCATTTCAACTTCAGCTATGCAACTGAAATAGCTCAAGTTGTATAGCTTATTTTGGCTTTAGCCCTGCTCAGAGAGAAGTACTGTGCACCCTCTTCTGTTTCCCTCTGTACTGAGCAGGTGGGTGAGGGCTGGAGTCCCGGCCACTCTGGGAGCAGCCACCTCCAGATTCACAATGGATGAAACTGGCACCCTTGGAACATAGGAAGGATAAGGGGGGCCCTGAAGGTAAGAAGGTTGGGGGGGGGGGGCTCCTCCAGTGGCAGATGAGTGCCCTAGGCTGGAAGATGACATGTATGTAGGAAAAAAAAGGAAAGTTATTGAATTTTGCATTTGAGAGAGCACTGAGTTCTGAGATTCTAGCCACCAGTTAAGCTGCTGCATTAACATTTAGAACTCACTGTTTGAGGCCAGCCAAACAATACATACAACATATTGAGTCACTTTTCCACAAGCTTGTACCCCAGAGAAGTCATGCAGCTTTCACTTACAAGGGTTCAGCTCTTTTAGCATGCATCTCATCTACAGCAATATCCCTATACTGTCTTAAGCACATGTGCTCTTTACACCTAAATTCTATAGCCAAGATTTTCAAAAGCTACCTGCAATTCTGCATTCCTCAGCTGGGTTCCATTAACAGAGACTGATTTTTCAGAGGATGGGGGCTTATTTGGAACATGAGGCCCTTATAAGCTGTTCACTCACTCACACTTAAAATCTTGGCCTTAGATATTAATAAACAAATTACCTTTGAGTTAAGTTTACCATATTTTTATCTTACACACACAATACATTTTACTGGAGACACAGTCATAGGCCACTCTGATGGCATTGAGGGAACCTGTCTGCTCCCAGGTAACTCCTCACATCTGCTCCTGATCAGTGGGGTCTGAAGATAACTAGCCTTCAATCTTCACTTTGTTACACTTCCACCTGCTCCTTCTTGCAAAACTGAGCTATTTGCAGTTTGATCACTTAGCTTATTTTGACCAGTACCCAGCTCACACATACATCAGGGCTACATCTAGATTGCATCCCTTTTTCATAAAAGAATGCAAATTAGATGTATCACAATTGCTAATGAAGCGGGGATTTAACTCTCCCACGCTTCATTAGCATAAAAAAGCGGCAGCCATTTTTTCGGCCCGGAGCTTTGCCGGAAAAAAGCGCCAGTCTAGACGCGGATCTTGCGGAAAATAAACCCTTTTCCGAAAGATCCCTTATCCCTCTTAAAATAAGGAATCTTTCAGAAAAGGCTTTATTTTCCGCAAGATCCGTGTCTAGACTGGCGCTTTTTTCCGGCAAAGCTCCGTGCCAAAAAAAAGTGGCAGCCATTTTTATGCTAATGAAGTGCGGGAGAGTTAAATCCCCGCTTCATTAGCAATTGCGATACGTCTAATTTGCATCACTTTTCCGAAAAATGGATGTAGTCTAGACCAGTGGTCCCCAACATGGTGCCCGCGGGCGCCATGGTGCCCGTGGGGGCATTTGTGTGCGCCCGCCAAGTGCTCAGGGCTGGCCTGGCCCTGGGCGTGCGGCGCTTGCAGGGTGCGCTGGCCCTGGGTGCGCAGTACTTGGGGGGGGGGGGGGGAGAACACCGGCCCCGGGTGCGCGGCACTTGGGGGGGAGGGGGCACTGGCCACACCCCCGGCGCCTGACAACCTCAAATGGTTGGGGACCACTGGTCTAGACATAGCCCGGGGAAAGCCCTAATTCTGCTAAGTAATTAACTCTTCACTTACATGCCTTTTCATTTATGGCTCAGCCTGAGTTAGAACACTGCATCTGAGGCAACCATGCTGAAAGTATATGGAGCTTGTCCATGATCTTCTCATGACACTCCTTAGTGCCTTTGGATAGCACAGGCATACCCTCTGAGTTATGAGAAGTCACTGTATTCTGTAGCTCTTCAAAAGTGACGAGTTAGGACAAGAGCTTCAGAGATTAAGTTAAGTAGTTGTACAAATTATGAGCAACACCAGCATAACAATGCAGAAAAAAGAATTCATATATCTCAAAGTGGTAAAGACTAGTGGGCCCCTCATGTACTAATTATGATAATTAGCTGGAAGGAAGGGTTTTTTTTTTAATTTAAGACAATGATTACCTTGAGTTTGACAGTTTGCAGCTTGATTAGAAAGTCACAGATGCTGCCTTCATTATTCCGATTTGTTACCTTGAATTGCTTTGAAAAAAGAAAAATTATCATCAGGGATCCTCCATCACAAGAAGGAAGTGGCTCCTTGTAGCAAAGCCAGATTTAGAATATACACTGGAGCATGAAATGGAGGGGGGGAGGCATCCAGTACTGGAGAGGAGATGATCCCACCTTCCTGAAACATTTTAAATAGGGGCTATTACATTGAAAAGCAGGAAATGGTGGAGCAGCTGGAGCAAGTAATGGCTGATGGATGCTAATGCTTAGCAAGCCAAATGATCCTGCAGTTGCAGAGAAGAGCTTATTTATGGTAAATTACCCCCCTCCTGCTTTGAAAGCTCTCCAACTGCCAGGTGGCTTGGGGGCCGCACAGGCTGGAAATGTGTGGAGTTCATGTGCATTCTGCTCCTAAACTCTGGCATTTGTTAATGTTTATGGGTTGATGCTTTTTCATCTGTGCCTCTGTAGGGAGGAATCAGGAATCTTAAGAAAAGAGTGGCAAAGCATTGCAGGAGGTATAGGAAGGCCCCTGGAAAGGCAGGGCAAGTGCATTGTGCTGTCAGTAGCAAAGCCATTCTCCGTCACCTTGGAGTTTAATTATTTTGTCCTTGCATTAAACTGTAGGTTCCTGATCTTATTCTGGATTCCTGACGGACAGAGGCAGCTGACACTTTTGGCTTTATGTGTGTGCTAGAAGGCTGACCCTTCCACTCTACCAAAGCTGCTGGCAACAGCATGCCTCTGCTCTCTCCTCCCTCACTTGTCTCCTGCTCTCACTTCCCTGGGTGGGATTTGGGTTGAGGTATGGAAGAAGGAAATCCAGAAGTGTTGATCCTGGCAGCTTTGGCAGAATGGAGAATGTGGGGATTATTCAAATAAGTGACAAAATATTGTCCAGAGCAGTGCTGCATAAGTTGAAGAGACCTGAATCTCAATGATCTAAAGTTCATTTATGTCACCCTGGTAGTACAAAACATTTGTGAAGGCAAATCCTCCCATTTGTGAATACCCAGTGCAAAGTCCTGAGGGAACCAGACCAGACCTAAGTTTCCAGTTGCTTTGCACTACCAGAGGAAATTCAAGAATAGGGTCCATGTAAAGGACTCCCCTGGCTCTAACACTGTAACTTGTTAAAGCCAGCGGAGTGTAACAAATTTGAAACCTTTGGGTCATGTGTCACTAGAGGGTCCATAAATGAAAGCCCCTATCAGCCACGAACAATGTACTTTCAAAAGCCAATTCCTTTTCAAACGCTTTACATTTGTTTAATTGATTTCATTCCAGTTTTCAACTTCATTATCCTGCCTTAACAGCAACCCCAATAATTTTTAATCAAACATATTCCAAAACACCAGTCTCAATAACCTTCCCATCAAGACATCTATTATTTTAGCAATTAATTTAGCCTCTAACATAGCCCTGGTCTGCTCTCGGGAGTTATTTTGAAATAAGTGGAATATCTACACTAAAAAGCCTGCTATTTCAAAATAACCACGTGGGTATTTCAAAATCTGTACTCCTGTTTTCCTTGAGGAATAACACTAATTTTGAAATTGTTATTTTGAAATAGCATTAGTGTGGATGATCCGGTGCTGCTAATTCGAACTAATTGGCCTCCAGAGGCCACTAACAGAGCCCATCTCCTGCAGCCTGGCCAACAAAGGCCACAACTGTACCCTCGATCAGGTCCAGATGAAGGTGAAGGAGCTCCAGCAGGCCTACCACAAGGCCAGGAAGCAAATGCTCCAGGGCAGCACCACATGTATGCTGTTACTTTGAGTATTTAGATGTTATCCTAGGAGAGGTTACTCCTTAGTGGAGTCTGGTGAGGATCCACGTAGCATCAGTCTTCAGGAGGGTGGGGTTGTGGATGAGGAGGTGGTGGACAGGCAGGCAACCACATGCACCAGCCAGCACCCTGGAGCCAGTCCCTCCTGCTTGGACTTCTTCCATGCTTCAGACAAATCTGGGGAAGGCACTTCAGGTGAGTTCTCTAACTTTCCCTGTATACACTTGGCCTTGGGATCACACAATAGCCTGTGCACATGGAGTGCCACTCTGGAGCACTTTGCCCCATGATGCTTTCATGCAGGAACCTCTCAGTCCTTCTCACAAGGTTCCTGGAAAGACCTGTGTAACCACCAACAAGGCTGATTTGAACCTGGGATCTCAGGAGCTGACTCTAGGAGCCTCTACTCTCTGAGCTAAAAGCCAGCTGGCTCCCAGCCCATGCCGGGGAGGTCTCTTGATCTTAACTGCTGCAGTGGTCTAAGTGCCACTTGCAGTACCCAGTAACCACACTAGGGGTATGTCTAGACTACATGCCTCCGTCGACGGAGGCATGTAGATTAGCCAGATCGGTAGAGGGAAATGAAGCCGCGATTAAAATAATCGCGGCTTCATTTAAATTTAAATGGCTGCCCCGCTCTGCCGATCAGCTGTTTGTCGGCAGATCGGGGCAGTCTGGCCGCGCCGCGCCGACAAAGAAGCCTTTCTTGATCGGCACAGGTATGCCTCGTGAAACCAGATTTACCTGTGCCGATCAAGAAAGGCTTCTTTGTCGGCGCAGCGCGTCCAGACTGCCCCGATCTGCCGACAAACAGCTGATCGGCAGAGCGGGGCAGCCATTTAAATTGAAATGAAGCCGCGATTATTTTAATCGCGGCTTCATTTCCCTCTGCCGATCTGGCTAATCTATATGCCTCTGTCGACGGAGGCATGTAGTTTAGACGTACCCTAGGTGTGTGGGTTACACCTGCATTACTCTGTGCTACATGGTGGGACACCTTCCCATGACAAGCCGCCATTAAGGAAGCTGGGGTCATGGAACCACACAGCAGTGCTGCACACCGCACAGGGTCATGCCTGCACTCAGGCAGCATCCATTCCTGATCAAACATGGTGATACAGAAGAGACTGGTCCCATACATGGGAACCTGCCAGGGAGAGGAAGAGGAGGGGAACCAAGTAGCACTCTCTCTGGTAAGTGGTGTCTGCTGCTCACACACACCCCTCCCCCAATACCCTTCCCCCGAACCTACAGCAGGCAGGTTGTGGAGCGCACAGCAGGCTGCCACCACAAAGGTGATGTTGCATTTGCTGAGGTCCAGACAAGTGAGAAGACTCCGGAACCTCCCCTTTAAATGGTCGAACGCACACTCCACCACAATACGGCACCTGCTCATCATGGCATTGAAGTGTTCCTTGGTGGGGGGGGTCCAGGCTGCCCACATAGGGCTTTATGAGCCAGGGAAGCAAGGGTCACTCAGGATGACAGTGGGTATGTCCACCTCCCCGACTCTGATGGTACAATCAGGGAAAAAAGTGCCGGCGTTCATATTTCAGAACGAGCAGGAATTCCCCAAAATGCAGGCGTCATGGGCCTTCCCTGACCAGCTGATATTGATGTTGGTGAAGCCATGGAGAAACACCATGAAGAGGTAACCCTTTCTGTGTATGTAGTCCAAGGCACAGTTGTCAGGGGCCAGGATGGGGATATATATGCCAACTATGCCCCACCCCTTGCAGTTGGGGAAGCCCATAGTGGCAAAGACATCCATGATGCTGTCCATGTTCTTCAGAGTGACAACTCTCTGTAGAAGCACCTAGTTGGTGGCCTTGGCTACCTACAGGAGCACAGCCCCGACTGTGGATTTCCCTATGCTGAACTGGTTCCCAATGAAGCAGTATCTGTCCAGGGTGGTGAGCATCCACAGGAAAACGGAAACGCACTTCTGCACAGGGATGGAGGGTCTCAGTTGAGTGTCCTGTCACCTGAGGTCAGGGGCGAGCTACTCACAGAGCTCAAGGAAGGTGGCCTTCTGCATGTGGAAGTTCTGCAGCCACTGCTGGTCATCCCATAGTTGCAAGATGCTATGGCCCCACCACTCTAAACTGGCCTTCCACCGGCAAAGGCTACTTTCCACAGTGTCCAGGGGATTGAGAGGCATGTGCAGCAGCAGGAGCACCATGACCTGCGTGATCAGGGACTGAGGTCCAGGCTTGTCCTCGTCCTGCAGGAAAAGCATGCGGGCAGTTTGTAAGAACTGTGCCATGATGTGCAGCATGAGGTGCATAAACCTGGAGCTACTTTGCAGCAGCTCCAGCTCCATACTTTGAGTGTTGTGGTGGCCGCAAGGGCAACCAGAGCACATAGTGTCCGTTTTGTGTCACATAAGGGAGGAGGCAGTGTAGGAGTGGTGTGTGAAACGTGGCTATAGAAAAGAGCCCCAGAAATCATGGGTCGCAGCTTGCATGACCAAGCAGCCATAGGAAGTGTCTACCCTATGCTACCCAGGGGCTCTAAGTCCATGGCACGTTCAGTTTGGACACGCTACAGTAAAACTCCGATGGTCCGGCATCTGATGGTCCGGCACCATCAAGAACCCGGAAGTGCTCCGGGCAGCCGGACCATTGGAGCTGCTCTGCCCCCGGCTTCCCCGATTCAGCCACTGCTAAAACTGACCAGTGGCTGAATCGGGGAAGCCGGGGGCAGAGCAGCTGGAGTGCTACCGGGTAGGTCCCGTAGCGCTGCCCCTCGGGGCTGAGGGACCAACCCGGCAGCACCCAAGCTGTCCCCGATTCAGTCGCTATTGAAACTGACCAGCGGCTGAGTCCAGGAAGCCTGGGGCAGAGCAGCTCTGCCTTGGGCTTCCTGGAGTCAGCCGCTGATCAGTATCAGCAGCGGCTGAATCGGGGACACCTGGGGCAGAGCAGCTGGGGTGCTGCCAGGTTGGTCCAGTAGCACCGAGGGGTGGCGCTATGGGACCAACCCGGCAACACCCCAGCTGCTCTGCCCCAAGTGTCCCCAAGAGCAGCTGGGGTGCTGCCGGATTGGTCTTGCAGCGCCACGGTTCGGCACTACCGGACCAACCTGGCAGCACTCCAGCTGCTCTGCTGCAGAAGTCCCCGATTCAGCCGCTGCTGAAACTGACCAGCAGCGGCTGAATCAGGGACGCCTGGGGCAGAGCTGGACTATCGGAAGGGGGGACTATGAGGGATCTGGGGTGGCATCCCTCTCACCCCACCCCAGACGCCTCATAGCCCCCCCTTCCGATAGTCCGGCATATCTGATAATCCGGCACCCGCTGGGTCCTAAAGGTGCCAGATTATCAGAAGTTTACCGTATTTGGAAATAATTCTGTTACTTTTACTCCTCCCCATAGTGGGGACATGCTTTTTCAATTTTATTAAATTGGGAGTTATTTTGAATTTAATTAAATCAAAATAATTTCCTAATGTAAATATGCCTGTACAATGGTATGGAGTTAGTTTTCCCACTGAGCTCATATATACATAAAATTCATTTATTCTTCCATCTCCCCTAATCAGCCTATGTTTCTCCAGTTCCCTTCATTCATTTCACCATCATTAAGAAGGTGAGACCATGGTTGGGACCAGGTTAGTTCATTTCCACATTTCAAGTGCTATCTAGTGTTAAAATAGTTAAAAAAATCTGAACTTCCTCCTTTCTAGAGTTGTTAAACCTGCAAGATCTCAAACTTACCGCATTTACATTTATGGGCTTTTATTTCATTTCATTTTTTGCAGTTTCTTCTCATAATCTGCCTCTATTCAAGCCATGCAATTGATTTTTTCTGTATTTCATACATCATATTTCTGTATCAGTTTAAATTACATCAATATTTCATATGGATGTGACAGGTACAGAGGAGCACATGGATCAGATCTTGACATACCTTAGGAGAGGGTCTATTAATGGAGATTCTCTATGTCCTAGTAAAGAGGAGAGTATGGAAGATGATAAAATCTGGATAAGTTCTGATGAGAAACACTCAAACGAAAAAGAGCTCCAGTCAATTACATCATGTAAAGGCAGATAGCTAAATAGTGACACATTTTTAATGTGCTTATACACAAACACTAGATAGGTGAACTAGAATGCCTCATATTGAATGAGGACATGATATAACAGACATCACAGAAACTTGGTGGGATGAGGACAATCAATGGGACACAGTAATACCAGGGTACAAATATATATTGGAAGGACAGAACAGGTCATGGGGAGGTGGGGGGGATGGCACTATACGTGAAAGAAAGCATAGAATCAAATGAAGTAAAAATCTGAAATGAACCAGAATGTTCTGTAGAATCTTTATGGATAGTAATTACATACTCTAATCATGTAAATATAGCAGTAGGGATATATTACCAACCACATGACCAGGATAGCAACAGTGACTCTGAAATGTTGGGGGAGATTAGAGAGGCTATAAAAACTTAAAAAACCTCGATAATAGTGAAGGATTTCAATTATCCCCATATTGACTAGGTACACGTCACCTCAGGAGGTGTTGCAAAGATACAGTTTCTTGACACCTTACATGACTGCTTCTCGGAACAGTTGGTTCTGGAACCCTCAAGAGGAAAGGCAATTCTGGATTTATTCCTAAGTGAAGCGCAAGATCTGGTCCAAGAGGTGACCTTAGCTGGACTGTTGAAAAGAGTGACCATAATAAATATAATTAAATGTTTCTCTGTGGCTGCAAAAATATCACAGCAACCCAACACCGTGGTATTTAATTTTGAAAGAGGAGCTACACAAAAAGGTGGGTGTTAGTTCAACAGAAATTAAAAGGTACTATGCCAAAAATAAAATCCCTGAATGGAAACTTTTCAAAGACAAGATAATAGAGGCTCAACTTAAATGTATGCCCCAAATTTAAAAAAAAAATAAAGTAAGAGAACCCAAAAGGTGCCACCAGGGCTTAACAACCGAGTAAAAGAAGCAGAGAGAAATAAAAAGGTATTGTTTAAAAAGTTAAATACTTGTGAGGAAAATAGAAAGGAGCATAAACTCTGTAAAATGAAGTGTAAAAATATAATTAGGATGGCCAAAAAGGAATTTTAAGAACAACTTGCCAAAAATTCAAAAAGTAATAGCACAATTTTTTTTGAGTACAGGTGGAACCTTTCTAGTCTGGCACTATTGGGACCTGACGAGAGTCGAAACAGATTTTGCTGGAGCACAAACCAGAGAATTTATCTAGCAGCATTGCTAACATTTTCGCTGCCTACTGGGCTTTCAGAAGACATTTAGGCTGTGTCTACACTACAGAATTTTTGTGCAAAACCAGCCATTTTTGCGTAGAAACTCGGGGAGCATCCACACCTCAAGTACATTTTTGTGCAAGTAAATTGATAGAACAGAGGGGGTTTTGTGGTGTAGGTATTCCTCTTTTTACAGGAATGACTCCTTTTTGCACAGGAGTTCTTGCACAAAAAGGTATATGTGGATGGCTAACAGGGTTTTGTTCAAGAAATGGCCTTCAGGGGGAAAAAAAAACAGGTGGCCTCTTGGCCACTCTATCCAAGGTAATCAGAACTGTGTAGTTCCTCTCTGCTCCCCTCTTAAACCTGCAGGCACCCTGGAAAGTCTTGTTGCAGGAAGTTGCAGAGAGCAGGTCCCTGCACCACACGGCTGTGTCTCACCCAGAGAAATGGCAGAGCAAGCTCCCCAAGACTTCCCTGGCTCTTCCAGGGAGCAGCCTCAGGGGTCCCAGGACCACTCTCCCGGGGACAAAAAAGGTGCACCCCGACCTGGTCTGGCCCAGAGATAGTGACTCTCCTGGAGTTGTGGGGTGAGGAGGCGTTGCTCCAGGATCTCTGAGCCAAGCGTCAGAACGCTCAGATTTTTTCTCAAAGGCCATATCCCTGGCGGAGGCAAGGTCACCCTGCCTGGACCATGGAGCAGGTCCAGGCAAAGATGAAGGAACTCTGTCAGGGGCACTCAGGGGCAGGATTCAACACCTGCCTTTCCTATCAGGAGCTCCACCACATCTTGGAGGGTTGGGAAACCTCTTCCCTCCCATTGTAGTAGACTCTGGCCTCAACACCCCAGTTGTTGTCCACCCACAAGTCACTCCTGAAGATGACCCAGAGGGCTAGTGCTAGGGCCAGCCCCAGCTGGAGGAGGAGGAGCAGGAGCAGGAGCAGGAGCAGAGCAGGAGCAGGAGCAGGAGCAGGAGCAGGAGCCAGGGACCGTCACCCTGTCCCTTGAGCCAGTCCCTGCCAGCCAGGACATCTCCAGGTCTCCTCGGATGCCTGGGAGGGATCTTCAGGTGAGTTGTCAAACACACACACAGGGCGGGGGAAGCGGGCACACAGGGAGTGGGGGGTGAGTGTTGCTCAGGCTTCTCGAGGGAGGTGTGGCACATGGACACAGCAGGCAGCCCCTGAACATGCCTGGGATCCTGCTGCCAGGCTCAGGGGAGGGCACACACATCCTACCCCCATAGAAGAAGGCTAGCTGTAAGGGCACAAGCATGACCTCAGACACATCCAGGAATGCTGCACACAGCACACAGGCATGCCTGCACATGTGAGGCAGCAGCCACTCCCACAGGCAGCACAGCAAGCCACAGCTGTGTGTGCAGACCCCAGGGATGGCCAGGCTGCTCTCAGCTCCTCTGCCGCCTATGAGGGGATCCCTCTTTGGCCAGACACTTCCCATGCCTGCCTGGCCATGGTGTGTGTCTGAGTGTGGGGAGGGAAAGGGACACATCAAGGCCCCTGTGAGACAGGGCATGCTATTCAGGCCACACATGGCCTTGCATCTGGGACATCCCCCTCATGTGGGCAGCAGACTGTTGCAGTCGCCACTCACAGAGGAGGGCACAGCCTCAGGGAATGTGTGTGCAGGGATGTTCTCCACAGCTGGCCCAGCCAGGATAGAGGGCCCAGCCACTCCACTGTAGCCACCTGCCAGAGTCCAGGGGTCCCGCAGATGAGCCAGGGTGCAGGAAGACCTGATGCAGCAACACATCGGCATCCTCCACAACATCCACAATACTCCATTGTGCAGGATAAATGCAGACCTGGAATGTTGGGAGCATGCCTGGGAGCAAATGATGGTGCGGTGTGACACTGTGTGTGACATCACGTCCTGCATGGTGGAACACCCGCCTGATGCCACTGCTCCTGACTTCCACCCTCCCACCCCCCATGCCCACCTTGCTATGCCTCTGATCCCTCCCCATGCCTTGCCCCTGCTCTGTCCGATAGCAATGCCCATGCCTCCTCCCCAAGTGATGCCTATGACCCCTCCTCCTGCCCCCTGCCAACCATGACACCACTAGCCCCCCTCCTGCCCACCTCTTTCTGGTCCCCAGACCCCCAAAACACTGAGGAGGTCCCTGCACCTGAAGTGGCACTACAAGCCGCCCCACTACTCCTCCCAGTCCTGATCTTCCCTCCCCCCCTGCCCACCTTTCCTTCATGTCTAATAAAGAAAGACTCCTTTTGTTGTGAAAGCAAACAGCTGTGTTTATTGGGAGGACAGGGAAAGGGCAAGGGGTGGGGCTGAGAGGGGGAAAGGAGGGAGCTGAAAGGCAGAAGCCCCTATTTGGGAGGCAATAGGGAGAGTTATTGGGGGGGCTGAGAGAACCTCCCCCTCAGGACCTTCCTGATGAGCACGCTGACCTGATGGGCCTGGCAGCCGGCAGGCATCTTGAGCAGTCTGGGGCTGATCAAACACTTGGCCCTTGTGGTCGGCATCTGCCCCCGACCCCGGGAGGAAGGTCTCCCCCTTGTGCTCCACAATATTGTGGAGCGCACAGCAGGCCGCCACCACCGCAGGGAGATTCTGCTCCCTGACGTCCAGGCGGGTGAGGAGTCTGTGGAAGCATGCCTTGAAGTGCCCAAAGGCACACTACACCTGCATCTGGGCTCAGATGAGGTAGGCTCTGAAAAGGTCCCTGCTGGGATAGAGGTGGCCAGTGTATGGTTTCATTAGTCATGAGTGATTATGCCGCATCCCCCACTATGCACATTGGCATGTTCTGGTCATCCACTGCAAAGTCCAGGTGGGGAAAAAGGTGTCCACCTGCAGCTTGGCACACAGGCTGGAGTTCCTAAAAACTTGGGCATCACGTGCCCTTTTTGACCACCCCACAAACATTCGTAAATTGGCCCTGGTGGTCCACCATAGCCTACAAGATTACAGAAAAGTAGCCCTTTCTATTAATAAACTGGGTCGCTTGATGGTCCGGGGCCCAGATGGGGATGTGAGTCCCATCGATGGCTCCCCTGCAGTTAGGGCAGCAAATCCGGCCATGGTTACATCCAGGTCCTTGAGACAGACGACTGCGCAACAGCAGAGAGTTGATGGCTCTGATGACCTGTAGAAGGAGACAAAGAAACATACAAAGCAGAGGAGATAGAGGTTGTGTGAATCCTTGGGAGATGACCATTCACCTGCCCTCCTCTGTCCCTCCAATCCCCTATGATCCCGTTTCCCCTCCTCCCCAGCAGCAGGGCTGTGAGGGAAAGATGGCACAAGTCCCAGGGGCCAGGGATTTCCCACCACTTGCACTCCATCCACTACGTTCCCAGCCCCCCTCTCCTGAGGGACCCCCTTATCCAACACCCTCCCCCCTCCCGGCAAGGACTGCAGCCCATGAGCTCCTTACCTGCATCAGGAAGGCCCCGATGGTGGAATTCCCCATTCCAAAGTGGTTGGCCACCAAGCGGTAGCTGTCTGGGGTGGCCAGCTTCCGGAGGGCTATGGTGACCTGCTTCTGCAGGGGAATGGCAGGCCGCAGTTGGGTGTTGTGTCTCTGGAGGGCGGGTGTGAGCTAGGCACAGAGCTCGAGGAAGGTGGCCTTGCACATTCAAAAGTTGTGCAGCCACTTCTGGTTGTCCCATCGCTCCATGACCAGCCGGTCTCACCAGTCAGAACTGGTCTCCAGCCTCCAGAACCGTCTCTGTATAGTGGGGTGTGGCAACCAGACTGGAACAGCTACAGCCATGCAGAGGGTGACGAGATAGAGTTCAAGTCCAGCAGGAACATGTAGGCAGATGGACGCAAGTGCTGCAAGAACTGCAGCATGGCCATGTGGGACCATAGCCTGCCCAGGAGAAGCTCTGGCTACATGGCACACACCAAGGAAAAAAGCTGTGGTGTCCCCAAAAAGAACAGGGCAACCACAGCAGGCACTGCTGATACTTTGCTGTTCCTCAACGGAGGTCTGCAAGCAGGCAGAAGAAACAGAGAAGTGGCTGTCAAGGGGGGGTCCCTTTAAGCATGTATCTCTGCAGGGGTCCAGCAACAGCACTCGAGAGCAACTGGTGACCTAAAGCCCAGCTAGAACTGGTTCCGGGTGGCTTTATATGCAAGAGAGCGTCCAACGAGTGTGGATGCTCTCTTGCACAAAAGTGCATCACTTTTTCCATGTG
This sequence comes from Pelodiscus sinensis, assembly GCF_052426305.1. Taxonomy (NCBI): domain Eukaryota; kingdom Metazoa; phylum Chordata; order Testudines; family Trionychidae; genus Pelodiscus; species Pelodiscus sinensis. The sequence continues at coordinate 14,640,521 of NC_143062.1, read as the reverse complement.
CTTTTGAGTGTGGACGGGATCTTGCACAAGAAGTTTTTGCAGAAGATCTCTTTCACAAAAACCTTGCGCAAAGAAGCCAGCAGTGTAGATGTAGCCTGAGGGAGTAAATTAAAGCTAAAAAACCCCAGCAAGGAACACTGACAGCCAGGACTGGTGGCTGTAAACAAACTTTATGAGACCATGGGAAACTTGGCCATACCCATGATAAATGGACATCCAGCTAAGTAAAATTATGCTGGACTATGGATGTTGCCGGACCAGAGAGTGCTGGACTAGAGAGGTCCAACCTGTACATCAGAAGCAGGAAAACTGCTAAACAACCACTGAGGCCACTGGACAATCTAGATGCTAAAGAAGCACTCAGGGGCAATAAGGTCATTGCGTAGAAACTTAATGAACCCTTGCATTGGTCTTCATGGCTGAGAATGTTAGAGAAATTCCTAAACCTGAGCCATTCTTTTTAGGTGACAAATCTGAGAAATTGTTCCAGAATGAGGTGTCATTAGAGGACGTTTTGGAACAAATTGATACACTGAACAGTAACAAGCCAGACCAGATGGCAATCACCCAAGAGTTCTGAAAGAATTCAAATGTGAAATTGCAGAACTATTAACTGTGGTTTGTAACCCATCTTTTAAATCAATTTCTGTACCAAATGACTGGAAGATAATGTGACACCAGTTTTCAAAAGGAGCTCTAACCTTGATCTTGGCAATTATGGATTGGTAAGTTTAACTTTAGTACTTGGCAAACTGATTGAAACTATAATAAACTATAGTAAAGAACAGAATTGTCAAACACATGAACATAATTTGTTGGGGGAATAGTCAACAGAATGTTAGGAATCATTGAAAAAGGGATAGAAAACAGGACAGAGAATGTCCTATTGCCTCTATATAAACCCATGGTATACCCACATCCCAAATATAGATGCAGATGTGGTCACCTCATCACAAAAACTATATCTTGGCTTTTGAAAAAAGTTCAGAGAAGGGCAACAAATTATTAGGCATTTGGAATGGCTCCCATATGAGGAGAAATTAATAAAACTGGGACTTTCCAACTTAGAAAAGAGTTCCATTGTCCAGTCTGCCAGGCTCTGCTACATACCTCATCTCTACACACAGAAAATTGATATTAAGACATTCTTATTAAAAGCTACAGTTTAGTCAGACATTTTGGCTACGTCTAGACTACCAAAAGACGAAGCCTTTTTGGTAAGAGTTGTCAAGGCTGTTCCCCAACCTGGCACTTTGAATGCAGAAGGTGAAGGCCTACAAAAGACTTTAAAAATACCTTGCTGTGACGGGCCGGCCCCGCCCCACACTCAAGCCCAGGGAAACCCACACCCCACCCTACTGGGCATGCTCCCAGGGGAGCCAAGACATAAAAGGCTGCTGGCCTGTTCAGAGGGGGCAGACTGTAGCCAGAGCTGGAGCTAGCGCCCAACCACCCACGGTGCAGACCGGACCGCCAGAGAGGGAGTCGCCAGGCCCAAGCCGGGCTTGACCCCAACAACGGAGCCGCCGGCTGACCCCCCGTGACCCAGGCACCAGACCGGCCACCCCCAACCCCAATGCCGACTTGGGAAGTGCCGCGACAGCACCCTACTCACGCCGACTGGTGAAACCGCTACGGGCTGGGGGCAGGGGGTAGGAAGCGACCCAGGGCAGGGAGCTGGAGAAGCCCCTGAGGGCTCAGCGCGTTGCAGGGAGGTACCCCCGCCGAGCCAGTGGTGGGAGCCACTCGCCACTGATAGGGCCCTGGGTCGGGGCCCAGTGGAGAGGGAGGGCCCGGGCCCCCCACCCGTCAGTTGCCTTAAGTGTAGGTCAAATATTTTCAAACTATCCAATTTTTTTCAATAAAGTTTAATTTTTAAAATTATCAGAGGGCGTTGCAGTTTTCTGTTACATTGATTTACTTTTTAAATAGCAAAAATGGAGTCTCTGTTAAGAAAGTGTCAGTTCTATGGTCAAACTCCAGGCCTTAGTGATTTCAGCACCAATGATTTCACTAGATAATACGGTACCTCCCCACCATTGCCTCCTTTGCACTGCCCTTCAACACACTGCCTGCATGCTGAGTCCAAGATCAGTCTAGGCAAGATTTTATCAATGATTTTTGCTCAAGCGATCACTAAGACAAGACAAGGACTCTCAATTGATTCTAGTCAGCTTTGCCTTTAAACATTGGGGCTGTGTCTCGACTGGCAAGTTTTTCTGCAAAAGCAGCTGCTTTTGCGGAAAAACTTGCCAGCTGTCTACACTGGCTGCTTGACTTTCCGCAAGATCCCATGTAAGAAATCAGTGCTTCTTGTGGAAATACTATGCTGCTCCTGTTCGGGCAAAAGTCCTTTTGTGCAAAAGCTTTTGTGAAAAAGGGCCGGTATAGACAGCTCAGATTTGTTTTGCGCAAAAAAGCCCCGATCGTGAAAATGGCGATCGGGGCTTTTTTGTGCAAAAGTGTGTCTAGATTGGCCATGGACGCTTTTTTGCAAAAAGTGCTTTAAGTCATATTAAATTCAGGTCTTTTAATCATACAATATGAATAACAACATTTCATTCTCCCAGCTCCAAGTCTTAAGTGAATTTCAACCCAAAAGAGCCAAAATTGATCACCTTGATCTCTGTGGCAAAGTAAGTTGTCTATATAAATAAGGTCTACTCCTGAAGCCTTTTCCTACAGTTGATTAACAGATGGCAGGTGATAGCTCATTCAGACCACTGGCTGATAATAGTTAGCCACCCTGACCAGTCATTAACCATAGTCATGGACTCACCCTACTCTCCACTGTCTCTGATGACCTGTGACAAAAAAGGAGGGTGGAAAGGGAAACTGAAGGGAGAGACCTCTCTAAATTCACCAATCAAAGAGCAGTATTGCCAAACCAAAAATCGCAAGGAATGACTACACAAAGTTATGAGAATGGTGTACAAATCATACATGTTGGATATTTATTGGCCTTTTGTTTGAGTATTTAGGGTTCATGTTTTAAAACTTTCCTCCTTAGCTGTAAGGCCCAGAAGTATAGAGAACTTTTTTTAAATGAAAGCTGAGATTCCTACATAATCAACTGACTCCAGGCTTTTAGAAAAACACCAAATGTTTTGAGACTCATGGTAAAATAAATGAAGGAATTCTTGTGAGCCCATGCTTTGCTCACAGTATAAATAAAAAACAACAATATCTTCTCCACTAAACATTCTAATGAGATACTGCAAATGGTGAACTGAATCCAACAGCTCCTGATATGAACAGGTATCAACCTAGTTTTTCATATTTGAGATGGGTTACCAGGAATCATACATGACAATATGAAATCTTTCCACTCTCAAGTCAGCATATTCACAAAGCACCTATAATTTTGATCCATTTTATATTATTTTTCTCCCAGGGGCAACTGACTCCCCCCCCCCCCCCCCCGCAGATCTATCATCTTATGCATGAGCAAGATCTATGAGAGCCGTCCCATGAATCTGCAGTTAGTGTCTGTGGCACCTGCATCTGGGATGTGTCTCAATGCTGACACATTCACCTCCAAAGAGGGGGCTTCCCAAAGCAGGCCCTTGCTGCTGACCCCCAAGGCATCCACAGGTCCAGGCTCCTTTCAATGGGCCCACTTCCCAGGGCTCATTGATCTTGGATCTGGCTTCCAGCCCCTCTCCAACCCCCATCAGAACTACTGTGCCCTCCTGGCTAAGGAAAAGGATAAACAGAAGGATTGGAAATTAACCCGCCCAGTCTCACGTCCCCTAGGTAGGGAATGAGCCATCTACATTAGGCCCCAGCTGGAGTATCATGTCCAGTTCTGGGTGCCACATTTCAGGAAACGTGGAGAAACTGGAGAAAGTCCAGAGAAGATCAACACAAATGATGAAAGGTCTAGAGAACATGAGATATGAGGCAAGGCTGAAGAAACTGGCCTTGTTTATCTTGGAAAAGAGAAGACTGAAAAGGGACATGAGAGCAGCTTTCAAGTATCTAAAGAGTATCATAAGGAAGAGGAAGAAAAATTGTTCTGCTTGGCCTCTGAGGTTAGGATGAGAAGCAATGGGCTTAAATTGCAACAAGGGAGGTTTAGATTGGACATTAGGAAAAACTTCCTGCCTGTCAGGGTGGTTAAACACTGGAGTAAATTGCCGAGTGAGATTGTGGAATCTCCATCACTGGAGATATTTAAGACCAGGTTAGATAGACACTTGTCAGGGATGAGCTAGGGCAACTCAACTTTGGAAGCCCGAGGAGCCACACTGATACTTACAGAACATACTGAGGGCCTCAACTTAAGTGTGGTTGCATATGCAAGCAAATAGATACAAATAGCTTCTCTCACACTGACAGGCATGAATACAAAGATTAAGGCAAGACTACACAACTCACGGGCCCCATTTAAGTCAGTTCTGCTGATATTAATAAATGCAATATTTACCCGATTTCTATCCATATGGCAGCACTTTTTATGAGCAATGACAGTCCAAGAATTTAACTACTAAAACACATATCAACAGAAGATCATTACACTGACTACTTTTTTGTTTTGGCTCCCACTCGCCGTCCACGTATTGATCCCCACATAAACCCAAACTGCACTGTGGGTCGAAAACAAACTGGCCGTGGGCAGCATATCAAGTTATTAATAAATATTTTAAAACCTTTATCTTTTCTTTCTGCTGCCATGTCTCCTCTCCTTGCTCCATCATCTCTCCTGGTGCCTGCTGCCCCCCAACTCCTCACCCCCTCTGCTGTCCTGACTCCTGCCCTTCTCACTGCCCTCAGCCCTCCTGAGACCTGCCCCCCTCCACCAGCCCTTCTCTTCCCCCTGTGCCCACTCCTCCAGTAGCCCCACTCTGCTCATGTGAGCTACCCTTCCTCATCCCCTCTTCTAACACCTCCCTTACCTCTCTCCTCTGGTGCTGGTCCCTCCACCGCAGGTGTCTGCCCTTCTGCTTCACCCCAAAATCCCCTGGCACCTGCATCTTCTCTTAGCCCTGCACCCTCCTGGTACCTCCTCCTTTCCTTACTGCACACCCCCTCACCATCCTCTGCCCCCCCATTCCTCTCCTGCCCCAGTGTGCCCTCACACATGCCTTGCTCCATCCCCACCTTTCTCATGCCCACCCCTTCTTTCAAGCTTTCTCCCAGCACCTCCACCTCTAGCCCCCAATGCCCTTCCCCTCTTCTCTCCCAGCATCACCCTGTCCCCCCTCCCACTGACATCTCCCCTCCTGCCCTTGGCCCCCTGGCATTTGTCTCTTCTGCACCCCTGTCTCTTGGTGCCTTCCCCTCCCCCCGCCCAAGCCCCTTCTCCTTCCACCCCTCCCCCTCCGTCCCTGCCCAAGCCCCCCACCCTCACCCAAGCCCCTTCCCTTCCCTTCCCTTCCCTTCCCTTCCCCCCACCTCGCCGCCGCCTCCGCACAATCCCGTTCTCTACCTTCTGCCTTCCACATTGCGGTTGCGGTTGTGGTTGCGAGGCCGGGGTCAGGGCCAGCGAGGCCCCGCAACCTGGCCTCCCAGGACTTTTAAAATCCCGGGCCGTGATGTCACTTCACAGCCTGGGCGTCCTTCCTGCCCACGTGCAGCATTGCACATGGGCAGCAGCAGGCAGCAAGGAGCCACACACTGCAGGTGCTGAGGGGGACGTGCGGGGGCGCCGGCTGGGGGGTCTGGACCCGCTCCAGGCAGATCCGGGGGAGAGAGACCCAGCTCCACATAGTAGTGGAGCAGGGCCCCGACTCTTAACTCACCGGCCGGCACTTCCAGGTTGAGGAGCATGGGGCCCCCTTAGGCGCGGGGCCCGATTCAACCGAATCGGCCTAAGGCCGGCCCTGGATCCAATAAAAAATATTACCTCTTCTCTCAAATTGTCTTGCTAATTGTCCCAGTGGTAATTTGCGGTAACAAGAGGGAGTGTAACATCATCTTGATATTAGTATATCTTCATTCAAAAATATTGACCAGAACTTCCCTAATTCTCTAATTAAACATATAGCTAGTGTATGTCTCTGGTTGATTCACCAATCAGAAGGGTTGCTCTAAATCACTGGTAGAGATGTATAGGCCATATCCTCCCCTACCATGCTTTGTGTATATCAGAAACAAAGGGGCCAATTCAACATTGCCCTTCACCATGTGCAATAATTTGCACCAGCACTTAATTGGCATGGATTACTATTGCTCTGCAGTTGCTTTTCAGACACATTTTGTATAAGTGTAAATGACTGACGTGTGCCAGCTTACGTACACTGAGGATATGACCCATCTCATATCATTCTCTGTCATGATGCCCGATATATGTATACTGATTTACATCTCTAGCCATTGTAAATAAGTATTGTCCCACAGACTTCCAGGGAACCTCAATGATTGTTCCAGCTGAGGCTGTAACAGTGTTGATCTTAGGGGTCTACAACCTATGCCTCTAGAGCCAAATATAGATCATTATGGAACCCAATATGGCTCTTTGTCATTCCCAAAATACACACAACAATTTCATTTAAATTAAAATGAAAAATTAATTCAAAATTTTTAAAATGCCTAATTACTCATGTCAAGATGATTCTTTTGTCTATTTCACTTTTAACTGTTCATTTTAACAACCAGTTTCCACTCATGGAGAATATGCATATTCTCTTTTTATTTGATTGGTCAAGAAACATTTCCATCATCATATATGATGGTGAACTCTGTAACCCATAATCATAAAAATGGCAAAGAGAAAGAGAGATGACGGGTACCAAAATTTTCAAAGGTGTGGACAAACTTGTATGCATTTGTGGTTAGGCCTGGGTCTCCACATTGTCTCATTTGTAGTGAGAGACTGTTCTAAAAAAAACAAATTTTCATGACAAAACATGCAGCATTTGCTACAAAATGCCCGAAGAGTAATGCATGAAAAAAAAAGACTGTGAGGAGTTTCAGCAAAAAATGAACATTAGACAAAATAGCTTGCTGATGTGTTCAAAAAAAGGTGGGAGCTTAAACTCTGCAAGGTTTGCGGACTCATACAACTTTATTTGAGAGGAGAAGCTTTTCACTGACGGAGATCTCATGAAGAGATGCATGCTAAAAATTGATCATGAGCTATTTGATGAATTTCACAACAAGGACAAAATCTTACAGAAAATTCAAGACATGCCATTATCAGCAAAACCAGTTCATGATAGAGCTGTGAAAATGGCCCATCAAATTGACAAGGAACAAATGCAAAATTTGAGTACAGCTACTTATTTTTCATTTGCTTTGTACAAGACAACTGACATATGTGATGTTAATCAGTTGTGTATTATGGGACAATATATTTGTGGAAAAGCTGTGCATGAAGAAATGATCGAGATATTACTAATGAAAAACATCAAACTAAGGGTGAAGACATTCTTTAAATTGTGATGAACTTTGTAAATGAGGAAGAAATACAGTTGGATAATATTGTGTCTGCATATATGGATGGTGTGCCTAGCATGGTTGGCATATACAGGGGATTCCTTACTCTTGTCAGAACAGATGAAATGCTTGCTTTTGAACTTTCATTGTATTGTCATCAGGAGGCACTGTGTGTGGAATTTTGTGGAACCACACTTGAAAATGTAATGGAACTGGTCATTCACATTGTCAGCTAGATTCTTGCCCAAGCCCTTAATCACCGTCAATTTCAGTCACTGCTCGAAGAAGTAGATTCCAAATACCCTGATCTACTAATGCACCATGTTTGCTGGTTATCTTGTGGCAAAGTTTTGTCTCATTTCACCTGCATTAATAAGATAAAGGCATTTTTTTATATGAAAGGTGTCAAACACACCAAGCTTTCAGACTGTGACTGGTTGCTCAAGTTTTACTATCTGATTGACATTATTGGTCATTTGAATGACTTGAACCTTAAGCTACAAGGGAAGAAAATATAGTCCTGACACTGCAGCAGGCAGTGTTTGGATATCAGTCAAAATTGACTGTCTTCATCAAAGATATCAAGATGAGCAGACTCACACATTTCAAAAGATTACCAGTGTTTCATGATTCATATCAGAGAGACTCCAAATAACAGCCTTGATTTGCATCAGCTTGTCATGTATGTATCTGATTTACATCTCGAACTCCTGGTGGCATTCAAGTCTCGTTTTGTTGAGCTTTGAAAACACAGTGCTCTATTTAAGTTTATGATTCATCCTCATAAAGTGTCCACTGAAGAACTGGATTTGACAGTCATTCCAGGCCTCTCAGTCGACGATCTGGAAATGGAAATAGCAGCTTTCAAGGAGTCAGATATCTGGGGGAAAAAATTCATCAAGCCAAATTCTGGTTTATAATGCTCAGCAACATGCAGAATTGACAAAACTGCACAAGTGGGCTGAAATTGGAGCATGATGATAATCTGATTTTTGCAAACTTGGAAAGAACTTCCTGTCACATACAAGACCATGCAGAATGTCAGCTTGGCCTTATTTTCAATGTTTGACTCCACCTATATGTGTGAGCAGGTTTTCTCTCATTTAAATCATATCAAGGGTACTTTGCACTCGGGATTAACAGGAGACCACCTGAATGCGTGCATTAAGCTGAATTTGACTAGTTACAAGGTATACTTCAAAGAAGTGTGCAAAAAGATGCAACAGTAGAAGTCCCATTCAATAAAGTCCTTGGCTACGTCTCCGTTTGCCCCCTATTACGGAATAGGGATGCAAATGTAGCACTTGGGAAGAGGCAAATGCGCGGGGGATTTAAATATCCCCCGCGGCATTTGCATTTTCATGGCCGCCGCTTTTTTCCGGCTTGGAGATAAGCCGGAGAAAAGCGTCCAGACTGGCGCGATCCTCCGGAATAAAGCCCTATTCCGGAGGATCTCTTATTCCTACAAGTATCTCTTGAATTCCTACTTGTAGGAATAAGAGATCCTCCGGAATAGGGCTTTATTCCGGAGGATCGCACCAGTCTGGACGCTTTTCTCCGGCTTATCTCCAAGCCGGAAAAAAGCGGCGGCCATGAAAATGCAAATGCCGCGGGGGATATTTAAATCCCCCGCGCATTTGCCTCTTCCCAAGTGCTACATTTGCATCCCTATTCCGTAATAGGGGGCCAATGTAGACGTAGCCCTTGAGTACAATGTTTCATTTATGCTATTATTAATCATCATGTCAATTATTAGTAATATTAAGTGGTATATTTTCAGTCACGCAAATGGGTGTGCTTATACTGGCTCTTTGTTGACCACTTGTTCTGAATTTTGATGTAGTTTGGTTCTTTGGTTTGAAAAGGTTGCCAACCCCTGATCTATCTGATCCAGACATTTCAGGCCAAAGAGTAAATGCACTGGTATAAGTGAATTCAAAATCAGGCCCATAAATTCCATAGTAGGGGTGAGGAACCTTTTTTGGATCAGGGGCCACAGACCCACAGAAAAATCAGTCAGGGGCCACGCACAAGTGAGAAGCAAAAAAAAACCTCACTAATGTGGCCGCTGATTGAGGAGAAAGCCACTCCTCACATTCCTCCTCACACACCAGAGCCTAGGGGGGGCCCAGGCTAGTAGATTTTGTGTGCTCCAGCCTTGTAGTAGGGCAGCAGAAGGGCTAGAAAACCAATGCTGTGGGAAACCTGAGCTGGGGGATCCAGGCAAGCCGGGAGCCATATCTGGCCTCCTGGGATGAGGTTCCACACTGCTGTTCCATATGAAATATATTTACTACATAGTATGTGATCCCTAGCAAATTCAAAATATGTTCAGCTAAACGTATGATTCTAATGCCCTTAAAATTCTAATCTTTATTTAGACAGAACTACTGGTAGTGATGGAAAGAAACATCTTTGAAATCACAGCACAAAATTCATCCAGAAAATCAGCTCAAAAACTAAATGCACGGATGTGCAAATTCTCAAGTGGCCTACTTGATTACACACAAGTATGCCATAGCATCAAAGTTCAATAGACTATTAATATTTAGGCAGATTGCAAAAGTTCCAAATATTTATTACTGCAGCTGACTATATTAGAATGCCATGCCAAAAGATGAACAATTGGAATCAGATTATTTTGAATTACAAGAATAAATAGGGAGATATGTACACACCAAAAAAATTTAAATTAAATAGCAGAATCCTAAAAAAAACCTTGGTAAATACTAGACCATTCCACTGGGTTCAATTGATATGTGAGAGACATCCAATACTTAAAAAGCCAAAGCAAGTGCTTTAATTTCGAATCTGGCTAAGTGGAAGACATTAATCAGCACAGTGGCCACTTGACTTGATACCACTAAAGATGAAAACATAAAAATGGGATCAAAGTACTATATATACTCGTTCATAAGATGATTTTTTTTGTAAAAAAAATGAAGTATCAAAGAGCAGGGGTTGGCTTATCAATGGGTCTAGACCACAAGTTGATCTTTTTTTAATATCCAATACAGTGTCGTTGTAGATCAAGGATTGTCAGCTTTGGCTCCCAGCCTGTGCTGCTTCCCACAGCTCCCACTTGCAGGGAACAGAGAACCACTACCACTGGGAGTTCATCAGCTCTTTGCTTCTGAACACTCCACGTAAGTAATGTGTGCAGAGTAAGCCACTGATTCACTAGGGGTCAGAAGCCAAAGTTTGCTGAACCCTGCTGTATTTTAAAAGCTTCCAAACACAAGAAACATGCAAAAGTTTTGCTAGAATTATTTTAATGTAATCTAACAAAAATCAATTATTAAAAATCTTTTAATAACAACAACAACAACAGGAAGGAGCTTTGATCCATTGGTCAAACATGATAAAACCACTGTAAAATGGGTTTTTTTCATGGTCAGTGGTTTTAATAAAAACTGTTTTTTCCACTAACACCAGTTACCATTCTGTTGCTCAGAAGATCGAATGTCATTAGTGTTATGTGCATATTTCCTATTTGTGATTGCTCAAATTCATATTCCTTTCGATGTTTTATAATAAACTTTTGGGAAGATTCAATTTTTTCTTCCATGTCTCTTGGCAGCTTTTGTACTATCTTTGTTCACTGATGAAGACAGAGACCAGGACTCATGAAGTGAGTACACCAACCTGATGATGCAACAAATATTAATGGCTTTACTGAATTGTATTTTCCAACTTTCAACATCTGCAGAGCATGCAGATGAATTCCAGTTCTAGTGACGAGGTACCCGTTTTGTCAACATTCAACAACTGAGTCATTGTGATCTTTCTCCAGCCCAGAAAATGAAGCACACCTTATTTGACATCTTTACTTGTTTCTTGGCATGTCTTTTAGTATTTTTATTCTTTCACCATTCTTTTACTTGCTTCCCATTGACAAGGAATTCATGAACAGCATCACAATTATTGTTTTCTTCTGCATCTTCAACAAATTTAAGTTTGAATCCTGCATCATAAATAGATCATTTTCTTTTGATTTCACTATTGTTCATATGAAATTCTAGTATGAAAATCTTAGAAAATAATTTAATTATAGATTTTGTATAATTTCATATAAGAATGTCACCTACTTTGTCACTGTCAGTTCATTATTTTTCTTCGTTTCAAAGCAGCCCTATGGATTGGCATGTATGTGATTATAATGGGCAATTAAATTTTATTACAGATTCCATCAATTCTGCTCATTATATTTTCATATTAGCTAGAGATTTAGGAGGTCCAATGGTCAAAATGCATGAAGAGATCAATTATACATTAGCAGACTAGCACCAGGGCCACAGTACTATCATTTATTGTATTTTTTGAGGGGGTGGTCGTAAGATCTAGCATTTTGTGAAATTAATAGGTCAAATTTCATGTCAGAACTAGAGCTCTGCTCTTTTAACATTCATTTCATGCCAATGTAGTCCACCTAACAAAGCCTTTGCAACTTTAAATGGTTGCAGTTTTGACAAGTCGACTACACAGGGAAGAATTGGACCTTAACTTCATTTACAAGTTTGATTCCTATCAGAGAGGAATGAAAAAAGACATTGGCTGGCTCACACACTACCTTCGGCATCCTAATGACTTAACCAACCAACCAAACAATGGGTACTTATAGAAGTGCAATTGTTCTTATCAGCCTCTTGTAACTTGAACAATCTAATTCTCAATTTTTTTCTCTTTTTTTCCTCTTCTCACTCCTGTTCCCCTCTCCCACCTTCCCTTATTTATTCTTGGATCAGGACTTTTAATACACCAGTCATCTGAATAAGTACCTATGAAAGCTCATGATACCATCTACATATTCTGATATATTGGTCAACTTATGAAAGGGTCAGAGGGTTTTGCCATTTTTACCTACCCATCTTGGGGGATCAGTTTATAAACCAACTAGTTAATGAACAAGTATATACAGTATATGTTTGAAATACACACAAAAAATAAGAGGTGACATCTCAGCCATTAGGCCTTCTTCCGGCTGCAGAAAAAAAATAGAAAAAGGTTAATTTCAAGGTTAGAACTAACCTTGTTCTATTTTTTCCCCTCAAGCCCAAAGCAGAGCTCGTGGGCCAACATGTCAACTCTAATCTTCTTTACTATCTACACTGTGAGTTTTGTATTAACCTTTTCTCTTAAGTTTTGCAGCAAGAATGCTAATGCAGAGTGGATTTGGATTTTGTTACTGTATTATAAAATTTTGGCTTGATTTTTTTAATCACTCGTCAACCAGACACCGAAATTTACAAATTATCACCCACTTACCCTCAAGTGGTAAAGAAAAAAAAAACAGAGGGAAGGAAATCAGTGCAGAGTTGCATTGATGAATCACTTCTGGACATTAATGAAAAGGAGAAATTAGCAAGGTTTTGGAGACAGTGAGCATGCCTGTAAATTTACAGGCATAAATAACCTAGGGTACAATAATTGCGGGCCATGTATCTGAAATGAAAGTGCTGTTGAAGTCTAAATTCACAAGTCCTTACTCAGAAAACTCCCTGCGAGTTTAAAATTGACTTTCTGTGGGATTTTCCTGAATAGAGATTGATTAAATAGCAAGTTGGGCTTTCAGGATTTAGCCTGGGAATTTACCATACAATTGCAAACTTATTATAGTGCATGCTGCAGAGATTACAATCATCTCTTTTTGACAAGTAAAATGGATTGAACTTCAACCCTCAAACCTTATATTCAGATCCATTTATTTTTAGACTAAGCTCCCCAGAACTGCCCCCTCCTCCTTTCTTCCCTCACCAGTGCAACATCTGAGCTTACTGCAGTCATCTCAGTATATTTCACTCTTCACATCCCAGAGCAGCCATACCACTTTCCTGCCTTCAAGAGGTTTTCTGCATTCACTAAGGATTTCCCCAGAGTCCATGATTCTTTGGATGGGATGACATCAGAATGTGGTTATTTGAGAAACCGTAGGGTGTAACCATGTTGGGATTTTGAGGAGCTGGCAAGTAATTTATTGATGCTGAATCTCAGGAAGTAGATGGTGGCTTGTGTTTGGAGGAGGCTTCTCCAAGCCTGAAGTTTCAGAGGAGCACTAGAGTAGATGCATGAGACCGTAGAACAGGGCTAGGAAGCGGTGTCTACTGAAGTGGGAGAGGATAGAGTAGATTGCCTGGCGGAGCAGAGTTTGCACAGAGGATGAGAAGATGGTACATAAGAGCTATGCGTGTAGTATAGGATTCTAGGACAGTACTTTAACCTCTGACTCAGTTGGCCAATCTATCCCTGCTCATGACTGCAACTCATCCTAAGTACACTGGAACAAACATCAGAGCACTTCAGTGTCAATTCCCCCTATGTCAAGGGGTGAGCTTCTCCTATTGTTGCCTTCCTGAGAGGCAGTAGCTGTGTCGTCATTGTGCCATTCACATAGGGGATTAGATCAATGCAATGACATAGTTCACGTGGCTTGGATTTTTCACACGTCTAAATAACACAGCTCTAATGATATAGAGCTGTACTATATATATGGCCTACATTTAGCAAGTATTTCAGGACCTATATTACTGTACTTCACCTAATGCCACAGACATATGGGCTGCGTCTAGACTGGCGCTCTCTTGCGCAAATACTTTGAATGCAAGAGTTCTTGTGTTAAAGTATTTGCGCAAGAGAGCATCTACACTGGCATGTGCATCCCGTGCCAGTGTAGATGCTCTCTTGTGCAAGAAAGCTCTGGCGGCCATTTTCACCATCAGGGCTTTCTTGCACAAGAAATTCCTGTCCTTGTCTACACTGCCCTCTTGTGCAAGAACACTTGCGCAAGAGGGCTTTTTCAAGAGTGGGAGTGTCAGAGTTCTTGCGCAAGAACACTGACTATCTTGCATTAGATCGTCAGTGTTCTTGCGCAAGAACTCACGGCCAGTTTAGACAACTGGCAAGATTTTGTGCAAAAGTGGCCACTTTTGCGCAAAAACTGGCCAATGCAGATACAGCCATTCTGTATCTTTATGTTAGATATGCTAATAAGCCGCTATGATAATTGCCTATGTCTGGTTTTATATCATTCTTAGGCTCTTTCCTTCTACCACTCCTCATTCAAAATACTGATATACACAGCAGATAAAAGATCAGATTTTAAAAAGACCTTTAGGTATAGAAGCACTGTCTTTAACATTCCTCATGTCATGTTACATTATGTCATATGGTATGGCATGTGGTGTCCTGTGAGCCTATATAATACAGTGTTACTGACATATTGCAACGGTACACATTAGAAGTGTAATGTAATTCACAGTACTAAATGAGATAACTTTTTAGAGATTCAAGCCACTGCCTGCATAACTCTGCCTATGGTGGTTCACATGAAATGCAAACTGTACTCCAGATTATTTTGTTCAGTCCTTTGCTATAATTATTGTTTTATGAGAAAGTCACAAAGATCCGTACTTTGCAAATGCTTCTCATGGCTCACAGGCCAGGAGATAGAAATACAATCTTCAGACAAAAAACCCAGAGGCAAAACTGTCAAAAGCAGCATCATTATGCTGGATTGCCCAGAAACATATCTGGGTCTCTGTGAGCTGGAGGATTTTATCTTGTACAATACAATGAGTGAGAAAAAAGATGACGGTCAGAAAAGAACAATATCTCTAGCTACTGAGCAGCATTCCCAGCTTGAAGAGAAACTGTTTTATTGCTGGTCTCATGCAATCCTGTGGCTAGGCTTTAGTTTGAAGTGGGGATGTGCAGAACTCCTGGTAGATCAGCATAAATAAGCTAAGTAGCTCAGTGAAATCAGTGGGCTCACACTTATATGGGAGGAGAATCAGGCCCAGGAAATTCACCTACCCACAACTAGTTTTACCCTTGAGTGCATCAGCTAGCAGCCACCAATGAATACAGTTGATTTACTGGATAGCTCCAGGTTTACATTAAAGGCAACACGAGTCTTCAAATGTGCTAGAGAATGGTGTAAGTCGATATATTGCCAATAACTGAGCATTATCTAT
Source organism: Pelodiscus sinensis (assembly GCF_052426305.1). Classification (NCBI taxonomy): domain Eukaryota; kingdom Metazoa; phylum Chordata; order Testudines; family Trionychidae; genus Pelodiscus; species Pelodiscus sinensis. The sequence continues at coordinate 14,625,171 of NC_143062.1, read as the reverse complement.
AACTGATAGATCTTCCAAGTGAAATGGATTGGTACAGTGCAGTTATTAGCAGACAGGTGTCTACAATTAATGGTGAGCATTGAAACTGGCATGTTGTCAGTTTCATTAAAGACACCAAGGCTCAAATAGGCATAGAAAAAGAATTCACCTCGAGGTGAGCACTCAACCGAGGATGGAGGAATGGAGAAGTTTAAACCACAGCAACCCATCTCAAAATGGTTCAGTGCATAAATACACGGTAGCTTCAGTATTCTAGCTTGTCAAACCAGCACTTCCAACCATAGCTTGTCAAACTAACACTTGGCCAGCACACAATTCCTACAGCTGCTGTTTTTGTACCTCACAGGGTCACAATGAATACCTGAAAACATGCTTTTCACTGGGTTATAATGACATTGCACCAATTACCCAGATTATGTCTCACACCACATGTTAAAATGCTGAGTGTATGTTCTGTATGGATTACTGACCTATGCGATCAGCAATTTTCCTCAATAGAAATACTTAAAAAGAAAGCAAGCAAAAATCTCTAATCACAGTCTTCCTTCTGTCAGTGTAAATCTGAAATAACTCCACTATGCTTAGTGGAGTAAGGGAACAGGGAGAGAGAAGAACTAGGCCCACAGTTATAAATAATTATTTTACATCTACTATGAGCCCGTTTATTTACTTGCTGTATTACCTGTCATCAAGAATCTTTGCTTCAGCTATTTTTTTAAAAAAAGAGGCAGCAGTTCTAGTGTCTTTGCTAGTCATATTACAGCACCAACATCTTAAAGCTAGTGTGAAGTGTTGCCTAGCAACAGCACTAAGCCTGCTGGGATGATCTTACTCCTAATTCTGTCTATTATATTTTGGAGCCTGCAAATTTGCAGTTAATAATAAAGGACACCTTCCTAAGTATATTTCTTACTGTATGTTTTAATTACTGCTCTGCTGGTATCAAAATCACTCTTTTTCCAAAATGTATAACTATTTTGTCAGAGCTCTCCGGAGCAATGAGCCCATGAAAATAATCAGCTGTCTCAAAATAACCACTCTCAGTGATTTTTTTGCTCTTTCTAAATCCAGATAAGAGTCACTGCTAACAATGAAGCCATTTCTGAGTGTTGCTTCCAAAAATCACAGACAAGGGAACAATTAAATATAATCGCTTCTTCTGCTTTCTAGAAAGGCAGCCACACTATACTGTGACAGAACTGTGTCCTACAAATACTATTTCAGTAAATGTGGTTTATTGTTATTATTAATTTATTTTTAAATCCTAACTCTGAGACTGCAAAAAACTAAAATGATCAGGCAGAGAATAATAAAGCCAGTTGATGAAGGAAAGGCTACTCACCTGAGTAAGGATTTCAGGGTCTGGCTTTCGCTCCTGCTGCCACTGAAGCCAATTGCAATTGCATTGTCAGTAATATGGCATTGTATCAGCAGTGTTACAAAGGGCATGCAAAACAGTGAATGCATATTCAGATACAGAAAAATCAAAGAAAAGGGTTTAGCTCAAATCTGAACCACAGGTGGGTGCAGAAATAGTCTTCATTCTTTAAGAATGTGTAGCACTATTTTTGGCCTGGAAAGCTCAAGTTCTTTTGGATTCTAGTCTGACTCCTACACCAGTGCCTTCATGGGGAAATTGCTGCTCAGCTGGAGGTGTCATTGGGGTGAAAAACTGACTTCACTTCTGCTAGTAGCTAACAATCCTGTGAAATTTGGAGGGAAATAGAAGACAGGGCTAGTCATAAAATTTCTATTATTGAAAGGTCAATGAAAAATATTAACATTTGGACTTTCACCAAAAAGCGCAAACAAAATGTTGACCACATTTTTGCATCTTTTTAGTGCATGTTTTAGCCAGCTCTGCTGGTAAAAACCCAGTAATCATGGCCAATATACCCCTGGAAAAGCTGCAATACATGTTATTGCACAATCTTACATATTAAACAGAATTTAGTTCAAACCAGTTCTTGTGTCTGTGGAATAATATTGACAAAAACAATACAAGGAGACCTTTGGGAGGATTATGTATTAGAATCAACACTGAGTACTTTGATGTGGGTTGAACTCCTGTCCACCACTGCAAGCTTGTCTAGGCAGGGAAGTTAATCTGAATTCAGACAGGACATGAATTTAAAGCAGAATAGCTATTCCTGAATAACTCTTTGTGCAGATCAAGCTAGTTCAGAAAAAAGCACTCTAATTCTGGAATAAGAAAATCCACACAAAGCCAGAGAGAGTTAACCAGGAATAGCTATTCTGGGATAACCTGGTATGCCAACAAAGAGGAATGGAGGACAGAGAAGGGAGTAACTGCCCCAAAGCCTGGCAATTCAAAAGGCACTGTTACTGTGGTAGTGGTGGGGCTTGGAGCTCTGGGCCCTTTAACTCCTCACCGGAGCAATGCGCACCAGGCTGCACTGAGACCTAGCTGCCCCTGGCCTTGCCCCTTCTGGGAATAATCCTGTGTAGATAAACCCTTGGTGAGCTGTTACAGCACAACCTGAAAAATGTCCTATGTGAAGGATACCAATGTCTTTTTAAGAGCTTTTTATAGTGCATTCAGTATATTACTCCTCAGTCATTGTGGTGGGTGAGTCTCTAGACAAGCAGTTAAACCAGCAGTCTCTGCAGAAGACCAGACCTTTTGCTGAAGACAAAACAGGAGTGTGTGCCTTTCAGCCTGGAAAGAAAGCGCTTACTCCTTATTCTCAAAGCTGGTGCGTATTTTGCGATCACTTGAAAGTTTTACAGCCCCATTCATTGTCAGCAGTACTATCAGTGGCTTCTATCACGTTATTCTCTGACGTCCCCAAAGAAAATGTGTTGGAATTTGGCTGGAAGTTGGATTTGATTCACTGATGTCATAGCTAGCAGCGGCAGCTCCTGCTCCGGGACCTGGGCATAAGGCTGGGGGGAAAGGGAATTGGGTTAGAGCAGGGGGAAGATGCCTGCCTCTGGAGAAGAGGAGGGTGGGGTATGCGTGTGGCGGTAGCGGCAGCAGCGGCTCTGGCTCCCGGAGGGGGGATTGGGTTAGAGCAAGGAGGGGAGGTGTCTGGCTCTGGGAATGGGATTGGGTTGGGGAGGTGCACATGGCAGCCTGGCCAGCGCATGCTCAAAACCAGCAGTTCCGCACACGCGCCCCAGCGCCTGGAGGTAGGCGCGTGTAGTTGTAGCGGCAGCGGCTCCGCCTGTGGGACCCGAGACCGATAATTAGGTTAGAGGGGGAGATTGAGTTAGAGGGGGAGATGCCTGGCTCTGGGGAAGGGGAGGGGAGGAGTGTGTGTGTCTGGCTCTGGGGAGCGGGAGGGTGCCGAGGGGAGGGATTGCATTAGAGTGGGGAGGGGTGTCTGGCTCTGGGGAGGGGGATTGGGTTGGGAGGTTAGTTACTCAGCACCCCAACCTTTCACCTGACCCCCAACACTCTTCAGCCTGGAGCCACCCATTGAGCCAGCATCCTCTTCTCTACTTCCTCCTGCATCCACATTCCCTCCCAGAGCTTGCACCTCTCACCCCTTCCCAGTGCTTTTTTTGTGATAATATGCTCCAGGACAGTGTACCAGCAACTATTTTCCCCCTCAGGTACATGCTTCTCCGCACTCTATACATCACTATTTTGGCTCTTCGTGTCTAATGGGTCGGCCACCCCTGCCCTAATTTATTGATAAGAATTCATGTGAGACTGTATCAAATGTTTTACTAAAGTCTAAGGCTACATCTACATTGGCAAGATTTTGCACAAAAGCAATTGCTTTTGTGCAAAAACTTGCTGCTTGTCTACACTGGCCGCGAGTTCTTGCGCAAGAACACTGACATTCTAATGTAAGAAATCGATGCTTCTTGCACAAGAACTCTGATGCTCCCACTCAGGAATAAGCCCTCTTGTGCAACTGTTCTTGCGCAAGAGGCCAGTGTAGACAGGCAACATGAATTTCTTGCGCAAGAAAGCCCGATCGCTAAAATGGCCATCAGAGCTTTCTTGCACAAGAGAGCGTCTACACTGGCACGGATGCTTTTGTGCAAAAGCACATCTCTTGCACAAAAGCACATGCCAAGTGTAGATCCTCTCTTGTGCAAATACTTTAACACAAAAACTCTTGCGTTAAAAGTAGTTGCGCAAAATCTTGCCAATGTAGACGTAGCCTAAGTGTACCTTGCAGGATTAGATTCTAAAACAGTAATATAACTTCCATTCAGAATCAAAGTCTGTTTGAAGTTAAATTCAGTGAAAGAAAATAGCGAGGATCTTCTATTCTATTGGTGTGAGAGAAGCTTTTGCGTTTCCCCAGAACTGTAGAAGAGCTATGTGTAAACATGAAAGCTTGTCACTCTCACCTACAGAAGCTATTCCAATAAAAAATATTACCTCATCCACCTTGTCTGTCTAATATCCTGGGACCGACCTGGCTACAACACAGCATACATTAAACTCAGCAGTCATCTGTGATTTAACCCTTCATGAGCCTGATCCAAAGCCCACTGAAGTGTTAACAACATGAAGTCTGAAGATGTAATTGGCAGAGATCCAACCTGTAGTGTGCTCTGGTTCCACTTAGAGCAGGGGTGAATAGTAGTTTTTGATGGGTGGGGCCACTCCAAGATTTTGATAAATTGTCAAAGGTTTCTACGGAGGGGGTGCAGGGGCTGGGAGAAAGGTTGGGTGCAGAAGGGAGCTCAGGGTAGGGGGGCTGAGGAGAAGGAGAGGGTGTGAGGTCTGAAAGGGAGTTTGGGTGAAGTAGGGAGTTGTAATCTGGAGCAGGGGCCATAAGGGAGTGGGGTGTGGGAAGGGTGAGGTGTCAGAGGCAGGCTCTGAGCAGGAGGAACTTACCTATGCAGCTCCTAGCCAGCAGCCCTCAGGCAGGATTCCCTGCCTGCCAGCAATGCCAGATCACTCAGATGACTATGTCATGTGGCTCTCTGTACTGTGGAGGGAGGCGTCACATGTTGTCCCTGCCCCTCAGCAAAATTTCTCAGCTCCTATTGGCTGGGAACTGGCCAATGGGAGCTGAGAAATTGTGTTGACTGTCTCCACTCCCAGGAAAGCCTTCCCACTCCTCCTCAGCACACAGAGCCACAGGGAACAACTATCCACTCAATGCTGCAGGGATGGGCTGCAGGCCAGATTAAAAGGCTTGATGGACCGTATCCAACTTGTGGACCATATCTTGCCTGCCCCTGACTTAGGGCATGATGGAATGTAAGGCAGCTGCATCCTCACTAGAGCATATTAAGCCTTTGATTTAGTTGGAGTTGGTCCTGCTTTGGGCAGGGGGTTGGACTTGATGACCTCCGGCAGTCTCTATGATCCTATAAATCTATGATCCATTGCTGAGTAAGAGGAAATAAGTTTCTCACAGGCAGCCTGACAGGTTTTCTGAACTACAGTCTCTACAAAGAAAACAATGAATCAGGAAACATATAAATCCTTCAGCAAAACAAGGAAGAAGGGTGCCAGACATCACCTTGAAATCAATGAATCAACCTCCTTACATATTGTATGATAGAATCTGATTTCATCCAGCATAAGATTTTGCCTCTGCTTCAATTTCCTTAGTCTGGTTGACTCTTGTGCTTCATCTGATGACTTTTTTTCAAGAGTAAGGCCCTGAAGTTGCATTGGCTCAGTCTCCTGAGCACAACTAGACAACCTGGCAGAACAGCTTGTCTTAGTGGCTGAACCAGCTAACAGACTGGCTGGTCAAAGTATTTGCCCCGGCTGCAATTTTTCATGTGCCTGCTTGTGCCCAGGTCCACCCCATTCCAGCCAACCATAGAAATATAGAACCATGCCCCTGGCCAAGATGCAGGGTTTGTCTGCCTAAGACAAATGGTTCTCCAGCCTCCTTTGGAAAACCTCCAGTGAATGTGCTTCCACTGCCTCCCTAGGTCGCTTGTTTCATTGTCCTACTGTTCTTACAGTTAGGAGGTTTTTCCTCAGTCTTCATCTAACTTTGCTCTGCTGTAGTTTGTATTCAGTGCCTTTGTCTTGATCCTCAGCTCTGATTCCTGAGTTCAGCCCTGATCTTTGCCATCCAAAAGGCCACTTTTGACACTGACTACCTTTTGGTCTTTCAGACTCCTTCTCTTGCATATGCTGATTCTTGTGCCTTTTATCAGCTTACCTCTCCAGATACACTATCCCCTTTCTAATGGTTAATGAAGAAGTCCAACAAAACAAATCTGATGTTCGGGTACCTCTCACTAGGACAGGGGTGGGGAACCTCTTTTGGGTCATGGGCCACTGACCCACAAAAAAATCAGTTGGGATTTCTTTGAAATCAGTTGGGATTCAATGAGAAGGGAGATCTTGGTATCTGTGGAAAGAATTTAACAATAGGGGAAGCAGCAGAATCTCTCACTACATTAATTCCCTTGCATAGTCCTTGTAGGGCATTGGGCCAGTGGGCCAGTGGGCATTACACTTCCTCTATTACCTTCTCTTCTTTCTGCCCTCTGGTCAGCCCCCCCCCAAGTGGACTTTCCAGAGGTTCAGAGCAGAGACAGATGGTGCTTGCAGAGGGTGGCTGATTTTCACCTCTGCCCTTCACAAGCAAAGGGTGACATCTGCACCTGGAAGGTCCCCTCAGTAGCTATATCCCACCAGGTAATGAGGCCTTACATCCTGCAAAGACAGGTTCTTCAGTCTGAGAATTGCTTTCCTATGCTGGGTGAATATAAACCTGAGAAATGGCAAATAGCCACTACATGCTGAGACAAAGATCAGAAACTTCTTCAGAGTTATAGGCTACGTCTACACTGGCATGATTTTCTACAAATGCTTTTAATGGAAAAGTTTTCCGTTAAAAGCATTTGCGGAAAAGAACGTCTAGATTGGCACGGACGCTTTTCCGCAAAAGCACTTTTTGTGGAAAAGCGACCGTGCCAATCTAGACACGCTTTTCCACAAAAAAGCCCCGATCGCCATTTTCGCGATGAGGGCTTTTTTGCGCAAAACAATTCTGAGCTGTCTACACTGGCCCTTTTGCGCAAAAGGGATTTTTGCCCGAACGGGAGAAGCATAGTATGTTCCCATGAAGCACTGATTTCAGACAGTAGGAAGTCAGTGTTCTTGCAGAAATTCAAGCGGCCAGTGCAGACAGCTGACAAGTTTTCTGCAAAAGCAGCTGCTTTTGCGGAAAAACTTACCAGTCTAGACACAGCCATAGTGGTTCACATGGCAAGCTCAGAGCCAGGAAAAACAGAGACAAGAGCAGCATTTGAGCCAAAGTTGCCTTTTTGTGACACCTGAGCAATTAATTCGTTTGCGGCTAAACTGAAACAAAAAATATGAAAAAAGTTGCTTCAAGGCAAAACAGAAGCAAAAAAAAAAAAAAAAAAAAAAAAGGCATTTCAGGCCAAATGAAACATTTTGTTTGACCTGAAAGAAAATTGTGTCCACCTGACCAATTTAATTATGTTTTCAGACATTTTACTCTTTTGCTGTTTTGTAAAAAAATCTAGCAAAATCCCAAAATGAAATATCTTTTTGAAACAAAGTCATAACATTTCCTCTAGAAAATGTTGAACTAAAACTGTTCCTTAACCACCTCCTCCACCCCACACATCTGGTGTGTTTGTTTTTTGGCCAAAGCTGTTTGCTGAATTCAACATGAATAGTTTTGGTCAACTGTAAATTGCATTTTTCAGCTATTTGTCTGAATAATTTCTCCCACCTCTACTTTTTAGATCAACCTGCTTTTGCCCTTCCTTCCATCCCCAGTCACTCTTACTCTTTCCCTTTCCCTCATCAGCTTGTTTTGTGTGTCTCAGCCTCTGGTGCCAACAGTAAGAAAAACTATTCGGTGAGGTATTGCTAGTTACCCATTCCTATTCCTAGCCCTTGCCTCATTCTCTGATCATTGTACACACCCTGATTTAAGCATGGAGGTAAGATGTCTTTCCAGCTTTGGAGGTGCAGGTAACAATATGAAGGACTTCATCCAAGTAGATTGTACAGGAAACTTCATTTAGAAACTTCCTCAATGGGAGATTTATTTAATCGTTTTCATTCAGGTTAATTGTAGGCAGCAGAATAGCAGCAACATTGGTTGATCCAGAAGTTCTCCTAGTTACAGTTTGTGCTGTCTTACTATTCAGTCATGGTCTTGACTTTAAATGGTCTTTGAAAGGCCAACTACCCCAGCTGTGGCTGATCTAAATAGCAGCAATCAAGTGACACGTTGGGAGCAAAGCTGGGAGCATTGGTTTGGGTTTTTGTCTGTTTGCCAATGAGCTGCTAGAGAAACATAACAGTCGTTAGTATTGTACACTTATAATCCTGAAAGATGGGCTGTTTCAAGCAGCCACAGGTGTGCAGGAGGAGTATCTGACAGATGTGAGCTAGACCTATAGATTTGGTAATGTGTGCACACATGAATGATGTATTGAACATGGAGGGCTAGATTGAGCCCTGTTAAAGTTACCTTGCACAAAGCAGCCAAGAACCTAGCAGCAGCAGCAGGATGGATTTAGTATAGTGATTGCTACGCTGCCCCTTCCTGACTGCCCCAACCTAGCAAATACAACAGGGGAAAAGGTGTTACGACTGTAAATTCCTCCAGCGATCTCCAGCTGTCAGACAGCCCCCTCCGAGAGCAGAATTTAGAGCAGCCCTGAAGTCGAGAACAATGTGATTTAAGACACATATCCCACCCTGGACTGAACTGGGAGCCAAATAACTAGTCCCGAGGGTGTGAGCCAGAGGTCATTTGCAGTGTTGATATAAGCACTGGAAATTGGAATGAGACCAACTAATTTTACATAGGAATAAAAGTGCCATCTGATGTGAATAATTTTCAGTTACTACACCCTGAGATTTAATTCTAAATAATAGAAGTATAAGACCTGACAGTCTATTTGCAATCTCCTCAATCATCCAGGCCACTGTAACCTGTAAGTTCAGTTGTGGACAAGTCAGGACAAGCAATAATTCCTTAGACTATTTCGCTTTCAATCATCAAGTGGACTTTGTAGTCTCCTAGAAAGCCTGTATGCTCCCTACCTGAAGTAGGTGTCCATTTGTGCACTTAACTCTTACCACAAGTGAACTTAGTTATCTGTTCTGCTCCCCATGAATGTGTCACAAAAAAAAAATCTCTTTTCCAAATCAATCCCAAAGCAAGCAGGTGGACAGTTACCACTTTGAAAATATTTCCAGCAATGAACAAAACACAGGAAAAAAAGGAAACTTCCAACACAAAATAGATGATCGTTCCAAAATGACAGCTGCACACTGTTTCGCAAAAGAATCCTTAGAGCTTATGTAGTATTACATAAATTTACCACTGGTTAAAAGTTTAAGTTTTTTAAAATATATAAAAGTCTAATGAAAAGACTGACATTTGACATTTTCCCTTTCATGCTCCCACTTTTCCTTTTTATCTCCATAGAAGGTAGCATTGATTATAATTATAGTGGAGACTGAAATAGTTTTTATGTATATACTAGCCAATAGCCCGTCATAAAATGGGATTTTTCGGGTCTCTCCTCCATGTCTGTCTCTCTCTCTCTCCTCCTCCTCCTGCCTCTCCCCTCTCTCTCGCAGCTCTCCTCTGCCTCCTGCCTCTCTCTCCGTCTCTCTTTCTCTACTCCCCCTTCTGCCTCTCACTCTCTCTTTCTCTTCTCCTCCCCCTCCTGCCTCTCACTTGGGGGACTGCAGAGTCCAAACGGTGGTTTGGGCTCCGCGCTCCCCATGCGCGGGCAAGCAATGCAAGCAGCTGTTTGGGGTCCATGCTCCCCATGCACCACAGGGACCATGGATCCCAAACGGTCTCTTGCCCTGCTTGCTCCCCCGCGGTGGCCCGGCTAAGCGGTGCAGAACTCAGCCGAGCACCATAGCGGGAGGAGAAGGGGGGGCGGGGCGGTGATGTACAATGCTGCATGGGGAGCGCAGATCCGAAACGGTCGCTTGCGCTATTTGCTCCCCCACGGTGACCCGGCTGAGTGGCTCAGAAGTCAGCTGAGTGCCACGGAGGGAGGCAACAGCACCTCCCAGAGGTGTATATTCAGTGTATTAAAAACCCTTTTGCTGCACTGAATATATTTGGAATTTAAATTTATACAATTTAGAGAAACAAAGACTCTGGAGATGAGAGAGACTCCTTAGAGATTCCTTTATCTCTTTCATGCTTTTAAGATGATGAAAATGTAAATTATATTAAGAGACCAATCCTGTAGTCTGTGTCTACAACGTTCTCATTGCAGTCAGCCCATCTGAGGATTGCAGTGGATAATTTTCTGCTTTGCATTCTCATGAACTTACCAGTGTGATTGCAGGGTGATCAGCTGGTTTCCAAGTGCTACAGCTAATGCTCAGTCTCCTTATTACCCTGAAGGTATTACATGTGAGCCCAGCTATTTATGCACTTGCTGCTCTGCAAACATTTGACTTGGTACAAGAGCAATTAATTTGTAGCTGTATACTCTTGCACTTTCAATTCTAGATCTTATTATTTCTCATAGACTCATAGACTTCTAGGTCAGAAGGGACCATTTTGATCATCTAATCTGACCCCCTGCACAATGCAGGCCACAGAATCTCACCCACCCCCTTCTAGAATAATCCTCTCACCTATATCTCAGATATTGAAGCCTTCAAATAATTTGAAGACCCCAAGATGCAGAGAATCCTCCAGCTGTGATCTGTACCCCATGCTACAGAGGAAGGCGAAAAACCTCCAGGGCCTCTGCCAATCTACCCTGGAGGAAAATTCCTTCCCGACCCCAAATATGGCCATCAGCTGAACCCTGAGCATGTGGGCAAGACTCACCAGCCAGACACCCAGAAAGTTCTCTATAGTAACTCCTTTCATCCCTCCATTGACCTATTTCCCACTGATAATGAATGGTCAATTCATGTTATCTCATCAAGATCATGTTATCTCATCAAACCATCCCCTTCATAAACCCATCTAGTTTAATCTTGAAACCAGATAGATCTTTTGCCCCCACTACTTCCCTTGGAAGGCCATTCCAGAACCTCACTCCTCTAATGGTTAGAAACCTTCGTCTAACCTCAAGTCTAAACTTCCTACTAGCCAGCTTATATCCATTTGTTCTTGTGTCCACGTTGGTATTAAGCTTAAATAATTCCTCTCCCTCCCTGGTATTTATCCCTCTAATATATTTAAAGAGAGCAATCATGTCCCCCCTCAGCCTTCTTTTGGTTAAGGTAAACAAGCCACGCTCCTTGAGTCTCCTTTCATAAGACAGATTTTCCATTCCTCAGCCCTTCTTTGTACCTGTTCCTGTTTAAATTCATCCTTCTTAAACATGGGAGACCAGTACTGCACATGGTATTCCAAATGGGGTCTCATCAATGCCTTGTATAATGGCACTAACACCTCCTTATCCCTACTGGAAATACTTCACCTAATACATCCTAAGACCGTATTAGTCTTTTTCACGGCCATGTCACAATGGCGGCTCATAGTCAGTCTATAATCAACCGGGACTCCGAGGTCCTTCTCCTCCTCTGTTACTTCCGACTGATGTGTCCCCAGTTTATAACTAAAATTCTTGTTATTAATCCCTAAATGCATAACCTTACACTTCTCACTGTTAAATTTAATCCTATTGCTATCACTCCAATTTACAAGGTCATCCAGACCTTCCTGTATGATATCCCGATCCTTTTCTGAATTGGCAATACCTCCCAACTTTGCGTCATCCGCAGATTTTATCAGGACACTTCCACTTTTCTACAAGACGTGATTTTTTTTGATAGTCATGAATGTGAGGCACTGATAGTGCTAGCACAGCCATCCATTTATTTGTGTGGAAGGTGGATTGAGAGGGACTAGCCAGGGAATACTCAGCTCTTAAACACTCTATTCCCCACGTATAGGTCCCAATTCTCCTCTGCCTTCCACAGTCACCTATTCTATATTATTCTAATGTTGAGAATGTATTGAATAAGGCATTAGATTAGGAGAGCTGGGTTATAGTTGCATAGCTACCTCCAACATACTGTACGCTCTTAGGATCATCACTTCACTTCACGGTATTAGGATGAAGACACCAACAAAAGTTTGTCAGGAGTCTAACTATGCAAAACACCCCCATTTTCAACCTACAAAAATTCTATTCACAGACCACGCTACTCTTGGTTATGCTTTATAATGCAGTAACTTATTATACTAGTTTATAATACAGCATATATAACTAATTGTAGTGTGGTGTAATTAGAGTGTGGTTATACTTTGATACATATAATTACTACTAGTTCATATGACCAGACATTTGAGTGGATGATTTAATTATTTAGTATAATTCCTTTTGTTTCAAATTTAAGGCATTCTATTATTCAGAAATAATAATTGCCCACTATGGGGCTTCTTGCATCTTACTATTAAGTATATGGTTCTGACCACTGACATGATACTGTACTAGATGACCAACTGATCTGGTATAGCAGAGCCAATGATCCTATGCTGAACTTTTGGATACACATAGTACAAAATCTTCAAATCAGACATTTAACTGTATGTACAGTACAATATGCTGTGATTGCAGAGGTACAGTATAAATATCATGCAGGAGCATGCTCTTTCTTTCTCTAGCAGTTGGGCCAAGCCACTTGCCTGGCTCTAAACAACAGAGGTTCAAAAGTCAGATTCAGGTTAAGAGCACAGGTCCTTCTTAACCTTCATATTCAAACCAGCATGGTAAGCAAGTTATTCAATCATTTTCCTCTCCTGGTATTCTCTAGTTTGTACTCCTGTTTTGAGACTACTGAATACACACAGATATAGAAGGGCCTCCTGCTGGAATACAGGCACACTACTACACCTGGGGATGTTACTTAGCTTGACAAACACAGGCCCTTAGAAGAAGCGCTTGATGAAGAATTTTCAAAAAAGCAGCAAGTAATTTTATTACTGTCTGACACACAAATATTTCTTTAAAATGTTTTCCATGTATTTCCCATTAAAATGGATTATGAAAACATTGCTTTGTATACGGAATTCTTTCTCAGTAAGTTTTGGAGTTTTGAGAAAACTAGCAAAAAAAGGTAGGTATTGTGATCCCACAAAAGGTCCATCCAGCCCAGCGTCCTGTCTGCCAATAGTGACCAATGCCAGGTGCCCCAGAGGGAGTGAACCAAACAGGTAATGATCAAGCGAGCTCTCTCCTGCCATCCATCGCCACCCTCTGACAAACAGAGTCTAGGGACACCATTCCTTACCCATTCTGACTAATAGCCATTTATGGACTTAACCTCCATAAATTTATCTAGCTGTTTTAAACCCTGTTATAGTGTTAGCCTTCACGACCTCCTCAGGCAAGAAGTTCCACAGGTCGACTGTGCGCTGTGAGAAGAAGAACTTCCTTTTATTTGTTTTAAATAAATAAAACCTGCTGCCCATTAATTTCATTTGGTGGCCCCTAGTTCTTATACTATGGGAACAAGGAAATAACTTTTCCATATTCACTTTCTCCACACCGCTCATAATTGTATATAGCGCTATCATATCCTCCCTTTGTCTCCTCTTTTCCAAGCTGAAAAGGCCCAGTCTCTTTAATCTCTCTTCATATGCATACCATTCCAAACCCCTAATCATTTTAGTTGTCCTTTTCTGAACTTTTTCTAATGCCAGTATATATTTTTGAGATGAGGAGACCACATCTGTACGCAGTATTCAAGATGTGGGAGTACCATGGATGTATATAAATGCAATAAGTTATTCTCTCTCTTATTCTCTATCACTTTTTTTTAAAAGTTCCTAACATCCTGTTTGCTTTTTTGACTGCAGCTGTACAGTGTGTGGACACCTTCAAAGAACTATTCACCATGACTCCAAGATCTCTTTCCTGATTAGTTGTAGCTAAATTAGCCCCCATCATATTGTATGTATCATTGGGGTTATTTTTTCCAATGTGCATTACTTAACATTCATCCACTTTAAATTTCATTTGCTGTTTTGTTGCCCAATCACTTAGTTTTGTGAGAGCTTTTTGAAGTATTTCATAGTCTGCGCTGGTCTTAACAATCTTGAGCAGTTCAGTATCATCTGCAAACGTTGCCACCTCACTGTTTACCCCTTTCTCCAGTTCATTTATGAATACGTTGAATGGGATTGGAAAATGTACCATTTATTCCTACCCTTTGTTTCCTGTCTTTCAACCAGTTCTCAATCCATGAAAGTATTTTCCCTCTTATCCCATGACAACTTAATTTACGTAAGAACCTTTGATGAGAGACCTCATCAAAGGCTTTCTGGAAATATAAGTACACGATAACTACTGGATCCCCCTTGTCCACATGTTTGTTGACCCCCTTCAAAGAGCTCTACTAGGTTAGTAAGACATGATTTCTCTTTACAGAAACCATGTTGACTTTTTCCCAACAAATTATGTTCTTCTATGTGTCTGATGATTTTATTCTTTACTATGGTTTCAACTAATTTACCCAGTACTGACGTTATTGTAATTTCTGGGATCGCCTCTTGAGACCTTTTTAAAAATTGGTTTTACATTAGCTATCTTCCAGTCACTGGGTACAGAAGCTGATTTAAAGGACAGGTTACAAACTATAGTTAATAGTTCTGCAATTTCACATTTGAGTTCTTTCAGAACTCTTGTGTGAATGCCATCCGGTTCCGGTGACTTGTTACTGTTAAGTTTATCAATTAGTTCCAAAACCTCCTCTATTGACACTTCAATCTGTGTCGATTCCGCAGATTTGTCACCTACAAAGGACGGCTCAGGTTTGCAAGCTCCCTAACATCCTCAGCCATGAAGACTGAAGCAAAGAATTCATTTAGTTTCTCCGCAATTACTTTATCGTCTCTAAGTGTTCCATTTGTCCCATGGTCATCCATGGGCCCTACTGGTTGCTTAGCAGGCTTCCTGCTTCCGATGTACTTAAAAAACATTTTGTTATTTACTTTTTGAGTTTTTGGCTAGCTGGTCTTCAAATTCCTTTTTGGCTTTTCTTATTACATTTTTGCACTTATTTTGGCAGTGTTTATGCTCCTTTCTATTTTCCTCATTAGGATCTGACTTCCACTTTTTAAAGGATGCCTTTTTATCTCTCACTGCTTCTTTTACATGGTTTTTAAGCCACGGTGACTCTTTTTTAGTTCTTCTACTATGTTTTTTCATTTTGGGTATACATTTAAGTTGGGCCTCTATTATGGTGACTTTGAAAAGTTTCCATGCAGCTTGCAGGGATTTTACTTTAGTCACTTTACCTTTTAATTTTTGTTTAACTAACCTCCTCATTTTTGCATAGTTTCCCTTTCTGAAATTAAATGCCACAGTGTTGGGCTGCTGAGATGTTCTTCCCACCACAGGAATGTTAAGTGTCCTTATGTTTTGGACTCTACTTCCAAGTGGTCCTGTTATAATTACCTCTTGGACCTGATCCTGCACTCCACTCAGGACTAAATCGAGAAAATAGCTTCTCCCCTTGTGGGTTCCTGTACCAGCTGCTCCAAGAAGCAGTCATTTAAGGTATTGAGAAATTTTGTCTCTGCATTTCATCCTGAGGAGGCACGTACCCAGTCAATCTGGGGATAATTGAACTCCACTACTATTATTGAGTTTTTTATTTTGATAGCCTCTCTAATCTCCCTTAGCATTTCATAGTCACTATCACTGTCCTGTTCAGGTGGTCGATAATAGATCGCTACTGCTATATTCTTCTTAGAGCATGGAATTACTATCCATAGAGATTCTATGGAACATTTTGATTCATTTAAGAGTTTTACTTCATTTGATTCTACATTGTCTTTCACATATAGTGCCATTCTCCCACCTGTACAACGGCTGTGTCTAGACTGCATCCCTTTTTCGTAAAAGGGATGCAAATTAGACATATCGCAATTGCAAATGAAGCAGGGATTTAAATCAACCCCGCTTCATTAGCATAAAAATGGCTGCTGCTTTTTTCTGGCTCGGGGCTTTGCCGGAAAAAAGTGCCAGTCTGGAGGCGGATCTTTTGGAAAATAAAGCCTTTTCCTAAAGATCACTTATCCCTTCCTCAGTTCCTTAATAAGAGATCTTTTGGAAAAGGCTTTATTTTCCGAAAGATCCGTGTCTAAACTGGCGCTTTTGTCCGGCAAAGCTCCGAGCCGGAAAAAAGCGGCAGCCATTTTTATGCTAATGAAGCGGGGGAGATGTAAATCCCTGCTTCATTTGCAATTGCGATATGTATAATTTGCATCCCTTTTACGAAAAAGGGATGCAGTCTAGACACAGCCAACATGGTCTGTCTTTCTGATATATTTTGTACCCTGGTATGATTGTCTCCCATTGGTTGTCCTCATTCCACCATGTTTCTGTAATGTCTGTTATATCAATATCCTTTAATACGAGACATGCTTGTTCACCCATCTTTTTATTTAGACTTCTAGCATTTGTGTACAAGTTCTTTAAAAACTTATTACTGTTTGTCTGCCCTTTTCTGATGTGTGAGATTCCTTTTTATGTGCTCCTCTGCACCAATCGACTTCCCCCGTCTCTTAGTTTAAAAACTGCTCTGCGACCTATTTAGTGGTAAGAGTCAGCAGTCTTGATCCACTTTGGTTTAGATGGTGTCCATCCTTCCTGTATAAGCTCCCCCTATACCAAAAGTTTCCCCAGTTCCTTATAAATCTAAACCCCTTGTCCCTACACCACCATCTCATCCATGCATTGAGACTCTGAAGCTCTGCCTGGTGCACATGCAGCTGGAAACATTTCTGAGAATGCCACCATAGAAGTTCTAGATGTCAGTCTCTTTCCTAGCAGTCTAAATTTGGCCTCCAGGATGTCTCTGCTACCCTTCCCTATGTCATTGGTACCTACATGCACCACGATTACCAGCTCCTCCCCTGCAATACACATAAGTCTATCTAGATGCCTTGAGAGATCTGCAACCTTTGCACCAGGCAGGCAAGTCACCATGCGGTTCTCCTGGTCATTGCAAACCCAGCTATCTATGTTTCTAATGATCAAATCTCCCATTACTAACACCTGCCTTTTCCTAATGACTGGAGTTCCCTTCCCTGGAGAGGTAACCTCAGTGTGAGAGGATACCCCAACATCATCTGGAGGGAGGGTCCCAACTATTGAAAGGTTTCCCTCTGCTCCCTTTGACTGTTCTCCTTCCATGAGCCTTTCATCCTCCTTAACAGCACAGGGGCTATCTGACTGGAGGTGGGACAATTCTATGGTGTCCCAGAAAGCCTCATCAACAAACCTCTCTGCCTCCCTTAGCTCCTCCAGTTCAGCCATCCTGGCCTCCAAACCCTGTACGTGGTCTCTGAGGGCCAGAAGCTCCTTGCACCGAATGCACACATATGTTACCCGCCCACAGGGCAGGTAATCATACATGCTACACTAAGTGCAATAAACAGGATAGCCCCCACTCTGCTGCTGGGCTTCTGCCTGCATTCTCTCCTACAGCTACCTAAGTTATTGATAGGGTTTCTAGTTAAATCAGGAAGTTTTGATTATAGTTTAGTTTAAAGGTTTTAAAGAATGGCAAATGTACCTCACCCCTTCCAAACTCCCCCTCGAAATTCCCTGGTAGCTGCCCGTGTTTGCTGACTCACTGCTTTATAAAGCCCTGGCCTTCCTGAAAGTCCCACCCCCTGACCAAGGCTCAACCAATGAACAGACAGTTCTTGATTTCAAATCTTGTTTAGAAGTTCACAGCTTCCAACTGCTGGCCACAGCACACACAGATCCTGTCTGTCCTTCAAACAGAAAGACAGACAGACAAGCACAAGTTCAGCACACAGCAAGTAACCCCCAAACACACACTACAGACAGCCACTTACCTCAAGGGTCCCGTATCTGGAGAACTCCCTTTTGAAACTCCCTGTTAGCTGCTCCTGTTCGCATACAAGCCATGCTTGGTGCCTGGCATGGAGTGGTGCTAGCTCCTAAAAGTATACTTCACCTATTCTTGGAATAAAACACAGAAACTAAAAAGAAGAAACCCTACACACATTTGAAAATTAAAGATTACACTGAACAAAGGCAATTCTGAGCAAAGGCAATTAAGAAAATGTTTTCCTTACTGGCTGAGATGTGGGTTTTAAAGAAGCAGAGCATGCAGGAGATACCTTCGGGGGTTGGGGTGAAGAGATCTCAAATTGGAGCAGCTGAGGCAGTGTTCCATATAGCCCCTATCATGTCTCTCTTATTGTTTGAGACACAGGACTGAGAAATGTCATCAATATTGTCAGGAGCTAGGGAGAGAAGGGAAACAAATTATATGTGAGTGAATGGGCTAAAATGTCTTTGGAGCAATAGATTCATCTGATTATAGCTTTCAGGCTTTGTACACCCCATCAGGCTTCTGTATGGAAGAATGGCAATAGCTGCTTCTGTTTAGCTATCTAATAAAGGATACAACTAAACATCCATTTTTCCTATTTCTGAAGGGGAAGGGAAATAAAAAAGCCCCTCCATGCCAAAAGCAAATATAAATTACAGATATATAGAATAAAATATCAATATACATTATAGATTTACCCAGCGCTGTTAGAATCATAGAGCTGGAAGAGACCTCAAAGCAGGACCAGTCCCAACTAAACCATACCAGCCAGCGTTTTGTCAAGCCGAGACACCTCTAGGGATGGAGATTCCACCACCTCCCTAGGTAACCCATTTCAGTGCTTACCCTCCCTCCTAGTGAAATAGTTTTTCCTAATATCCAACTTAAACCTCCCCCACTGTAACTTGAGACCATTGCTCCTTCTTCTGCCATCCGTCACTACTGTGAACAGCCTTTCTCCACCCTCTCTGGAACCTCCTTTCAGGAAGTTGAAGTCTTCTATCAAATCCCCCCTCACTCTTCTGCAGACTAAATAAGCCCAAATCCCTCAGCCTCTCCTCATAGGTCATGTGCTCCAGCCCCGTAATAATTTTGGTTGCCCTTTGCTGGACCCTCACCAATGTGTCCACATCCTTTTTGTAGTGGGGGCCCAGAACTGGATGCAATACTCCAGATGTGGCCTCACCAGAGCTGAATAAAGGGGAATAATCACTTGTCTAGATCTACTTGCAGTGCTCCTCCTAATGCAACCTAATATACCATTTTCCTTCTTAGCTACAAGGGCACACTGTTGACTCACATCCAGCTTCTCATCCACTGCAATCCCCAGGTCCTTTTCTGCAGAACTGCTACTTAGCCATTCGGTCCCCAGCTTATAACAATACTTGGGATTCTTCCATCCTTGTTGAACCTCATCAGATTTCTTTTGGCCTAATCCTCTAATCTGTCTATGTAACTCTGGACCCTGTTCCCACCCTCTAGCATATCTAGCTCTCCCCCTAACTTAGTGTCATCCGCAAGCTTGCTGAGGGTGCAATCCATCCCCTCATCCAGGTCATTAATAAAGATGTTGAACAAAACTGGCCCTTGAACTGATCCTTGGGCACTGTGCTTGAAACCAACCACCAACCTGACATCAAGCCGTTGATCACTACACATTGGGCCCAACAATCTAGCCAGCTTTCTATCCACCTTACAGACCATTTATCCAATCCATATTTCCTTAACTTGTGGCAAAAATATTGTGGGAGACTGTGACAGACTGCTGGCTAAGCCAGAGCTCTGCCAGGATAACCTGGCTAAGGGAAAATAGCAGAGCAAGCCCAGGCCTGCAGGGCTATCAGAAGGAGCTGTGGGCCTCACAGAAGGAGGGCTATATAAGGGAGAGGAAGGAAGCCAGAGGGGGGCAGAAGGAGTAAGGAGCCTGGGTATGGCTCAGTGTGCCCCCAGGGAGGACGGAAGAGAGAGAGTGTGTGAGGTGTCTGTCTTTCCATCTGGACTGTAAACGTTGTAAATCGAGAGTGATAGAAACTTACAATAAAAGCATGGGTGACTGCACCAGAAGGCTTGTTGACTGATTTGTGGACCAGCTGGTGTACCAGACCAAGGGGCCTGAGTAGGGACTCCGCCACATGTGGTACCAGGAGTGGGGTGCAGCACCAGCGAATGTGGTTGGTGGCCCACCATGCGGCGAGACAGTCTTTGCTAACCTGGAAGGCAGAGCAGCAGTAAAGCCCTCAGGAATTTATAAAAGAGCAGAGCAAGGTGCAGCAGCTGCTCCTGAACAAATTGGTGAATCCTGGGGAAGGGGATAGTACTCTATTGCCAGGTCTGGGACTTTGTAAAATGGGTCCAGCAGATGACCCAGATGCATTTTTGAAGACATTTGAGTGGGTAGCCACAGGTGCTGGATGGGACAGGGGTACCTGGGCCGTGCATCTGGCTCCCTCCCTTGCAGGAGAGGCTCAAGCTGCCTACATGGCCTTGGGGGATGACCAAGCCCGTAGCTATGGGGCGGTAAGAGCAGCCATTTTGGACTGGGTGGGTCTGTCCACAGAAAAGTACCGGCAGAAATTTCAGTCAGCTCGAGGGACAGCAGCTGTAAGGCCCTGGGTATTTGTCCAAAAGCTGCTAGACTGGGCAACCCTGTTGGCAGAAGCCAGAGGCACAGGCAGTGCAAGAAATACTGGACTCGCTTGTTCTCGAGCAGTTGCTTCAAGCCCTTCCAGAAAGTATCCGTTTGTGGGTCAGGCGCCACCAGCCTGATACACTTGATGCAGCGGTCAGGTTGGTGGAGGAGTTTGTAGAGGCAGAGGTTCCCTGGAGAGAAGGCCAACCCTTCAGGGACAAGGAACCAGGGAGGATGCCAGAGGAGCCCCTTTCTGGGAAAGGTCCAGAGAAGAGGGAGTCACCTCAAGGAGCACCTGTGACGGCTGGCACTATGACCTGCTGACAGCGTGGGAGGCCAGGGCATAGAAGGCGAGACTGCCAGGACAATATGGAGTGTGGACAGGTGGGGTTCTGCGGGTTGGGAAGACCTGACAGGAGGCAATGTCTGCCCACTGTCCAGATCTGGGTGGGGAGAAAGGCCCAGCGAGGGCTAATAGACTCTTCATCAGCCCACTCACTCACACGGAAGAAGCTGGTGAGGCCACACTGGATGCTCCCTGGAGTAAAGGTGGCACTAGAACGTGTCCATGGGGACAAGTAGCCGCCCAGGTGCTGCTGGAAGTAAGAGGCCAGTTCTGGTGGAAACGGGTTGGGGTAATGGACTAGTTACTGTACCCGGTGGTGGTTGGTTGGGATTGGGACCAAGCTGCCATGGAGAGCAAGTGGGGAGACTCAAGGAAAGTCAAGAGTTCCCCTAAAGGAAGACAGAGGTGTAACTACAGGTGTGGGGACTAGGACACATAGTTGGGTGGTGTCCCAACCCGGTGGGGACAGAAAGGACACAAATTTACACCAGCTGTTGGACAATAATGCAAAACTGCTGCAAAATTGTTTATAGCAGTATAGAAACCTGCCTAATCTTCAGTTCCCATCAGAGTGACCAGCAACAAAGTGTAATGGATAGAGAGAGTGTTTATGTTTAGCCCTAGTCATATGGGTGCAAAACCTCCTTCCTGCCTGCGTCTTTCCAAAATTGTTACTGATTTTGTATGCTGACACATTAACAGTATGATCAAGTATAGTCTACTTCACTATAATTTTATGCTAAGCAATTGTAAGCAGGGTCAGGGTAGAGTTTATCCTGCCCCTGCCCCTGCCCCTGCCCCTGACCTGGCAAGGGCTCAGTTCTTAGGGGTCCACTCCCAACAACGTAATGCAACACCAGCTTCAGCCCCCACCCAGTGACCTGGGAAATCTTACACACACCCCTGGGCACCTCAAAGAGGCAATTCTTCCCCTCTCGCAAGCACAGAGCCTCAGTATAGCAGCAAATCTTTAATAACATGAGGTAACTGACATCAGCAATAAATTGGGAAAACACCACAACTCGGATTCATAGACCAAACCATGAGCAAAGACCCACCCCCAGACAAGAATCACCCAAAGTCTCCAAGACTCCAACACCCCAAAAGTCTCTTGAGTCTAGCAGCCCAAAAATCACCCAAAGTCCGACACCCCAAAAGTCTGTATCCCGGGTCAGTGCCACCCCAGGGTTCAAAAGTTTACCTGGAGGGTTTTTACCCCTCAACCTGTGTGGAACGGAGGGGGCGGGGAGTTGATATACCTTACGTAGTCCGCCGACAGCCCTGCCTCTCTGCAGGGTTCTGCTGCCGCCTTTAATGTGAGTCACTCCACCACACTCCACCTGCTGTCCCGCGAGCTGCTCCAGCCATCCTGCGAACTGCCCTGTTCCGCCTCTCTGTCTCGTTCCACTCCACTGGCCGCCTGCCAGTTGTTCCCGCAGCTGCTCCTCTGGCCACCTGCTGCTGCTCCTACTGGCCACCTGCTGGTCATTCCCACCAGCCACTCTGCAGGCCGCCTGCCACCGCTCCTACCGGCTGCCTGCCGGTTGTTCCCGCCAGCTGCTTCGCTGGGTCATTCCCACAAACTGCTCTGCTAGCAGCTCAGCAATTTAGCTTCAGGATCCCCACAGCACTCAGGCTGTGTCTACACTGGTGCGTTCTTGTGCGAAAACGGCCACTCTTGTGCAAAAACATGCTGCCTGTCTACACTGGCCACGCGTTCCTGTGCAAGTAAACTGATGTTGTACTGTAGAAAATCAGGGCTTCTTGTGCGAGAACTCTGAAGCTCCCTCTCAGGAAGAAGCCCTCTTGTGCAAGAGCTCTTCCAGAAGAGGCCAGTGTAAACAGACAACATGAATTTCTTGTGCAAGAAGTCCCTATAGTTAAAATGGCCCCTATGGTTAAAATGGCCATTTGTGGAAGAGAACGTCTACACTGCCATGGACGCTCTTGTGGAAAAGCACATCTCTTGTACAAAAGCACATGCCAGTGTAGACGCTCTCTTGTGGAAGAGTTTTTGCACAAGAACTCTTCCACAAGAGTTCTTGCGCAAGAAGCTGACAGTGTAGACGTAGCTTCAGTGATTTCAGCTAATAGTAGATGTCAGCTCTTCAGCAATTTCAGCTCGTAGTAGAGGAGCCTCGGTGCTAGTGCACCATTGGCCCAAAGTGAAGTCAGCTCAGCAGCCTATAACTAGACTCCTAATGGAATCCAAATTAGCTCTGATATTCCGCAGTGGAGAGAGGACGGGGTGCAGTTGGGCTATGTCTACACTGGAGGGCTCTTGTGCAAGCAAACGTCCACATTGGCCAGAACTGCATCATAAGAACGCTTTGTGCAAGAAAGCGTCCACACTGGTGGGAAGACCTTGTGCAAGAATGTGTCTCCAGAAGAAATTCGGCCATGTCAAGAGGTCACCAGCAGTGTCTGTGGACATGCACTGGAACCCCATTAGGAAACGTGCTTAACGGGACTCCTGGACGGCCATTTCCCTGTGGCTGCATGCTCAGGCACCCCGTTCAAGGGAGCGAGAGCCACAACAGCGCCTGTCACCTTTGGCTGTCTGAAGGCACGGTTTAGGTGGCTCCTGACCCACCTGGACATGGGGGTTCAGCACATCCCAGAGGTTATCTTGGCATGCTGCGTGCTCCGTAATATTATTGAGGGGAAGAGGGAGGCCTTCCTCCCAGGGTGGATGGCAGGTGAGGGCCAGACCTACCAGCAGCCCCAAACAGCCGCCACCCGGCAGACCAACTGCCACGGGGTGCGGGTCCGGGAAGCCCTCCGGGTGATGCTGGACCAGGCCCCACAATAGGCCACCCCTACACCTCTAACCACAGGGATGCCCCCGTGCCCCCACTTCCCACTCCCATCACCACCCCTTCCCACCACCCTTCCCTCACCTCCCAATAAATAAAATGCACTTACTTTATATAAGGCACATTTATTTACACAGGGAAGGGGGTGTACTGTGGGGAAAGGGGAGGAGGGGGCCCTGAACTGGGTGGCCCTCAAGGGTATGAAGGGAGGCCTCTCCCACCCTCACGAGTGTGGGAGCGCCTCTGTCCCTTGTGCTGAGTTGGGGCAGGATGCACCAGGAGGTGCCAAGGGTGGGGGACCTTAGGAGGGGGCATGGGCAAGGTAGGTGGAGAAGCAGGGGGAGAGCTGGGGGTGGCAGAGGGGGCCTGGCAGCACTGGGCTGCTGCACAGGGCCCATTCGGTCAGCAATGGTGCCCAGGAGAGTGCAGACACGGTCGCAGCGCTCCAGGTACTGGCCCCACTGCCGCTCCCGCCACTCCACATCTGCGTGGATCTTCTCCGTCAGAGCGCGTTCCATGCTCTCAGTCGCGCAGACGTGGCAGCGAAGCAGGTGGTGGCAGTCCCGGGAGTGCTGCGACGGGCCCTGGATCCTTTGCATCGGCGGGATGGGTCTGGAAGGTCCCTCGCTGGCAGGGGGTCCCACAGCAGGAGAAGCAGAGCCACATGGTCAGTGAGCCCTGCCCCAAATGGTGTTCCAGAGCCCCGTGCCCTCCCCCCAGCACGTCACGATGCCCGGGGACAGGTGTGGCTGGCGAGGGGGAATTCCCCTGGTGTTGCGGGAGGGGGGTTCCAAGATGGTCCAGGAGCCTGGGGGCTGCATGTGCTTGGCGGGCCTGTTGTGCATTCCCCAGAGGAAGCTACAGTGTCCCAGAGCTGGCCATGGATGTGTGCTGTGTGTAGCACCCTTAAGGCTGTGTGGGGTCAGGCCTGCAACCTTGGGGCTGGCCTACTCCTGGCCAGACCTTCCCCCGCCCCTGGTCTGGTCGAGCAGAATCCCTGGGGTCTCAGGCATGTGCTGGGGCTAGCTGCCACTTCTCTGTGCCACTTGGTCTGGCTGCACGTAGGGTTGCCGGATGGTTTCAACAAAAATACCGGACACACTTGACATTACATGACAGTCTACATTACATCTTAGTTAGAAAATACCGGACATTTATATTTTCTCATTTATATCCTCTCAGTTTGTTTCCCAAACAGAAAGCTCAAATACTGGACTGTCCGGTTCAAAACTGGACACCTGGGAACCCTAGCTGCATGAGGTTGCACATGCTACATGCCTCTGCACAGCATGTGGCAAGGCTGTGCCATGTGCCCCTACCTCTCCTCCACCCTGTGGCCCTCGCCCCACCCCCGTCTCCAGCACACTTGCAAATAGTAGCCACTGCACTCACCAGACAATCCCTCGCCAGCTTCTGAGGATGCCCAGGACACGTCTTGACTGCTGCTGGGCCAGGATAGTGGGGTCTGGCTGCTGTCCTCTGCCACCTCCTCCTCCTCCTCCTCGTCCATGGACTGGTCTCCCTCCACTGCCTCCTCCTCCCGTTCCCTGGATCGGACCACTGGGGTGGCCATCACTGTGTCCACCTGGGCCAGCAGGGGACTGGCCCCTTTGTCTCCCAAGATGCATTGCAGGCGGTGGTAATGGGGACAGGCAGTGGTTCCTCCGCCCCCACGGTCGCTGGCCCGCACATGGGTGAGGCGCAGGTCCTTCACTTTGGCCTGGACCTGTTCCAGGGTCTGGGCCGGGTGTCTCTGCGGCCAGCGCCTGGGCCATCCAGGCAAAGGTCTGGGCATTCCTCCGCCTCCTCCTTTCCCCAGAGGTCCAGGAGGGCATTCACCTCAGCGGTGCTCCAGCATGGAGCCCGCCACTTGGTGCCCCTGTGGGCCTGCTGGGTGCTCTGGGGTGGCTCCTCGGTAGGGTCTGAGGGACCTGGCTGAGGCTGGGCAGCTGCCATTGCTCCCCCTGGCTGCTACCCGGGCCACATGTGGCAAATGGCCGTGCTGCGTGCCTGTACCTTTAAGGGAGGGGGCAACTAGGGGGAACCAACAAGTGGTGATTGCCCGTAGGGAGTGTCAGAGAGGCCACCTATGTTTTTGACTGGAGGCCAATTCTTGTGCAAGTACGCGTTTGCCAAACATTCACACTGCCCTCTTGCACAAGAGCACCTGTGCAAGAGAGCTTAAGCCTGATAGAAAACAGCATGGCTGTGTCTAGACTGGCAAGTTTTTCCGGAAAATCAGCCGCTTTTCCGGAAAAACTTGCCAGCTGTCTACACTGGCCGCTTGAATTTCCGCAAAAGCACTGACTTCCTACTGTAAGAAATCAGTGCTTCTTGCGGAAATACTATGCTGCTCCTGTTCAGGCAAAAGTCCTTTTGAGCAAAACTTTTGCACAAAAGGGCCAGTGTAGACAGCTCAGATTTGTTTTCTGCAAAAAAGCCCCAATTGCAAAAATGGTGATCGGAGCTTTTTTGCGGAAAAGCGCGTCTAGAGTGGCACAGACACTTTTCCACAAAAAGTGCTTTTGCGGAAAAGCTTCCATGCCAATCTAGACGCTCTTTTCCGCAAATGCTTTTAACGGAAAACTTTTCCATTAAAAGCATTTCCGGAATATCATGCCAGTCTAGACACGGCCCATAGCTCTTGTACAAGGAGCTGTCTCTTATCACACCATACTGTACATTTACTTGTGCAAGAGCAGGTGGGCAGTGCAGCTGCTCTGCAGATTCTCACGCAAGAATAGCCATACTTGCATGATAACCTGCCAGTGTAGACATAGCTTTGGTGTTTCAGGCCCTCAGACAGGGGTCCCACCAACAGGTAGAAATATCTGTCCCCAGCCTCTCTCACTTCAGTGGGTTTGGAATCCATGCCCCTTGTCTAGCGAGTGCTACTTAGTTGATGGTGAATCCCTCTGTCATAAAACAGTTCCACTGTGCTTAATTCACATAATCAGGCTAACAACACTTTATCCCCCCTGCCTCAATAACAGAGAGACTGAGGATCCCACAACGGCCAAAGTGACCATTTGGGCTGCTGTGAGCTCATACTAGGCAGGGTTGGTGTGCCTATGCAAACAAGATCAGCCCCTGAAGTCTTTTTGCTCCACTCGCCACAATTCACCACCAGATGTCAGGTTAGAGCTTATCCTGATCCTGCTTACACAATTAATACATTGTTACAAACATACATAACCATTTGAATAGAGTACACTACCTTGGAATCTTCATGGAATTGACAAAAACTGATTTTAAAATTTACGGATGATTGGAGCAGATCATATGGATTGGCTTTGTTTTTACATTCCTTATAGACATGGTATATATTGCACTCTTGTTCAAGTCAAGATGATTATCTTGAAAGCCCTGAATATGCATATGTATTATGTATACATCATTAGTTGTGTGCTAGATACTTATGGTTTTCAGGGACCCTCTCTCAATCTATATGCCTGCCACCACTCAAGTTTGGTTGAGAGTCGTTTGTAGTTAATTTGAGTCTTTGCTGAGTTCCTTCAGCCAGGGCACCAACCTTGGAATTGTCCCTCATTAAATCCATCACTATTCATGTTTAGCAGTGGCCCTCAGGGCAGAATGTAAAGTCAATTACTTAATTATAACTTGGACTGACTTGCTTAGTTTGGTTCTTAGTTTCTGTTGTTGCACAAAGCATATATAATTTTTTGTCTGGATCTTGGTAATTATATCCTTCTTTCAATAGTGAGAGACACTATAGATATTAGTAGCATTATTCGTGTGTGATTTTCTGTTCTTGTTACAGTTGCTAATAAGTAATTTTTTCCTCTCACATGTCCATTGTCATTACAAATGTTTTACCTAGAACTAAGATGCATAGTTTTGTTGCATGCAATTTATTGAGAGAAGCTCAAAAGTGTTGTTAAACTATGTTTACCAATACAAAGCTGAGATTTAGGCTGTTGACCTTGTAACTGATTCAAGTCATTTAGTAAACCAGCAAATTATTTTAACAAGACTTTCCATCAAACAAGCCATTTTATAGCAGTTTAATGATATTATTTATGACAATATCTGCCTAGCAGTACTCTTACTGTACTGACAATACCAGTAGGAGAGTACACACAGCCATTCATACCCAGGAAAATTCACAAACACTGGTATTTTCTTTTCCAAGAAGGACAGCTTGATTCAGATTGCTTATCTTTTTTCCAGTATCATCCATCTGGAGAGAATCAGGAAATCATAAAACATATTTCATGCTTTCAGTTTAATTGCCTTAGAAAAGAACTGTAATGAAACAAGTATTGTAAAGGTGGTAGGAAGAGGAAGTTTGTAAAATAAGCACTTAATTTAAATAACAAACACATATTTTGCTAGGCACTACAGTCATGGTCCTTGCCAGTTTTGGCAAATATGAATGGATCAGCTTACCTTAGCATTATTATTTATTATTTGTATTACTACAGCACATCTACAGCAATTAAGATTGGACACTGACTCTGCAAAAATGTAAGTTATAAGGCTACAATTAGGTCACAGAAGCCAGGGAATCTGTGCCTTCTATGTGTGTACGCTTGAGGTCCCAGCCAGTCCCACCACTGCTCCCATCCCCACACAGCTCCAGCCACAGTAGTGGAGCAAGGGGACCCTGCAGCTGCTCAGCTCCCATACACAGGAGGACCCCACAGCTCCCACTCTTCTCAACAGTGTGGGACCCAGAAGCCCCAGCAACAGTGGGTGCTGAACTCACCTACCCATTTTGTCAGGGATATTTTTAGTTAAAGTTAGGGACAGGCCACAAGTATCTGAATGTTTGTTTATTGCCCCAATATTCAATATATGAAATCAACAGTATTACTTCTCTGAACCAAACCTGTAAGCTGTCCAAAAAGTTAGACAAGATCTATGTTCTATAAAGCCATGTGATTTGGCATTAATCATATCACTTTCTTTAATTCCTTTTTAATAGAACCATTGAAAAAACTCATTCATTTCATTATTTTCCCCTGGACCAATCTCAGACTGATCCATCTTGGCCCATCTTGTTTACTCAGGTCACCTTGTTTACCCTTTTAAAATATGGGAGCAATGCTGGCTTTCTTCCAAGCATCTAGAACTTTCCAGTTTTGTAAGATTTACTGGGAATCAGTAAAAGTAACGAGAAGTTATTTTCTTAAAGTTCATGCGTCTGACTAAGTGGTTTTTACCCATGAAAGCTTATGCTCAAATAAATCTGTTAGTCTTCAAGGTGACATGGGACTCTTTTTTTTTAATTTAATTTAATTTTTTATTTTTAGAAAACATGGCAAGAGAGGGGTTCAAGGCACTTACCTACAGAGAAAATTTTGTAGAACATGCCCTAATGATGGGAAAGATCCACATCCAAATCCAGTCTCTTCTGCTTTCAGGATGTTACCTTTGAGTTTACAATTATGGCTACTGCAAAGAAGATGGGAGAAAAAGTTTAATAGAGGCATGTTTACTTACAGCTGTCAGCAGCAAGAAGAGATTAACATGAAGGGCTGCCAGCATGGAAATCTTATGACTTGCATCTTTCCTGGCATCCAACAACTACCATTCCACTTCTGTCTTTACCTACCTATATTTGGGTGCTGTTCAAGCAGCTACTGAGAGGTTCTGAAGGATTTGGTATATATGGTTGTGACTATTTTCTTCCACTATTTGATCTGAGGAAGTGGGTCTGGCCCACGAAAGCTCATCATCTAATAAACCATCTTGTTAGTCTTTAAAGTGCTACATAGTCCTGCATTTTGCCGGAGGCTAGAAGAGGCACACCAGTGTTCCTTCTAAGCTGTGGGACAGCACAGCTTCACATATCAGAGGGGTAGCCGTGTTAGTCTGAATCTGCAAAAGCGATGAGGAGTCCTGTGGCACCTTATAGACTAACTGAAGTGTAGGAGCATAAGCTTATGCTCCTACACTTCAGTTAGTCTATAAGGTGCCACAGGACTCCTCATCGCTTTCACAGCTTCACAGGTGATTAACCAAACCTGCCCAATCAGAGGCCCAGGGCTCCAGCTGACTGACTGGGTGTGGCTAATTAATTACCTGTGAAGCTGTGCTACCCCACAGCTTAGAGGGAACGCTGATGCATACCTAAATATTTCCTGGGTTTACCTCACAAGGAAAAGGATTTGAACAATATGGACCCAACTCCAATAGCATACAGGGTTTTGGTTTGTTTTTGCATTGCATGCCACTACAGTCCTGCTCCTGTACAAATGGGACAAGAGTGCTGGCAAGGAGAAATCATTGCAGTGAATACTATACTACTTCTTAGCCAAAAAGCCTCTGGCAGATTGTGCTTTGGTTCCTTTTACTTTAGCTTCCAGTGTCAGTGAGCAGCTATTGTCATCTATCAGATGGTTTAGCAACATTCTTTCCACTGACAATAACGTTTTTCTAGATATATGGGTTAGTTTCTAAGGTGCCAGAGAACTACTCATTTTTAAAGTTATAGACCAACATGGCTACCCCTCTGAGCTTGTTCTAGCCACCATGCCTGGCATTTAAAGCTGCAAATCAAGGCATGTTGCACATTGCAGAATTCAGATTAGCACTTACAAGCCTTAAACCAGTTACTTTTTAAGTGTGGACCTAGTTTACATTCATTTCTGGCTTCTTCCGTGCAGAAATTGTTACCACACTGTCAAAAGGGAAGATTGTTTTACCATCCTCCTTCAAGATGGGAATTCTTTTTTCTTTGACCCTTTTATGTGAGCAGGAACACCAGGTAGGTGGCTGCACACAGTGTGGATCTGTGGTAATACCTCTACTTTCTCAGGGAGATCACTTCTCAGGGGCTACGTCTAGACTGGCATGATTTTCCAGAAATGCTCTTAACGGAAAAGTTTTCTGTTAAAAGCATTTTCGGAAAAGAGCGTCTAGATTGGCACGAACACTTTTCCGCAAAAGCACTTTTTGCGGAAAAGCGTCCGTGGCCAATCTAGATGCGCTTTTCTGCAAAAAAGCCCCGATCGCCATTTTTTTGCCCAAATGGGAGCAGCATAGTATTTCCGCAAAAAGCACTTATTTCTTACAGTAGGAACTCAGTGCTTTTGCGGAAATTCAAGCGGCCAATGTAGACAGCTGGCAAGTTTTTCTGGAAAAGCGGCTGATTTTCTGGAAAAATGGCCAGTCTAGACACAGCCAGGGTGTATTATTTTGTAGTCCTTGGCCCAGCTGTCATATGTTCTACTTTCAAATGGTCATCAGGATTCAGTTTACTTTCCACCTCTTATTCCTCTCACAGGAAAACCCCTTTCCACTTCAGGAGGCAATGTAGTTTAGGTCAAGGGTTGTCTCTTATTAAGACCATGTCAAAAACCTGGCATAGTCTCTGTCTAGTGGATGTAATAATTTTTATTTCAGTGGTGAATTTGGGATTTTGGCCCATAGGTTATACATAGGATGGGGTCAGAAGAGAGATGACTGCAGGGCATCTTGTGAAGCAGGTAGGTAAACGTTGCAGAGTGTACACTGTAAAATGTACAGGTAAATTAAGCAAAAACATCTTTTGGAAAGCACTTCTTGGCTGCTATTTTAGATATTACACTTCTCTGAAAAATGGAATTGGCTTGACTGCAGAACCGATAGTAATGGAGATGGAGGAAAGGAAATAAGATTAGAAAATGGACTTCTTTTCTTTAATGCTGGATTAGAAAATGGATTAGAAAATGGACTTCTTTTTTTTAATGCTGCCACCTTGAATCCTCTCCCACAAATCCTGAAACCTTGTCTCGCAAGTAAATGAACTGGATGGATGATAGTTTACCAAGCATAATGCTTTGAGTCCTTTTAATACATTATTAACAGTTAATGATATCTAATTTAGGGTGATGTAGCAATTAAGCAATTGACTCAAATACATCAAGATTTTTGCTTCTCTTCTCCATATGCTCAGCATAAATTTGGCGTGATGGTTTGAATATTGTGGTGGTAGTGAGAACATTAACGATGTGCAAAATAGTTCATGGTAGAATCTTAAACTACCACAGGGATGTATTGATTAAATGAAAATAATTGTTGTTGAAAAAGAGCAGTGGTAGCTTTCTCCAAGACCTATCATGAGGTAGGTCATTTAATCTTCTGAAGCTAATTGCAATTGGAAGTCTTATTGATTTGAGAATCTATACATCAAATAGCAAAGAAATAATCTATTGGAAAAGGACTTTGAAATCCTGTGAATGACCCTTAGTGTAATTTAGTTGAATAATACTTTAACACAAGAATAGAAAATGCAAGATTGTAACAGTGAAGATAATGAATTGTTAGAACAGCTTAACAAAGGATTTGGTAAATTCATTGCCATTTGGAGCCTTTAAATCAGGCAGGGATGGGTTTTTTTTTTCAAATATATGCTCTAGTTCAACAAGAAGTTACTGAGTTTGATGCAGGAACCAGTGGGTGAATTCTACAGTGTGTGTTATAATCAGGGGCGGCCCTTGATTATAGGCCGACTCGGCCGTTGCCTAGGGCACCGGATTATGACATCACTCCATTGACGGCCGTGCAGGCAGGGGTGCCAATCACGCGTTCCGCCTGGGACGCCAGCTGCCGCAGCCTGCCTCTGCCTCCCAGTCCTTCTTCACTCCCAGTAATGTTCAAATCTTTCCGGTCATTCAAAGTTCATACTCAGTCCCATACACCTCGCCCGAGAACTGCCATTCGTCACCGCCCACAGCTGCTAAGTTGGCCCACTGGATTCCTGGTGCTTCTCGGTTCTCTCCTCATAGCCATAGCACCTGCGGGGGAGAGTATGGCCAACTACCCCCGCCGGGGTCCACCGCCGCCCCCCTCTTTAGGAGTCAGCCCTTTTTCAATCCCCCGCCCCTCCTTTGACTGGCTTTTGGGGGTGACGTCACTCCTGTGACGGCTCCCAGCTCTCTTACCCGCTAGGTCCTAAGGCCCCCCTCCCCTCAGCTAAAAGAGTCCCAGTCTGCTATATTCGTGCAGCCAGCCACCTCCTGCCCCGGCGCAAACCTCCCCGGGGTCCTAAAGCTGCCCCAGTGTGGGGCCGCTAGTGCACATGCACAGCAAGCCCACAGCAGCCCGAGGCCATTGGGCGTGCGCTTCACCCATCCAGAGCCCAGAGTGCAGGGGGCGCATCCTGACGGGTGTAGGTAAGTGACCCCTGTCACACTGAGCACAGGGTGGAATCCTGCTGCCAGGCTCAGAGGAGGCCACACACATGGGTGGTTGGGAGGGGCCTCCCAGCACCTGCCACGACTGGAAGCCAATTAGCCACAAGGATGCAGGCACGACCCCAGACACCCCGAGCAGTGCTGCACACAGATGTGGGCATGCCTGCATGTGCAAGAAGCCACCTGCTCCTGCGGGCAGTGCTGCAAGCTGCAGGTGTGTGTGCAGACCGCAGGGAGGGCCAGGCTGCTCCTGGCTCCTCTGCCACTCATAGGGTGGGTGGGTCTGAGGCCCACAGGGGGGTAGATAGGAGGGAGGGCTGGAGTGGGGTCCTGGATGGCAGGGAGGCAGGGAGAGGGGGCATGGGTATCATTTGCTTGCTTGTCTGTGGGCTGCGGGGAGGGTTGGAAGTGGGCAGCACGGTCCCCTGGGCACCTCAGGGCTCCTGTGAGGCAGGACCTGCTGTGGAGGCCACATATGGCCTTGCTCCCAGGACATCTCCCTCCCTGGCCCGAGGCCTGTTGGTCACTACTCACAGAGGAGGACATGGCCTCAGGGACAGTGTCTACATGGATGACTGACCGCCTCTCCCTCTTTGTATTCTCCACAGCTGGACCTGCTGGGACTGAGAGGTGAGCCACCCCACAACAACCAGCCACCAGAGTCTGGGGGACTCAAAGCATGCCATGGTCCAGGAAGACTTCATGCACCAGCATGTCAGCATCCTGTGTGACATGCAGCAGACCCTGGCGCAGAAGATACACGATGACGCATGGACATGGCACACATGCCTGCTATCTCTGCTTCTGGCTTCTACCCTCCAGCCCTCCCTGCTATGCCCATTCCCCCTCCACCAGCCCTCCATGCGATGCCACTGCCCCCTCCCCAAGTGATGCCCATGCTCCCTCTCCCTGATGCCTGCCGTCCATGACCCCACTCCAGCCCTCTCTCCTATCCACCCCTCTGTGGGCCTCAGACCCACCCGACCCCAACTCTGACGATTTCCCCACACCCAAGATGGCACATCTACCTGCCCTCTCCCCCTCCAGGTTATGAGCTCCTTTCCCCCTGCACATCTTTTTTTAATGTAATATAAATGCAGACTTTGTTTTGCTACAAATCAAACAGGTGTTTTTACTGAGAGGTCAGGGAAAGGGCAAAGGCAGGGGTTGTGGTGGGGAAGGGATAGGGCAGAAGCCAAAGGCCCCTATTAGAGAGGCCCTGGGGAGAGTTACTGGAGTGGTTGAGAGAAACTCTCCCTCAGGGCCTCGTGAATGCACACCCCGGCCTGATGGGCCTGGTAGATGGCAGCTGTCTGTGGCTGCTGGAAAGCTTGTCCCTTGCCACCGGCATCTGCGGCACGACAGGAGGAAGGCCTCCCCTTCCTCTCCACAATGTTGTGAAGGACACACCATGCTGGGACCACCTCAGGGATGTTGTGCTCCCCCACGTCCAGGCCAGTCAGCAGGCACCCGAACCACGCCTTCAGGTACCCAAAGACAAATTCCATTTGAATTCAGGCCTGGCTGAGGTGGGCATTAAATTGGTCCTTGCTGGGGTCCAGGTGGCCTATGTATAGCTTCATTAGCCACAGCATCAGGGGGTAAGCTGCATCCCCCAAGATGCACAATGGCATCGGCATGTTCCCAACTGCAAAGTCATGCCGGGGAAGAACGTGCCCATTTCCAGCTTTCCATACGGGCTAGAGTTCTTGAAGATGTGGGCATCATGTGCTCTGCCTGACCACCCGACAACCACGGTGGTTAACTAGGGCCTGCAGCACCATCGAGAAGTAGCCCTTGCAATTGATGTATTGGGCCGTTCGATACGCCAGTGCGCAGATCAGGATGTGAGTCCCGTCAATCTATCCCCCGCAGTTTGGGAACCCTAGGGCAACAAATCTGGCCACGACTGGGCCAAGGTCTCCCAGGCTCTGTGCAGCAGGATGGAGTTGGTGGCCCTCATCACCTGCAGAAGGAGACAAACACAGAAAACAGAGAATGAGAGAGGGAGAGCCTGAGCCCTTGGGAGGTGCCTGCCCCTCTCATCCCTACTCTTCCTTCAAACACCCCAGGAGCCACCCCCTATGAGGGCCACCACCCCAGCAGTAGGGCTGTATGAGAGTGGAGTGGCACAACCTCCCAGGAATGGAGCTTCCTCCCCACTCCCCCTCCACCCTCCACAGCCCCCAACCACACTTTCCCGAGGATCCTCCATTTCCAGGACTCCCCTCCCACCCCAGAGTGACTTACCTCCATGAGAAGGGCCACAATGGTGAACTTCTCCATGGCAAACTGGTTGCCCAACGACCAGTAGCTGTCAGGAGTGGCGAGCTTCCAGAAGGTGATGGCGATCCACTTCTCCAGGGAGATGGCAGGCCACAAGTGGGTGTTGCATCTCTGGAGGGCTGGTGTGAGCCAGGCACATAGCTCCAAAATGTGGCCTTCAGCATGAGGAAGTTTTGGTGCCACTGCTGGTCATTCCACAGCTCCATGACCAGCCGGTCCCATCAGTCTGAATTGGTGTCGAGTCTCCAAAAACATCTCTCTCTACAGTGGGTTGCGGTTGCCTGAATGTAGCTCCTGCAGCCAGGGAGAGGTACCCAGAATGAGCTTGTGGTTGAGCTTGTGCAGGACCAGAAAGGTAGTTGGGCACAAAGTGCTGCAAAAACTGCAGCATGGCTGTGTGGGGCCATCACACGCCCAGGGGCAGCGCTCGCTCCATGGCACAAAGGGAAAACCTGTGGTGTCCACAAAAGCAGGGCAAGCACTGTGAGAGCTTTGCTGTTCCTCAAAGAGGTAGGCATGCTTGCAACAGAAGCAGAGAAACAGCTGTCTGGGGGGAGTCCCTTTAAGCACATTTCTCTGCAAGGTTCTGGCACCAGCACTGGGAAGTAACTGCTGACCTAAAGCTCTGCCTGAAGTGGTTCCGGGTGGAGTTTTATGTGAGAGAGCATCCAATCACTGTGGATGCTATCTTTCGAAAAAGCACATGGCTTTTTCAATACGCTTTTGTGTGTGGACGCTCTCTTTTGGAAGAAGTTTTTCCAGAAGATCTCTTCCGAAAAAAGCTTCTTCCAGAAGAAGCCTGCAGTCTAGCCTCAGTAAACAGATTTTTGCACTAGGGTTTTTGCGCAAAAACAAGCAAGGTGGACATTTTCTTTTTGCGCAAGAACCCCTTTTTCCACAAGATCAGTATACCTCCTTTTGGGGAGCATAAAGATCTTAAAGAAAAAAGGGTAATTACACAAAAAGAAACTGTCTACACTGCTTGTTTTTGCGCAAAAACCCCAGTGCAAAAATGGATTGGCAGAAGATATACAAATGAGATCTCAACTCATGCAAATTAGCCCCTCATTAGCATATTTTTTGCAGAGAAAACTCGTAGTGTAGATGTAGTCTAGCAATGTTTTGGAAAAACAGTCATTTTTCCAGAAAATCTCTGCAGTATAGATAGTTTCCTGGAAGACAAAATGAGACACACACAAAGAACAGCTAAAGACAGAAAATGCAGCTTTTGTCACTGGTTTTGACTTTCTTTCACTGCAACCTCATTGCTGGAGAAACACAGGCACAGCAAACTGTCTGATGAGTGACCTATCACACTTGTCCAAGCATTGGACTGTAATGAGCATTGCTATAAGCCTGTAAGCAAAAATACAGCTAAGAAGGAGTGTTGCCTAATACGCAGTTTTGGCTGGCTATGCTATTAGATAACACGAAAAAGTAGAGATTAGGTAAGAGAAGACAAGGACAGAAAAGGATACATTGCAGGTCTGGAAATTAGGGTTGGCTGGACATGTGCCAGGTGGAGCTGGAGGCAGTGGAGGTGGAGGCAGCAGCATCTGGGTCCCTTTCTCTGAACTCATTTGATCAGGATGATGAAGGTACAATGATGTTATTGTGGATCCCAAAAAATGACTAGTGTGACGAGGCGGCCCCCGCTCGTCCCTGGGGCGCCGCCGAACAGGCATTGCTGGGGGTGAGGGGGGGGCCCTGCCGAGGCTGCGCGGCATGCACGCGAGCCGCGCCGGGACAGGGAAAGCTGACCGCCCCCCCCCCGAAGCGGTAACGCTGTGTCCGTCGGCGCTGAGATAGCGGGGGGCGGCATCTCCCCGCCTTGATTGACAGGGGAGCCGGCCAATGGGGAAACCGGACGGGCGGTAGGGGGAACGCCCGCCCGGTGACGTAGGGGGAGGCGCGCGCCCGGCGGGGAATTTAAAATGGACTCCCTTCCGCTCAAGGGGGGGGAGAGAGGAGTTGGGCGGCGGCCGCGAGCAGGCTGGTTGCCAAAGGGGCGGAGGTCGGGAGAAACCACCCCCCTTTTTCTTGAGCCCGGCCACGATAGTCCTCTAGGCTGGGGAGCCGGCCCAGCGCAAAGTGCGGGCGTACGGACGCCCGACCGCCAGCCTGACGGATGAGCCCAAGGTGACCACCCCGAGGAGGGGGCGGAAGGGCACCTGAGGAGGGGAAGGAAGTGGCCCAGGGCAGAGCTCATTGGAGCTGGCGGGCTGACGCGTTTCGGCATGGAGCCCCGTCAGCCGGACCGGAGCTAAATATCTCCGTGTCCTTAGGGCCCTGGGCTGGGGCCCATG
Organism: Pelodiscus sinensis; assembly: GCF_052426305.1. NCBI lineage: Eukaryota > Metazoa > Chordata > Testudines > Trionychidae > Pelodiscus > Pelodiscus sinensis. The sequence goes on along the minus strand of NC_143062.1, from coordinate 14,587,878 downwards.
AGTGAGGGCGGGCCCGGGCCCCCCTTTCTCTCCCCCTCTCACGGGGGGGGGAGAAACGTTTGAGCTAGGGGCCGGCCGTGCGGCGACATAAGGCACGGCCGACCTCCCGAATTCACCCCCGTGAAGGCAGGAAGACTGAACACCGAGTGGGAACCAAGCCCACGCGGGGTGTGAGCAGAGGACCCCGAAACGGGGCCGGGCAGAACCCCTGTACACCTGGTGGAGAATGTGGGTACATAAGGGTAGAGGTCCCAGCCCCTGGTAAGGAGGGTCATAAGCACCACTGAGCGGAGAACATTGACGAAAAAGTTTTATTTCAGCCGAGACCGGGGGGGAGCCGTGAGGCCCGCCGCCTCCGGAAAAAGGCCCAAGGGATGGACCCGGCCCAAGTCCTGGAGTGGATGAAAGCCGCCCACCGGGAGAGCCAGCAACAACAGACAGCCCTAATCCAACAACTGTCTACGCAACATCAGGAACACCAGCGGCAACTACTGAAGGAGTTAGCCGAGCAATTCAAGGAACAAACCCGGCTCTCGATGGCTCAGATTCCGACGGCAGCGGCACGAGAGGACGACTCGGATGAGATGGGAGAGGCAGGTCCCCGTCCGAGTATCCGGCTGATCAAGATGGGAGCCACCGACGATCCAGAGGCCTACCTGACGACCTTTGAACGGGTGGCGACGGCAGCGAGATGGCCGGAGAGCCACTGGGCGACTATCTTGGCCCCTTACCTGACGGGCCAGGCCCAGTTAGCGTATCGTAGCCTCCGTGATAGAGACGCATTACATTATTATAAATTGAAGGAAGCCATCTTCGACCAGATGGGGATCACGCCGGAGACATATCGGCAGAAATTCAGGGGCGAGCAATACCCCCCCGGGACACGGCCCCGGGTCGTAGCACAACGCCTGCGGGAGGCGGCGTGGAGATGGTTGGACCCCGAGCAACGCACCGGACCGCAAGTGGCCGAGCTCGTGGTCCTAGAACAGTTCGTCAATATTTTACCCAGTGGGGGTGCCCGCTGGGTACGAAGACACCGCCCCTCTACGTTGAGCGAAGCAATAGAACTAATGAATGACTACGAAGCCGCTGAGGGGTGGGAACGAGGCCATAGGCCGGAACGGCCTCCCCCCCCGGCGGGCAGAACCGACAAAAAGCCCCCACCCCAAGGGAAGTCCCGAAAGGAACAATAAGTGGGACGCTGGCAGAGGACCGATCAGGTGACCATTGGCGCCGTCCTGGTCACTACCGCCGCGGGAAGGCCAACGAGAGGGAGGTGGACGTGCGATGGGACCTGGCGTAAGCCCACCAAGACCACCCGCGCCAAGGGGGCCCTGTTTTCGCTGCGGGCAGGAAGGACACCACATTAAAGATTGCCCCTTCATGGACTGCTCATACGCGCAGGCCTTAGCCGGGGATGGGGTACCCACTACGGACGGTAAGATATTGCGAGAGGTGAAGATTGGGGATAATCTAGTGACGGCCCTAATAGACTCGGGGTGCAGCCAGACCATGGTGCGGGCCGAACTGGTTCCCCAAGGGGGGCCCCGGGGACCACCAGTGCAGGTACAGTGTGTGCACGGGGATACGCACCAGTACTCCACGGCGTGGGTACAAGTGCACGATGAGGGAGAAGATAGTTGGTGCTATGTGATCCTTGCTCCTCGCCTAGCGTATCCGGCCCTATTGGGCCGTGATTGGACTGGATTTCGTAGGGCGGTGGGAGAGTGGCAAAGGTCCGAGGGCTCGGGCGAGGAGGGTGACCGCCTAGAGGCCCTTGGGGAGGCGCCGGCAGGCAATGCCCCCGCAACCCCGGAGGAGGGAGGGCCGAACCCCGAGGATCTGGGCCACCTGGAGCTCGATAGTGGGGACTTCCTCCAGGAGCAGAGAGAGGACCCCACGCTACGCCATGCCTGGGATACGGCACGCGAGGAGGCCGAGGGACAAGCGGAGGCAGCCGAAAGACCGGCGGGACCACACTTTGAGGTACGAGCGGATCGGCTGTACCGGGTAGACGAAGGGGGGGTTGAACAGGGCACCCGACGGCAACTGCTAGTACCCCGCCGGTACCGGTACCCCCTCATGGAGGTGGCTCATGCCAACCCATGGGCCGGACACTTAGGGCAGGAGAAAACAGTGAAGCGAATACTACAGCGTTTCTACTGGCCCGGGGTGTACCGCGAGGTGCGGGACTTTTGTGAATCCTGCCCCCAATGCCAGAAAGCGGGACCCCGAAATGTACCAAAAGCCCCCCTGGTCCCACTCCCGGTAGTCGATGTTCCCTTCGAGAGAATAGCGATGGACATGGTGGGGCCCCTCGATAAGTCAAAAGCAGGTCATCAGTACATACTGGTCATCCTGGACTACGCCTCCCGGTACCCGGAGGCGGTGCCCCTCCGAAACACGCATGCTACCACCATAGCGACAGAATTAATGAAGTTGTTCTCCCGAGTCGGACTGCCCAAGGAGATTTTGACAGATCAAGGCACGAATTTTACCTCCCGGGTAATGGCGGAATTGTGCCGCCTGTTCCAAATTAAGAGTATAAGGACCTCGGTGTACCACCCCCAGACGGATGGGCTGGTCGAGCGGTTTAATCGAACGCTGAAGGGCATGCTACGGCGGTTTACCGAGCAAGATCCGCGAGACTGGGACACACTATTACCAGCCCTATTATTCGCCGTGCGAGAAGCCCCGCAGGCGTCAACCGGGTTCTCGCCCTTTGAGTTATTGTATGGGCGACAACCGAGGGGCATATTGGATGTAATCAGAGAAAGGTGGGAGGATCAAGAAACTCGGGTGCGTGGGTCGGTACAGTATATTCTAAATTTGAGACAGAAGTTGAAGACCCTCGCGGAGGTGGCAAGGGACAACTTAGAAAGTGCGCAGGAGGTGCAGGCCCGGTACTACAACCGGGGGGCCCGGCTTCGGGTTTTTGAGCCAGGCCAGCGGGTCCTACTACTCCTCCCTACGCCAGGGTCAAAACTGGTAGCTAAGTGGCAAGGGCCCTTTGAAGTGGTAAGACGCATCGGGGAAGTAGACTATGAGGTCAAGCTCACGGGAAGGGCAGAAGGCACTAAGGTGTACCACGTGAATCTACTGAAAGCGTGGAAGGGACGGGAGGCTATGTTTATAAACCCCCTGCCCCCAGACCCCGAACTAGGCCCGGGAGGGGTAGAGCAAACCACCCCAGGTCTTTTACAGCTGGGGGACGACTTAGACCCAGAACAACGGGCGGAGATGGAAGCCTTGCTGCACCAGTTCCCCGACGTTATGACAGAGCAGCCCGGACACACCACGGTAGCCTATCACCACATCGAGACGGAACCGGGAAAGAAGGTACGAGACCAGGTACGACCCTTACCCCGAAAGATGTGGGAACCAGTGAAAGAGGAGTTGCAGAAGATGATCCAGTGGGGCGTGGTGGAAGAGTCATATAGCGAGTGGCGTAGCCCGATAGTTTTAGTACCCAAACCGGATGGGTCGATGAGGTTCTGCATCGATTTTCGTAAAGTGAACGCCCTCTCCCGATTCGACGCGTACCCCATGCCACGGGTAGACGAGCTGTTGGACCGCCTGGGGGGCGCACAATACCTGTCCACCCTCGATCTGACCCGGGGCTATTGGCAGATCCCCCTGTCCCCTCCGTCCAGGGAAAAGACGGCCTTCTCAACCCCCTTTGGGCTGTACCACTTCGTCCGAATGCCCTTCGGGCTCCATGGGGCAGCCGCCACCTTTCAGCGGCTTATGGACCGGGTGTTAAAGACTCATGACCAGTTCGCCGCGGCATACATTGATGATATTGTCGTATATAGTAAATCCTGGACTGAGCACCTACAGCAGGTGAAGACCATACTACAAGAACTCCGCCAGGCGGGGCTGACGGCGAACCCACGGAAATGCCATTTCGGTGAGAAGGAGGTCTCCTATCTGGGCTACACAGTCGGGAGAGGTCGGCTCCGCCCGTTGGTCGAGAAGGTAGAAGCGCTGCGCACGTTCCAGCCGCCACGGACCAAACGACAGGTTAGGCGGTTCTTAGGGTTGGCCGGCTATTATCGCCGCTTTGTTCCTAATTTCGCAGCAATAGCGGCCCCCCTAACGGACCTGACACGGGAGGCACTCCCCCAGAAGGTACGTTGGTCGCCGGAGTGCGAAAAAGCCTTCCAGGAGCTAAAAGATCGCCTAACTCAGGCCCCAGTGTTAGCTCAGCCCGATTTTAGTCAGCCCTTCACCCTATACACAGACGCCTCGGAAACTGGAATAGGGGCTGTCCTAGTGCAAGGGGAAGGTGCAGACGAACACCCCGTCATCTATATCAGCCGCAAGTTGTTCGTACGGGAGCGTAAGTACGCAACAATCGAAAAAGAAGCATTGGCTGTGAAATGGGCAATTGACTTATTAAGATATTATCTTCTAGGCAACCGGTTCCGAGTCGTGACAGACCACGCACCCCTACGCTGGCTGCAGACAATGAAGGATACAAACGCCAGGGTGATGCGGTGGTATTTGTCCCTACAGCCATACGCGTTTGACGTGGCCCACAGGGCCGGAAGCTTACATCAAAACGCAGACTTCTTTTCGAGACGGCACGAGGAGGAGGAGGAAGAAACTACGGAACGAGGAATGGTGACTGACTTGGGAAGGGGGGTGTGTGACGAGGCGGCCCCCGCTCGTCCCTGGGGTGCCGCCGAACAGGCATTGCTGGGGGTAAGGGGGGGCCCTGCCGAGGCTGCGCGGTGTGCACACAAGCCGCGCCGGGACAGGGAAAGCTGACCGCCCCCCCCCGAAGCGGTAACGCCGTGTCCGTCGGCGCTGAGATAGCGGGGGGCGGCATCTCCCCGCCTTGATTGGCAGGGGAGCCGGCCAATGGGGAAACCGGACGGGCGGTAGGGGGAACGCCCGCCCGGTGACGTAGGGGGAGGCGCGCGCCCGGCGGGGAATTTAAAATGGACTCCCTTCCGCTCAAGGGGGGGGGAGAGAGGAGTTGGGCGGCGGCCGCGAGCAGGCTGGTTGCCAAAGGGGCGGAGGTCGGAAGAAACCACCCCCCTTTTTCTTGAGCCCGGCCACGATAGTCCTCTAGGCTGGGGAGCCGGCCCAGCGCAAAGTGCGGGCGTACGGACGCCCGACCGCCAGCCTGACGGATGAGCCCAAGGTGACCACCCCGAGGAGGGGGCGGAAGGGCACCTGAGGAGGGGAAGGAAGTGGCCCAGGGCAGAGCTCATTGGAGCTGGCGGGCTGACGCGTTTCGGCATGGAGCCCCGTCAGCCGGACCGGAGCTAAATATCTCCGTGTCCTTAGGGCCCTGGGCTGGGGCCCGTGAGTGAGGGCGGGCCCGGGCCCCCCTTTCCCTCCCCCTCCCACGGGGGGGGAGAAACGTTTGAGCTAGGGGCCGGCCGTGTGGCGACATAAGGCACGGCCGACCTCCCGAATTCACCCCCGTGAAGGCGGGAAGACTGAACACCGAGTGGGAACCAAGCCCACGCGGGGTGTGGGCAGAGGACCCCGAAACGGGGCCGGGCAGAACCCCTGTACACTAGTCATCTAGCATTTGCATCCATCCATCCTACCCCACCTCCCCAGCTCTCTTTTTGAAGACCCCAAAAAGGAGCAGAAGTTGACTAGCTCATCTCTTATTTTGTCCAACCAGCCTTAATTCCCAGTGTTGATTTCATGATTTTTGATCTGATTATCTGCCATGATTAAAACAATCCTGGACTTGCATCAGCAGGCCTTTTTATTTAGCCTAATTCAATCTCCCTTTTGCCCCCCTTTTCCCCATTAGCATTTCATAATAGAGGGTTTGTAACATTTTATAGGTTACAAAACGTACAGCAATTGAGCTCACAATTAAGGTAAGTCTGTAGGCCCAGTTATCACAAACCCCGAAAGCTGAGGTGATGCTGAAGGTGGCACTCTTCCATCTGAGTTAGAACCAATGTCTCTGGGCACTGCTCTATCAGAGATGCCAGTTTCTGGATGAGGAGAACCAACCAAATACAACAATGGCTGCTTTCCTTTCCTGGAAGCTCGTAAAGGATGGAAGGAATCTTCCCCCATCCTAATCAGAACAAGCCCCCAATTCCTGAGACAAATTACTTGAGGTAAAGACCCAAATAAGCTGCACGTGGGATGTAGAAATTACATTGGACTGCTGAATTATGATGTAGCTCATGAGGGCTCTGGGAGGGGCTCTTGCCCCTCTAGGGCAGTGGGTGGCCACACCATTCCACTGCACCCCAGCTCATTCTGTCTTGGGGAATCAGTTGTACCATGAGTTTGGGGCTCCAGTTCGTGGTCAATCCACACCCACAGCTGCTAAGTCCAGGGGCTCAGACCTATGATCGGTCTGAACCAACAGTTAACTATGCTGAACCTGCACTATGGATCGGCCACAATAGTCCAGGCCCTGGTTCAGGGCAGGCCAGCCAATAAACAGATGGGTCTCCCAGCAGTGGCTAAGAGCTGTCAAACATAGGTCTACAATGGCAGAGGGAGGGAGAGACTGCCACACACGGGTTGGGTGGCAGGGGGGATGCAGGCCAGCCTACTCCACTGCATCCCAGCTCAGGGCCCAAACAGCAGCCGCTTAATACGTGGTTAGAGAGGATTCTGACCACAACACACAGACCTGCAGGCTCTGGTCATACTAAGGCAGGCTGTCCCTGGGCTACTTCCACACTCCCCTCCAAGCATCCCTGGCTCCAATACAGATCCTCTAGTTCTTGGGGAGCTGGAACTTCTGGCAAGAGGGGCAATTCCTCTAGGTCATAGTCTATCTGTGGCCTGGGGATCCAGGCCCATTCTCAGTTTCTTTGGCCCACCTCCACCTGCCATCTTGGGAGCATGGGGAAGGCATCTGGCTCCTTTGGTGGCTAGGGATTGACTGGCCTCCCAGGCTGGGCTTTTATAGCTCTAGCCCCACCTCCTGACATCCTGTCAAGTGATAGGCTCTGCCCACCAGAGGTCTGGGAGGGGCTTCTCCCACTATGGAACAGTGGGCATCCACTACACCCCACTACATATGGGCATAGGACAATCACCACTTTTTATTTATCTACTGTCATGCGTGTGAAGATAGAATCAGGTTGATGCATGCTAAGACATCTCAGGTTGATGCCTGTGAGATAATTATTATATTATTAGCCTCTTCAGTGCCATGTTCCCTTCAGGTTATTCAAAGTCTTACAAAAAGGTGCAAAAAAAGGGGGGGCTTATCCAATTCATTTGTTAGCTGGGGAGCAATCTCAAGAACATAAGAACATAAGAACGGCCATATTGGGTCAGACCAAAGGTTTATCTAATCCAGTATTCTGTCTTCAGACAGTGGCTGATGCTAGTTGCCCCCAAAGGGAGGGAACACAACAGATAATCATCACCTGATCCCTCTCCTGTTACCTATCTCCAGACAAACAGAGGCTAGGGACACCATTCCTACTCATCCTGGCTAATAGCTCTTGATGGACCTATCCTCCATGAATTTATCTAGCTCTTTTTTGAATCCTGTTCAAGACCTAGTCTTCACAACATCCACTGGTAAGGAGTTCCACAGGTTGACTATGCACTGAGTGAAGAAAAAATTCCTTTTGTTTGTTTTAAACCTGCCTCCTATTAATTTCATTTTGTGACCCCCTAGTTCTTATATTGTGGGAGTAAGTAAATAACTTTTCCTTATTCACTTTTTCCACACCAGTCATGATTTCACAGGCCTCTGTCATATCCTCCCTTAGTTTCCTCTTTTCTAAACTGAAAAGTCCCAGACTTTTTAATCTCTCTTCATATAGGACCCGTTCCAAACCCCTCATAATTTTTGCCTTTTTTTTAACCTTTTCCAATGCCGATATATCTTTTTTAAGATGAGGCGACCTCATTTGAAATTTAACCAATACAAAGTGTCTTACAGATAACAATGGCAATGCACTGGGCAGTGCATTCTGTGAGGTATCTGTGCTTGCAAACTTCTTGCTGCTGAAGAATTGCATGTATCCTGTAATAAGAATACAAGTGATTGAAAATATGAGACAAAAAAAATCAGATTTAAAACCCTACTCTCTGATCCAACAGAAGTTATTCCATCCCTTGAGTCACATAGTCTTCAGTTTAGACTTCATGCTGCATTACCTCAAGCTGAATAAACTGAGTTCCATAGCATCTCCAGTCTCCAATCATGCCATAGCAATTAGAAATAATCAAACCACTTCCAGTAAAACTAGTCTAAACATTTATCTTGTACTCAAACACAGTTGACCCAGAAACTTGAAGATTCATAAGATTTGATTAACTTTTCAGTGGGAGGGGAGATAGAGGAGGAGAAGATGGGAGTATTTAAATTCTATGTACTTCATCACTTTCTGATTTGCCCTAGAAATGGAAATAACCAAACATAATGAAGATTGTGGTAGTTCAGCTTTGGCCAAATTCAGGAAGCACTAGAAAAAATTATGATAGTTCATTCATTTCTCAGAAACATGGACGTTTCTGAATCAGGGAGCCACATGTGTCCATCACTGATTTGAGAGACTTCTTACACTGGGAGGCCCTCTAGTGATTACACATGGAACATTTTAAAGAGGCAGGATCCAGTATGGTCACACATATGGTAAAAACCCTAAGGGTATGTCTACACTACAAAGTTAGTTCGAACTAACAGACGTTAGTTCGAACTAACTTTAATAGGTGCTACACTAGCGCTCCGCTAGTTCGAATTTGAATCGAACTAGCGGAGCGCTTAGTTCGAACTAGGTAAACCTCATTCTACGAGGACTAACGCCTAGTTCGAACTAGCTAGTTCGAACTAAGGGCTGTGTAGCCCTTTAGTTCGAACTAGTGGGAGGCTAGCCCTCCCCAGGTTTCCCTGGTGGCCACTCTGGCCAACACCAGGGAAACTCTATGCCCCCCTCCCGGCCCCAGACCCCTTAAAGGGGCACGGGCTGGCTACGGTGCCCGTGCCAGGTGCAAGCCTGCCAGCACCCAGCTAGCAGACCCTGCACCTGGCACGGCACAGAGCCACCCACCCGATGTCCCCCAGCCCACCCCCTCTTGCCGGGACCAGGCTGGCGGCTCCCAGGAGCTTGCCCTGGACCGCAAGAGGCGGGCACCTTCCTGGGCTAGTGCGGACATCGTGGACCTCGTCCACGATCTCCGCACTAGGCACAGGAAAGTGGCCGTCTAGGGCAGGAGAGCTGCCAGCCTGGCCACCCAAGAGCAGGTGTGCATGAAAATCAAGGTGGTCCACTGAGACCCCCGACACTGAGCCCTGAGCTTACAATGGCCGTCCTGGGTCAGACCAAAGGTCCATCTAGCCCAGTAGCCTGTCTGCCAACAGCGGCCAACCCTAGGGACCCTGGAAGGGATGGACCGAAGACAATGACCAAGCCATTTGTCTCGTGCCATCCCTCTCCAGCCTTCCACAAACTTTGGGCAGGGACACCACTCCTACCCTCTGGCTAATAGGACTCCATGGACCCAACCTCCATGACTTGATCTCACTTCTCTTTAAACTCTGTTCTAGTTGTAGCCTTCACAGCCTCCTGCAGCAAGGAGTTCCACAGGTTAACTATTTGCTTTGTCAAGAACAACAACTTTCTCTTACTAGTTTCAAGCCTGCTACCCATTCCTTTCCTTTGGTGTCCTCTAGTCCTTCTTTATGGGAACTCAGGAAGAACTTTTCTGAATGCACCCTCTCCACCCAACCCCTGCTTTTAGAGACCTCTATCCTGTCCCCCCTCTGTCTCCTCTTTTCTAAGCTGAACAGTCCCAGTCTCTGTAGCCTTTCTTCATCTGGGACCTGTTCCCAACCCCTGATCATGTTAGTTGCCCTCCCCTCTCCCAGCCTTTCTTTTCCCCTCTCCCACCTCCTTTTCCCAGTCTCCCCCAGTTTTGTTCAATAAAGACAGAGTCAATGTTGGAAGAAACGTTATCTTTATTTTGTACATCAATAAGAAGGGGGGCTAGGGAAAGGTAAGTGGAAGGAGGTGAGGGAGGAATGGGGTACGAGCCCCCGATGGGGAGGACTGGGCTGGCTCTGTGGGCTTCTGGGGGTGGAAGCTCTCCTGCAGCCCCCCAATTACTCCCTCTCCCCAGATGGCAGCCTGTGGCAAGTGCAGCCGGGCTGATGGCCGAGTGGTGTGATGTGCCCAGTGTGGGCACTCAGGGCACTCCAAGCCAGAACTTCTTTGCAAGCGGGGCACCCCTTAGAACTGTGTGTCCGGGGTGGGGGTCGGGACCCTTTAAGCGCAGCCCTCGGCTAGCCTGAGACAGCATCTCCATGCTCTAAGTCCTCCTTTTATGCCCTGCCGGCACTGCTTCCGGCCATCCTTAAGCCCTGTTCAGAGTCCACTCAATGTGGACTTGCTAGTTCGAACTAGCAAAACGCTAGTTCGAACTAGTTTTTAGTTCTAGATGCGTTAGTTCGAACTAGCTTAGTTCGAATTAACTAATTCGAACTAAGTTAGTTCGAACTAGCGCTGTAGTGTAGACGTACCCTAAGTCACAACACAAGCCACTCACTAATGCATGGGACAATTTTTAAAAAAATAATACAAAAATACTTGAATGGTTTCTCTACCTAGATGTTCATGTAGAGCAGGTTCCTCCTTCTTTTTCAATCTTACAAATTCACACATAACACCCTCCCAAACAAACTCCATATCACACTCATTTGGAAAACCAGACAGCTTTTCCCTTAAGCCCTGTGGAATGCAAAGTTCACATCATTCAAGGCTTTCTTGGGAAACAGGAACCATCAGTTGAGTCTGTGTTAGTACAAAACCTAGCAAAATGGAATTGTGGTTCCTGGCTGGGCTTTTTGCATGCTACCAGAACACAAATACATATAACACGTACACATCGGCACAAGTTTATATGAAACTCACTCAAGTTTTCATTCACCTTTTTCACAAAGCTGAGCTGAGGTTTGAGTCGGTCACAAGAGGTGTCAGGAGAAGGGTTTTGTTGCAAACATTTCCTATCAGGTTGCGGATATGAAAGCATGCATAGGAAACACTATTTTCCCAATGTACTTCAGGAATATCAATAGATTAAGCAGAGGCAATGTAGCCCATTGGGGCTTATGGAGGGGCTCTTCCCCCTCCGGCTCAGTTGGCAGCCACTCCACCTACATCCAGTGGTTTCCCATAGTCCAGAGGCTCGGGCCTGGGATCAGACCATAAGACTTAATACAATAGTTGCCCTATTCAGGGTTGGTATAGAATCATAGACCCATAGAATCACAGAACCATAGAGCTGGAAAAGACCTCAGAAGGTCATGAAGTCCAGCCCCCTGCTCTAGGCAGGACCAATCCCAACTAAATCAACCCGGCCAGGGCTTTGTCAAGCCAAGACTTAAACACCTCTAGGGATGGAGACTCCACTACTTCCCTAGGTAACCCATTCCAGTGCTTCACCACCCTCCTAGTGAAATAGTTTTTCCTAATATCCAACCTGGACCTCTCCCATCACAACTTGAGACCATTGCTCTTTGTTCTGCCATCTGTCACTACTGAGAACAGCCTCTCTCCATCCTCTTTGAAACCTCCTTTCAGGAAGCTGAAGGCTGCTATCAAATCCCCCCTCGCTCTTTGCTTCTGCAGACTAAATAGACCCAAGTCCCTCAGCCTCTCTTCATGAGTCATATGCCTGATGTGACTGAGAGGCTTACCAAACTGATTAAACCTTCGGATCGCTACCCCTTCCCGCTTCTCCACATGGGAACTAACGATATGGCCAAGAATGACCTAGTCGCTGTCTGAGCTAAGTCCTTAGAGAGCGGGGTCCTCCCTTTGTTGTGCAGGTGAGCAGTGCTCACCTTGCTACCGAAGAAGGGGCATGTCTGCAACCTTTGGAGCTGGCGTCCCATTTCGCTCCTCATCATGGACCAAAAAGTCGTAGCAAAAGCCATCTCACAGTGACTGTGGTCTGTGCTGGTAGACGTGGTCCCCCACAACCAGACCTACACCGTCTTAGGCTGCACCATCTTTAATAATTTGTATCTGGTCCAGAATCTCTTGGAGATCAGATGTAAGGATGATCTGTCATAAGCCTTCCTGTCCCTGGACCAGGAGAAAGTGTTCGACAGGGTGGACCATGGGTATCTCGAGGGCACTCTACAGGCCATCAGCTTCGGCCCCCATTTTGTGGGCTTTCTCCGGGTGCTGTATACCTGCACGGAGTGTTTGGTCAGGCTCAACTGTACCCTGACCAAGTCAGTCAGCTTTGAGTGGGGAGTATGTCGGGGTGTCCACTGTCAGGTCAGCTATATGCTCTGGCACTTGAGCCCTTTTCTGGCTCCTCCAGAACCTACTTCTGAGGTTATGGCTGCATTTTTCCCCACACCTGTTCATCTATGCACACCCCATCCGTGGCCCCACAAAGTCGCTAGACCTCCTAATCAGCCTTATCTTGGCCCTAGTGAAATCTGCCCTTTTAACACCAGGAAGAGGATGCTGGATGAGGGTTTGCTTTGTGACTGTGCCTGGATGTGTGACACTAGGGAGGAGTGGAAATAGGCCCCAGAGTGACATCTACTGGCTCCCTAGACAGCTTCTAGGAGAAGTGGGCGCTGTCCAAGGTACTGTTCTTGGTGTCCCCTTCTGGTTCCCTCATTTTAAACCTTTGACCTGCACCCCTGACCCTGTTATTCATCATTTGAATTCTGAGGGGTCCAGTGGTCCCTCCCAAAAGGATGGGGGAGGAGGTCTTTAGAAGTGGTCAGGCTTGCATCCGCCCACCTCCCATAATTCAAACAGTGCGTCACTACAGGCAGATTCTTCATGAAGTCACAGGCATAACACAAGCAAGGAAAGCTTTTCATTATTACATAACTGATCATTACCCAAACTTAAAAATATCCCATCAAAAGTTAGGGGATTAGTGTGGGTTTTGCATACTCAACACAAAGATGGTCAGGTGCTTAAATATGTGGCCAGGATGGACTTGTGAGAGTATAATGAGCAAATCCATCCCTATAAATAAGTAAGCTAGCTTATCTGCTTGATACATAATACAGCTTAGTTGGAACACAATTGTAGCACCACAGAGTCATGAATTGAAATTTCCCTGGCTCACTCATCAGCATTTATCATGATTTTAGTTCTTTCTGCTTTTCCATTCTTCACCAGAATCATAGTTCAACCTTTTCATCTTCTCTTTATTTCAAACTATTATCCATGTATATCAGAAGTAAGTACAACAATTTATCCCAGTGAAGAAGAAACAGCTATCCCTACCTGGCAGCAGATTACCCCTTGAGCAGGTTGGCAGGTGAGGGGCGGAGGGTGTTGATTTTAGATAGCCTAAATAAGATGCAGTTATTTTATGGAAAACAATACTTGCTGACATGTACATTCTGATTTTAATCCTAAACAAGCACCAGTCCAATGACTACAGAAGACTGAGTACCACTGTGCCTTCCCAACCACTAAGTCACTGCAACCTTCTACATAGCTTTCCATGCATTGTTTGGGCTGGAGTCATGTGGACAACACAGGCAGCACTTCCCAGTGGGTGTGGTGATCATAGGCCTGGAGCTATCAGGTACTAATTCCAGCTCTGCCTCACTCAAAAAGTCTTGCCCAAGATCATAACCTCCTTTGTACCTCCCTTTCCCCCATTTGTTGGACAGGATATAATGCTTGAGAAGAACAGATTCTGCTCTGTGGCTATTATAGCTGGTAACACTACTGAGCACCTAATACTAACTAGTCAACCCTTCTGGAGATGGGCAAAGTTAGTGCTATTCAATATGGACTGCAATGGTTAATTGGCTTTGTGGGACTCTGTTGAGTTTGAAGAGGATTCCACCCTCACTAGACACTTTTGAGCAGAAAAACCTGGACAGTGCCCATTGCTCTTCGGAGTCCCTTTCTGGATCCCTGATTTTGAGCCTGTAACCCTCACTCCTGTCATCATTTCCTCATTCCTTGCCCCCCGCCCCTCCACCCAGAATTTCTTGAACCAGGAGTTTGGTAGTTCTTCCCCTTAGGGTGGATGAGGGGCCTGCACCCACCCTTCTCCTGGAATTCAGAGGGCTTGTGTAGAGGAACAGCAGTGCATCACTAACTATGCAGAGTTCTCTGGACAAGAAGGAGTTTGTCTGCAGTGTCCTCTTCCCTGCTCCTTTTCACTTCATGGGTCAAATAGGAGCACTGGTAATATGACAGGCAGGTCACTGGGGATGTGAAAAGCATTGCACCTGTAGAACTGCAGTGCATTATAGCTGCTGCTCCCAATTCCTTAGGTTGCCATATGGCAAAGAACAAATTTCCTCCTATAACTCAGAGGTTCCATTGACAAAATAATCCTTTGCAATCCATTTCCATGAGACCATCTTCAAATGCTTTGGGACTGTGTGTGTTTGTACAGTGCTCAGAAAAATGCAGCTTCTAGACACTATGGTAATATCAATATTACATTATAAAATTTTGGTTCGACTGCAGCCAAGGCCCAGGCTGAGAGCAGAGCCTGCATGCCTGCAGAGAGGAAGAGCAGATAAGACAGCTGCACAGCATGGTCATGCAAGGACTACTTACAATCCCTGCTCTCTTCAATATTACTGTTTGTTCCCACTCTAAATAAAGGGTGCAAGGAGGTGGGGCTTTGCCCCTTCCCTCGCTTTGCTCTAGCCAGTAAAGCAGGGCTGGTAGACTAGGAGAGGGGAAGCAGCCCGCCAACCTAATGGGTGGAGCAGATTACCTGCACAAAATCAGAAGATATCTCTGTGCCCATCCTCTTCAGGGCAACTGACTGAATATAGAAGCTGCTTATAAATTCATCATCCTTGATCATCAGCTTCGGGCCCACATAGTTTACAAAACTGCAGTTAAACTATAAAAAGTTCTCCTGTTGATTAAACTATGGCAATATTTAGATTTATCTTCTTACATGAAGTTGGTCTATTTCAAGAGCATTCTGATTACTCTCTTGATTAGCTTTCATTACGTGTACTGATCAAGCTTCTAAAGTCTTTGTAAATGAGCTTAGCAAAGTCATATTCATTTCCTAATAAAGGTAGGCTCTGGTAACCCCCCCTTTTCTGCATATATTTAAGAACATAAGAATGGCCATAATGAGTCAGACCAGAGGTCCATCTAGAAGATAGGAGAGGGATCATTTGATGATTACCTGTTCTGTTAATTCCCTCTGGGGCATCTGACATTAGCCCAGTATCCTATCATCCATTTCCAGCCCCTGACAGTGGGTAGGAATGGTGTCCCTAGCTTTTCTGGCTAATCAATTCATGGAGGTTAGGTAAATCAAACATTTATCTAGTTCTTTTTTGAACCCTTTTAAAGTCCTAGTATTCAAGATGTGAGCATACCATGGTTCTATATAGAGGCAATACGATATTCTTGAACAATCTAATTCACGAATTTTTCCTTTTTTTTTCTTTTCCCTCCTCCTCACCCCCCCCCTTATTTAGTCATCTGAAGAAGTGAGTTGTGCCCACGGAAGTGCATGCTACCATCTACATTTTTTGTCAGTCTTTAAGATGCTGCTAGACTATTCATTGTTTTTCAAGTTACAGACTTACTCGGCTACCCCTCTAAAGCTAATGAGCTTAGTGAGGGGCAAACTTAGTGAGTTGGCAAGATTTACAGATGATACTGCTTATAAATGATATGGAGAATGGGTTAAACAGGATTGTTTCCAGAACAGACCCTTGGGGGGCACCACTAGTTACCTCTTTCTATTCTGAAAACTGACCTACCCTTTGTTTCCTGTCTTTAACCAGTTATCAGTCCATGAGAGGACCTCGTGAGAAGTAGTCGTGGATACTTAGATTTCCAGAAAGCCTTTATTTAAGGGGTCAACAAACATGTGGCCAAGGGATATCACCATGGTGAGGGAAGGAGGCAGCGAGGGGAAGGGGAGCCTGCAAGCTGCACAGTCAGCAGGAGGAAGCTGGCTGCATGGCTGCACTGCCCCCGCCTCCTAGCCCTTTGGCCCTGGAATGTTGCGCTGCTGTTGGCTGCCATCTGGTGAGTGGCTGCTGCCTGCAGGCTGGGGAGTGAGTGACCGTGGGATGGAGAGCCCAGGGCAGGGGTGCTCAGGTGGCCAATGGAATTCTGCCCCTCCTCACCTTCATGTGGAGCACACGTGGGTCTTTGTTCACCTCTCCGGGCCAGCCTGCACGGGCACCTGAAGCTGACAGAAGAGCTATGAAGATATTCATGGACATGGAGGACAGCCATATTCTCCAGACCCACCATGGTGGCTCTGTTCCTGCACTACCCCCCCCCCCCCCAGCTCTGCCCCTTCCACCCAAGGCCCCACCCTTCTGGGGACCATACTTGCCCACCCCACACACTATGCCCTGGGGCCTGACTATTCTGTCTGCAGTCCTGCCTGAACACTGTTCCTATGCCTGTGGCTCCTCTTCCTGGACATGTGCCTAGAAGAGACAGAGGCTGGCTTTCAGCACTCCACTGTTACAAACATTCCAGTTCCATTGGTGTTAAACCTAATCAGGGAATGGGTGGTCCAAGCCATCCTCCACCCAGCCCACCCATAGCTACACTCCTGCTCTTTCAGATGATTTTAGGAAGATTAACAATAAGGTCAGTATCACTTCAGTATTGCTAAAAAAACCCTGTGTATCTGGCAGTCAAAAACAAAAAAAAATTGAAGGCGAGGCAAAAAGATGAAGCTAAGGCAAAAGAAAGCTTTTAAAAGTATTGAATACTTCAAGATTGTCATCTTGGAGGACAGTCATCAAAAATATGGGTGAGGAAACATCTAAATTATTTGATCACTTGCTGAGTTATGGAAGATACCACAATGATTGTAAAACAGGTGGACTCTGAAGTGGAAATAGAACTACAGAATATTGGTAATTTTGTCAAAGTAAGGAAAAAAACCTACCCCAAAGACATAGATTTTTGGCCAAAATGCAATTTCATTGGTTAGGATAGAATATTTCTTAGTAAATAAACCAAAAACCATAGGCAATATGGAAAATGTGAGAAACGAGTATGAGGTTGGAGGACAAAAGCAATTTAGAGGTCTTCATGAATCCCACTTTCTGAGGATGAAGAAAAATGGGCCCACAGAAATGAGAAATTGTTTTCCTTTACTATTAGGGGAATAAACACAAGAGTAGACTAAGAGGCATCCCTCTGCCATCCGGACCTCGAATCTCGAGAGGTATGCTGCTTACCTTCACGATGTGACTGAGAGGCTTACCAAACTGATCAAACCTTCAGATGGCTACCCCTTCCTTTTTCGCCATGTGGGAACTAATGATATGGCCAAGAATGACCTTGAGCGGGTTACTGCGGATTATGTAACGCTGGGAAGAAAGATCTAAGAATTCGGAGCGCAAGTGATGTTCTCGTCCATCCTCACTGTTGAAGGGAAAGGACTGGGCAGGGATCGTTGAATTGAGGACGTAAATGTGTGGTTGCGCAGATGGTGTCGCAGAGAGGGCTTTGGTTTCTTCGACCACGGGACTCTGTTCTGGGCACAAAGATTGTTAGGAAGAGATGGGATCCACCTAACGAAGAGAGGAAGGAGCATCTTCGCGGGCCGGCTTGCAAACCTAGTGAGGAGGGCTTTAAACTAGATTCGTCAGGGGACGGTGACCAAAACCCTGAGGGGAGTGGGAAAGTCGGATACCGGGAAGAAATGCAGAGAGGAAGGAGCAAGAAAGGAGGACCCCTGTTTCAAATGGAGAAGATAGGGCAATCAACTGGTTACCTGAGGTGTTTGTACACTAATGCAAGAGGCCTGGGTAACAAACAGGACGAACTGGAGGCCCTGGCCCAGTCCAAGAAATATGATTTAATTGGGATAACAGAGACTTGGTGCGATGACTCGCATGACTGGAGCGCTGTCATGGAAGAGTATAGACTGTTCAGGAAGAACAGGCAGGGGAGAAAAGGAGGAGGAATTGCACTATATGTAAGAGAGCACTACAATTGCTCTGAACTCCAGTATAAAGAGGGAGAAAAGACTGTTGAGAGTCTATGGGTTAAGTTTAAAGGCGCAAACAACAGCAGTGATGTTGTGGTTGGTGTCTGCTACAGGCCACCGAATCAAGTCAATGAGGTAGATGAGGCTTTCTTCGGACAACTGAGCAAAGCTTCCAGATCACAGGCCTTGGTTCTTGTGGGGGACTTTAATCACCCTGACATCTGTTGGGAAACCAATACGGCAGTACAGAGGCAATACAGGAAGTTTTTGGAGAATGTTGGGGATAACTTCTTGACACAAGTGCTGAAGGATCCAACCAGAGGCCGTGCGCAGCTTGATCTTCTGCTCACAAACAGGGAGGAACTAATAGGGAAAGTGGAGGTGGGTGACAACCTGGGAAGCAGTGATCATGAGATGGTAGATTTCAGGATCCTGACCAAAGGAAGAAAAGAGAGTAGTAAAATACACACATTGGACTTCAGAAAAGCAGATTTTGACTCCCTCAGAGATCTGATGGGCAGAATCCCCTGGGATGCTAACATGAAGGGGAAGGGAGTCCAGGACAACTGGCAGTATTTTAAACAAGCCTTATTAAAGGCACAGAAAGAAACCATCCCGACGCGTAGCAAGAGAGGCAAACATGGTAGGAGACTGGATTGGCTTACAGGGGAAATCCTTGGTGAACTTAAGCACAAAAAGGAAGCTTACAAAAAGTGGAAACTTGGACAAATGACCAGGGAGGGGTTTAAATGTATAGCTTGAGAGTCCCGGGAGTTTATCAGGAAGGCGAAAGCACAGATGGAATTGCGACTGGCTAAGGATGTGAAGGATAGCAAGAAAGGTTTCTACAGGCATGTTAACAAGAAGAAGGTGATCAGAGAGGGTGTGCAGCCCCTACTGGATGAAGGAGGTAAACTAGTGACAGATGATGTGGGGAAAGCTGAAGTACTCAATTTTTTCTTTGCATCTGTATTCACGGACAAGGTCGGCTCCTGGACTAATGCGCTAAGTGACACAAGATGGGATGAAGATGGACAGCCCTTGGTGGGTAAAGAACAGGTTAGGAACTATTTAGAAAAACTAAACGTACACAAATCCATGGGTCCAGACTTAATGCATCTGAGGGAATTGGTAAATGTCATTGAGGAGACTTTGGCCATTATCTTTGAAAAGTCGTGGAGATCAGGAGAAATCCCGGATGATTGGAAAAAGGCAAAAGTAGTGCCCATCTTCAAAAAAAGGAAAAAGGATGATCCAGGGAACTATAGGCCGGTCAGTCCTACCTCGGTTCCTGGAAAAATCATGGAAGGGATCCTTAAGGAAGCCATTTTGAGGCACTTGGACAAGAGGAAAGTGATTAGGAACAATCAGCATGGATTCACGAAGGGCAAGTCATTCCTGACCAATCTGATTAGCTTCTATGATGAGGTAACTGGCTCTGTGAACATGGGAAAGTCAGTGAATGTGATATACCTTGACTTTAGCAAGGCTTTTGATACGGTCTCCCACAATATTCTTGCCAGCAAGTTAAGGGAATGTGGATTGGAGACATGGATGGTAAGATGGATAGAAAGATGGCTAGAAGGCCGGGCCCAGCGGGTAGTGATCAACGGCTCAATGTCAGGATGGCGGTCAGTTTCTAGCGAAGTGCTCCAAGATTCGGTTCTAGGACCGGTTTTGTTCAATATCGTTATTAATGACCTGGGTGAGGGGATGGATTGCACTCTCAGTAAGTTTGTGGATGACACTAAGCTGGGGGGAGAGGTAGATATGCTTGAGGGCAGAGATAGGGTCCAGAGTGACTTAGACAAATTGGAGGATTGGGCCACAAGAAATCTGATGAGGTTCAACAAGGACAAGTGCAGAGTCCTGCACTTGGGATGGAAGAATCCCAAGCATTGTTACAAGCTGAGGACCAACCAGTTAAGTAGTAGTTCTGCAGAAAAGGACCTGGGGGGTTACAGTGGATGAGAAGCTGGCTATGAGTCAACAGTGTGCCCTTGTAGCCACGAAGGCGAATGGCATATTAGGTTGCATTAAGAGGAGCATTGCCAGCAGATCCAGAGATGTCATTATTCCCCTTTATTCTGCTCTGGTGAGGCCACATCTGGAGTATCGTGTCCAGTTCTGAGCCCCCCACTACAAAAAGGATGTGGACACATTGGAGAGGGTCCAGCGGAGGGCAACCAAAATGATTAGGGGGCTAGAGCATATGACTTATGAGGAGAGGCTGAGGGACTTGGGTCTGTTTAGTCTGCAGAAGCAAAGAGTGAGGGGGGATTTAATAGCAGCCTTCAACTTCCTGAAGGGAGGTTGCAAAGGGGATGGAGAGAGGCTGTTCTCAGTAGTGACAGATGGCAGAACAAGGAGCTATGGACTCAAGTTGTGGTGGGAGAGGTCCAGGCTGGATATTAGGAAAAACTTTTTCACTAGGAGGGTAGTGAAGTACTGGACGGGTTACCTATGGAAGTAGTGGAGTCTCCATCCCTAGAGGTGTTTAAGTCTCGGCTTGACAAAGCCCTGGCCGGGTTGATTTAGTTGGGATTCGTCCTTCCTAGAGTAGGGGGCTGGACTTAATGACCTACTGAGGTCTCTTCCAGCTCTATGGTTCTATGATTCTATGATTGTCTTGGTGGTGTCTGAAAAAAATCAACCAATTTGCAAACATTTGTTGAGGGACATTCTAATTGCAAATTTTATTATCAGCAATATCTCTTCAAAACTCATATTAATTCTATGCGTAAATCTGTTCAAAGATGTAAATTATCTGGAAGAATTGATTGTGCGTTATTGGATCAGTTTGGGATTATCGCTAAGAGGACAGCAGCTTCACCGTGACAGCAACATGTTTCAGCATACCTCTTTAAGAAAATTGTCAGACACTGATGACTCAGCGCTTTCCTCCATTGAGAACACTCCTTCTCAAAGATATTGAAAGCAGGTAAAGGAAAAAAGTATTTTTTTGCATTCACCATGAGTATTTGAAAAATTATCGGTA
This sequence comes from Pelodiscus sinensis, assembly GCF_052426305.1. Taxonomy (NCBI): domain Eukaryota; kingdom Metazoa; phylum Chordata; order Testudines; family Trionychidae; genus Pelodiscus; species Pelodiscus sinensis. The sequence continues at coordinate 14,566,973 of NC_143062.1, read as the reverse complement.
TTTTGGCTGAGGAAAGACCAATATTTTAGGGCATCAAACCTACATTGAATTCATTATTATAATGGTAGAGCAGCTCAAAAAACAGTTCACTGATGAAGTGAAGAATGCTAAGTCCTATTCCATAATAATTGAGTTAGCACCAGATATGAATCATGTGCAGTGTTCCCTCTAAGCTGTGTGGGAGTACAGCTTCACAGGTGATTAGAGGGAGCACTGGTCATGTGATTAATGAACATTAATTTTAAAATATGTACACCACCATTGCTGAAGTTCTAGGGCGATTTCTTTGGTTCTGTCCCACTAAAATCCCACACTTCTGAATGTTTAGAGACAACGGTTTGGGATATCATTGCAAATTTACGTTTGGACTTCAAAAATTGTCATGGGCAGAGCTTTAATAACACTGCAAATATGACAGAAGAATATTCAGGTCTACAGGCAAGAATGAACAATGCAAATTCCTCTGCTCTATTCTTTAAATTTAACCTGCAACGCTGCAGCCGCATCTTCTGAGAGAACTATACTTTTCTCTGACTTTGTTCAAAAATGTATGCATTTTTTTTTCAGTTTCCACACATCTGTGGAATATGTTACAATCATGCTTGAAGCAGACAAATGGAAAACATTTAATAGTCAGAAGAATTTGCATGAGCAGACCACCTGGTGTCACGGATGCTGTTGAGGCTATGTCTAATAAGGTTCTCTTTGAAAATGAGCTATGATGGTATTAAGCCAAATCAAATTCTGAAAAACCATGTGTGAAAACTGAAGCAAAATCCTTAACAGAAAATTTGAAAAGTATGATATTGCTGTTTTTGCGGTGATTTGCTGATGGCATTAATTCTTTGAAGTAAACAGTTCCACACAATAGTAAAAAGTTTATACAAATTTATTGAATGCCGCACAATAGTTAGCTTCAGTTAGTTTTGTCATGGAAGTTCAAATTGACTATAGGTCCATGGAAGCAGAGACACTAACAGAAAATATAGGTTCATCATGATGAGAAGCGTAAAACCCCCAAGTAGTTATTTTTCCATGAAACTGATTTAATTGTTTTAAATTAAAAAGGAAAAGAGAAGATCATTACGGAGACCATCAGTGTTATTAGTGACACAATAATAGTGCAACTGCAAAGTAGAGGCGAATCTTTAAAGTAAACTGTTGATTTATTTTGCATGTGTTTTGCCACTGCAGTAAGAAATTATGTGAATTCTACCAAGAGGATATAGACACAAATCTTTCTGAAGGTGAAGTGAAACATTTAATTCATTTTTATAAAAAATGATGAGGTCTGTGCTTTGAGATCACTAGCTGATTTGTATAGACGTATACATGACCGTTTGCAGGCACCCATTCCAAATATAGAAACCAGTATTGTGAAAAATATTTTCAGAATGGTCATAAATGCTGCTGGTGAATGTTCTTTTTCTGTATTGGGACAAGTTAAAAATGATTTGCAAAATACAATGCGTCAGGAACATTTGACAAATTCAGCAAGGGGCTCTTTACAAAATATTACTTATGTTGACTTAATTGATGATTTTGTAAAGAAAAAGTATAAAATGAAATAAAGTATTCTATTAAAAACCTGTCTGAATAAATATGTTTCTTCAGAGGAAGTTAACTTTTATTTTTCCATTCATGTGTCATCTATACATTTTATTTTTACACATTTTTCACATTAACATCATGCAAATATAAACTTTTATCTAGACCAGAAGTTCTCAAACTGAGCTTCAAGAACTACATTCCGGTTACTATGGATAAGAGCACTTTATAAAAAAACAAAGTACATTACAATAGTGAGCTAATGATTCAAACAATCTTTTGGAAAGATCATAAATTGCTGAGAGTCTTGATGAACTACTTAAAGTGGTCTGTGAAAAAAAAGTTAGTGAGGTACCTTGAGTGCTTGGCAGACTTTTTTCTTCAGCCTCCTTCTATATTATAAGTATTAAGAATTGAATGAAACTGGGAGGGACAGGAAGAGTGAATGTTCTTTTTAGAGCTTCCAGGGCCCGGTCAAGAATAATGAAGGTGAGCACAGGGCCCCACTTAGTCTAAATCCATCACTGCCTCCCCTTGCATCCCACGTCTTCAGCCCTTCCAAATTCAGTTACTGTCTCCCGTTCTGCCCAGGCCAGAAGAAAAAGACAAAGTCCTGGCTGGGATGATTTATTTGGGAGTTGTTCCTGCTTTGGGCAGGGGGTTAGAATCACAGGGCTGGAAGAGACCTCAGGCGGTCATTGATCCATGATTCTATGAAGGACAGCAATGTTCTCAGAAAGGTTTAATGCAGAAAGTCTGTTCTTATTAGTACTTGATGCAGTTTGGCTGCAAAGACTTTGTGATTTAGGACTGTATCTCTCTGAACTTGAAGCTGCCATTTGCATGCACCATGTCATAGCAAACTCTTTGCTTATGACTGGAATGATTTGCAATCTGGGAACTGCTTTAAGGAAGAATTCCATTGGGGCATCCCATGTGTGCCCCTTTGCTGGGGAAAAGGGATGTAAACAGAGGAAGAGAAAAGACTGGATTAAAAATCCTAGGCGGGCTTGCCATTAAAGGGAATCCACCAGTGGCGTAGCGTTCAGGGTCAGATTACTCTGACCTTGTGGCTCAGAGCCACCAGAAAATGGCAGCATGTAGTCAATGAGGAAATTGGTAAATAATGTAACACTTCCAATAGAATTGAACCTTTAGTCATGGAGGTCTGACATGACTTTTGGGCACCTGCAGGTGGATTTACAATAAACTATACCATGCAGTGAGCAGCACGAATATAGGCTGAAAGGCATCAGAGGAGCACTGAGTAGCCACACAGCCAGCAGCGGGGGGAAACCAGCAATTTCCCTCTTCAGTATCACTACCCAGTGCTCCTCTGATGCCTTCCAGCCTGTGTTCATGCTGCTGGCTGACACCTGGTTAGTGGCAGCTGCCTGCATGCAAGGGGAAGAGCAGCTGGGGGTGGAGAGCCCAGGGTGGGAGGGGGGCACTCAAGTGGCCTATGGAACTGTGCCCCCTCACTTTTAGGCAGAGCAGGTGTGGGTCTCTGTCCACTTCTCCAGGCCGTTCAGTGCCGGGTCACCGGGGCACCTGAAGCTCTCCTCCGTGGATATGGAGATTGTATAAGAGCACTTTATAAAAAAAAGCATAAAGCACTTTACAATAGTTAGCTAATGGTACAAAGAATGTTTGGAAAGATCATTAAATCATCCACTGAGACCCTCAACAATTGTCAAGCGGTCTATGAAAAAAAGTCAGACTACAAAAATTCAAGGCACCTCACTTATTTTCATTTACTTCTTGAGTAGTTTTGGTTCAACCTTCTAGGTTAGTTACTAGTATGTAATAGAGCAGGGGTGGTCAACCCATTAGAGATGAAGAGTTAAAATAGCGGTGGATAGAGTGCGAAGAGCCATGTACCTGGAGGGGGGGGGGTGAGTTGTTGAGCAAAAAAAAAAAAAAAAGCCATGCCAGGGGAAAATAGGTGCCAGTACACCATCCGAGAGCATACCATCACAAAAAAAAAAAAAAAAACCACTGGGAAGGGGTGAGAGGTGCCCACTCTGGGAGGGAATTTGGGTGCTGGAGGAAATAGAGAAGAGGATGCTGGCTCAGGGAGGGGAGTACAGGCTGGAGAGTGTTGGGTTCAGGTGGAGGGTTGTGGTGCTGAGCTACTGTAACCCCTGCCTCCCTGCTCTAACCCAATCTCCCGCCCCTTCCCCAGAGCCAGGCCCCTTCTTGTTAATGTAGACAGAAGCCTAGTGGTCTGGGGCCCAGATGGGGCTGTGGGTGCTCTCAATAGCCCCTCTGCAGTTGGGGAAGCCCAAGGCAGCAAAGCCAGCAACAATGGCATCCACATTGCTGAAGTGGATGACTCCGCAGCAAGATGGTGTTGCTGGCTCCCACCACCTGTAGAAGGAGGCAAACAAATAAAGAGAGACTCACAGGTTGACCAGAGCCCCTAGGAGGTCCCTGAGCCCAAACCGCGCCCCCACACATACACGAGGAGCAACCCCCCTCACTTACTCCATCCCCTGGAGGGCTTTGTGAGAGCAGGACTGAAAAGAAACCTCCCGGGGAGAGGGTTTGCATCACCCCTCCTTTCCCTAGGGAACACCAGTCCATCAGTTTCTGCAGGCTGCCTCCCAGGCCATGCAGAGGTCATGACTTGTGTGGCCGCCTGCAGAAACTGCTGTATGAGTTGCAGCACAAGCTGCAATAGCCATAGACTGGCCAGAGGCAGCGCCTGCTCCATGGCTAGATAGCTGAGGTGTCCACAAGGGTAAGCTCAGCAGGAAAAGAAAGGGCTTTGCAGTCCCTCAAAGAGGCAGGCAAGGTAAAAAGCCTGAGCCATTGCTGTATGAGTAAGGGGGGACGAAGGCCCTTTAAGCATGAACCTCAGATAACGTCCAATGAGTATGGGGACCCTCTAAGGCCACCCCGCAACCACTTCAGGCAGGGCATCAGGACAGCAGTTACTTCCTTGAGTGGCTGCCTGAGGCTAATTCGTACTTATTTCAAAATAACGAAGTGCTATTTCGATTCACTTTTGTTCTGTAGAGGCGCTATTTCGAAATCAGCTATTTCAGAATATTTCTTCTGAAATTGCTTATTCTAAAATGAAGTATGGAGAGTACTTTGGCTGGGTCTGTACTGCACATTTCAGGGCAATGCACGTCTCTCTCACTCCCAGGGTATGTCTACACTACCCCCCTGGTTCGATCTAGGGGGGGTAATGTAGTCATAAAGAGATGCAAATGAAGCTCGGGATTTGAATTTCCCGGGCTTCATTTGCATAAAGCCGGCCAGCGCCATTTTTAAATGCCGGCTAGATCGGACCCCGTGCCGCGCGGCTACACGTGGCACGGACTAGCTAGTTCGGATTAGGCTTCTACGAGGCATACAGCTAGTTCGGATTAGAAAGCCTAATCCGAACTAGCTAGTCCTTGCCGCGTGTAGCAGCGCGGCATGGGGTCCGACCTAGCCGGCATTTAAAAATGGCTCCGGCCGGCTTTATGCAAATGAAGCCCGGGAAATTCAAATCCCGGGCTTCATTTGCAACTCCGTATGACTACATTACCCCCCCTAGTTTGAATTAGGGGGGTAGTGTAGACATACCCTCACACACTGTGTCTGTCCCAGTCTCTCTCTCGCAAACACACACTCACTGTCTGTCACACCCACCTCCCAACACATTGGCATTGGTATTGGTATTAGTTCTTTCTAAGAAGTAACAGGATTATCTTATGCACAATGTAATTCTGTTAGTCATTTTAGAACTCGCTATTCAGAGAGAAATAACAATTATGAAATGTACAAACCTGTCAGGGCTGGAGAAATTATCTCTATAGTATTTTAAAAATATATACATAGATTATATTTAGGGTTTTTTTGTTTCTACTGATGTGGGCACATCTCCTCAATATTAGAGCACATAACAAGATTGATTTCCTCTAATTTTTTCCATCCACACTGGGACACGGGTTGGGAGTCTCCTGGAATTGGGCTTGATTTCTTGATGATTCCTGCAGTCAAATTGGGTTATTGGCCAATCCAAGGTTCTGTCTACACTACAGAGCTAATTCGAACTAAGCTAATTCGAATTAGCGCAGCTAGACTTAAAAACTAGTTCAAATTAGCGTTTTGCTAATTCGAACTAGCATGTCCACGCAGAGTGGACCCTGAAGCGGGGTTAAGGATGGCCGGAAGCAGTGCCGGCAGGGCATCAGAGGAGGACTTAGAGCGTGGAGCTGCTGTCTCAGGCTAGCCGAGGGCTGTGCTTAAAGGGACCCGACCCCACCCCGGACAGACAGTTCTCAGGGTTTCCCGTTTGCAAAGCAGTCCTGGCTTGGAGTGCCCTGAGTGCCCACACTCGGCACATCACAGCACTCAGCCATCACCCCGGCTGCACTTGCGCAGGCTGCCATCCGAGGGGAGAGGGCAATTGGGGGGGGGGGGGGGCTGCAGGAGAACTTCCACCCCGAGAAGCCCGCAGAGCCAGCCCAGTCCTCCCCATCGGGGGCTCGTACCCCATTCCTCCATCACCTCCTTCCACTTACCCCTCCCTAGCCCCCCTTCCTGATGTACAAAATAAAGACAACGTGTGTTCAAAAATAGAATCTCTCTTTATTGAACAAAACTCGGGGAGACTGGGAAAAGGAGGTGGGAGAGGGGAAGAGAGAGGCTGGGAGAGGGGAGGGCAACTAAAATGATCAGGGGTTTGGAACAGGTCGCATATGAAGAGAGGCTAAAGAGACTGGGACTTCTCAGCTTAGAAAAGAGGAGACTGAGGGGGGATATGATAGAGGTCTATAAAAGCAAGAGTGGTGTGGAGAGGGTGCATAAAGAAAAGTTCTCCATTAGTTCCCATAATAGAAGGACTAGAGGACACCAAAGGAAAGGAATGGGTAGCAGGCTTCAAACTAGTAACAGAAAGTTGTTCTTCACAAAGCAAAGAGTCAACCTGTGGAACACCTTGCCGCAGGAGGCTGTGAAAGCTAGAACTAGAACAGAGTTTAAAGAGAAGTGAGATCAAGTCATGGAGGTTGGGTCCATGGAGTGGTATTAGCCAGGGGTTAGAAATGGTGTCCCTGCCCAAAGTTTGTGGAAGACTGGAGATGGATGGCACGAGGCAAATGGCTTGGTCACTGTCTTTGGTCCATCCCCTCCAGGGTCCCTAGGGTTGGCCGCTGTTGGCAGACAGGCTACTGGGCTAGATGGACCTTTGGTCTGACACAGTACAGACATTCTAAGCTCAGGGCTCAGGGTCGGGGGTCTCAGTGGACCACCTTGATTTTCATGCAAACCTGCTCCTGGGTGGCCAGCTGGCAGCTCTCCTGTCCTAGACGGCCACTTTCCTGTGCCTACTGCAGAGTTCGTTGACGAGGTCCACGATGTCTGCACTAGACCAGGCGGGTGCCCGCCTCTTGCAGTCCTGGCCAGGCTCCTGGGAGCCGCCAGCCTGGTCCCGGGAAGAGGGAGAGGGCTGGGGGGCATCGGGTGGCTGGCTCATGGCGTGCCAGGTGCAGGGTCTGCTGGCTGGGTGCTGGCAGGCTTGCACCTGGCATGGGCACCGTAGCCAGCCCGTGCCCCTTTAAGGGTCCGGGGCCGGGAGGGGGGCAGAAGAGTTTCCCTGGTGGTGCCCAGAGTGGCCACCAGGGAAAGCTGGGGAGGGCTAGCCTCCCACTAGTTCGAATTAAGGGGCTACACAGACCTTAATTCGAACTAGTAAATTTGAACTAGGCTTAATCCTCGTAAAATGAGGATTACCTAGTTCAAACTAAGAGCTCCGCTAGTTGGAATTAAGTTCAAACTAGCAGAGCGCTAGTGTAGCGCCTATCAAAGTTAATTCGAACTAACGTCCGTTAGTTTGAATTAACTTTGTAGTGTAGACATACCCCAAGAGTACAGTAGGGCTATGGCAGACTTCCCCTTGGCCTGGCCCTGTGCCACTCCTGGAAGTGCCTGGCACATCCCTGTGGGCTCTGGGGCAGGCTGGGGAAGGGGGTGGTGGGGTCTCCACATGCTGCCCTTGTCTGCAGCCACCACCCCTATAGCACCCATTGGCTGGGAATGAGGAACCACTGCCAACAGGAGGTGTGTAGGCAGCGTCTGTGGACAGAAGGGGGCAGCATTCAGAACCACCTGCCATTCCCCAGCAGGAGCCTCTGCTGGACAGAACAGCCACTTTGAGGAGTGGCACAGAGTTGGGATAGTGCTCAGCCAGAGCCTGCATCCTAACTCCCCTCCCCCCCCCGAGTCCCATCTGTACCCCAGACACCTGCTCTACCCCTGAGCACCTGCTGTATTCAAACTCCTTCACAGAGCTTGCACCCTGAACCTCCTCCTGCACCCTACTCCCTGCCTCAGGCTCAGCCCGGAGCCCCTCACACACTCCAAAATCCTTCTTTGCAAGACGAGAGCCTGCACCCCCAAATCCCTGTCCCAGCCTGGTGAAAGTGAGTGAGGATGGTGGAGTGAGCAGGATGGAGCCTTGGAGAAGGAGATTGCACTCAAAGATGACATAGAGTGAACTGCAGTGATCTCCAACCTTTCTAAGCACAAGGCCAGGCTTTGAGTGTGAGTGTAAATCAGTCTTGCGTAATTCCAAAATCATGGAATCTGTCAGGGAACCGCTGAAGCTCAGTCCTCTAACAGTCCCCTTTGGATATTAATTGGAATTCACTTTCAGTTCAGCAAAACTACTCCTTTAATAATAGGAGTTAATGTAATTCTGGTAAAGGACAGTTTATTATTTCTTCCACCTTCTTATTGGCTAATAATTAAAATGAAGACTATAAACATCCTCACCAATGTCCTTCCCATACTATCAACATGAATAGCATTTGAATAAAAAACAGTCACAAGTCTTAAGCACTCATTAAAAACCCTGCAAGAGCCAGTTATAAGCAAAATATACCTTTAAAAAGGGCATGGACTAATTTCAGTTTTCCCATCTTATGGTCTCTCACTTATCTCTAACTTTCTCACACTAGAAGCCTCAGTTTCCTTACACTTAGACTTAGGCCTACAGTTAGCCTAATTTCTACTTAACATTGAACTCTTGGTAAACTGAAGGTGCCAGATATCATGCAAAAATACTGAAGATCACATTTTATCCACCATCAAATTTCAATGTGATTTAGCCACCTAATTTCTTTTTGGCTCTTTTAAGATGGACTTTCAGCTGGATTCACACACCACACACAAACTGAAGTCTTGAGGAAGGCAAGATAAATGCCACTGCGATGATTATATTACTGTCGTCATTACAGGGTCTTTCATCCCTGGCTAAGGAGTGACTAGAATATTCATTGCTCATCCTGAAGCATTCCTTTCAATAAATGAACTTCTCTTTATTCTGCCTTATTAACAAAAAGAAACAGACCCAACAACAACGGCAAAATACATAGGAAACAGCAGTATTATTTCTTAATGCACCAGATTATGCACTTGAAAGTAGGAATAAGGGATCTTCCGGAAAAGGCTTTATTTTCCACAAGATCCCATCTAGACTGGCACTTTTCTCCGGCAAAACCCCAAGCCGGAAAAAAGCGGCAGCCATGTTCATGCAAATGCCGCGGGGTATATTTAAATCCCCTGCAGCATTTGCAATTCCAAAGTGTCTCATTAGCATCCCCTTTCCGGAAAAGGGTGCCAATGTAGACACAGCTATACTGTTTTGATATGAAGGTTTTTTTGGTTGATATTTTAATTAAAAATTGATCATAAGTTTCAGTGTTTCATGCTATATCCAAATCTTCCTTTTGGGGTACCTGAAAGATCCCAGTTATTCATTTAATAGTCAGAATCTTTGTTTTTTATAACTAAAAAAAGTTTATTCAATGCATATTACTGTTCCAAATAGAATTTGCTACACATGGTTCAGTGAAATGGGTATTAAGTGTAATCAATAGTCATTGGAGAGCACAGTGAAATATTGATACAATCAAAGCTGTTGTTGTATTCTGCTGAGCAGAAAATGGAAATCCCTTCCTGTGAAGTATGTGTGTGAATTTATCCACAGGATTAATTTTAAAGAAAAATTCTGTGTTGGGAACAGGAGTTTAGCCACAGGTGGGTCCTCATTGTCCACTCACCCACTTTGCAACCAGACCCATCCCCTCGGGGCTTACCCTGCTCCGCTCCAACCAGGGTGTGGGGTTGGGGCTTATCCCGCTTCCCTTCTGTCCTGCTCCTCCCCATTCTTGGCCACCCACACCACTAGGTAATTTTTCAGCTTCACCTCTGCCAGGCTGGAAGGAACTTGTTAATTTCACATGACACTAACAAGATACTTGCAGCTCTAGTGCTGAAGAGGGAAAGAGCTGTTGCTCCCAAGGTGGGGACTGTAACACAATGGATCTCACTGCCTGCTGCTCCTGCTATTCCCTAGGAAATTAATTTTTCCGCTCTGGAGTGCCCCCTTTTGGCTGGTGACTTGTTCCCCCCAGCAGACCCGCGTCCTCCGCAGTGAGAAAAGCCACTCTGCATCTCCCTGGTCTGCTGGGGGGAAGCGCCCCCCGTGCCGCCGGAGGCGGTGACAGTGGGGGAGGCACCCCGCACTAGCTGCGCCCCCTCCCGTTTGTAACTAGGGATCTGACATAAGTCGGATTGATGTAACCCGGGGACTGCCTGTATACTGAACTGTGGCATGATGTATTCCTCCTGGCACTGAGGATTACTAGGCCTAATGTTCTGGATACAATATGTTCATCTAGTTTATTGTCAGGAAAATGCACTTGCAATATACTTTGAGTTTCATTATAGTGACATCAGTAGCTGACTAAATGGATCCTACTGTGGGAGCCATTTAAAGATAAGGTAGATAAAGTTTAAACACTTGCTGTACTTCAAGCTTTTAAAAACAATGCTTTGCCAAATCCCTTAGCAACGTAACTTGAGATCAGAAGGAAAATCAACAAATTAAAATGTTTAGATGTGAGAGCCTGAAGTTACAATCTTAATTCCATATTTAGGGCCTTAAATAAATGGCCTGATTTTCACAGTTGCTGTATTTTCAGAGCTATCATTTAGTTACCTGGAGCTGTAGATGATAAAAACCTCTGAATAAAATTGGTTCCTCAAAATTCATATCTAAGCACTCAAGTATGAAAATGTTTGCTTGATGGGTTCAATGGCCATTTTGAATTTATGCATTTGAGAAGACATAACATTAAGAATTTAGTGAGAAATTAAAGCTGAGTCTGATTTGTGGATTGCAATGAGCTCAGTGATACCCCAGAATTCATTAAATAGCACTTTTACATCAGCTGTTACGCTTCATGAAGGTTGCAAAAGATCAGTCTTGAGTAAGAATGTGCACACTTAGAGTATGTCTACACTACAAAGTTAATTCGAACTAACAGACGTTAGTTCGAATTAACTTTGATAGGCGCTACACATGCAAACCGCTAGTTCGAACTTAATTCGAACTAGCGGTGCGCTTAATTCGAACTAGGTAAACCTCATTCTACGAGGACTAACGCCTAGTTCGAATTAACTATTAAGTGTAGCCACTTAATTCGAACTAGTGGGAGGCTAGCCCTCCCCAGCTTTCCCTGGTGGCCACTCTGGCCAACACCAGGGAAACTCTTCTGCCCCCCTCCCGGCCCCGGACCCTTAAAGGGGCACGGGCTGGCTACGGTGCCCGTGCCAGGTGCAAGCCTGCCAGCACCCAGCCAGCAGACCCTGCACCTGGCACGGCTCGAGCCAGCCACCCACTGCCACCCAGCCCTCCGCCTCTTCCCGGGACCAGGCTGGCGGCTCCTGGGAGCATGCCCAGGTCTGCAAGAGGCGGGCGCCCGCCTGGTCTAATGCAGACATCGTGGACCTCATCCACGACTTCCGCACTAGGCACAGGAAAGTGGCCGTCAAGGGCAGGATAGCTGCCAGCCTGGCCACCCTGGAGCAGGTTGGCATGAAAATCAAGGTGGTCCACTGAGACCCCCGACCCTGAGCCCTGAGCTTAGAATGTCCGTACTGGGTCAGACCAAAGGTCCATCTAGCCCAGTAGCCTGTCTGCCGACAGTGGCCAACACTATATACCCTGGAGGGGATGGACCGAAGACAATGACCAAGACATTTGTCTCGTGCCATCCATCTCCAGTCTTCCACAAACAGAGGCCAGGGACACCATTCCTACCCCCTGGCTAATAGCACTCCATGGACCCAACCTCCATGACTTGATCTCACTTCTCTTTAAACTCTGTTCTAGTTCTAGCTTTCACAGCCTCCTGCAGCAAGGAGTTCCACAGGTTTACTATGTGCTTTGTGAAGAAGAACTTTCTGTTGTTAGTTTGAAGCCTGCTACCCATTCATTTCATTTGGTGTCCTCTAGTCCTTCTATTATGGGAACTAATGAAGAACTTTTCTTTATGCACCCTCTCTACACCACTCATGCTTTTATAGACCTCTATCCTATCCCCCCTCAGTCTCCTCTTTTCTAAGCTGAGAAGTCCCAGTCTCTTTAGCATCTCTTCATATGGGACCTGTTCCAAACCCCTGATCATTTTAGTTGCCCTCCCCTCTCCCACCTTCTTTTCCCAGTCTCCCCGAGTTTTGTTCAATAAAGAGAGTTTCTATTTTTGAACACATGCGTCCTTTATTTTGAACATCAGGAAGGGGGGCTAGGGAGGGGTAAGTGGAAGGAGGTGAGGGAGGAATGAGGTTCGAGCCCCCGATGGGAGGCCTGGGGTGGCTCTGCGGGCTCCTCAGGGTGGAAAATCTCCTGAAGCCCCTTGATTGACCCCCCCCCCCCCAGATGGCAGCCTGCGGCAAGTGCAGCCGGGCTGATGTCCGAGTGCTGTGATGTGCCGAGTGTGGGCACTCAGGGCAATCCAAGCCAGGACTGCTTTGCTAACGGGGAACCCTGAGAACTGTCTGTCCGGGGTGGGGGTCGGATCCCTTTAAGCACAGCCCTCGGCTAGCCTGAGGCAGCAGCTCCACACTCTAAGTCCTAATCTGATGCTCTGCCGGCACTGCTTCCGGCCATCCTTAACCGCAGTTCAGGGTCCACTCAATGTGTACATGCTAGTTTGAATTAGCAAATCGCTAATTTGAACTAGTTTTTAAGTCTAGATGCACTAGTTCGAATTAGCTTAGTTAGAATTAACTAATTCAAACTAAGTTAGTTCAAATTAGTGCTGTAGTGTAGACATACCCTTAGTCGTACAACTGTGCCACTGCAGTGCTTCAGTGTAGAAACTGCCTCTAGGAGTTCCCTATCAAGTCCACCTCCCTGAGATGCTGTAGTTAAGTTGAAAGAAGACTTTTTCCACCAACCTACTGTGAAACTATGCCAGTGTTTCTCAACCTTTTTTTAATAAAGTATACCTTTTAAAAAAAATTAAGTACTCCCAGTACCTACAGTTTTCAGACACACCATTTTTTTTATTTTTTTTATTTTTTTTAAATTGCAACACATTTGTTTAAACAACTTAACTGTAGCCAGGCAGGTGATGAATGCAGTGGTGGTCCCTTGTGGCCAGGCTGTCAGCCATCCTGCTATATATAGCCGCATTCTTTCATCTGGAATGGAGATCCTGGTGGGTCTCCTCATCGCCCCATACCTCTAGGAGGGCAAGGAGCTCTGCCCCAGATGAGGATGGCACATGCCTTTTCTGGCCCCTGATAGGCTCCTGGGAGCCCTGTGCATGCTCCCTGGGATGGGCAGTGGGCTCTTGGGGGGAAGGGGCTTGTGGCTGGGACATTAGTGCCAAGATGTGGCAATGGCCGCTGCAGGGCAAGTTGCAGATCCCAGGGCCGGCTTCCTACCACAAGCCCTGTCCCGGGTGTCTGCAGCTTTAAGAGCTGCTGAGAGACAGGAACTTTAGAGTTGTGATGAGTGTGAGTAGAGTGGCCTGCAGGGCACCTGTATTAGTTTCTGGAGGCCTCTTTTTTCAACAGCGCTCCCTCTTCCGCGTCCATCCTCGCCTTTTTCCGAAAAAATGAGGTTTTCTGCCATTGGAAAAAGCTCTCCGTTATTTTGACCTTTTTCTTGAAATAATGCTATTGAAGTGTGGCCACAAATAACAGCTGTTATTCTGGAAAAAATGCTGCAGTGTAAATGTACCCTAAGTCTCCTCTTTTCTAAGCAGAAAAGTCCACTTTTTTCAATCTCTCTTCGTTCCAAACCCCTCATCATTTTTGTTGCCCTTTTCTGAAACTTTTCCAATGCCAATATATCTTTTCTGAGATGAGGTAACCACAGGTGTATGCAGTATTCATGATGTGAGTGTACCATGGTTTTATATAGAGGCAATAAGATCATATCTGTCTTATTTTCTATTACTTTTTAAATGATGCCTAACAGTCTGTTTGCTTTTTTGACTGCTGATGCCCACTGAGTGGAAGGGCTCAGAGAACTATCCACAATGACTGCAAGGTCGCTCTCGAGTGATTATTGATATATTAGTCCCCCTTATTTTGAATACATAGTTAGGATTATTTAGTTTCGGCCTCCCCAGCATCTCCCCTCCCAGGGGCTCAGCACCAGTTCCGTAAGCCCTCAGCCCCATCCCCAGCCAGCATCCTCTCCCTCATGGACTGTTCCCAGCCCCCTTGTGACAGACCGGGCCGTGTCTGAGCACAGCTGAGGGCGTCCGCTCAGGGCGAATTGCTCAAATCCAGGGCTCCTTACAGCACATCCTAGGATCAGGATGGGTTCACAGGTCTTCCGGGCTCTTCGATCCCTGCAATGCTGCCTCTGGGATGAAGTGCTGAGCTGAGAACAAAATGGAGTCCCCCACATGGCCTCTTTATACATCCTTCCTGGCCTCTCCTTGGCCGCAGCTGGTCACCTGGCCCTCCACCTCTCTCTGCTGCAGCTCTTAGGCCTCCGTCCTCATGCTTTAGGTGTGTCCTTGGCCCATCGAGTCCATTGTCCCACAGGGCCTCACTAATTAGCATGTCTATAGGTCAGGCTTTGCCCACTGCTCAACCACATTCAGAGAAATATTCAGTTTCCACACAGATTACAGATTCCTACCTACACACACAGACATTATACACTCACATAAATAGCGTACACAGGCTCAGCAGACAGTAAGCTTCTATTCAATACCTCACATGGCCCCCTTCTATACCATTCTTGGGACCAACACTCCCACCTATGGGTGCATCATTGGTCTGGCTGCTCCCCTCAAGATCCAGTAACGTGACACCCCTGCCCACCTGGGCCAGAATACTCAGATAGAGCAGGGGGCAGCAGCACAGCCAATAGCTGAAGAGAAGTGGAGGTTTCCTCTTCAAAGTTCAGCTTCTCTCTGGCTGGCTGCATGGCTGCCTGCCACTACGTCTGAGTCCCCCAGCACATGCTTGATGCTATCTGCCTGCTCCCCTGAGGCTGCATGTGAGCCACCCTCCCTGCTCCGTTTCAGGGTTGGCAACGCTCCTGGACTGGACCCCGTTCTAGCAAATAGCATCTGGTCTGTCCAGTCTAGAAGAATTGGCAACAACTCTGCCTCCACAGCGTCTGCCCCAGCAGCACTCTCCCTGTGGAGCAGCCACTCTCCCCGCGCTATTGCACAGGCCACCAGCATTGGTAGGGACAGCCATGAGGCATACATAAATATAAATGAGGGATGCTCCTCTCGAACTTCTGGACAATAGTGTTAAGCCCTTAGAACAGCAAAACCAATTTCAGTTGCAATAATTTGAATGCAAAACTGTTGTCTATAAAGGGAGTTAATTTAGAATTGCTATTCTGATTTCTTCCCGAATAAATATGTCCACACATTGAATTAGAGTGCCTTGTTCCAGTGAATAAACTAATCCAGAGTAGACACACTTATCCAAGAATCAGAGCATCCACAAATGGAGGCAATATGGATGAGTGAGTCTGCCCTAGATTCATACCCTACTTTAACACAGACTTTGGAATAGTGTCTAAGGTGCCACAGGACCATTGTTGTCTTTTAAGGTTTTTTTTTAAACTTTATTTCAGTTAATTTTCATGAGTGGACAAGCCCGAAGGTCCCTAACATCTATAGTTTATTCATCTCAACTACAGAGATGAAATTTATATGAAAATTTGACATATCTCTGCCCATTTTATAATAGCATGCATTTAGCCAATCCATTCAGATTAAGAGTCTGAATCGCTTACCTAACTGCACAGAGGCTACTCACCACAGGTTCTGTGCTGCTGGCCACAGCCATAGTCCCTCTTCTGTTATTTGCTGAACAAGAACTCAGGTTCCCCTTTTTGTGACTTGGCCCCGCAACCAGGTTTCACGAGGAGTAACGGTAGTTCGGAATAGGAACCTAGTCCGAACTACCTAGTTCGAGCCCCGTGTAGCCGTGCTGCACGGGGTTCGAAGCAGCGGGGATTTAAAAATGGCGGCTCCCCGCTTATGCTAATGAAGCCCGGGAAATTCAAATCCCGGGCTTCATTAGCAAGTGCGGTATGCATACATTACCCCGCTAGTTCGAACTAGCGGGGTAGTGTAGACATACCCTAAGACTATTGCCTCTGTTTAAATCCATGGTACACCTACATCTCGAATACTTCCTGCCGATGCGATCACCTCATCTCAGAAAACCTACCTTGGCATTGTTGCCATTTTCTGAACTTTTTCAAAAAATGATTAGGGGTTTAGAATAGCTGCTATATGAGGAGAGCGTAATAAGACTACGACTTTTCAGGGTAGAAAAGAGGGGATATGATAGAGGTCTAAAAAAACCATGATTGGTGTTTGGGGAACAAGTAAATAACTTTTTCTAATTTATGTTCTCAACACAAGAACTGGGGGGGGGAGGGGGCTGTGTCACCAAGTGAAATGAATAGGTAGCAAGTGTAAAACCAACCAAAGGACGTATTTCCTCACACATTTCATAATCATCCTGTGGAGCACCTTGCCAGAGGATGCCGTGAAGACTAAGACGTTAACAAGGCAATCTATGACTCATTCTTTTTTTGAATCCTATCTCCATAAATTATTCTATTAGCCAGGATAGGTAGGAATGGTGTCACTAGCCCTGTTTGTCAGAATCTGGGAATGGGCATAGGGGAAAGATCACTTGAGGATTACCTGGTCTGTTTGTTCCTTCTGGGGCACCTGGTATTGGCCACAGTTGGAAGACAGGATACAGAGCTAGATGGACCTTTGGTATGACCCAGAATGACCGTTTTTATGCTCTCAGGATTTCTTGTAGTTCGGGGGGGGGGAAATATGTAATTTATTTCAAAGGCCTATTTTCCTTAAACAAAAACAGCTGTTCCTATTCGTTCAAATCCTCATCTGGTCTAAATTGTGTAACTGCACGCGGGGAGAGGGGGAGGTCCATGGAATAGTGCAACTTTACAGAAGGATGTGTTCTCCATGTGAAGAGCTAAGCCAATTTCCTCATGTTGTATGCAATCAACTGCATAACCTTCCAAACCAATACTTTGCATCAAGAGTGTGTTGAAATACTTAAGAGACTGCAGCCTCCCTTCAACTTCAAAGCCAATTCTTGGCTTGACCTCCACAGGCCATAAACATGTGGGCTGTGTCTACACTGGGCCACTTATTCCGGAAAATCAGCCACTTTTCCGGAATAAGTTGCGAGCTGTCTACACTGGCCCTTGAATTTCCAGAAAAGCAACAATGCTGTACTGTACAAAATCAGCGGATATTCTGGAAAAACTATTCTGATCCCACTCGGGCATAAGTCCTTATTCTGGAACACTGTTCTGGAAAAGGGCCAGTGTAGACAGCCCAGTAGTCTTTTCCGGAAAAAAGCCCCGATCGCGAAAATGGCGATCGGGGCTCTTTTCCGGAAAAGCGCGTTTTAAGCATTCCGTTTTAAGCATTTCCAGAAAGTCATGCCAGTGTAGACACAGCCGTGCTGTGCAGCAGCCAAAGGCTGGGATTAGCCAGTTGAACAAGGCCTCCCCTTGGTAAGCAGTAGCGTTGGGTGATGGGCTGCTATAGCTGCTCTTTTGCATATTAGAGGGAAGGAGACGGGCATCTCTGTATGACTGAAGAGCCTCTAGAGATGGAATGGCTGCTTCACTATGGGGATTGAGAACTAATCCAGAGAGCCTACCAGAATGTTATAGTGTAATAGTATAATCTCAGATTAAACAAGTCGAATGACACCCAGAGTTAGCTGCAGATTCAATCTCCCATACTGAAGACCTAATAAAGCTGCTGAACTGTATGGTATATTGAGAAGGAGGTCAGAGAGGATCTAACGCTTAATGCAACTTCTGTTAGAATGGAGCCATGTGTGCGTAAGAGGTGAGCCTGAGGCAGATCTAGTGTGTGTCTGTGAGAATGCCTGCGCAAAGCACTAAACAGAAAAAAGGGTGCACATCAATTTAGGGAACAGAAAGACTAATTCAACTGAGAATATTCAAAAGCGAGCACGTGTGTACAGGCAGAAAAATCAGCTTCTGATAAAGAACTCAAAGAAAAAAATATATTTTCTTTCTATAAAAATCAGAGGTTTTCCACTTATTCTCCACAGTTCATTCAAGTTGCATGAGGCCGAGGATAGGACAAGTTAGCCACCTGCAGTTTTTAAGCATCCAAATTCATAACAAATTCAGTGAGTTTTAGTGTTCAAAGAATTCAGGATCTAGCCCCTGATGCTTCGTGCTTCACTGCACCAGCTTATTCTCCACCCATTTTTCTTAAGCCTCATGAAGAGTCACAAACATGGGAGAAAATCCGTCTGGGCTTCCCTGCTTTTCTCAAGGAGATGCGTAAAGTTTGGGTTTTCTGTTGTGCTGCTGGGCTTTTTCTCCTGTGACTTTTCTCAGGATAGCGTAGGCCAAATAAACTGGGATTCTGAGAAGTGTGATGCAGCAGTCTCTACACAAGGTCTCCATGACTTTGCCACATGTTTGACATTTTCAAACGTCATTGGAAAAACTTAAAAAATAACAAATAGTCTTGCAGCACCTTAAGACTAACAAAACACGTAGATGTTATCATGAGCTGGATTGGTGTTTTTTTCTGTCTAAAGCTCTGGTTATTGCCTTGTATTATCTATTCATGTCAGATACATACTTCAGCACTCTCATTTCAGTCTCCTGAAGCACATTCTGCTTATTGTATAGACCTATGTACACTTCCAATAGCAGGGATTATTTTTATACACGCACTCTATTTCCAAGTGACAGCTGACCTCGTGTCCTATTTCCATCATTCTTTGTACCATATCTATTTTCCCAGATACAAAATGGAAGGAAAATGCATCATCAATGTCTTACAGATGACCACAAACATCTGGTTTGACATCTTTTATTCTTCCACATTTCCAGTTAATGACTTCTGGATTTCCAGTATAAACATAACTACAGGCAGTCCCCGACTTACGTGGATCCGACTTACGTCGGATCCCTAGATACGAACGGGGGTGAGGCAACTGCCGCACATGAGCAGCAGCATCCCCGGGGCTCGCTCACGTGGATCCTGGGATCCATCTCCTCCTCCTGCCGGCTCTGACTGGTCTCCGCCTGCAGCAGCAGCTGGCCTAGGGAATGGGGTCCCGCAGAGCTGCTGGGCGGAGGAAACGCGCCTCCCCAAGTCCGCTGCCAGCCGCGGTCTCGCAGCCTGCCCCCCGGTCGCCGGCCAGCCTCAGCCCGTCTTCCCCCTCCACCCCCCTTCTTCCCCCTCCACCCCCCTTCTTCCCTCTCCACCCCCCCTCTATACATCCCAGAGGCTCACTCACCTGGATCCTAGGATCCACCTCCTCCTCCTCGGGCTGGCTCCTCCGGCTCTGGCTTCTGCCTGCAGCAGCAACTGGCCACTGGGAAAGGTGTCCCGCAGAGCTGCCAGCGGAGGAAAAGTGCCTCCCCATGCCTGCTGCGGCCTCGCAGCCTGCATGCCCTCCTTCCCCCAGCAACAAGGTGCCCTCCTCCCCCAACTAACAAGCTGCCTCCCTCCCCCCAGCAACCTGGCTGCCCCCAGCAACAGGCTGCCAAATCAGCGGACAAAAGCAGCCTCTCCGCCCCCTATTATTCCCACCTTTCCCCTCCTCCCCCTATACATGCTGGGCTCCCTGGGCAAACAAAGACTCCACCAAAACAAACAAAGTGCTGGCCTCATTGTGTTAGCAAAAAAAGGACCCTCCTCCTAGAACCCTGGGTGGTGTGTGGAAATAAAGCTATTAGCTCAAAGCATGGTGCAGAGCTGTTTGGTATTTGATGAGTTACTCCTTTAGTCCTGAGTTTGTCACAGGGACAGAAATAGATGTGAAATCTTCTGAACAGGGGAACAGACAGCAAAACAAACATTAGAGGGGAGTTAACCTTTCCCTATGCTATCCAAAACTAAAAAAAATGTTTGGCTAGAGTTTCCCCTACAATATGTACCAGTTCCGACTTACATACAAATTCAACTTAAGAACAAACCTACAGTCCCTATCTTGTACGTAACCCGGGGACTGCCTGTATTGAATTTCCAATATAAACAAAACTATCAGATTTGCTTTAAAGGGAAACACATTTAGCTATATTGTACATTTGCAAAAACACTGCCAAATATAGTTTTGACTAGATTTAGACAAATCTAGGTTAGACAAATCTAGTTTTGACAAGGCCCCAAAATAATCCATATCAGATTCAGAATTTAAATCTATGTAAATAAGGTTAATGAACCAGGACGATTGCAATGTACAGAAACAAATGGCATATATTGCTCTTAGCTCTTTCTTGTGTGAGTCAGCATCTGCTGTGGTAATGGGGAGAGGGTCAAAAATAAATAGGACCTCATATTTTCTGCAGTTGGAACATTCTAAAAATGCCATAAACTTGTCAATCTGCTTGTTGGAGTCAATGTGGAACCTTGTCAAGAGAAATACAGAGCAGATTTGGAGCTTTAAATAGATTGTCTTTTACAGTTGTTTATAATCAGTAATGAAAGGATGGTCTCTTTATGATTGCCAATCAGGCTCTTTATTCAGAGCTGCACTGTAATTACCATTCCATGTGAAATTTGTAAGGAATACACAATAATTTATGTCCCACAAGTATAAAATATCTTAGTAAGTGGTGACAAAACAATTCAGATTAGTTAAAGATTTTCTGGACCCCAGATTAAATTTAAAGATTCCAAGATTGAGGGGCGGGTTGTTTCCATTGAAAATTGAAGGAGTTAAATGATGCAATGGCTTATTGCTATTTATCCGACTCTATGATGCACTGTTAGGGTAAAGTGCTTAGCCAGCATTCCCAGAACAAACTCAATTTTCAATAATTACTTACGGAATGACCTCAAATGCGGCTTATAAAATTAAGCGAAGAAAGAGAAAAGGACAAATCCTCAAAGACCTGACCCAGTGTGCGTTGCAGTGAGAGATGTACCATGTACTTCAAAGAGGCGTTGGATTAAGCCCCAATGCAGGACGATTGCTGTAAATTCCCCAGTGTATTGTCCAACCCTATTGTAAATGGCCAATCTGATTGAACTTCCCCAATATCCTTTGGCTATATATTGACAGAGATTAAAAAAGAAAATTTTTGCTTACTTGTATCCCACTATACCTGCCTTAACCCTGACATAATAGCTCAGTTTGACCTGGAAAACCAGCTTTCTCTGCGCTCACTAACAGTTCTCTCAGACCCATAGTACAGTCCAGACAGACAGACAGAGAGCTCACACACGCTTTCTCTCCCGCCCTCCCTGGGGGCACACTGAGCCACACCCTAGCTCCTTACTCCTTCTTCCCCCCCTCTGGCTTCCTTCCTCTCCCTTATATAGCCCTCCTTCTGCGAGGCCCACAGCTCCTTTTGATAGCCCTGCAGGCCTGGGCTTGCTCAGCTGTTTCCACTTAGCCAGGCTACCCTGGCAGAGCTCTGGTTTAGCCAGCAGTCTGTCACAGTCTCCCACAATATTCTTGCCGCAAGTTAAGGGAATATGGATTGGATAAATGGTCTGTAAGGTGGATAGAAAGCTGGCTAGATTGTTGGGCCCAATGTGTAGTGATCAACGGCTTGATGTAAGTTTGGAGGTTGGTTTCAAGCACAGTGCCCAAGGATCAGTGCAAGGGCCAGTTTTGTTCAACATCTTTATTAATGACCTGAATGAGGGGATGGATTGCACCCTCAGCAAGTTTTCAGATGACACTAAAATGAGGAAGAGGTAGATATGCTGGAGGGCAGAAACGGGGTCCAGAGTGACCTAGACAGATTAGAGGATTGGGCCAAAAGAAAACTGATGAGGTTCAACAAGGACAAGTGTAGAGTCCTGCACTTAGGATGGAAGAATCCCAAGCATTGTTACAGGCTGGGGACTGAAAGGCTAAGTAGCAACTCTGCAGAAAATGACCTGGGGATGACAGTGGATGAGAAGCTGGATGTGAGTCACCAGTGTGCCCTTGTAGCTAAGAAGGAAAATGGTATAGTAGGTTGCATTAGGAGGAGCACTGCAAGTAGATCTAGACAAGTGATTATTCCCCTTTATTCAGCTCTGGTGAGGCCACATCTGGAGTATTGCATCCAGTTCTGGGCCCCCACTATAGAAAGGATGTGGACACATTGGTGAGGGTCCAGCAGAGGGCAACCAAAATTATTACGGGGCTGGAGCACATGACCTATGAGGAGAGGCTGAGGGATTTGGGCTTATTTAGTCTGCAGAAGAGAAGAGTGAGGGGGGATTTGATAGCAGACTTCAACTTCCTGAAAGGAGGTTCCAGAGAGGGTGGAGAAAGGCTGTTCTCATTAGTGACAGATGGCAGAAGAAGGAGCAATGGTCTCAAGTTACAGTGGGGGAGGTCCAGGTTGGATATTAGGAAAAACTATTTCACTAGGAGGGAGGGTAAGCACTGAAATGGGTTACCTAGGGAGGTGGCGGAATCTCCATCCCTAGAGGTGTCTCGGCTTGACAAAACGCTGGCTGGTATGGTTTAGTTGGGACTGGTCCTGCTTTGAGGTCTCTTCCAGCTCTATGATTCTAACAGCGCTGGGTAAATCTATAACGTATATTGATATTTTATTCTATATATCTGTAATTTATATTTGCTTTTGGCATGGAGGGGCTTTTTTATTTCCCTTCCCCTTCAGAAATAGGAAAAATGGATGTTTAGTTGTATCCTTTATTAGATAGCTAAACAGGAGCAGCTATTGCCATTCTTCCATACAGAAGCCTGATGGGTGTACAAAGCCTGAAAGCTATAATCAGATGAATCTATTGCTCCAAAGACATTTTAGCCCATTCACTCACATATAATTTGTTTCCCTTCTCTCCCTAGCTCCTGACAATATTGATGCATTTCTCAGTCTTGTGTCTCAAACAATGAGGCTACGTCTACACTGGCCCCTTTTCCGGAAGGGGCATGTAAATTTCACTAGTCGTCGTAGGGAAATCCGCGGGGGATTTAAATATCCCCCGCGGCATTTAAATAAAAATGTCCGCCGCTTTTTTCCGGCTTTTAAAAAAGCCGGAAAAGAGCGTCTAGACTGGCCCCGATCCTCCGGAAAAAGTGCCCTTTTCCGGAGGCTCTTATTCTTACTTTGAAGTAAGAATAAGAGCCTCCGGAAAAGGGCACTTTTTCCGGAGGATCGGGGCCAGTCTAGACGCTCTTTTCCGGCTTTTTTAAAAGCCGGAAAAAAGCGGCGGACATTTTTATTTAAATGCCGCGGGGGATATTTAAATCCCCCGCGGATTTCCCTACGACGACTAGTGAAATTTACATGCCCCTTCCGGAAAAGGGGCCAGTGTAGACGTAGCCTGAGAGAGACAGGATAGGGGCTATGTGGAACACTGCCTCAGCTGCTCCAATTTGAGATCTCTTCACCCCAACCCCCGAAGGTATCTCCCGCATGCTCTGCTTCTTTAAAACCCACATCTCAGCCAGTAAGGAAAACATTTTCTTAATTGCCTTTGCTCAGAATTGCCTTTGTTCAGTGTAATCTTTAATTTTTAAATGTGTGTAGGGTTTCTTCTTTTTAGTTTGTGTGTTTTATTCCAAGAATAGGTGAAGTATACTTTTAGGAGCTAGCACCACTCCATGCCAGGCACCAGGCATGACTTGTATGCGAACAGGAGCAGCTAACAGGGAGTTTCAAAAGGGAGTTCTCCAGATATGGGACCCTTGAGGTAAGTGGCTGTCTGTAGTGTGTTTTTGGGGGTTACTTGCTGTGTGCTGAACTTGTGCTTGTCTGTCTGTCTGTCTTTCTGTTTGAAGGACAGACAGGATCTGTGTGTGCTGTGGCCAGCAGTTGGAAGCTGTGAACTTCTAAACAAGATTTGAAATCAAGAACTGTCTGTTCATTGGTTGAGCCTTGGTCAGGGGGTGGGGCTTTCAGGAAGGCCAGGACTTTATAAAGCAGTGAGTCAGCAAACACGGGCAGCTACCAGGGAGTTTCGAGGGGGAGTTTGGAAGGGGTGAGGTACACTTGCCATTCTTTAAAACCTTTAAACTAAACTATAACCAAAACTTCCTGATTTAACTAGAAACCCTATCAATAACTTAGGTAGCTGTAGGAGAGAATGCAGGCAGAAGCCCAGCAGCAGAGTGGGGGCTATCCTTTTTATTGCACTTAGTATAGCATGTATGATTACCTGCCCTGTGGGCGGGTAACGTACGTGTGCATTCGGTGCAAGGAGCTTCAGGCCCTCAGAGACCACGTACAGGGTTTGGAGGCCAGGGTGGCTGAACTGGAGGAGCTAAGGGAGGCAGAGAGGTTTGTTGATGAGGCTTTCTGGGACACCGTAGAATTGTCCCACCTCCAGTCAGATAGCCCCTGTGCTGTTAAGGAGGATGAAAGGCTCATGGAAGGAGAGCAGTCAATGGGAGCAGAGGGAAACCTTTCCATAGTTGGGACCCTCCCTCCAGATGATGTTGGGGTATCCTCTCACACTTAGGTTACCTCTCCAGGGAAGGGAACTCCAGTCATTAGGAAAAGGCAGGTGTTAGTAATGCGAGATTTGATCATTAGAAACATAGATAGCTGGGTTTGCAATGACCAGGAGAACCGCATGGTGACTTGCCTGCCTGGTGCAAAGGTTGCAGATCTCTCAAGGCATCTAGATAGACTTATGTGTATTGCAGGGGAGGGGCTGGTAATCATGGTGCATGTAGGTACCAATGACATAGGGAAGGGTAGCAGAGACATCCTGGAGGCCAAATTTAGACTGCTAGTAAAGAGACTGACATCCAGAACTTCTATGGTGGCATTCTCAGAAATGTTTCCAGCTGCATGTGCACCAGGCAGAGCTTCAGAGTCTCAATGCATGGATGAGATGGTGGTGTAGGGACAAGGGGTTTAGATTTATAAGGAACTGGGGAAACTTTTGGTATAGGGGGAGCTTATACAGGAAGGATGGACTCCACCTAAACCAAAGTGGATCCAGACTGCTGACTCTTACCACTAAAAAGGTCGCAGAGCAGTTTTTAAACTAAGAGATGGGGGAAGTCGATTGGTGCAGAGGAGCACATAAAAAGGAATCTCACACATTAGAAAAGGGCAGACAAACAGTAACAAGTTTTTAAAGTACTTGTACACAAATGCTAGTAGTCTAAATAAAAAGATGGGTGAACAAGCGTGTCTCGTATTAAAGGATATTGATATAACAGACATTACAGAAACATGGTGGAATGAGGACAACCAATGGGAGACAATCATACCAGGGTACAAAATATATCAGAAAGACAGACCATGTTGGCTGTGTCTAGACTGCATCCCTTTTTCGTAAAAGGGATGCAAATTAGACATATCGCAATTGCAAATGAAGCGGGGATTTAAATCTCCCCCGCTTCATTAGCATAAAAATGGCTGCCGCTTTTTTCTGGCTCGGAGATTTGCCGGAAAAAAGCGCCAGTCTAGACATGGATCTTTCGAAAAATAAAGCCTTTTCCAAAAAATCCCTTATCCCTTATCCAGACTGGCACTTTTTTCCGGCAAAGCCCCGAGCCAGAAAAAAGCAGCAGCCATTTTTATGCTAATGAAGCGGGGGAGATTTGAATCCCTGCTTCATTTGCAATTGCGATGTCTAATTTGCATCCCTTTTACGTTGTGCGGGTGGGAGAATGGCACTGTATGTGAAAGACAATGTAGAATCAAATGAAGTAAAACTCTTAAATGAATCAAAATGTTCCATAGAATCTCTATGGATAGTAATTCCATGCTCTAAGAAGAATATAGCAGTAGCGATCTATTATCGACCACCTGAACAGGACAGTGATAGTGACTATGAAATGCTAAGGGAGATTAGAGAGGCTATCAAAATAAAAAACTCAATAATAGTAGTGGAGTTCAATTATCCCCAGATTGACTGGGCACGTGCCTCCTCAGGATGAAATGCAGAGACAAAATTTCTCAATACCTTAAATGACTGCTTCTTGGAGCAGCTGGTACAGGAACCCACAAGGGGAGAAGCTATTTTCTCGATTTAGTCCTGAGTGGAGTGCAGGATCAGGTCCAAGAGGTAATTACAACAGGACCACTTGGAAGTAGAGTCCATAACATAAGGACATTTAACATTCCTGTGGTGGGAAGAACATCTCAGCAGCCCAACACTGTGGCATTTAATTTCAGAAAGGGAAACTATGCAAAAATGAGGAGGTTAGTTAAACAAAAATTAAAAGGTAAAGTGACTAAAGTAAAATCCCTGCAAGCTGCATGGAAACTTTTCAAAGACACCATAATAGAGGCCCAACTTAAATGTATACCCAAAATGAAAAAACATAGTAGAAGAACTAAAAAAGAGTCACCGTGGCTTAAAAACCATGTAAAAGAAGCAGTGAGAGATAAAAAGGCATCATTTAAAAAGTGGAAGTCAGATCCTAATGAGGAAAATAGAAAGGAGCATAAACACTGCCAAAATAAGTGCAAAAATGTAATAAGAAAAGCCAAAAAGGAATTTGAAGACCAGCTAGCCAAAAACTCAAAAAGTAAATAACAAAATGTTTTTTAAGTACATCGGAAGCAGGAAGCCTGCTAAGCAACCAGTGGGGCGCCTGGATGACCGAGAGACAAAGGGAGCACTTAGAGACGAGAAAGTAATTGCGGAGAAACTAAATGAATTCTTTGCTTCAGTCTTCACGGCTGAGGATGCTAGGGAGCTTGCCAAACCTGAGCCGTCCTTTGTAGGTGATAAATCTGCGGAATCGACACAGATTGAAGTGTCAATAGAGGAGGTTTTGGAACTAATTGATAAACTTAACAGTAACAAGTCACCGGAACCGGATGGCATTCACACAAGAGTTCTGAAAGAACTCAAATGTGAAATTGCAGAACTATTAACTATAGTTTGTAACCTGTCCTTTAAATCAGCTTCTGTACCCAGTGACTGGAAGATAGCTAATGTAAAACCAATTTTTAAAAAGTTCTCTAGAGGCGATCCCGGAAATTACAATAACGTCAGTACTGGGCAAATTAGTTGAAAACATAGTAAAGAATAAAATCATCAGACACATAGAAGAACATAATTTGTTGGGCAAAAGTCAACATGGTTTCTGTAAAGGGAAATCATGTCTTACTAACCTAGTAGAGCTCTTTGAAGGGGGTCAACAAACATGTGGACAAGGGGGATCCAGTAGTTATCGTGTACTTATATTTCCAGAAAGCCTTTGATGAGGTCCCTCATCAAAGGTTCCTACGTAAATTAAGTTGTCATGGGATAAGAGGGAAAATCCTTTCATGGATTGAGAACTGGTTGAAAGACAGGAAACAAAGGGTAGGAATAAATGGTACATTTTCCAATCCTATTCAACGTATTCATAAATGAACTGGAGAAAGGGGTAAACAGTGAGGTGGCAACGTTTGCAGATGATACTGAACTGCTCAAGATAGTTAAGACCAGCAGAGACTATGAAATACTTCAAAAAGCTCTCACAAAACTAAGTGATTGAGCAACAAAACAGCAAATGAAATTTAAAGTGGATAAATGTAAAGTAATGCACATTGGAAAAAATAACCCCAACGATACATACAATATGATGGGGGCTAATTTAGCTACAACTAATCAGGAAAGAGATCTTGGAGTCATGGTGAATAGTTCTTTGAAGGTGTCCACACACTGTACAGCTGCAGTCAAAAAAGCAAACAGGATGTTAGGAACTTTTAAAAAAAAGTGATAGAGAATAAGAGAGAGAATAACTTATTGCATTTATATACATCCATGGTACTCCCACATCTTGAATACTGCGTACAGATGTGGTCTCCTCATCTCAAAAATATATACTGGCATTAGAAAAAGTTCAGAAAAGGACAACTAAAATGATTAGGGGTTTGGAATGGTATGCATATGAAGAGAGATTAAAGAGACTGGGCCTTTTCAGCTTGGAAAAGAGGAGACAAAGGGAGGATATGATAGCGGTATATACAATTATGAGCGGTGTGGAGAAAGTGAATATGGAAAAGTTATTTCCTTGTTCCCATAGTATAAGAACTAGGGGCCACCAAATGAAATTAATGGGCAGCAGGTTTTATTTATTTAAAACAAATAAAAGGAAGTTCTTCTTCTCACAGCGCACAGTCGACCTGTGGAACTTCTTGCCTGAGGAGGTCGTGAAGGCTAACACTATAACAGGGTTTAAAACAGCTAGATAAATTTATGGAGGTTAAGTCCATAAATGGCTATTAGTCAGAATGGGTAAGGAATGGTGTCCCTAGACTCTGTTTGTCAGAGGGTGGCGATGGATGGCAGGAGAGAGCTCGCTTGATCATTACCTGTTTGGTTCACTCCCTCTGGGGCACCTGGCATTGGTCACTATTGGCAGACAGGACGCTGGGCTGGATGGACCTTTTGTGGGATCACAATACCTACCTTTTTTTGCTAGTTTTCTCAAAACTCCAAAACTTACTGAGAAAGAATTCCGTATACAAAGCAATGTTTTCATAATCCATTTTAATGGGAAATACATGGAAAACATTTTAAAGAAATATTTGTGTGTCAGACAGTAATAAAATTACTTGCTGCTTTTTTGAAAATTCTTCATCAAGCGCTTCTTCTAAGGGCCTGTGTTTGTCAAGCTAAGTAACATCCCCAGGTGTAGTAGTGTGCCTGTATTCCAGCAGGAGGCCCTTCTATATCTGTGTGTATTCAGTAGTCTCAAAACAGGAGTACAAACTAGAGAATACCAGGAGAGGAAAATGATTGAATAACTTGCTTACCATGCTGGTTTGAATATGAAGGTTAAGAAGGACCTGTGCTCTTAACCTGAATCTGACTTTTGAACCTCTGTTGTTTAGAGCCAGGCAAGTGGCTTGGCCCAACTGCTAGAGAAAGAAAGAGCATGCTCCTGCATGATATTTATACTGTACCTCTGCAATCACAGCATATTGTACTGTACATACAGTTAAATGTCTGATTTGAAGATTTTGTACTATGTGTATCCAAAAGTTCAGCATAGGATCATTGGCTCTGCTATACCAGATCAGTTGGTCATCTAGTACAGTATCATGTCAGTGGTCAGAACCATATACTTAATAGTAAGATGCAAGAAGCCCCATAGTGGGCAATTATTATTTCTGAATAATAGAATGCCTTAAATTTGAAACAAAAGGAATTATACTAAATAATTAAATCATCCACTCAAATGTCTGGTCATATGAACTAGTAGTAATTATATGTATCAAAGTATAACCACACTCTAATTACACCACACTACAATTAGTTATATATGCTGTATTATAAACTAGTATAATAAGTTACTGCATTATAAAGCATAACCAAGAGTAGCGTGGTCTGTGAATAGAATTTTTGTAGGTTGAAAATGGGGGTGTTTTGCATAGTTAGACTCCTGACAAACTTTTGTTGGTGTCTTCATCCTAATACCGTGAAGTGAAGTGATGATCCTAAGAGCGTACAGTATGTTGGAGGTAGCTATGCAACTATAACCCAGCTCTCCTAATCTAATGCCTTATTCAATACATTCTCAACATTAGAATAATATAGAATAGGTGACTGTGGAAGGCAGAGGAGAATTGGGACCTATACGTGGGGAATAGAGTGTTTAAGAGCTGAGTATTCCCTGGCTAGTCCCTCTCAATCCACCTTCCACACAAATAAATGGATGGCTGTGCTAGCACTATCAGTGCCTCACATTCATGACTATCAAAAAAAATCACGTCTTGTAGAAAAGTGGAAGTGTCCTGATAAAATCTGCGGATGACGCAAAGTTGGGAGGTATTGCCAATTCAGAAAAGGATCGGGATATCATACAGGAAGGTCTGGATGACCTTGTAAATTGGAGTGATAGCAATAGGATTAAATTTAACAGTGAGAAGTGTAAGGTTATGCATTTAGGGATTAATAACAAGAATTTTAGTTATAAACTGGGGACACATCAGTCGGAAGTAACAGAGGAGGAGAAGGACCTCGGAGTCCCGGTTGATTATAGACTGACTATGAGCCGCCATTGTGACATGGCCGTGAAAAAGACTAATACGGTCTTAGGATGTATTAGGTGAAGTATTTCCAGTAGGGATAAGGAGGTGTTAGTGCCATTATACAAGGCATTGATGAGACCCCATTTGGAATACCATGTGCAGTACTGGTCTCCCATGTTTAAGAAGGATGAATTTAAACAGGAACAGGTACAAAGAAGGGCTGAGGAATGGAAAATCTGTCTTATGAAAGGAGACTCAAGGAGCGTGGCTTGTTTACCTTAACCAAAAGAAGGCTGAGGGGGGACATGATTGCTCTCTTTAAATATATTAGAGGGATAAATACCAGGGAGGGAGAGGAATTATTTAAGCTTAATACCAACGTGGACACAAGAACAAATGGATATAAGCTGGCTAGTAGGAAGTTTAGACTTGAGGTTAGACGAAGGTTTCTAACCATTAGAGGAGTGAGGTTCTGGAATGGCCTTCCAAGGGAAGTAGTGGGGGCAAAAGATCTATCTGGTTTCAAGATTAAACTAGATGGGTTTATGAAGGGGATGGTTTGATGAGATAACATGATCTTGATGAGATAACATGAATTGACCATTCATTATCAGTGGGAAATAGGTCAATGGAGGGATGAAAGGAGTTACTATAGAGAACTTTCTGGGTGTCTGGCTGGTGAGTCTTGCCCACATGCTCAG
Organism: Pelodiscus sinensis; assembly: GCF_052426305.1. Taxonomy (NCBI): domain Eukaryota; kingdom Metazoa; phylum Chordata; order Testudines; family Trionychidae; genus Pelodiscus; species Pelodiscus sinensis. Next base: position 14,536,493 of record NC_143062.1, on the reverse strand, counting down.
GGTTCAGCTGATGGCCATATTTGGGGTCGGGAAGGAATTTTCCTCCAGGGTAGATTGGCAGAGGCCCTGGAGGTTTTTCGCCTTCCTCTGTAGCATGGGGTACAGATCACAGCTGGAGGATTCTCTGCATCTTGGGGTCTTCAAATTATTTGAAGGCTTCAATATCTGAGATATAGGTAAGAGGATTATTCTAGAAGGGGGTGGGTGAGATTCTGTGGCCTGCATTGTGCAGGGGGTCAGACTAGATGATCAAAATGGTCCCTTCTGACCTAGAAGTCTATGAGTCTATGAGAAATAATAAGATCTAGAATTGAAAGTGCAAGAGTATACAGCTACAAATTAATTGCTCTTGTACCAAGTCAAATGTTTGCAGAGCAGCAAGTGCATAAATAGCTGGGCTCACATGTAATACCTTCAGGGTAATAAGGAGACTGAGCATTAGCTGTAGCACTTGGAAACCAGCTGATCACCCTGCAATCACACTGGTAAGTTCATGAGAATGCAAAGCAGAAAATTATCCACTGCAATCCTCAGATGGGCTGACTGCAATGAGAACGTTGTAGACACAGACTACAGGATTGGTCTCTTAATATAATTTACATTTTCATCATCTTAAAAGCATGAAAGAGATAAAGGAATCTCTAAGGAGTCTCTCTCATCTCCAGAGTCTTTGTTTCTCTAAATTGTATAAATTTAAATTCCAAATATATTCAGTGCAGCAAAAGGGTTTTTAATACACTGAATATATATATATATATAGTAGCCCAATGTCTGTGACTCTGTAACGCTGTAGTGTTACATCTTGCCTCTGGGAGGTGCTGTTGCCTCCTGCCGTGGCACTCAGCTGACTTCTGAGCCGCTCAGCCAGGCCACCGCGGGGGAGCAAATAGCGCAAGCGACAGTTTGGGATCTCCCCCATGCAGCATTGTACATCACCGCCCAGGCCCCCCCTTCCCTTTCCGCCGCTATGGCGCTCGGCTGAGTTCTGCACCGCTTAGCTGGGCCACGGCGGGGGAGCAAGCAGCACAAGAGACCGTTTGGGATCCACGGTCCCTGTGCTGCAGGGGGAGCGTGGAGCCCAAACAGCCGCTTGTGCTGCTTGCCACGCATGGGGAGCGCGGAGCCCAAACCATCGTTTGGACTCCGCGTTCCCCCAAGTGAGAGGCAGGAGGGGGAGGAGAAGAGAAAGAGAGAGTGAGAGGCAGGAGGGGGAGAAGACAAAGAGAGACGGAGAGAGAGGCAGGAGGCAGAGGAGAGCTGCGAGAAAGAGGGGAGAGGCAGGAGGAGGAGGACAGAGAGAGAGAGAGACGGACATGGAGGAGAGACCCAAAAAATCCCGTTTTATGACTAGTATATACATAAAAACCATTTCAGTCTCCACCGTAATTATAATCAATGCTGCCTTCTATGGAGATAAAAAGAAAAAGTGGGAGCATGAAAGGGAAAATGTCAAATGTCAGTCTTTTCATTAGACTTTTATGTATTTTAAAAAAGTTAACCTTTTAACCAGTGGTAAATTTATGTAATACTACATAAGCACTAAGGATCCTTTTGCGAAACAGTGTGCAGCTGTCATTTTGGAACGATCATCTATTTTGTGTTGGAAGTTTCCTTTTTTCCTGTGTTTTGTTCATTGCTGGAAATATTTTCAAAGTGGTAACTGTCCACCTGCTTGCTTTGGGATTGATTTGGAAAAGAGATTTTTTTTTTGTGACACATTCATGGGGAGCAGAACAGATAACTAAGTTCACTTGTGGTAAGACTTAAGTGCACAAATGGACACCTACTTCAGGCAGGGAGCATACAGGCTTTCTAGGAGAATACAAAGTCCACTTGATGATTGAAAGCGAAATAGTCTAAGGAATTATTGCTTGTCCTGACTTGTCCACAACTGAACTTAAAGGTTATAGTGGCCTGGATGATTGAGGAGATCGCAAATAGACTGTCAGGTCTTATACTGCCATTATTTAGTATTAAATTTCAGGGTGAAATTTAATCCTAAAAATTTAACTGAAAATTATTCACATCAAATGGTAATTTTATTACTATGTTAAATTAATTCTAGTTTCCAGTGCTTATATCAACACTACAAATGACCTCTGGCTCACATCCTCGGGACTAGTTATTTGGCTCCCAGTTCTGCCCAGGGTGGGATATGTGTCTTAAATCACATTGGTCGCGACTAAATTCTGCTCTAAATTGGCTGCTCTAAATTCTGCTCTCAGAGGGGGCTTTCAGACAGCTGGAAATCGCTGGAGGAATTTACAGTCGTAACGCCTTTTCCCCTGTCATATTTGCTAGGTTGGGGCAGTCAGGAAGGGGCAGCATAGCAATCACTATACTAAATCCATCCTGCTGCTGCTGCTAGGTTCTTGGCTGCTTTGTGCTGCCATAGTAGCGCAGGTAACTTTAAGAAGACTCTGAATCTAGCCCTCCATGTGCAACATGTCATTCATGTATGCGCACAGTACAAAATCTATAGGTCTAGCTCACATCCGTCAGATTCTCCTCCTGCACATCTGTGGCTCTTTGAAACAGCCCATCTTTCAGGATTATAAGTGTACAGTATTAATGACTGTTATGTTTCTCTAGCAGCTCATCAGCAAACAGACAAAAAGCCAAACCAACCCTTCCAGCTCTGCTCCCAACATGTTACTTGATTGCTGCTATTTAGCTCAGCGCTGAGCACAATTTGTGTACCTTTTTCTGACAAAAAGCAGCAGTCTAGACATAGCATATGATTCAGTAAATGCCATTCTTAATGACGGTGGTTAGTGATCAAAACAGAGCTGCATTCCATACTAATGTCCTGAACCCAAGTTGGAATTGCCCCTGGGAGTGTCTGTGTGAATTTGTGTAGCATGCTCTTTTGAGCGTGGCATGCCGCTAGCTCTGCCTTCATTGCAGACTGTTCACCCTTTGGGAGCGAAGGGAAGAGTGAGTCATTCATGCAAGTATAAGGAACAGTGGGTGTTTGTATTAAAATAATGATGGATTAACAGGAGTTTTCACTAAAAGGCTCAGATTTACAATAACATTTAGGAAAAGCTGCCAAACATGCTGCACAAGACCATAGGAAGTAGGATCTTAGGAAGGGATGGATAGAGCCATTAGATGAGTAACTATATTGACTGCTTCTAAATGTTGCCAATGGATATTAAGTTAGGCTACATCTAATCCAGAAATACTTCTTTTAAAAGAGATGCAAATCTGCTTTTTCAAAAGCTAGCCTCCTCATTGATTGGGTGCTAGCTCATCTATATAAGACCACTCAGAGTCAGTTCAGGCTGGGCATTAGCTCAGCAATTGGTTCCAAGTGCTGTTGCCTAAGTCTAGCTAAGAGACGCACTTAAAGGGTGCCATTGCTCTGCTTCTGTTGCATGCTTGCCTACCTCTCCAAGGGACAGCAAAGCTTTAGCAGTGCAAAGCTCTCATTGCCCAGCTTTTGCAGGACAAAGCATTCTTCGTGACATCAAGCTGGAGCTGCCCCTGGGTATTTGATGGTCCCACATGGTCATGCTACAGTTTTTGCAGCAATTTCTGCAGGCTGCCTTCATGGCCCTCCACGAGCTCAACACCCAGCTCATCCTTGAGACCCTTTCCCTGTTTGCGGAGCCAGGTCCTTACAACCATATCCCACAGTAGAGAGACTTTTTGGAGGCTGGACACCAGTTCCAACTGGAGGGACCAGCAGGTGATGGAGCAGTTGGCCGACCAGCAGTGGCTCCAAAACTTCCGTATGTGGAAGGGTACTTTTTTGGAATTGTGTGCTTGGCGTGCCCTTGCCCTCCAATGATATGCTGCCCACTCTGGAAAAGCAGGTTGCCATCGCTGTCTGAAAGCTCGCCGCCCCAGACGGGCAACCAGTTCGATTGTTGGGGCCCTCCTTATGGAAGTAAGGCATTTTCAGGCTGCAGTTCCTGGAGGGTGGGAGTCCTGGAAAGGGAGACCCTAGGGAACGGGGAGAGGGCAGTGCAGGGGTTTCACGTCCTGGTGGGGGAGCAGCCACATACTGGGTGGCTCATGGGGTGTTTGAGCTCAGGGTGGGGTTTGGAGAGGGATGGGTTCAGGCAACTCCCTCGCTCATTCTCTTTTTTCTGTGTTTGTCTCCCTCTGCAGTTGGTGAGGGCCATCAACTCTATCCTGCTGCACAGGGTCAGCCATCTGCGAGACCTGGACCCGATTTGCTGCCTTGTGGTTCCCAAACTGTGGTGGAGTGATTCCATGGAACCCACATTCCAATCCGTGCACCAACTAATCGAGTTGCCCAATATGTACACTACAAAGGCTATTTCTCAATGGTGGTACAGGTCCTGGTTGACCACCATGGCCAGTTCATGGACATTTTTGTTGGGTGGTTGGGCAGGGATGACTACGCCCATTATTTAAAATGTTAGGCTCTACAGGAAGCTGGAGGCTGGCAAATTCTTCCTCCTGTGCAACTTTGAGTGTGGGGACATGCAGCTGCCACTGTGCATCATGGGGACATGGCCTACCCCTTGTTGCTATGGCTGATGAAGCTATACACTGCATCATGTGCCGTCCCCAAACACCCGATGTAGATGTCTGTAAATTGGCCCCAGTGACAGTCTGCAGGACTGTCGAGAAGTTTCCCCAGATGGACCTCAGCAGGGACCGATTCAATTCCCACCTCAGCTGGGCCCGAATCCAGGTAGTGTGCGCCTTCGGGCACCTCAAAGCGTGATTCAGGTACCTCCTCATGGATTCGGATGCTCCTCAGCCTAGCCTACTTCCTGAAAGATTCCACCTGCTAGCACCTTTCACATTGGATGGTTCCCCCAGCCTGGATTTCAGGAAGTAGGACACGCAAGCCATGGTCCCTGTAAAACGATACCTGGATGGAGGAGACAAAAGCAGTGTAGGCACCGGTGTTGTGGGTCTTCCTTGAGAGGACACCTTCTCAAACTCCTGTCTGCAGCCCCCCTTTCGTCCCCGTCTGCTTCACTCTCCTGGTCACACTGCCTCTGGTTTTTAAAGCCTTCTCCCCTACGTCAGGTCTACCCCCTCGTTAGCCACACAGGGGAAGGCAAATCCCAAGGCAGAGTGAGTCTGATCAAGAGTAATCAAGGGAGCAAAAGATCAAACACTCCCAGTCACATAATCCCAACTGTCACAGTAACTGAAATCACCTGCAACAGAACAGAAACCGAATGAAAAGAGTCGAGCAAACTCACTCACTCACTCACCCCAAAGTTAGTTCACTCTCCTGGCAGCCTGTTTGGGTGCAGGATCTCTTGTGCTCCTTTTCAAATGCCCCTCTCTGCAGCCCCGTCCACTTTGCTTTTAGAGCTTAAAAAATTGGGAAAACACAAAAATTGTGGTGAGGAAGGAACTCTTCAAGCACATCACCCAGCCTCTTTCTTCAATTGTGGCACCCAGCTGTTTGGTCCTGTTACCTGTGGTAAATAGTTTATAATGGTTTATGTTTTCTGCTTTGTGAAAGGGCTAGTGAATGACATCTGTGAATTAAAGTCTTTCTATTGCTAGCTCCCACACATAAATGCAGACCACAGGCTTAGGAAGGCCAAAGAACTAGGGGTATGTCTACACTACCCTCCTAGTTCGAACTAGGAGGGTAATGTAGGCATACCGCACTTGCAAATGAAGCCCGGGATTTGAATTTCCCGGGCTTCATTTGCATAAGCGGGGAGCCGCCATTTTTAAATCCCCGCTGGTTCGAACCCCGTGTAGCGCGGCTACACGGGGCTCGAACTAGGTAGTTCGGACTAGGTAGAACGAGGTGTACCGGTAGTTCGGAATAGGAATCCTAGTCCGAACTACCTAGTTCGAGCCCCGTGTAGCCGCGCTACACGGGGTTCGAACCAGCGGGGATTTAAAAATGGCGGCTCCCCGCTTATGCAAATGAAGCCCGGGAAATTCAAATCCCGGGCTTCATTTGCAAGTGCGGTATGCCTACATTACCCCCCTAGTTCGAACTAGCGGGGTAGTGTAGACATACCCTGGCTCAGCATTCATCCCTCAAAATGAGTTCCAGACAATCCTTTTAAGGGTACAAAGAACTGCAGCCAACATTGTTTTCATACAGCTTTATGCTTCCATTTTCCAGCCAGGTTTGGAAGTGTAAGTGGCCACAAGCCACCTAAAAGCATGTTCCCACTAAATTCTAGTCCTGTCAGACCCTTTTGAGCTTTGCTGAACCAAACCATATGATTCAGGTAATCCTCTGATCAGGTGGGTCATTACCCAATCCAACTTTCTCACTCTGACACTTGCCAGTGGCAAGTGCATGAATATAGGTGCATAAATCATATCGACTGCTGAGAATGGGAAGCAGATCATCTATCAGCACTTAAATCAGCATGACATGCAACATTATCAGCTTGTGCTAAATGATGATCTCCATCAGAATGTAGTATCATGCCAAAGGAAATGTTCTTGGGCTATAGACAATCCTGGCTGGAGTAGACAGGATGATTGAATGGATAGGGCACAAGACTCTCAGACCCTGGACTAAGCCACAGATTTTCTTTTTGACTTTGGGCAAGTCACGCAACCAAAACAGGGATACCTCAAAGATATCAGTGAAGGCCACATAAATACCCAGTGAGCAATGTTGACATAAACCAAGGACACCAGATACAGTTTTGCCCATTTTCTTTAATTTTAAAACATGAGTAAGGAGTCAAAACTTTGTGATCTTTGAATACCAAATAAATTGCAAATGTGAGCATAACAGAACATATACCTTGGTGGTTGTTCAGTGTCTGGGTTTTGTTTTTTTCTCCATACTGTGAATACGTCAGAAAAGGGCAATATTGCTTCTACTGCATACAAAAAGTCATTGTGGTGATGATAGAGTTCCTTTTTTCGTCTTATTTTGTTTTTTAAAAAGTTCACAAATACTAGTAGGAAATTTGCTCCGCACCTCTCCAAAAAAACCCCAAATAACAACAAAAACCCAACCCCACAAATCTTAAAAAACAAATCAGTAAAATGTTAAGTGGGTCAGGTATTACAGGCATACATTTACAAACACATAAATTAGTAACACTGTATAATGCTTTAGACCATGCCGAACCATATGTATGTGTATAAAGCTATTGGTAAAATGGTTCATAGCAGCAGAGTAGGAAGCATGTTCCATAGTACCTGTAAAGATATTTGGATGAGTATGATGGTCCAAAGTGGATTAACAAGCTAAAATGCATGACTCACTTTGTCAACAGCAAAGAAATGTGCTTTGATTTAAATGGCTACCCTAAATTGCCTGGAATTATCATCCTGTTCTGGTGCAGAGAGTTGGCTTTCCTACAAATTGGCACATTTCAGTGGGCCACTCTTGCAAACACGAGAAGCTTTGACTCCCATGAGTAGTTCTATTGGGTCTCATTATGTGAGTTAATGACTCTTCGCAGAATTGCAGTGTCTCGATTCCCTTCACCACTCACTAGGAAATGGGTAGAGTAAACAGGATAATTTGGAGAGACTAGATACAAAAAAACGCCTTCCTCAACAAGGTGACCCACACACATTGCAAGTTGTTCTTGATAGGCTAGTTGTCTGGTCCCTTCAGAAAGGGAACACAAATGAGGACCAGAGATGGATGCTGGCCAGGATGTGTTTCTTGGGACCTGCTAGTGCTTCAAAGAGTTACTGATTTCTCACCTTGGGATGGAGATACTTCCAACATTTTGATATATACTTGATTCAGAACTCAGTATTTTCTACAGTTATCTGTAGCTGCAAATTCTGATGGCATTTCTCTTCAGTAAATACCACAGTTAAGGTTTTAAAAAGTAACTAGTAATATTGGGTATCTCCATTTTTGTATGCTCCTCAGGGGAATCTGATTTTCACTAGATGCTCAGCACTCTCTGAAAGTCAGGCCTCTTTAAGCAGTCTCTTGTTAAGAACCCAAAAATTAAGGCTTCCAAAGTCACCAGTCACATGAAAACATGTGGACTACAGTTTTAGATTAATAAAAGAATAATTTTCTCCTCTAGTCCCAGGCCTTCTCAAAAAGGGCCATTACATTATAGAAATTGATTTGAGGAAATGACTGTACTGAATATCTTACAGAAGCTATGCAAATTATCTTAAGACCACATTAAATTGTCAAATCTCTACGTACAGTTAAGATATACTAGAAACTATGGGTATAATTCACCCTTGTGCAGTGGGCCAGCAAGAGATACCACTCTAGTCCCAGTTAAGCTTTCCCCTAACAATACATTGGCTATGTCTAGATTGCAGGTTTTTTTCAGAAGCAGCTTTTCTGGAAGAGATCTTCTGGAAAAACTTCTTCTGAGAGTGTCCACCCTTCCAAAGTGCATCGAAAAAGCAATCTGCCTTTTCAAAAGATAGCACTGCACTGAATGGACGCTACCTTGCATTTCAGCTGTGGTTACTGTGGATGGAATGGCCACCAGGGCACCTGTGCTTTTTCCTCTTTCCTCTTCTTTAGAAAGAACTCCATCTTCCCCGTCCACACACACTTTTCGGACAAAGGCTTCTTCCTCATAGAATGAGGATTACCAATGTCAGAAAAGCCCCTCTGTTCTTTCAATTTTTTTTCAGAAGACCATGATTGCACTGTGGACATAATTGAAGTTTTTTCAGGAAAATGGCCCTTTTACTGAAAAAACTCTGCACTGCATCTACATTGGCAAGATCTTGCGCAAGAACTCTTTTGTGGAACAGTTCTTGTGCAAAAACTCTTCCAGAAAAGAGCGTCTACACTGGCATGTGCGTTTGCGCAAGAGATGTGCTTTTCCGCAAGAGCATCCATGCCAGTGTAGATGCTCTCTTGCACAAGAAAGCTCTGATGGCCATTTTAACCTTAGGGCTTTCTTGCGCAAGAAATTCATGTTGCCTGTCTACACTGGCCGCTTGCGCAAGAACAGTTATGCAAGGAGGCTTATTCCTGAGCGGGAGCATCAGAGTTCTTGCGTAAGAAGCACTGATTCCTTACATTAGAATATCAGTGTACTTGCACAAGAACTCGTGACCAGTGTAGACAGGCAGCAAATTTTTGCACAAAAGCAGTTGCTTTTGCGAAAGATCGCACTAATGTAGACATAGCCCTGTAGTGTAGATATACGCATTGGCTGTGTCTAGACTGGCCAGTTTTTCTGGAAAATCAGCCACTTTTCTGGAAAAACTTGCCAGCTATCTACACTGGCCACTTGAATTCCCGCAAAAGCACTGACTTCCTACTGTAAGAAATCAGTGCTTTTTGCGGAAATACTATGCTGCTCCTGTTCAGGCAAAAGTTCCTATGCTGCTCCTGTTCAGGCAAAAGTGTAGACAGCTGATATTTGTTTTCCGCAAAAAAGCCCCGATCGCGAAAATGGTGATCGGGGCTTTTTTGCGCAAAAGCGTGTCTAGATTGGCCACGGCGCTTTTCCGCAAAAAGTGGTTTTGCGGAAAAGCGTCCGTGCCAATCTAGATGCGCTTTTCCGAAAATGCTTTTAACGGAAAACTTTTCCGTTAAAAGCATTTGTGGAAAATCATGCCAGTCTAGACGTAGCCATTGTGTTGGGCTTCCCAGCATGGGTGAATTTCAACTCTTCTGAACAGAGGGCACTGTGACATTGTTCCAATATTGTTATGCTGTTGCTTGCACATTAGCTGATCAGATGAGCCTTTGTGAGACAGCAAACTCACCAATGTCTCACCCAGCCACTGAGTCAGAGGTATTCTGTCAGCCTCAGAGAAGAGGGAAAAAATTATCCAGTAGTAGTGTTTGGAATAGTGTGTGTGTGAGAGAGAGAAAGCAAGATAGTCTAGCGGTTTAATCTTGGAACTGTTATTTGGAAACCCCTAGGCTATGTCTACACTGCAGACTTCTTGCAGAAAAACTGTTTTGCACAAGAGTTCTTGTGCAAAAGGTATTCCACAAGAGCACAACTACACTGCCATGTGCTTTTGTGCAAGAGATGTGCTTTTGCACAAGAGCATCCATAGCAGCGTGTACGCTCTCTTGTGCAAGAAAGCTCTGATGGCCATTTTAGCCATAGGGGTTTCTTGCGCAAGAAAATCATGTTGCCTGTCTATACTGCCTTCTTGTGGAAGAGCTCTTGGCACAAGAGGACTTATTCCTTGTAGGGAGAGGAACAACTCTTCTGGAAGAAGCCCTGTTTTCCAACGCTGTACTATAAATTTACTTTCACAAGAATGCACGTGCAGTGTAGACACCCGGCAAGGTTTTGTGCAAGAACAGCTGTTCTTATGAAAAAAGCCTGCAGTGTAGACATAGCCTTATGGTCTAATCATTCGACCAGTTAGTGACATCCACTGAAGTCAATTAGGGTTGCTCAAGCAACTGATAGAATAACCAAGCTCCTGATTTCAAAACCCAGTTCCTACTTTTTTTGTAGCATTGGGGATGCCCTGTCTCATTTTCCCCATCTTCAAAAGCTGTCCCGTATAACTTACCACACAGGGCTGCTGTACAGGTACAGTCAACTGCTACTGGCTCCTTTCCCAAGCAAACTCTCATTTTGTCTTCACTGGTAGTTTGACTCCAGTAAGAGGGGCAAAATGCCTGCCTAGCTCAGTAATATTTCAAAAATGTTTTGAAGATTAAAAGAGTCATGTAAGTGCTAGCTATAGTCATTATATCATTCTGGATTTCATTTCAGGGGGGATATCTATGAAATAAGTTCTATCTCTTTATCTAAGGAAATTGTCATAGGAACTCCCTTTCTGTTTAACAAAACAAACATTTCAACTCAGGAAATAGGAAAAGCACAACCACATGCAAGGAATTTTAGCTAGTCAGAGACAACATGGAATAGCTTCAAATGTTCCAAGAAGTAGAGAGATCAGATACCAATGACTTCACAATGACAAAATTCCGAGGTTTAAAAAAACATAGCCTCTAGAATCTTCATGAAAATAGCCACCACATTTCTATGTATAACTGTTCTGAGAAGCTCAGGCACAGAGGAGACATCTACCAGGTGGTATATCCTGAGGCCCCAGAAAGAGTACTCACCCTGCAAATAGTGCTTTGCTAAGGACAAGGCCTAAGCCTACAGCCCTAACTCTGACACAAGGTCTGAACGGTTCAGGCCTAGAGTTTGATTCCCAAACAGCAGGAGCCAAGTCCCTTAGGGTATGTCTACACTGGCCCCCTAGTTCGAACTAGGGTGGCTAATGGAGGCATTCGAACTTGCAAATGAAGCCCGGGATTTAAATATCCCGGGCTTCATTTGCATGTTCCCGGGCGGGCGCCATTTTTAAATCCCCTTAGTTTGAACTGACTGCCCGCGGCTATACGCGGCAGTCAGAAGTTAATCCGAACTAAATCCTTAGTTTGGATTAACTGTTACACTTCATCTCAGCTTCATATATAAAGATGACAGAGCTGAATTACTAGTACTCCAAAACTCCCTCCAATATAAACAAAAGGACATTGTGACCCTCTTTATATACATACATTAGTAACTGAAATGGTCTGAAATGCTTACAGATTAGAATAGATACATGTATACAACACTACGCCTTCCAAAAAATCCAAGTAGAAAAGTTTTACAGCACATTATACAGGTCCTTCTAAAATCTATAAAACATTTACTGAAATCACCATATTACAAGTCATCATTATCATACAATACTATACTAGTTATTTTTCTTTTATAGAATTGTTACTTATAATAATTAAAAATCATTTAAACACTTATACAATGTTCACTTTAAAATTAACTGGTTAATAAATTTTGTGCAAAACAAGCAGCCTCTATAATTAAGTGAAGTATTTTTATTTATTTAATTTATTTATTTATACAAAAAATAAAACAAAATGATAGTTCGTTCAGAAATGTGTCTCCTTTTCCGTGATGGCTGAAATGTTGCCATCGCCTTTCAGTTTTGCATCACAATCATTTACTGTAGCAGCATATGCCCCTGCTCCGAGCTTTCCCCTCATCTTGAGATCTGGGCAAGGTATGACCAACTTCCTGAATTTCTGAAACATTGGAGAAAAAGGAAGATATTATCGCTCTCTCTCTTTCACAAACACACATAGCCAGAATCATCCTCATCTCTTCATCACAGGAATGTCTGCAGGTCCATTTCATTCCACTGGACTCCTTTGGTGTACTGAGCAACACATCAAAAGGCTCCCTTCACAGCATTCCAACCCAACCCAATCTAGCAAACCCTGCCCCCGAAACTTGATCAAACACTTAATTTCACATAGAATGCTATTCATTCCTTTGCAGAGAATGAGCATGAAGGCTAAGGTGCCACTTATGCAAGTGAATTTGAGGAGCTCTAGCAAGACATAGTGGCTGCGTCTAGACTGGCAAGTTTTTTGGCAAAAGTGGCCGCTTTTGTGGAAAAACTTGCCAGCCGTCTACACTGGCCACTTGAATTTGCTCAAGAACATTGACGATCTAATGTAAGATTGTCAGTGTTCTTGCGCAAACACTATGATGCTCCCGCTGAGGGATCAGCCCTCTTGCACAAATGCTTTTGTGCAAGAGGGTCAGTGTAGACAGGTAAAAACTGTTTAGCACAAAAAAGCCCGATGGCGACCGTGCCAATCTAGATGCTCTTTTCCGCAAATGCTTTTAACGGAAAAACTTTTCCATTAAAAGCATTTGCGGAAAATCATGCCAGTCTAGACGCAGCCAGTGAGAAAAGCAGAGCAGATATGCAAGAACATTTCACAGAGGGTCTGAATATTGAACTGAAGTGTTTACATAAAAATATCCCTCCTTTAAGAGATAGGGTTCACAAATCAGTTACAATTAAATTTCAGCTTGCTTGAGCATTGGGACAAAAGTGGACCTGTCAGACATTGACAGCAGAGGAATGCTCTGCCTATTGAAGTTCCCTCCAAGTGAATTAGCTTCTGCAACCAGGAGAATTCCAATCTGCTTTGCTGAATATATAATATAGAGTATATAAAGTATACTTTGAGGAAAAGCATGACAATTTCTGCTATTGAAGAGCATGATGATATATCAATTTCCATTTCTAGTCCAGATAATCCATTTGTTTCCAGGGTGGGCCAAATCAGTGGATTTCATTACTCAAAGAAAGGTCTTTTTTCACATTGGCATGGATACATTTTGCTATTTTTCATGCTAAGGTCCACAGAACTGTTACACTGAAATTTTATTAGTCTTCAAATATGAACATCTGAGATAAGACGGATTATATATAACGCTCCTCCATCTTCCCGATGGCATTCAGCTGCCAAAAAACAGAAGAAATGACATTGGCTAAGACTGGAAGACCAACACAGATTTCAGTAAATATTCAGTGAACTGAATTTTCTACTAGTAGATCTCAGGACAGGAGACACAAATATTTTCCCAGGAGATTGTCAGTGCTCCCAAGGACCAGACTTTGATGCTTAAGAAAAGAAGAAAATGTCCTGAATTTACTTAGGAAATAAATGTATGATAGTTATGCAGACTAGCTGTCTGAAATAAATTGAATTGGGAAGATCCCCTTTAAAAAAGTAAAAATCTGATTCTCTGCATTCAGCATGTTTGAGAAGGCAGAATATACAGCTGAAGTTGAATCTTTACCAATGGATGAGATGGAGCGTGATACGCAGATTTATAATATAGAAATCATATGAATCCTGAAAATTTGAAGCATGCTTCGAACATGAATTCCAAGAATTGCATTTTTGTTTCTGTAACACCATTTGTTATTTACTTGTTCTTATAACATAATCCCTGGTGCCTGGTTCCCTGATTATGTGCCCACACTGCAGGGAACATAAGACTGGCCATACTGGGTCAGACCAAAGGTCCATTTAGCCCAGTATCCTGTTTTCTGAAAGTGGCCAATGCCAAGTGTTGCAGAGGGAAAGAACTGAACAAGTAATCACCAAGGGTGTGTCTAAACTACGCCCCTCTGCCGACGGAGGGATGTAGATTAGACACATCACTATTGCAAATGAAGCAGGGATTTAAATATAGGCAGTCCCCGGGTTACGTCAGTCCGACTTAAGTCGGACCCCTAGTTACGAAAGGGGGGGGGAAGGCGCAGCTAGTGCGGGGTGCCTCCCCCACTGTCGCCGCCTCTGGCGGCACGGGGGGCGCTTCCCCCCAGCAGACCAGGGAGACGCGGAGCGGCTTTTCTCGCCATGGAGGACGCAGGCGGCGGGACCGTGGTGTGTCTCGGCGGTCTCACCGCCCGCGTCCTCCGCGGCAAGAAAAGCCGCTCCGCGTCTCCCTGGTCTGCTGGGGAGGGCACAGCTAGTGCGCCCGCCCCCCCAGCAGACCAGGCTTTTCTCGCCGACGCCTTGGGTAGAGCAGCTGGGGGGCTGCCAGGTTGGTCCCACAGCGCCGAGGTGCGGCGCTACTGGACCAACCCAGCAGCACCCCAGCTGCTCTGCCCCAGGCGTCCCCAAGTCAGCCGCTGCTGAAACTGACCAGCGGCTGACTACAGGAAGCCCGAGGCAGAGCTGCTCTGCCCCGGGCTTCCTGGAATCAGCCACTGATCAGTTTCAGCAGCGGCTGACTTGGGGACGCCTGGAGTAGAGCAGCTGGGGTGCTGCCGGGTTGGTCCTGCCGCGCCAAGGGTCGGCGCTACCAGACCAACCCAGCAGCACTCCAGCTGCTCTGTTCCAGGTGTGTCCGATTCAGCCGCTGCTGGTCAGTTTCAACAGCGGCTGAATCTGGACACCAGTTCTGACTTACATACAAATTCAACTTAAGAACAAACCTACGGTCCCTATCTTGTACGTAACCCGGGGACTGCCTGTATCCCGCATTTTATTTGAATAGAAATGGCCACCACGTTTTGCTGCTGCAGCACTTTGCTGGCAAAAAGCAGCAGTCTAGATGGGGACCAGTCGACAAGGAAAGCCTTTTCCGACCAATCTCTTATGCCTTGTGCAACAAGGTTTACAGGATCAGTTGGAAAAGGCTTTCCTTGTCGACCAATCCTTGTCTAGACTGCCGCTTTTTGCCGGCAAAGTGCCACATTGGCAAAAAGCATTGGCCATTTCTATTCAAATGAAGCGCGGGATATTTAAATCTCTGCTTCATTTGCAATAGCGATGTACCTAATCTACATCCTTCTGTCTGCAGAGGGGTGCAGTTTAGACACACCCCAAGTGATTCATCCCCTGTGCCCATTCCCAGCCTCTGACAAACAGAGACCAGGGACACCATTCCTAGCTATCCTGGCTAATAACCATTGATGGACCTAACCTCCATGAACTTACTAACTCTTGTTTAACCCTGTTAAAGTCCTGGTCTTCACAACATCCTCTGGCAAGGAGTTCCACTGATTGATTGTGCATTGTGTGAAGAAATATTTCTTTTTGTTGGTTTTAAACTTGCTACTTATTAATTTCATTTGGTGATCCCTTATAACTTGTGTTATGGGAACAAGTAAATCATTTTTCCTTATTTGCTTTCTCCATGCCAGTCATAATTTTATAGACTCTATCATATCCCCCCCTTAGTCGTCTTTTTTCTAAGCTAAAAATTCCCAGTCTTATTAACCTCGCCTCATATGGCAGCTATTCAAACCCCTAATTATTTTTGATGCCCTTTTCTGAACTTTTTCCAATGCCAAGATATCTTTTTTGAGATGAGGCGACCACATCTGCATGCAGTACTCAAGATGGCTTTGTATAGTGGCAATAAACATTTTGTCTTATTCTCAGTCCCTTTTTTAATTATTCCTAATATTGTTTGCTTTTTTGACTGCCGCTGCAGTGGATATTGTCAGAAAACTATTCACAATGATGCCAAGAGCTCCCTTGTGAGTGGCACCAACTGATTTAGTGCCCATCATTTTGTACAGGCAGTCCCCGAGTTACGCGGATCCGACTTATGTCGGATCTGCAGTTACGAACGGGGATTTTCTCGCCCCGGAGGACTGGAGCGGCGGTACACTTGGTCCCGCCGCCCGCCTCCTCCGGGGCGAGAAAAGCTGCTCCCCGTCTCCCTGGTCTGCTGGGGGAGCCAGCAGACCAGGGAGATGCGGAGCAAAGCGGCGGAGGACCCGGGGCCGGACCTGCGGCGCTAATCTGGAAGTGCCGCGGGTCCGGCCCGGGTCCTCCGCCGCTTTGCTCAGCGTCTCCCTGGTCTGCAGACCAGGGAGACGCTGAGCAAAGCGGCGGAGGACCCGGGGCCGGACCTGCGGCGCTTCCAGCTGATCACTAGCTGCCCCCCCACCCCAGCAGACCAGGGAGATGTGGAGCAAAGCCCGGGGCCTGTGGTAGAGCAGGTGAGGCACTGCCGGTTGGTCCCACAGCACCGCTCCTTGGTGCTACTGGACCAACCCGGCAGCACCCCAGCTGCTCTGCCCCAGGAGTCCTGAATCAGGACTCCTGGGGCAGAGCAGCTGGGGTGCTGCCGGGTTGGTCCAGTAGCGCCGAGGAGCGGCCGCGCTACTGGACCAACCCAGCAGCACCCGAGCAGCTCTGCCCCAGGTGTCCCCAAGTCAGCCGCTGCTGAAACTGACCAGCGGCTGACTACAGGAAGCCCGAGGCAGAGTTGCTCTGCCCCGGGCTTCCTGGAATCAGCTGCTGATCAGTTTCAGCAGCAGCTGACTTGGGGATGCCTGGGGTTCTTAAGTTGAATCTGTATGTAAGTCGGAACTGGTGTCCAGATTCAGCTGCTGTTGAAACTGATCAGTTTCAGCAGTGGCTGAATCTGGATGCCAGTTCCGACTTACATACAGATTCAACTTAAGAACAAATCTACAGTCCCTATCTTGTACGTAACCCGGGGACTGCCTGTATATATAGTTGGGATTATGTTTTCCAATGTGCATTACTTTGCATTTATCAGTATTAAAATTAATCTGCCATTTTGTGGCCCAGTCATCTAATTTTGTGAGATTCTTTCGAAGCTCCTCACAGTCTGCTTTGTTCTTAGCTATCTCGAGCAGTTTAGTTTAGGAACAGGTTTTAATCCTCTGTGATAGCCAGTGGGCCCTTACACTATGGTCTCTGGCTAATCTTTCTAGAGGCCTACTGCTCAGTTGGCCTAAGACCTATAAGGAATAGCCGGCCTAGCTAAAGCCTTGATTTCAGTGGGAAAACAGGATGAGCATAAAAAGCAACCCTCCCTGTTTACCCTAAAGTAGAGAGCCAAAGAAGAAGAATATTAGGTAGGGAGGCATATCTAAACTCTCATATCATGTGTGTCAAACACCCATGCAAGGCCAAAGCCCTGGAAGGGGCCTCAGAGTTTGGGCCATTCTCTGGAGAGAGAGACAACTGCCCTCTCAAGGCCAACCATGAATTGCTGCCAAGGAACTCAAAATAGCACCCCTCCCCTCTTCACGAGCCCAACTTGCAGATCTATCAAAGGTATACTTTAAAGAATTGCTTGCTGCATATCTCGTTTTGTTTTGTTTTGTTTTTTTGCTCCATCCCCCTCGACAAGCACCTATGGACTACACCTATCACCTATCGGGAAGGCACCGTAACTACTCCTATGCATCCTGATTGGAATGTAGCTATCTTGCACTTCTTGGGAGGAGGGGTGGGGAGAAATCCTTGTGTTTAGCAATTGTGTTAACCTGAGCCGTGGGCAGAGTTATGATGTCATCTTTTAGATTTTTTTCTCTTATTGGCTTATGATACCTTCTGCTAGAACCTATCCAGGGCTCGGGCACGCCTCCCCGTTGTTCCACTCCGCCCATCAGCTCCCTTTCTAGTGTCTTGTAATCATTTACTTGGCAGTGTTCACTGAGCCCAAGTGGCAAGGTGGCAATCCGCCAGCGCTGTGTGTAATAAACCTTCCTGCTTGAATCTACATGGTGTCTACGGTTTTGGTTTCTAACATTAGTATCATCTGCAATTTTTGCCACCTCACTGTTTATCCCTTTCTCCAGCTCACTTATGAATATGTTGGATAGGACTGGTCTCAGTACAGACCGTTGCAGGACATCACTAGTCATCTCTCTCCAGTCTGAAAACTTTATTCCTAACCAGTTATTAATAGATGGGAGCAGGGAAACAGGCATCAAGGATTATCCCTAGCATGAGGGCAAGAGGCCACCTAGCAGTCTAGGCTGTGAGGGAACTTCCGTGCCCAAAGACACTAGAGACACTACATAGTGGGAAGCAGGAAACACAGGGGCTATGTCTACACTGGCATGATTTTCCGAAAATGCTTAAAACGGAACAGTTTTCTGTTATAAGTATTTCCGGAAAAAGAGCGTCTACATTGGCAGGATGCTTTTCCGGAAAAGCCCTTTTTCCAGAAAAGCATCTGTGGCCAATGTAGACGCGCTTTTCCGGAAAAAAGCCCCGATAGCCATTTTTGCGATCGGGGCTTTTTTCCGGAAAAGACCACTGGGCTGTCTACACTGGCCCTTTTCCGGAACAGTTTTCCGGAAAAAGGACTTTTGCCCGAGCAGGAGCAGCATAGTTTTTCCGGAAAAGCAGCTGATTTCTTACAGTAGATCGTCAGTGCTTTTCTGGAAATTCAAGGGGCCAGTATAGACAGCTCACAGCTTATTCCGGAAAAGCGGCTGATTTTCTGGAATAAGTGGCCCAGTGTAGACACAGCCAGACTGTTCCTTTTGTTACTGGATTTTCTTGGCCATAATTTTCCCCAGAACTTTGCAAGGGCACCCGACACTGCAAATGCTACACAGACAGAGGCAGAGATGGCAGACCATCTCCCTAAAACCAAAAGCAGCCATAGGCTGGGGATTAGATAGACATGTTATTGAATTTTTAATATAAAAATGTGAAATAAAGTTTAGGCTTTCCCTTAGACAAGCTCTGAAGCAAGGAGGGCTCAATGAGTCACCAACTGCTGCAGGGGGAGAGAAAGTCAGAGGAAACATTAGAGGATAGGGCATAACCCTGCAGCCAGTGACAGCCTCCAGCTTGCAAACAAATGGACATACCACTGTGATGGCTCCGTGGACCACTGCATGAAAAAGAATGCTCTTTCTTTGTCTGAAGTGTGCTTAGTCATCGGACGAGAACAGTTACACACTCCTGCATACATGGATGTCAATCCAAAAATACCTCTCACCTCTAGAATGTTTCCCTCTGTCTTCCACAACTTAATGCAGACCCATAAAGGAATACAGAGCATGGATGAGAGGGCCATCATCCAGCCTATGCCATAGCCCCAGTCTGGGTATGTATACACATTGTTGTATTTCAAAGGCTTATATTTCACCAGGAAAAAGATGAAGATTCCCTGAAATAAGGTAAGAAATACATGAATTATATTTGACGCCACACTGTCTGTTAAACGGGGAAAACATTAAATCACTGCACAGGCAGGCCACTCTCACACAGGAATCTGAAATAATGTAAAACTTTGAAGTCAGAGAGAGAGACATCAATATCCTTTTTTTTGTCCATCTCAAAGAATTAACATCACAGTTCATTCCACAGAAACAAGCCATCTATCAAATGTAAATCCTTTCATTTGACAATAAAACTTGAACTCTGATGGCAAAGCATAACTGCGCAGCTTTATGTACAGAATTACAGAAACACAGGGTTGGAAGAGACCTCAAGAGGTTCAACCCCTTACCCAAAGCAGGACCAACCCCAACTAAATCATCCCAGCCAGGGCTTTGTCAAGCTGGGACTTAAAAACCTCTAGGGATGGAGATTCCACCAGCTGCCTAGGGAACCCATTCCAGTGCTTCACCACTCTCCCAGTAAAATAGCTTTTCATAATATCCAGCCTAAATCTCCCCCAACTTGTGGCCATTGCTCCTTGTTCTGCCATCTGGCACTATTGAGAACAGATTCTCTCCTCCTCTTTGGAACCTCCCTTCACATAGTTGAAGGCTGCTATCAAATCTCCCCTCACTCTTCTTTTCTGTAGACTAAGGCTATGTCTACACTACAGAGTTTTTGTGGAAAAATAGCCATTTTTCTGCAAACATTTGTGGAGCGTACACACCTCAAATGCATTTTTGCACAAGTAAATTGAAAGATCAGAGGGGTTTTTGCAGTTAGTAATTCTCAAGAATGCCTTTTTGTGCAAGAGCTCTTGCACAAAAAGGAGCATGTGAACAGGGAAGAGTGTTGTTTTGAGCAAGAAGAGGGAAGAGGAAAAAGCACAGGTGCCCTGGTGGCCATTCCGTCCATAGCAATCACTGTTTACATGTGAGAGAACACCCAGGCAGTCTGGACGCTCTCTTTCGTAAAAGCGTATCACTTTTTCAATGTGCTTTTGCAGTGTGGATACTCTCTTGTGCAAGAAGTTTTTGCGGAAGATCTCCGCTGACAAAAGCTTCTTGCGCAAAAAGTCTGAGATCTAGACATGGCCTAAATAAGCCCAAATCCCTCAGCCTCTCCTCATAAGTTATGTTCTCCAGACCTCCCCCCTATCATTTTTGTTGCCCTCCATTGGACTTTCTCCAATGCATCCACATCCCACCTGTTATGGGGCGCCCAGAATTGGACGCAATACTGCAGATGTGGCCTCACTACTGTCTAATAAAGGGGAATAATCACTTCTCTAAATCTGATGGAAATGCTTCTCCTAATGCACCCTAATATGTTGTTAGCCTTCTTGGCTACAAGAGCACACTGTTGACATTATTAACTATTATCCAGCTTCTCAGCCACTGTAATCTGCCAAACTGCTGCTTAGCCTGTCAATCCCCAGCCTCTAACAATGCTTGGGATTCTTCTGTCCCAAGTGCAGGACTTGTATTTGTCCTTGTTGAACCTCATCACATTTATTTTGGTTCAATTCTCCAGTTTGTCTAAGTCACTCTGGATACCTTCCAATGTATCTACCTTTCCCCCAAGTCATCTGTAAACTTGCTGAGGGTGCAATCCATCCCCTTGTCCAGACCATTAATAAAGATATTGAACAAAACCAACCCTAGAACTGACCCTTAGGGCACTCCGCTTGATACCAACCACCAACCAAACATTGAGCCATTGATCAGTACACATTGAGCCAGACAATCTAGCCAGCTTTCTATCCCCTTTACAATCCATTTATCCAAACCATGCTTCCTTAACTTGCTGGAAAAAATACTGTGGAAGACAGTATCAAAAGCTTTGCAAAAATCAAAGTATATCATGTCCAGCACCTTCTCCAATTTTGGGTATGGCAAACCAGGTGTGATAGGAGAAATGAGCAAAATAGTTACAAATCTGTCACTATTAGAAATAAGGGCAACATTATTGGTTTTGAGATAGTCTCTACATTTGCACCTACAATATTGCATGTGGAATCTTTTGAATGTGCAAAAGCTTATATTTGTGTGCACAAATCTCAGATGTGTAACTAAGGAATTTGCATTATGGAATGGTATAGAATAAATACATCCAGCAAAAGAAGCACCTGTAGTGTTTTTCAGATGTAGTTCTCAAAGCACTTTACAAAGGCTTTGTCTACTTTTCATCGCTAAAACTTTTGTTGCTCAAGGGTGAGAAAAAAACAGTCTCTTCCTGAACAATTAAAATTTTTACCAACAAAAAGCAAAGGTGTGGACAGTGCTTTGGTAGTGGGAGCCAAGTGGGAAAACACAATTGCTGGAGTTAACAGAAGTTCTTGTCATGGAGTCTGGTAAGAAAAGCATCAAAGAGTATGAATCTTTCAAGTAAACAGCTAAAGTTTTGTATGCTCTCCTCTCAAGTTTTCTAGCAGGAATTAGAACAGGTTGACATGTGCTAGGCAGAGCTAAGGTACAGGAATGGAGCAGAGCCAAGTAATATTTCACCTGTGATGGAATCACAGGTCTCCAGTACTGCTTTTTCCTGTTACGGAAAGCACTAGAAAAGGCCTGCACAACTCGGAAAGCAGCGAGGGCCATATTACTCCAAAGAAAACAGCTGTGGGCTGCAAGTAAGGATGCTCTCCCAAAAAATACCAAACACGTGGGCTAAAAATTTTTGTCAAGCTGCCACATCACGCCAGCATCCTGGCGTCTGCTGGCATCCTGCTCTCTGGCTTGCACCCTTCCTCCCTGCACCGGAGCTGCAGGCAGGCAGCCCAGCAGTGAGAATCGCCACACTTCCCCCTCCCCGGTGGCGCTCCGCTCCTCCTCCCGGCCGGCGGATCAGATGGGGCTGTGCTGTCCGTAGTCGGCACGGGCCGCACAGTGAGCCCCTGCGGGCCACACCTTGGGCCGTATGTTATGCAGGCGTACACGAGAGCTATAAGCATAGGGCAAATTAAGTTAACATTAATTCTTACCAAATCTACTGTAAGCTTCTTCAAATAAAATACATGCCACATACCACAATGATTATTTCTTATTTCTGTAAGGGTGCATCTACAAAGCAGCATCTACATAGCAATTTCATTATTTCAAAATAATGTTGAAATAACAGACAGATTATTCCGACTTCTGTAAACCTCATTCCATGAAGAATAAAGCCTTTTCCAAAATTGCTATTTCGAAATAGCTGTAGTGTGGATGTTCCACTGCTGCTATTTCAAAATAGCTCCTCCCCAGGGCCATTCAAACTAATTACTCCCCAGTGCCTCCTGGGGCTCTAAATAGAGGTAGCACACCCACATTAGGGAAGCCTGCCTTGGACTAATTGTAAGGCTTCCCTGTGTAGATGTGCTATTTCGAAAAAAGCTATTTCGGAGTGTTTCTTCCACAATAGCTTATTTCAAAATAAGCGTGCAGAGTAGACATACCCTAATTTATTAGCCTCAAACATCTGGAAAAAAATCTGCAGAAAACCTATGTATTCCAGACCAAATAATTCAGATCAATACTTACAGCACAAATACCAGGAGTTAGGACCATCCAACACCATTTAATTAATGGCTGTGGTCTGTATCCGATCATATCTTCGATGTTATCATAAAAACGATTGCTGCCTGCCAAGGAAAAAAGACAAACCAAAAGTGACTATAGAATGTATTGGTGAGTGATTGTAAAGACTAGGATTATTTAGCTTGGAAATGAGAAGAATTAGAAGGAATGTGTCTATGATGAGGCCTTTCCCAGGTAGACATGCAATACATTCAGTGTGCTTCCTGAAAAATGAGACACCAAAGATGGAAAGGAAGTGAAGTGCCAGAGATATGCATCTGCACACTGGAAAGCAGGAACCAATCAGCTGCCAGATGTTAATGGACTCTGCTCAATATCAATATGAGTAGGGCTCCATTAAGGCATAGGTGCTGCAGCCTCATGCCTAGCACCCCTGGTCCTGGGGTTGTGTGTTTTCATAATTTCTACTTTAATTGTCCAAAAGTAAGCTTCTAGCTTTTATTGCCATAAAGAAAAGCTTAAAAAGGTGGCTTACGACTATCCAAAGCAACCACATCTACCTGAGTCTGGAGACAGCAGGAAACAAGAGCTGGGCCCCTCCTTCTGCCTCTCTGCCAGGAAGTAAGGTGGACCCCTGTGACCACTCATGGAACCCAGAGGGAAAGAAAGCCCTGCTCTTTGGCAGGGAAAGGTTCCCTTCTGCCCCTGGAGACAGACCCACGATACAAGGGCCTATGTACTACTATAACACTTTGAATCTCATCCCAAAATCAAGGCAATGAATAAGTTAATGATTTCCATAAACATACAATAATGTAGCAGTCTTTAGTAACTCACCATAAACCCAGCCTATGCAGATGCATTCAAATATCGCCACAAAAAGAAGGCACATTCCACTGGCCGCATAGGAATCAAACAGCTGGAAAACGTACATTCCACCCTTAAAACAAAGACAGAAAAAGGAAAACAAAATAGACTGCAGAGGTTTGGTGGGCTATTTCACAGCACAAATATGATCTGAATTGTGCAGTCCTTCTTATTCAGTAAGGAAGTATGATCATTTGTCAGTGATTTGTTATTGGGAAAACTCTTTCCTCCTTTCCCATGGCCTGTTAAATATGGCACATTTGCATTAAGATAATAAATGTCGGGGGGGGGAGGAGGGAATGGAGACAAGAAGTACATCTATGAGAATTATATGTGGAGTTGTAGCTGAACTTAGGAGAAAGGAGCACAACATTTGATTCGTTTCTGAATGGTTCTTCCAATTCCATCCTATTTTCAACTTTGTCATTACAGTACCAAGATTTAAATGTCTGAAAATGCTTATGATCTCCTAAGACCTGAACATAAATATGCAGATATCTTCAAATGTCTGTTACAATAGTATGTAAAAAGCATCAGCTAAATGCTGAGGAAACTCGCAGAACAAAAATTAACTATTAGAATTACTCCGATGGAACAAGGTTTCATAAAATCAGGTGCACCCACTTTCACAACGTTTGCTTTTAGCTCAAGGTCTTTTGTGTGCTTTGCTCATTGTATCATGAGGTCTTTATCATGTAACAAAGAAAAATTAATTATCGTTGACTTCCCGATAGGCTTTTGTTTAATTTCTTGCCTTGTCAAATAAAAAGCTGTTTTTCTAATGGTTTTTAAATAGGGCTCCCTAAATAAACTGGCCATTCCAAAAATAGAGTGTGATTCTGGACAAATAAAGTCCTAGTTCAGCAAAAATTTCATTTGGCATCTACAAAGCACAAACCAATAGAAGTCAGTTTTTTCCAGGGTTTTTGTGGTAGGCACACACTGCTTAATTTGCGCCAGGGCTTGCCAGGGTTGAACTCCAGCACCTCCAGGCCTGGCAGTACATAGCCCCTGCAACTCTGGGTTTGCCACATCAGTTATGAAAGTTAAAAAAAAAAAAGTTTGAGCCCTGGCACCTAATTGCTTGAAACCTGGCACCTCTTTCATTACAAATTAAACATTGCATGCAAGCCATGCATAATATGCCTTTAAGTGCTCCTCCCTGATTAGCTGAAGGATGGAGTACAACTGTGTCAACCTAACATGGCATAACGAAGAAAAAATGACTAGCCCCCCTGTAATTTTTCCATCTCTGAAATGGTCATATTGTGCTCTGTGATCCCTGACAACTGAGCTATTCTTCCTCACCCTCTCAGAACAAAGTCTTGTTTGTTTTTTGTAAGCTTCTCTCTCTAGTACTACTGGGAGACTATTTTTGAGAAATATATTTTTGCTGGAAAATACATTTTTGAGGCTCTGAAATGATTTGTGAATTTGGGCTGAATTCAGCGAAGTGGAAACATTTAATTTTGGCCAGGCTAAAATGTTTTGGGTTTATTTTTTTGTTTTAAAATACCATTCCATTTTGAAATTTTCCAATTAAATATACACACCCAGGGAAGACACTCAAAATAACTAAACTGATGCAAAAAACTTGAATAAGAAAATTGCATTGAATAAAGCTTCCATCCATTCAAAATGAATTTTGGGAAAGAGATTAATTTCCACACAAAAATTAAAATTTTCCACTAAAATTAAAAATCAATTTCTGTTTGAAACAATTTATTTTCCAGTTTGGCTCCTATTCATTCAGCACTACTTGGTACCTTACAAGGTTTTGCTAGCTACTGAAGTTGTTCAGAGACTGTAGTGCCTGTCTAATTCTCTAGCCAACTTCACAAGAAGATAAACTATGAATTCTAATTAAGAAGCATTAAAAAAGACTGGTCATGTCCATGCAGAATACTTCATTTATCAACTTATTTATTTATTATACAGTAAAAGGTAATGAAGACTTACAGCAATGCAAGATCCCAGTATGAGTGAATCCTGGGATTTCTCCATCTCTGTTTTAGTTTTGACTAGAATTTCAGTGCCTCAAAAACAAAACATGTGCATCTTATTCTCCTTTTTGTGGTAGGGCTTAGAATACATGGAAAGCAACTAAACAAACTAGTTCAAATGAAAACCCTAATGTTTAGAGGACAGAAAATTCTAGTGCAAGCCCAAGAATTACTTTATCTAGGAAATAAATTGCACCTAAGGATTCCAGATGAAGACTGTAAAACTTATTAACTCTCTTGGCTTTTGCAATTGTCAAGTTGCCTGGCGTGTCTCAAAAGCCCATCTGTTAAGAAGCAGGCCAAACCTAAATAGGTTGTGAGTTCTTACAATTAGATTTCATCAACCAAATAATGTGTGAATTCCTAAAGCATTGTAAGAGCCTTAACAAGGAGACACAGAGGCTGTGTCTAGACTGGCAAGTTTTTCCGCAAAAGCAGCCGCTTTTCCGGAAAAACTTGCCAGCTGTCTACACTGGTCGCTTGAATTTCCGCAAGAACACTGATGATCTCATGTAAGAAATCAGGGCTTCTTGCGGAAATACTATGCTGCTCCCGTTTGGGCAAAAGTCCTTTTGCACAAAAGGGCCAGTGTAGACAGCTCAGATTTGTTTTGCGCAAAAAAGCCCCAATCGCGAAAATGGCAAATTACGGAAAACTTTTCTGTTAAAAGCATTTGCTGAAAATCATGCCAGCCTAGATGTAGTCAGGCTGTCTCTACACTGCAGGGAAAAGTCGGAAAAAATACACAAATTGCGAATTGCAATTTGTGTATCTTTTTCCGCTTTTCTTCTGAAATAGGCTTTTCCAAAATTTGACATATCTACACGGGGCCAAATGTCGGAAAAAACCATCTTTTAGAACATCACTTCTTCCTTGTAGAATGAAGTTTACAGGGATGTTGAAAAAAATGCATCTGCTTTTTCGTTTTTTTTTTTTTCCCGAAAAGCAGACACGTTCCTTGGACATGGTAGAGCTTTTCCGGGATATGGTATCTCATAAAAGCTTTGCAGTGTAGACAGAGTCATAGATAAGAGTACTCCACTCTATCTTGTCACTTAGTCAAGCTTGCCTCTGTGATAGATGGTCCCTCTACACGAAATATCACAATAACATTCAGATTATTTCCAGTCCCAAAGTTCTGGTTATTTATTCAGATCAATTGCATCCTAGATATTACACCAAAGACAATCCTATAATAAATTAACTAAAGACTTATTAACTAAGAAAAGAAAATAAGAGTTAACCGCAAGTTTAAAAGCAGGTAAACATACATACAGGCTACATCTACACTGCGAGTTTTCTCAGCAAAAATATGCTAATGAGGGACTCATTTGCATGAATCACAATCTCATTTGCATATTTTCTGCCGATCCGCTTTTGCGCTGGGGTTTTTGCGCAAAAACAAGCAGTGTGGACTTCTTCTTTTTGCACAAAAAAACCCCTTTTTCCGCAAGATTGGTACACCTCCTTTTTTGGGGCATAAGGATCTTGTGGGAAAAGGGTTTTTTTGTGCAAAAAGAAAACATCCACACTACTTGTTTTTGCACAAAAACCCCAGCGCAAAAACGGATTGGAAGAAAATATGCAAATGAGATCATGACTCATGCAAATGAGTCCCTCATTAGCATATTTTTTGCTGAGAAAACTCGTAGGCTACATGGGGAGAGGAATAACTCTTGCACAGGAAGCCCTCTCTTCTGATGCTTTACTGTAAATTTACTTGCACAAGAACATGTGTGCAGTGTAGACGCTCCACAAGTTTTTGCACAAGAACAGCCATTCTTGTGCAAAAAGCCTGAAGTATAGATATAGACGTAGTGTAGACATAGCCATACAAATTATTTACAATCTCAGCATACATCTACACAGCAGTATTGTTTTGGAATAACTGACGTTATTCTGAAATAACAAAGAGAGTGTCTACACTACAAGCCTTTATTTCAAAATAATATTGAGCTGAAGGACTTCTTACTCTGTCTGATGGTAACCCTCATTTCATGAGGAGTAAGGGAAGTCAAAACAAGAGTGTTCTTCCTTCGCCTTCCTGCTATCTAGACAGCACTAAAGCCGAGTTAAGCTATTTCGACTTACCATACGCAATTAACATAGCTGCGTAGCTTAATTTGACTTTACCCCTGCTGTGTAGACATATCCTTAGATTTCCAAAGGTGATAGAAGGTGCTGTAATATGCAAGCTCCGTATGTCCTTTAAAACTAACTCTGGCTAAGCAGCTGGGCATAGAATCATAGAACCATAGAACTGGAAGAGACCTCAGAAGGTCATCAAGTCCAGACCCCTGGTCTAGGCAGGACCAATTCCAACTAAATCAACCCGGCCAGGGCTTTGTCAAGCCGAGACTTAAACACCTCTAGGGATGGAGACTCCACTACTTCGCTAGGTAACCCATTCCAGTGCTTCACCACCCATTCCAGTGCTTCACCCTCCTAGTGAAATAGTTTTTCCTAATATCCAACCTGGACCTCTCCCATCACAGCTTGAAACCATTGCTCCTTGTTCTGCGATCTGTCACTACTGAGAACAGCCTCTCTCAATCCTCTTTGGAACCTCCCTTCAGGAAGTTGAAGGCTGCTATCAAATCCCCCCTCACTCTTCGCTTCTGCAGACTAAACAGACCCAAGTCCCTCAGCCTCTCCTCATAAGTCATATGCTCCAGCCCCCTAATCATTTTGGTTGCCCTCCGCTGGACCCTCTCCAATGCGTCCACATCCTTTTTGTAGTGGGGAGCCCAGAACTGGACACAATACTCCAGATGTGGCCTCACCAAAGCCGAATAAAGGGGAATAATGACATCTGTGGATCTGCTGGCAATGCTCCTAATATGCCATTAGCCTTCTTGGCTACACGGGCACACTGTTGACTCATATCCAGCTTCTCATCCACTGTAACCCCTAAGTCCTCTTCTGCAGAACTACTACTTAACCGGTTGTAACTATGCTTGGGATTCTTCCGTCCCAAGTGCAGGACTCTGCACTTGTCCTTGTTGAACCTCATCAGATTTCTTGTGGCCCAATCCTCCAATTTGTTTAAGTCACTCTGGACCCTATCTCTGCCCTTAAGCATATCTACCTCTCCCCCCAGCTTAGTGTCATCTGCAAACTTGCTGAGGGTGCAATCCATCCCCTCATCCAGGTCATTAATATATTGAACAAAACCGGTCCTAGAACCGAACCTTGGGGCACTCCGCTAGAAACCGACCGCCATCCTGACATTGAGCCGTTGATCACAACCCTTCTAGCCATCTTTCTATTCATTTTACCGTCCATTTATCCAATCCACATTCCCTTAACTTGCTGGCAAGAATATTGTGGGAGACCATATCAAAAGCTTTGCTAAAGTCAAGGTATATAACATCCACTGACTTTCCCATGGCATCTCTTGCTTACACTTAGAAATTTTGCTCTCTCAAAATCCAAGCAGCATGTTGGGGATTTTTATTCTCTTCCACTAGAGCTCCAGCTGATAGAGCATCCACACGCATGTCTTCTCTTCATAGGTACTCTGGAAGAGTATTAAATAAACTCTTTGTTCTTTGAGGTTTCAGAATGACTCATTTGACTTCAGCATTTTACATGAGTTAATGTATCTTTCCTGTTTGGTGAGTTACACCATTACGGGAGAAAATCAACCAGGAGTCTGGTGGCATTTTAAAGACTAACAAATTTTTTAGCATATAATACCCTAATACTCTAATAAATGTATTAATCATTGAAGTGTCACTGGACTCCTTGTTTTTGCTGAAACAGATTACCACAGCTACCTCTCTGAAACTATTACAGCAGTTGACAAAGCAAACACTGAGGCCAGATCTACAAATTTCCATTGCCATAAGATTGTGAAAAATCCACACCTCTGAGTGAGGCAGTTACAGCAACTTAGCTCCCAGTATAGACAGTACAGGAGGCCCCCGACTTGCGATGCAATTCATGGGAAGAGTCGCAAGTCAGGGGGGTCGTAACTTGAGCCCTCATTTACAATTGGCGCTGTGCACCGTCGTAAATGCGGGCCGAGGATGTAAGTCGGTGGTTTTCTGCCCCGTCAGCACTTACAAAAATGGTTGTAAGTGCCGGGGGTTGGAACTTGGGCAGTCTCATGTCAGGGGCCTCCTGTACTATGTTACCAGGAGGGCTTCTCCTGTCAACCCAGGGTATGTCTACACTACCCTCCTAGTTCGAACTAGGAGGGTAATGTAGGCATACCGCACTTGCAAATGAAGCCCGGGATTTGAATTTCCCGGGCTTCATTTGCATAAGCGGGGAGCCGCCATTTTTAAAACCCCGCTGGTTCAAACCCCGTGCAGAGCGGCTACACGGGGCACGAACTAGGTAGTTCGAACTAGGCTTCCTAGTTCGAACTACTGTTACTCCTCATTTCACGAGTTCGAACTAGGAGGGTAGTGTAGACATACCCACAGCTACTACCTCTCACAGAGGTGGATTTATTATGCCAATGGCAGAAGCTACAAAGGCCCAGATTTTGAAAGAATATTCTTTTAGGCTTCTAACATAGAGTTGGATCTTCAGGAGGCTTGAATTCAAGACCCAGTCCTTTTGAGTTAGAAGAAACTGCAACACATCCAAGTTGTCAGACAAAGTGGGTTTCCTGTCCTATCAAGAACACCATTACAATCAAGTTCTCAGAATCCTCTGAAATGTCCAGCTTTCTGGACAGTTTCTAGATTTGAGCAGGAAATCCATAAGTTCTGTTCATCAGTCAGCCTCTAAAAGGCAAAACCTCTCAGGTTTCTTGCCAAGAATCTCAAGTGCTGTAGGTTCAGAGTTTGAAAGGATCCTGGCATAGACATTTTTCAAGAACTAGGAGATTCAGTGACACTAAACTGACATCAGTAGGCATTACAGAGATGATGGGTGCCTGGCCCACTGCATTACTCTTGCTTGAGAACACAGCATCTCAAATGCCTTATACTGTGAGCTCCTGGCAACAGAGACTCTCCCTGATGTGGGCTTGGAAAGCACCCCATATGCAGTAGGTACCACTGTAGACCTTCCATATAAACAATAAATGATCAACAAAACTTCCTGTTCCAGCAGTAAGGTAATTTTTGCTTGCTTAATTCAGGAGTTTTAACTTGAAACTTTCTTGTTACATAGAGGTGGCAGTATGTTATGGAAGTCAAATCACAGCTTTTCATGAAGCTGGCAGCCAAATCCAAAGGGACTCTTAAAGAACAGAGAGAGAATGACATTTTTAACAGCTTACAGCTCTGGTAAGTTGAAGTCATGAGCTTCCTCAGGCAACCATTTGACTAGATATGGATGGGTTCTATCTGAGGTTCCTCAGGAGTGCTCCGATTCTGGAAAACACACTAATAAATCAAGATAATAGGTGAAGTACAGAAGTGCATCACCACTGTGGAATAGTTTGCACCAGAAAAAATATGAATTGTGAAATCTATGGGCAAGTAGAATGCCCAAAGATGGCCCAGATCCTGAGAGAGCACTAAGGATTTCACTTGAAAATGAGATGAATCCAAGGGAGTCAAGCAACTGAAAGGTCTGTTTAGTATATACAGACAATATCTTATACAAGTGGACTATTAGCAAGTCACCCATTACTTTCCTGTCCCAATCTGGCATTGGTAATACCATCAGATTTGTAAGAAAGCAAGGAATAAGACAAAAAATGAAAGGACATTGCCTGGAATAGGTAACTTCCACAATATTGAGAAATGTGTCAGAAGCAAATTGGCACATGGTGACAGGCTTTCCTATAGATCAATAACATCTCTTTATCAGCAAGGTCTGGAAACGATATGGGCACGAGCATTCATTCTTGAAGCCCCTCTGCTCAGGCAATAATGCAAGCTTTAAAAGAGAAAGAGAATAGGTTCTGTGCTTTGAACCGTCAGGAAGCCCTGAGTTCATGGAACTGGTACCAAAGATGGGGAAGCATAGCCATCTGAGCACTTTTGTTTGCTTGTTTTTAAATGATTACCTTGGTGTCTGCGTCTGTAGGAGCCACACCTAACCTCAGAGATTGGAAAGTTGGCAGAACCATTTGGGGGCAGGGCCACAAGATACTGATCATAAAAGGACCACTAAGGCCCTTCTTGGAATAACTGGGCAAAATTTTGTTCGGCTACTGTGGGAATCTGAAAAAGGAGGTGGTGGAGGGGAGCCCACTCTGTGGTTTTCCTTTGCTTCTGACTTGCCACCTTCTTGGAAACATTCGTGGATGCCATATTTCACTCCAGCCAGAGCAGAAAAAAATCAGTCAAAGGCCTCTAGCTTGTGTTTCCAAAATGCTAGGTACTGCTGCTGAACTTACACTCTGTAGCTGCCTAAGGCTTCCTGCCACATTGCTGCAGCTAGACAAAATGCTCCATGGTCCTTAGCAGCCATGCCTCGTTAGCCTGGAGCACTGAGTAGTCAGGGACAGCTGGGCCAGGAGAGTCTGCAAGGAAAGCTTCTGCTGCTGATTTTCTACCCCACCCAGTTTAAGGCATATCTGGCACATAGCTATAGAGTGGAAAAAGTGCATTAGTTCACAGTGAGACCAGAAGCCACCTAGAGCTTAGCTGGGATTTCCTGAAGAGTGCTGTTCCCAGATATCCTTTCCCTACTACCAAAGTGTATGTCTACACTACCCTCCTAATTCGAACTAGGAGGGTAATGTAGGCATACCGCACTTGCAAATGAAGCCCGGGATTTGAATTTCCCGGGCTTCATTTGCTTAAGCTGGGCGCCGCCATTTTTAAATCCCGGCTAGTTCGAACCCCGTGCCGCGCGGCTACACGCGGCACGGAGTAGCTAGTTTGGATTAGGCTTCCTAATCCGAACTAGCTGTACTCCTCATGAGTATGGAATGAGGAGTACAGCTAGTTTGGATTAGGAAGCCTAATCCGAACTAGCTACTCCGTGCCGCATGTAGCCGCGCAGCACGGGGTTCGAACTAGCCGGGATTTAAAAATGGCGGCGCCCGGCTTAAGCAAATGAAGCCCGGGAAATTCAAATCCCAGGCTTCATTTGCAAGTGCGGTATGCCTACATTACCCTCCTAGTTCGAATTAGGAGGGTAGTGTAGACATACCCAAAGAGAGGCAGAAAAGTAAAAAACACAATGGAAAAGGTAGATTATACAAATAAGTACGCAGATGCAGGAAATCCATGTGTAAGCGGGGGAATGGACCCGCTATTGTGGGGAACTTTCCTGGCTTCTATACCACCCCGGTGAATGGACCAGCAAAAGGATCTGAGTTCCCACTCCCACTTCCTTTACCCCACGGCCTCCCTGATCCTGAGGGCTCCCCCTCCACTCTCCTGAGTAGCAGAGTCCTCAAAACCCCAACAAGGCTGGGCCCAGGTTTCCTGGGGCTTAATCCCCGACCTTGTAGTCACTAGGGGCAGGAGTTAGGGTGTCCCCACTCCGAGGTGCTCTCTTCACACCGCACGCCTTCTTGGCCCAGTGATCATTCCATAAAGTTCAAAGCAAATACAATTTATTAAAAATCAACTGATTAAAGAGAAAAGAATAAGAAAAAATAAGAAAGGTTAAATGAGAACACACAGTCCTGCTCTGTAGCACGGAGACATCAAAACAGCAGCCTGCAGAGTGTAAGGACAGTTCACAGTCTCTTCCTTATAGGCCCCTTAGAGGCCCTGGATGTGCTGCAGGGGGGCTGCAGGCTGGGCACGCTTGCTCTGGCAGTGACCACACAGCCTCAAGCTCTAAGGGTGTTTCTAAACTACATGGCTCCATCAATGAAGCCATGTAGATTAGGCTGATCGGCAGAGGGAAATGAAGCCGCGATTTAAATAATCACGGCTTCATTTAAATTTAAATGGTTGCCGCGCTTAGCAGACAAACAGCTGATCAGCCGTTTGTCGGCTCAGTGCGCTAGTCTGGACGCTCCCACGCCGACCAGAAAGCCCTTTATCGACCTCCCCGTTATACCTCCTAGGATGAGGTTTACCAGGGAGGTCGATAAAGAGCTTTCATGTCGACAGGGGAGTGTCTAGACTAGCGTGCTGAGCCAACAAACAGCTAATCAGCTGTTTGTCGGCTCAGCACAGCAGCCATTTAAATTTAAATGAAGCCGCAATTATTTAAATCACAGCTTCATTTCCCTTTGCCGAAAAAACAAATCTACATGGCTCTGTTGATGGAGCCATGTAGGTTAGACAAACCCTAAGTGGCCAGACCCCTCTCCCCGTCTGGCCTGCTGGGCCTCTTGGCTGGTGATATCTCCCTGCCCAGAGCCTCTCCCCGCACTTTGCTGGTCCCAGCTGCTCACCACACCCTGCTGCAGGCTGTGCTGCTTTGCCAGTCTCCAGCTCCTTGTGTTGCTTCTCTGTCCCTTTTGGCTCTCTGAGCACGGCCAGTCTGCTGCTCAACACAGGGTCTGCGCTCCTTGGGCTGTGTGTGCCTGGCTCTGTTGCTGCAGGACTGCCTCTCCACATAGCTTGCACTCCTTGGGCTGTGTGTGCCTGGCTCTGTTGCTGCAGGACTGCCTCTCCACACAGCTTGCTCCTCTTAGCTGTCTCTCAGCTCTCTCCTTGCTCAGAGAGACCCAGAAAAATCCCAGCGCACAGGGAGGACGGGGCCTGGCCTCTTACTTTCCTCACTGGCCTGTCCAACCTGTCAATCAGGCCGAGCTGGAGTGTTGGCTGCTTTCCATTGACCCTGGAGTCTGTCAGTCTCAGGGCCCTGATTTCTCATGGACCCTTCCCCTTTTGATATTGGGAGCTGGTGAACTAAAAACTCCCACAAGCTGCGTCTACACTGGCAAGTTTTTCCGCAAAAGCAATTGCTTTTGCGGAAAAACTTGCCAGCTGTCTACACTGGCCGCTTTGAATTTGTGCAAGAACACTGACGATCTAATGTAAGATTGTCAGTGTTCTTGCACAAATAATATGCTGCTCCCGTTTGGGAAAAAGCCCTCTTGCGCAAATGTTTTTGGGCAAGAGGGCCAGTATAGACAGCTAAAAACTATTTTGCACAAAAAAGCTCCGATGGCGAAAATGGCGATTAGGGCTTTCTTGCGCAAAAACGCGTCTAGATTGGCACGGACGCTTTTCCGCAAAAAGTGCTTTTGAGGAAAAGCGTCCGTGCCAATCTAGACGCTCTTTTCCGCAAATGCTTTTAATGGAAAAACTTTTCCGTTAAAAGCATTTGCGGAAAATCATGGCAGTGTAGATGTAGCCACAGAGTTTTACTAAGGGACTAACAGTCTCCTTACACATGGTTTTGGAAAATGGATAGCTTTCCTGCCTGTCTCCAGAAGCTGACATTTCATTTAAAGAAATATATTTAGCTTGATGCAATTCTGTCTTGTATGTGTGTAGCCAGCATGATAGAAAAAACAGCTTTAAGGGAAGTTGATGTCCTGATTCATTTTTGGCTTTGATGCCTAATATTGACTTCTTAAATGACTACAATATTAACAGATTTACTGTAGGGTTATGCACAAAAACATTCAGTAATGTGCTTGTCCTGTCACCTGGACCTAATTGTCATGTTCTGATGTTCTGTTCATTTAAATGGACAGCCCATAAGATATAATCCTGTGAGATAATATTCCTATATTAGATATTCTATTACACTAATTCTATGTTAGATCATATAATCGAGACATTTACTCCTTTTCTTAAAATTCAGGTAGCATTCGTAAAGACTTGTACAGATACAAAATTAATATGCTTCAGGGCTCCAGCAAAAAATGAACAACACCAGCAGGACTATGGCTAGTGACTGGGCCAGGAACCACATCAACAAAAGCAGCAGCATGCTGGACCATCGCTCACTGAAGCTAGCACCCAGCCCGGGCCACTCCTTCAACTGCCTCCAACCCTGCTCACTAAGGTGGGACCAGGCTCACTAGCAGCTGTCCCTAGTTATGCTAGTGTGGGCAAATGGCTAGCATTCTTCCAGACAGGAGATACACACTTCTGTGTGGAGGTGACACATAGGGCCATGCAAATCTGGGGTTATACTTTTTGTATCCATGCAGAACTCTAAACATTGGTGTCAGCACTATCATAAGATCAAAAGTACAGACTCCAGGGGCTCGTCTACACTGGCCCCTTTTCCGAAAGGGGCATGGTAATTTCAGAGATCGTAATAGGGAAATCCGCGGGGGATTTAAATATCCCCCGCGGCATTTAAATAAAAATGTCCGCCGCTTTTTTCCGGCTTTTAGAAAAGCCGGAAAAGAGCGTCTACACTGGCCCCGATCCTCCGGAAAAAGCGCCCTCTGAAAAACGATCTCTGAAATTACCATGCCCCTTTCGGAAAAGGGGTCAGTGTAGACGTAGCCCAGTAGAATGGGTTTATGGGACTTGCTGTAGGGTATGGCATAGTTTTGTGGCTTAAAAAAGATCTTCCAGACTAGGTCATTCCATTTAGCAGTAATAAAAGTTACTTACCACTTTTGTGGCCACTCTCAAGTGCAAAGCACTGTGCAGACATTCATTAGTCAGCTAATACAGATTTTAAAATAAATCTATTTTTAATCTTTAACAATATCTGTCTTAAAAGAATGTATAGGGCCAAATAAAATAGACAACAGAAAACCAAGAGAAAACATTCCTTCCAAATTCCAGAGATGTTGGAGAACTTCATTTCTATTTCCGCCTGTGCAGATTAGCTCAGATTTCTGTCTGTCTGAGTAACAGACACCTCATCTATCACTGTAGATATGTGAGGGGATATAGTGACATTCCCTCCCCATAAGCAACAAAGAAAATCTCCATCAACAAATTCAGACTACTGCAATGACTACTGCAAGTTGGGTATTTGCCTAATGGGTTAGCTCCTTGAGGTTGTCAGGGGCGGGGGAGAAGTGGGGGTGCTGCTTCGCTCCAAGTCCCACCATACGCTAACAGAGTAAAATTCACTCTTGGGCAGTGAAATTAATATCAGTGCCCAAATCTCCCATTTAAAATGTGCTTAGGCTTTGTGCCTGCTCTCTGCACAGAGGTGAAAAATTAGCTGCCTGGGATACTTAGAGAGGCTGCTGCTCTGCCTGAGAATACAACACAACAGCACCACATGCTGCTTCCTGCTGCACAGTACAGCCAGACTTCCTCTCTACTCATTCTGCTGCATAGTGATTGAGGCCTCTCTCCTCGTGCTTGCAACATTCCAAATCAAATAGTATATTGACTGCATATGCATAACGGCTCTTGGGTAGCTATTGATTTGATTTGATTGACTGCCTGGTGCTCACTATTTTCACTGCATTTTTAATTATTACATATACAGATATGATAGCCACATTGTATCAGAAAAGATCAAATAATGGTTTTACCAGAGAGCAGGGTTTTCCACATTTTTTCAGCCATGGAACCACTACGAGGTCCTGAAAATTTGTCAGAGACCTTAAAATAGTGTCATTTTTAATTCAATAGGTACCCAAATAAATAGACAAAGTTTTGGAATTCTATTTTTATTTTAATAAATTATTTTTTTCAAGAAAAGTACCAGAAAAATAAGTAACAAAATAAAAGGGTTATACAACTGTCATTAATATTTTCTCACAGAGCCCTTGAACCCATTGCATGGAGCCTCAAGGTTCCACAAAGCCACTTTGGGAATGGTCCCATTCCAGTTGATTGATTAAGAGTGTGCCAGAGGAAGCAATTAAGATAGCCATTCTATTCAGCGACAGGGGGCAAATATTTTTCCTTGGTGTGTTTTGAACATTCCCAGTGGTATACCATATTAATATACCTGCTTTGAATACATTGGAGAGCAACCATAGCAACAGTTCTACAAACTGGTGATAGGATGAAGAACTGAGGGACATCGCTACACTTTAATTGGAGATGTGATTGCAGCTCAGAGGCACATCCACTCCAGCTAAAACCTAGCTAGTGGAGCTAAAAATAGCAGGGAAAACCTGGTGGCACAGACTGTGACATGGATCAGCAATGCAAGAACATTCCCAGGGTTCCAGACACCCTGTGCTGCTGTGCTATCATGCCTTTACTGCTGTCATTTGTCAGGCTAGCTAGAGGAAAACCTATATGAATATGGCTACCTGAGCTACAACCACACCTTTGATTACAGTGTAAGCACACCCTGAGAGCAAATCAAGCTTACCATCTTCTTTCTCCCATTTCAAAGATACAGGCAGTCCCTGAGTTACGCGGATCCGACTTATGTCGGATCCGCAGTTACGAACGGGGCTTTTCTCGCCCCGGAGGACGGGAGCGGCGGGACGCCCAGATGCGCCGCGGTCCGCCGCCCCCGTCCTCCGGGGTGAGAAAAGCTGCTCCCCATCTCCCTGGTCTGCAGGGAGACGGGGAGCAAAGCCTTAGAGCATGCCCGCAGCGGGACAGCCCGGGCGCGCTCGAGCTGTCCCCCTGCGGGCGTGCTCCGCGGCTTTGCTCCCCGTCTCCCGACCAGCAGACCAGGGAGATGGGGAGCAAAGCCTAGGAGCACGCCCGCAGTGCGACAGCGGCGGCGCGCCTGGGCTGTCCCGCTGTGGGCGTGCTCCCCATCTCCCTACAGTCCAGGCGCGCCGCGGCTGTCCCACTGCTGGCGTGCTCCGAGGCTTTGCTCCCCATCTCCCTGGTCTGCTGGTCAGACCAGGGAGACGGGGAGCAAAGCCTCGGAGCATGCCAGCAGTGGGACAGCCGCGGCGCGCCTGGACTGTCCCGCTGCCCGCGTGCTCTGCGGCTTTGCTCTGCGTCTCCCAGGTCAGCAGACCAGGGAGACGGAGCAAAGCCGTGGAGGACTTGGGTGGTCCCGCCACCCCCGTCTCCTTCGTCTGCTGGGGGGGGGGGTGCAGCTAGTGCCCCCCCCCCCAGAAGACCAGGCTTTTCTTGCCTACCCCTGGGGTAGAGCAGCTGGGGGCTGCCGGGTTGGTCCCATAGCGCCGCTCCGGACAAACCCGGCAGCACCCCAGCTGCTCTGCCCCAGGCGTCCCCAAGTCAGCCGCTGCTGAAACTGACCAGCGGCTGACTACAGGAAACCCGAGACAGAGTTGCTCTGCCCCAGGCTTCCTGGAATCAGCCACTGATCAGTTTCAGCAGCAGCTGACTTGGGGACGCCTGGGTTTCTTAAGTTGAATCTGTATGTAAGTCAGAACTGGCGTCCAGATTCAGCCACGGTTGAAACTGATCAGTTTCAGCAGTGGCTGACGCCAGTTCCGACTTACATACAGATTCAACTTAAGAACAAACCTACAGTCCCTATCTTGTACGTAACCCGGGGACTGCCTGTAACTTTAGTTCCTGGAATGCCTCCATTTGCATCATCTATATAGCCAGATGAAACCCACTAGATCAACAGAAACAAATGTACTTAGAAAGAATGGTTCTTAAGGCTCTTAAATGTACAAAGGCTGCAGCTTATCCTCCAGAACCACACCATTATCCTCTTGCTCCTTGTGGGAGAGTCAAGGGTAAGAAAAGGGCTCACCATCTAGCCACAGCCATGCAGTTGTATTTCATCTCTGGGTCACAGATATTGCTTGGTACTATTTCTGAGAGTGGTTTGTAATAGCATTGAAGACCTAGTGGCATAGACCCTGACACGGGTCAGCAATGTTAATATGTACTCAGATGGGACTCCTCCATGGGAAGGAAGAGGATTAGGGAGGAGATAAATGCTCATCCTGAAAGTGTACAGGTGAGACTTCCTGTGTAGAAGAACTGACTATAAGGGTATGTCTACACTAGAAAGTTAGTTCGAACTAACGGACGTTAGTTCGAACTAACTTTCCTAGGCGCTACACTAGCGCTCCATTAGTTCGAACTTAATTCGAACTAACGGAGCGCTTAGTTCGAACTAGGTAAACCTCATTTTACGAGGACTAACGCCTAGTTCGAACTAGCTAGTTCGAATTAAGGGCTGTGTAGCCCTTTAGTTCGAACTAGTGGGAGGCTAAGGCTTCCCAGGTTTCCCTGGTGGCCACTCTGGCCAACACCAGGGAAACTCTATTGCCCCCCTCCCGGCCCCGGAGCCCTTAAAGGGCCATGGGCTGGCTACTCACTTTGTGCCAGTTGCAAGGCTGCAAGCACCCGTGCCTGCACAGCCTGCA
The DNA here is from genome assembly GCF_052426305.1 of Pelodiscus sinensis. Classification (NCBI taxonomy): domain Eukaryota; kingdom Metazoa; phylum Chordata; order Testudines; family Trionychidae; genus Pelodiscus; species Pelodiscus sinensis. The sequence continues at coordinate 14,496,947 of NC_143062.1, read as the reverse complement.
CCTGCCACAGGATGAGCCAGCCATCCGAGGGCTCCCAGCCCTCCACTGCTCCCCACGACCAGCCTGGCGGCTCCCAGGAGCCTGCCCGGGGGCGCAAAAGGCGGGCGCCCGCCTGGTCAAGTGCGGAGATCGTGGACCTCATCGAGGTTTGGGGGGAAGCCTCCAATGTCCACGATCTCCGCACTAGCCACCGGAACGCAGCCGTCTACGGACGCATGGCTGCCAGCCTGGCCGCCAGGAGCCACCAGCGCAGCCGGGAGCAGGTGCGCTGCAAGATTAAAGACTTGCGGCAGTCCTACTCCCGGGCTTGCCTGCCAGGGGTCGACCCGGAGGCCTGCCCCCACTTCCATGCCCTGGACCGCATCCTGGGGCCTCATGCCGTCCCTGCCCCCCGGGACGTGATTGACCCCGGGGCAGAGGGACCGCTCCTGGACACCGAGGAGGAGGAAGAGGGCTCTGAGAGCCAGGAGCCTGCCGCCAGCCTGCCCAGGACCCGGGACCCCCGAGGCACGCCACAGACCCGCTCGCCTGCATCGTCAGAGGCCGGGGAGGCGTCCACCTGTGAGTACCCTCGTGTTCCCCTTATGTGTACGGGGGGCTGGGGCGAGAGGGAGCCCCGGACCGTGCGCCTGGGCCTTGCCCACCACGGAGCAGCAGCTGGGGATCCTGCAGGGGCCCTGGCCTTGCAGAGGGGAGCTGGGTTTCACACACCTGGGCCCCTGGGGAAATTGACCGCTGGTCTTCTTGCACCACAGCTGCAGCACCGGGGCCTGCAGGGCGCACCACACCGCCTGCAGCAGCCGCCCGCGCCCGGGCAAGCAGGACAGCCAGGAACCAGGAGGACTACCAGAGGTGGCATCTCCGGTTCCTGGACCGACAGCTCCGTCTCCAGGACCACTGGGTCCAGGAGGACCTCAGGCTGCGCCGGAGGAGTCTGGAGGCCCTGGAGGAGCAGGGCCGTGCCCTGCGAGGCCACCTCCAGAGCCTGCTGGACCGCTTTCCATTTCCTCCTCCCCCTGCTCCCCCTCTTACTCCCCCTCTTGCTCCCCCTGCTCCTCCTGCTTCCGCTCCTGCTTCCTCCACACCCCCTGTCCCCTCTGCCCCCCCCCCACAACCATTCCCCACCGACGCCCCCGGACCCGCAGTGTGGCGAGACGGGAGAGGCAGCCGGACTCCCACCCCTGAGCTTTCCTTTCCCTTCCTCCCTTCCCTCCCCTCCCCTTCCAGCTCCCTCGTCCCAGGTTTCCCCCTCCCTTCTCCCACCTTCATTCCTCCCTCCCCCACCCCAGTTCTGTGAAATAAACAGACGTTTTTGTTTGAAAAACAGGTGTCTTTATTTGACAGTAGGTAGGGAGGGGAAAGAGGAAGGGGGGGGTAGGGTGGAAGAAGGCCCCGGTGGGGCATGCAGGGAGAGGTCAGTCCTCCTCCTCCTCCACCTGGAAGCTCTCCTGCAGGGCTTCCCGGATCCGGATGGCCCCCCGCTGGGCTTCCCGGATGGCGGCGGTGCGGGGCTGACCGTAGTGTCCAGCCATGCGGTCAGCCTCAGCCATCCAGGCTGGCAGGAAAGCCTCCCCCTTCTGCTCACACAAATTGTGGAGCACACAACATACCGCCACCACGGGAGGGATGTTGTGCTCGGCCAGGTCCAGACGGGTGAGGAGGCATCGAAAGCGGGCTTTCAGTCGCCCGAAGGCCCCCTCCACCACGATGCGGGCCCTGCTCAGCCTGGCATTGAAGGCCTGGCGGGAGGGATTGAGGTGCCCCGTGTAGGGCTTCATGAGCCACGGCTGCAGTGGGTAGGCGGCATCCCCCACCAGGCAGACGGGCATGTCCACGTCCCCGACCCTGATGTGGCGGTCGGGGAAGAAGGTCCCGTCCTGCAGCCGCTGGCACACGGAGGAGTTCCGGTACACCCGTGCGTCATGTGCTTTGCCGGACCAGCCCACATTTATGTCCGTGAACTGTCCCCGGTGGTCACACACGGCCTGCAGGATGACGGAGAAGTACCCCTTGCGGTTCACGTAACGGGACGCCTGGTGTTCCGGGGCACGGATGGGGATGTGCGTCCCATCGATGGCCCCCCCGCAGTTGGGGAAGCCGAGGGCGCCGAATCCCCGGATGACGGCGTCCGGGTCGGCGAGGCGGACCACCCTGTGGAGCAGCACCCGGTTGATGGCCTTGACCACCTGCAGAGAGAGACACAGCAAAGCGCCAATCAGTGGGGCGCCCGGTTGGCTGGGAGCGTGCGTGCCCTGGCAGTGCCCCGGGCCCCACTCCCGGAAGCAACCCCCCTGGCGGCGTGTAGTACGGCCGGGACAGCCGGGCCCCTCCGGTGCGGGGCGCTTTCGCCTCCTCCCGCCCCCCCCTTTGTCCCTGGGGCGGCCCATCCCCTCCTCGCAGCCCCCCTCCCCCCCGGCTCGGTGGCCGACGAGCGCCGTACCTGCATGAGCACCGCTCCGACGGTGGATCTCCCCACGCCGAACTGGTTCCCGACGGATCGGTAGCTGTCCGGCGTGGAGAGCTTCTAGAGGGCGATGGCCACCCGCTTCTGGAGGGGGGTGGCGGGTCTCATGCGAGTGTCCCTTCTTTGCAGGGCAGGGGCGAGCCACTCGCAGAGCTCCAGGAAGGTGTCCCTCCTCATCCTAAAGTTCTGGGTCCACTGTCGGTCGTCCCAGCGCTCCAGGACGATGCGGTCCCACCAGTCGCTGCTGGTGTCCAGACGCCAGATGCGGCGGGGCACGCCGGTGCCGGGGCGCCGCCGCGGCTCCTCCATGGCCCCCAGGGTGGCCAGGCGGAGAGGCAGGGGGCTGACGTTCCCCAGGTGGTGCCAGGCAGCCTCGAGCCATTGCTGGCAGGCTTGCAGCAGCAAGTCCAGAACGTGCACCAGAAGGTGCAGGGCGAGCCGTGGCTCCATGTTGCCACCTGCGGCGGTCCCCCCCAAAGGTAAGCACCGACACAGACGGGCACAGAGACCGACGCTTTGCTGTCCCTCGGCGAGGTTGGCAAACAAGCAGGAAAAGCTGAGAACCGGCTGTCCAGGGGGGTCCCTTTAAGCACGAGCCTCAGATAGCCTCAGACAGCAGCCACACAAAGCAACTGCTGACCTGATGCCCTGCCAGAACCGGTTTCAGCTGCCCTTAAATGCCCCCCTGCGTCCAATCAGTGTGGACGCGCTAGTTCGAACTAGCAAAACGCTAGTTCGAACTAGTTTTTAGTTCTAGATGCGTTAGTTCGAACTAGCTTAGTTCGAATTAACTAATTCGAACTAAGTTAGTTCGAACTAGCGCTGTAGTGTAGACGTACCCTAAGAGACTGTGAATCAAAGGTGTAAAAAACCCCACCACTTTTCTGAATGTTTATTTACTGCTGTTATCTAGACCAGAGAGTAGATCTGTACCCATCTATATTTGCTATAGTAACACTTGTGACAAGTATGTATGCATATACTCGAAATAAAGCTGATGCTTAAACATTTTGCTGGATTGAGTTTCATTCCCTTGATGCATATAGCCCAATAAATCAACAGATGGGAATATTAAAGCTACCACCAATTTCCTTTTTGGCTTTTCCTCAAGTTTTTCATTGTTATATTCATCACTCATTTTGATCCCAGGAAGATGGCTTCCTTTTCCTGGCCACCGGTATCAAATACCCTCATGTCAAGTTGGGTCAGCCCAGAGTGATCAGGGAGAAATCAGTTTCTCTGGATGGATGGGAGGTGTTGAATAAGATGGATTTCAATGCATCATTGATTAAGCTATTAATTGAGTTCAAAGTGCAGTTAGGCTACATCTACACTGTGTGTTTTTTGCAGAAGGGGATGCAAATGGAGTGCTCATTTGCATATTTCACACTCTCATTTGCATATCTTCTTCCAATCCTTTTTGCGGAAGAGGTTTTTGCAATAAAAAGCCCTGTGTAGATGTGGCCATTTGTCGGAAAAAATCCCTTTCGCGCAAGATCCTGTAAACCTCTACTTAGGGCTTTTAATCACAAAAACCTCTTCCACAAAAAGGATCACAAGAGAATATGCAAATGAGAGCACGAGATTTGCAAATGAGCACTCTGTTTGCATTTCCTCTTCCAAAAATCTGCTGCAATGTAGACGTAGCCTTAAAGAACTGAACAAAAGTCAAGAACAGACTCTTAAATGGTTTGTACTTGTTTGATCAACATTATTGTAAAGCAATTTTTGTTCATGTCAAGTGCTCATTCCTGGAGTCTATCACAATTAGAATTAGCTAATTTGTTTCCCTGGCTGTATCTTTGAAATGAAACAAATAGCATCTTACCTCTGTTAACATTATTAGGCCAATGAAGTATGACACAATTGAAAGAGCAAGAATCAGCAGTTCCCTTCTGTATCCCCTTCGGAAAATCTTTGGGTACATATCCACCACTGCTGTCACTAGGCTTTCAACACACACAAACTGGAACAAAAATGAAAAGTTCAAATAAGATACATGTCTCTTCTACTCTAGGGAATTGGATTTACTAAAAAACTCTTCGAGTTCCCGCCTATAATCTCATCAAAGAGAGAGACTGAAAAATCCAGTTTGAAAAGATGAAAATTTCAGAGTAAAAAATTCCAAACCTATATATTTCTAGTCCAACGTCAAATTCCGAAAAGTAACAAGCACTTTAGTCATCTCCAAGTGAAATTCATTGTGCAGCAGACAGACAGCACAATGTTTAAGTCTTTAAAATAGGTCTTAAGTGGGACTTCACATGATGCTCTGAATTTGAGATGGGTGTACACGAGGAATTGCACACTTAGTACACGAAGGCATTGCCACTTAAATGAATAATAATCAGAACTGTAATCAAAGTGTTATCTAACTTCAATAATCTGCTGAAATAGGTAAGTATGTTTCTTTCCATTTTATAGATTAAATAAACTGAAGCACAGGGCAGAAATGTGTCACTGAAAGAGATCATAGTAGAATATAGGAGTTCCTAATTTCCAGTCCCTTTTGCATTCTGCTACCTCAAGTTGCCTCTCGGAAAAGTATAAATCTTATAAAACATTAAATTTAATAATCTGAAGTGCAGTACAAAACAAAATACCACAGCTTTACTGTAAAGTGTATGATCATACACATACTTATTTCCTGAAATGAATCACACATACAGAGTTACTATAATATACTCATTATCAGGGCTCGACAAATACACTCGCCCGCTCGCCCGTGGCGAGTAGATTTTGCCAGCTGGCGAGTGAGGGGTGGACTGGCCCGGTGGGCCGTTGTAAAGGGCTGGCCGAAGCCCGCACTATGGGTGGCGTGGCTCCATCCAATCCGCCAGCCGGCGGCGGAGCAGAGCGCTGCCGGGGAGGGGGAACTGCGGCGATTCTCAGTGCTGGGCTGCCTGCGTGCAGCTGCAGCTCGAGGGGGCGGAGCTCTGGCAGACGCCAGGATACTGGTGTGACGTGGCCCCGCCACTTTTAAAGGGCCACGGCACCTCGACTCTGGCTGCGTGTCCCCGGTAGCTGGCTGTGGCACGCGGCAGAGCCAGGCCCTGCTCCACTGGTTCCAGTCCTGCCATGGCCCCAGCCCCTCGCTGGCGAGAGACTGCTCTCAGCCGACCACTCGGCTTGCTGAGCCCGCCCCGCACCCCGTCTGGCTCCCGCCGCCCATTCACCATGCCGCCCCTGCACCCCGGATCCCCTGCTCTCCCTCTGGCTCTGCGCCACCCTTGTACCCCGCACCCTGCTCCCCCCGATCCCTGCTTCCCCCCTCAGCTCTGTGCTGCCCATTCCCTGCACTGCCCCTAGACTCGGATTCCCTCTGCCCCTCCCATTCTCCGTGTCCCATTCCCCGTGCCTCCACCGCACCCCGCACACTGCTCCCCCCTATCCCTGCGGGACGCTGCCTCTGTGCCTCCTGTTTCCTGTGCCACCCCTACCTCCCCCCACACTGTTCCCTGCACCCCTCTGGCTCTGTGCTGTCCCTGCACCCTGTTTCCCCTGTGGGTTGGGAGTGAGGGGTGCTTGTCCATAGGGAGGGGTTGGACAGGGCAGGGAAAAGGCTGCTGTGACCCAGCAGTGAGTGAAAGGGGGAGTTCACTTGAAGCACCTTTGCCTTTATGGAAAAAAATGAATGAAAGTGCAGTTTGCTATTTATAGGGCTAAAATGCCGGGACAAAAATGAAAACAAACAAACAAACAAAAAAACCATTGTAAAATGCCAACCTGTAAAAGACAACAAAAAAAAGGGGGGGGGATGTTTTGCTTGGCCCTGGAGGAGGGGAAGCAGCTGGGCTGGGCTGGGCTGTGGGGAGGGGAAAAATATGGGGAAGGGGCTTGTGCTGAGGGGAGGAGAGGGGAGGGGAGGAGGTCAGGAGAAGAAGAAGAAGAAAGGGAAAGGCACCAAGGGACAGGGGTGCAGGAGAGACAATTCCCAGGGGGCTAAGTGCAGACTGAGGAAAAGGGCAGGAGGGGAGGTGTCAGTGGGAGGGGGGAACAGGGTGATGCTGGGAGAGGAGAGGGTAAGGGCATTGGGGGCTAGAGGGGGAGGGAGAGGTGCTGGGAGAAGGCTTGAAAGAAGGGGTGGGCATGAGGAAGGTGGGGATGGAGCAAGGCATGTGTGAAGGTACAGGGACATGAGGGGAACGGGGGTAGAGGGTGCTGAGGGGGTGGGTATCAGGGAAAAAGAGGGCAAAGGGGGCAGGGGCAGTGAGGGAAGGGGGAGGAACCAGGAGGGTGCAGGTGCCAGGAGATTCTGGGGGTGAAGCAGAAGGGCAGACACCTGAAGGGGAGGGACCAGCACCAGAGGAGAGAGGCAGGGCAGCAGTGTAGAGGGAGGTGTTAGGAGAGTGGATGAGGAGGGGTAGATCACTTGATCAGAGTGGGGCTACTGGAGGAGGAGTGGGCACAGGGGGGAGAGAAGGGCTGGTGGAGGGGGGCAGGTCTCAGGAGGGCTGAGGGCAGTGAGAAGAGCAGGAATCAGGACAGCAGAGGAGGGTGAGGAGTTGGGGGGCAGCAGGCACCGGGGAGCTGATGGAGCAAGGGGAGGAGACATGGCAGCAGAGGGAAAAGGTTGAAGTTTATAAGATATTTATTAATAACTTGGGTGATATTTGTTAAGAACGTATTAGTAATTACTGTTCTTATTAGGAATTTATGCCATTAAAAAACACTGGGAGGAGGAGGGTGGTGAGTCCCTTTTTTGTCTGGTGAGTAGGGTTTTCATAATTTGTCAAGCCCTGCTCATTATCATATAATATCTCTTGTTAAACAACTCTTGTGGAATTTTTCTGCAATTACACAGACTTCAACAATGGCTTGTGCTGTTAATTTTACTGCAGTGTCTAATTACACCGTTCTTGCCACCATATCTTGAAATATGAAGGTATACCCTCGTGAGAGGCTGGTAATATAGGCAAGAGAAGGCATTGCCTTCCCAAAATTCCTACACTGCCCAACTGCCTGGGAGAGCCTGGGGCCATGCTGCATGGCAGCCTAGCTCCCAGCAGCCTGATAAGGTTGGGGCCGCACTGCGAGGAGCCCAGTTTCCCAGTGGCCAGGGAAGCTGGAGCCACGCTGTGCAGCAGCCCTCAATTGGGGTTAGATGGGGCTTGGCTACAGGGGTGGTGGAAGGAACGGTTGTGAAGGGCATGGTCTCGGGGAAGGGATGTGGCCTGGGGCAGAAGGAGCAGAGCTTCGGCTACCTTCCCCAGTCGGCCCCTCAACCACTGCCCAAGTATAATCTGAGCCCTTTCACTGTCAGTACCTTCTTCTCAGTTGTCAAAATTGCTTGCATGTTGGCTTAAAAAACAGGGAAAAGAAACACATGTCATTGTGCTGTCTTTGCTTTACAATGAGGGGACTTGAACAATTCTAAATTCTAACTGAATTACTGATGTTAACATTAAAAGCAAAATTCAGATGAATCATGACTTACAATTTATACAAAGAAATCTGCAATATTGTACAGACTTGTTATTTTTTATTAAACTTGAAATAGAGGCTTTAAACAGGGCTAGATCCTTATCAGGCACAAAGTGACACAGCTCCAAGTGACATAAAAGAAGATTTGTGACCTTATATTTGCTGAGAATTTGACCCAGAATTTCTTTTAAGCGTGTTTGATTCCTACCTGACTATCTAATCCAAGGAATATGAGCATCATGAAAAATAAAGCTGCCCATAGTGGAGAAAGAGGCATCATGGTGACAGCTTTTGGGTAGGCAATGAAGGCAAGTCCCGGTCCTGCAAAGGAAGCAAAGAAATGCAGTTATTTATCTTTTAAGGCTACGTCTACACTGCAGGCTTCTTACGCAAGAACAGCTGTGCGTAATACCTGAGGCATACCTGGGAGGTCGACAAATGCCTTTGATGTTGACTGCGGAACGTCCAGACTACCGCGCTGAGCCGACAAACAGCTGATCGGCTCAGCGCGGCAGCCACGTAAATTTAAATGAAGCGGCGATTATTTAAATTGCCGCTTCATTTTCCTATGCCGGGTAGTCTAATCTGTCGCCAGAGGCATGTAGTCTAGACGTACCCTACGTGATCAGAATTAATCTGCCTACCTACAGTTCCCTTGACATGTCAGCTCAACTGTGCCAGATGATCGCTTGCACCCCCAACTTTGCCGCCAGCTGGTGGAGCAGGTCTTGGTGTGCCCTGGCATCCATAGCAGGCATGGAAGGTGCTGGGTTGGCCAGTGCCTCATTTGGCAAAGAAGAGGAGGACTCTCTCAGCAGAGGGTGTGCCAGCTGTTGTTTGATCGCTTGAGGTGGTGGGACTGGTGGTATAGCAGGTTGGCACTCTACACCCTGTCCTGGTCTTATGGTCTCCCTATATGACGAGTGCCCTGTCTCTGATGCAGGTGCCCTGGTCAAAGGGATCGCAGAGGGAGTGCTCCTGGACTGAGCCATCACCGAGGCGTGCCTGGATGGCTCAGGCCCCTGGGCCTGATGGTAGGCACAGGGAGTCCAGAAGCGCCAGTGGTGTTGAGGCTGCCAGTGTGATGGCTAAGGCTGGTGAGAGGCTGGAATCATGTGTCAAGACTTCTGCCTAGATCGGGAATGGTGCTGCAACTATAGGATGAGATCCTGGAGCGTAGTGAGTCAGCATCCAACTCCGAGGAATAGTCCAAGGCCAACCAGAACGGTGCTGACAATGGTACCGGAGAGCGATGATATGATGTATGCCTGGCCATCTCTGTTGGCTTCTCCCTATCGGTCAGTGCTGGTAACATAAATGGTGGTGCTGGTGGCAGCATTGGGTGCAAGTATTGGCTCTGCACTGGCAGTACCAAGGAGTCGGCCAGTCCCATCATAGTCGGTATCAGGATGTGTGGTGCCGTGTGAGGTGGTGCTGATTCAGACAAGGCCCCGGAATCTGATGGGGCAGGTGCCGGTGGTATAGGTGGCCCCAATGCGATTACCAGTATGGGTGGCTGGTGTGGTATCACTACTGGCACAGGCCCCAGGGCTGGTGTGTGTGCCTGAGATTTTGGCCACACTGGCGGGATAGCTGACTCTTTTGTGACAGTGATGGGAATTGTGACTGGTACTTTGATGACGAAGACTTCACCAGTGCCGCATGCTTCAGTGCTGCGGATGGTTCTCTAATGGCTTGAAACTCTTACAAATTTGACAACTGTTAGTGCAATGACCCTCTCCCGGGCACTTCAGACAGGAGTCATGCAGATCACTGCAGGGCATAAGCTTTAAAGCCATGCAGCCCATGCAGCCCCTCCCCAGGAGGGGTGAGTTAAGTGGGAGAACTTCCCCCGATAAGAACAATCAACTATAACAACAATTTACACTACTAACTAATCTAAACTACTAAAACTGAGAACTGCGTAAAGCTAAGGGATAGACTAACTATATAGTCGAGTGCTTCAGCTACCGTCACAGGCGGTAAGAAGGAACTGAGGGGGAGGAGGGCCAGCTGGGGTATATATGCGCTAATATGCTGGGGCCACTCCAGGGGCTCTCTGGCTGGTCTGACAGATACTGAAGCTCTGGAATTCGTGCAAGTGGTGCACACAACCCTAACTGGAGAGGACATGAGCAAGCACTCAAAGAAGAACAGTTTGTTTTCTGTAGTGTTTTTTGTTTGTTTCTTTTTCTAAGCTCTTTTGTGGCAAAAGAGCGTGGGGGTAACCCCAGGGAAGAAATTCAAGTGTTTCTTCCCATTTTTCAGGGTTTCAATGACTTGATGGTGGCAGCCACCTTCCGAAGTCAGTGAATCTGTGACTCTGAGGAGTTTTTGTAAGCAGAGCCTAGAGAGGCAATGTACCTAAGGTTTCTTGTGGGCCCCCATCTTCTTCACTCGGAGTGACAGAGTGCAGAACAGCCCTGACAATGATAAAACTGATTCTTTTATAAAAAAAAACCCCCACAAACCAGTTCAGTGTATTTTGGTCTATCTAATTTACAAGAAATCCGAATGATTAAATACAAGGAAAGTTTGTGGAGAATGATCTTATCTATATTTTGTCAACTGGAGTGGAACAAAAGTAGATAGGATGAGACACTAGAGGGGACTGTAGAGATAATGCACTGGAGATTCCCTATGACGAAGGAATTCTCAGCTGTCCAATTATAGCAGCTCTGTGGCAAGAGGATCTGACCACTTAGCTTCCTGGATTTTGCTGTTTTCTATGATAATTTAAATGTTATGTGACCATGAAAGTATTACATTGATACTAGTGCACATTTTACAGCAGTCATTTTAATTAGCAGCATACCTGTTAAATAACAGAATCTTTCTAAACTATATACAAGGCAGCTTGGTTAAATGTCAACCTGACTAAGGAATGGAGAGTGAATGTCCAAACTTTATGAACACCAACAATCATGCATATTTATAGCCACATCAAATCTTCTTAGGAAACTTACCTGATTCTGCAACTTCTGCTATGGGCACTCCTTGTTCATAAGCCATGAAACCAAGAACTGAAAAGATGGCAAACCCAGCAACAAAGCTTGTGCCACTGTTCAGGCAGCAGAGCATAATGCAGTCCCTGAAAAATAACTCAAAATGTTTCATTTTATCTTCGGTGCTGGGTTTCTTGAACAGACTTCACAAAACAAATCTAACCCAAAACTCCAGAGACATATCACTAATCCTGCAAATAATTGTGAATAATCTTATGCCCACGAATAGTAAGACAGACACATTTACTTGTGTGTATAACTGTCAGCAGGATGATGGATGGCTTCCAATTCTTGCTATAATTGTAGCTGGTCAAATATGAAACCTGTTGTTGCTACCCCTTTATTTTCTGTTTCTTTGTTTTCAGTAAGAGCTTAAAAAGATGTGGAAGAAACAAACACCTCAAAAGCTTAGATGGCCATTTACTTTGTAGCCCAAGGTCCAGTGTGTTTCAGCAGCCGCTCTGGGAACTGCAAGTTGTGGACTACAAACTCCGGCATGTTCCTGCCGCTTCATTTAAATTAAAATGGCTGCTGCGCTGTGCCGATCAGCTGTTTGGCGGCACAGAGCTGTAGTCTGGACGCTCTGCGGTCGACATCAAAGGCATTTGTCAACCACCCCATTATGCCTCATGCCCCTTTGCCGAGTAAACAAATCTACATGGCTTGGTCGACGGAGCCATGTAGTCTAGACATGCCCAGGGAGAACCTGGACTTGGTTATTGTGGGATTTAGTTCCTGTGGGAGTTGGAACATGTTGTAAGGGGGCTGTGTTGTGTGCTGTAACCTCTGCCCCCAGCAAGGTCTCAGCAAGGACGGTGCTAGAAGCAGCACCCAGGCTTCATGCTGAGAGAAGGGGCTGCTGAACTGTTTTCCTGTTCTATGTTTTTTACAGAATAAAGTCTGTTCCTGGAGATTTGTCAGAGTGGGTCTGGTCTGAGGTGTACTCACACATACGCAATACACAGCACAGAGCACCCCAAGCAGCCTCAGGCCCAGCCTCTCACAGTGGTGTAAGAAGTCACAAGGCTTCCCCTATGCTGAATAACCTCACACTGGGCTAGCCAACAGGAGGGGTTACAACTTGATTAGCCGTGATATTTATATGATGTTAGATGATCTCAAAGCACTTATAAATTATGTATGTACAGCAGTCATTTGCTACCTAAACAAAGCCATACTGAAGAGAAAATGAAAAAGGCATAATAAACACCTAAATATGTGAAATATAGCAAAAGACTCTGGAGCAAAGCACTAGTCTTACAAAATGTGTTGTGAGGTTTTCAGTGGACATGACAGTAGTAAATATTTCAGCATATAAGGCAAGCATTTATCTATTCCTGTCCTGATTGTTTGGTTTGGACTCTCCCAAAATGGTGCTTGTGGACACATCACCAGTGGATCAGCAGTAGAGATATGCCAATTTACACCTACTGAGGATCTACCCTCCAGTCTGTTTCAGAATTAAATCTATTTCTTAGATGTCCTCATCACAAGAATCACCACTGAGAAAAAACTGAGTTCCACCCGCAGAGCTACTCACAACCACTGAACAGGCCACTTCATAAATTGATTAGCTCCTTAGCCCCTTCCAAGTTTGTCAGCAAATTAACCTTGTCACTTTTGAACCAGACTTGCCGCATTCTCACTGAGCACACCTAGGCTACATCTACACTGGCACATTCTCACGCAAAAACTCTTTTGCAGAAGAGTTCTTCTGCAAAAACTCTTCCAGAAGAGAGCGTCTACACTGGCATGTGCCTTTGCGCAAGAGATGTGTTTTTGCGCAAGAGCATCCTTGCCAGTGTAGATGCTCTCTTATGCAAGAAAGCTCTGATGGCCATTTTAACCATAGGGCTTTCTTGCTCAAGAAATTCATGTTACCTGTCTACACTGGCCTCTTGCGCAAGAACAGGCGCAAAAGGGCTTATTCCTGAGTGGGAGTGTCAGAGTTCTTGCACAAGAAGCCCTGATTTCATACATTAGAATGTCAGTGTACTTGCGCAAGAACTCGCGGCCAGTGTCAACAGGCAGCAAGTTTTTGCACAAGAGTGGTTGCTTTGGTGCAAGATCGCGCCAATGTAGACATAGCCCTAGGGTGTGTCTAGACTACATGGCTCCATCGACGGTAGTCTAGACGGGGATCAGCTGACTACAGAACCCTTTGTCGTCAGATCCTGTAAGCCTTGTTTCACAAGGCATAAAGGATCTGATGACAAAGGGTTCTGGGATTGGCTGATCCCCGACTAGACTACCGCGTTGTGCTGACAATCAGCTGATCAGCACAGCGCAGTGGCCATTTTGATGTAAATGAAGCTGCGATTATTTAAATCTCCACTTCATTTCTCTTTGCCGAGTACACTCATCTACATAGGTCCATCGACGGAGTCATGTAGTCTAGACACACTCCTAGTTTTCTATATATCATTTCTGAAGCCCCACATTTAGGAACCATTCTCTCTCCCCTACATGAAAATACAAGCTACATGAAAACAGAGGTTCACAATAAATGTATACCCAATTAAAAAAAAACAGCCCATAGTAAGAGGACCAAATCCAAGTACCGTTATGGCTAAACAAAGTAAAAAATTTGAATTAATTCAAAATCACAATTAATTTACTGTCCATGAGAGAAATGATGCCAGAATCAGTCAAGATAGACTCTGATATCTTGTGGATGGGGAAAGCCAGAGAAAGCAGATAGGTGTAGAGGAACACATGGTTTGGACAGAGACATCCCCTCATCTATTAATGAGGATTCTCAATTTCCCCAAAAGTCAGAGGGGATAAAGCACAGGTAGGGACTGAACAAAAACAATGAAATGAAAAAGACTCCCATACAATTACCTCACATAGTGGGAGACAGCTAAAGATTGACAAATTTTACAAGTGCTTACTTACAAATGCTTGATGTCTAAATATTAGACATGAACTTGAATTAGTGAACTTGAATGCCTGATATTAATATGGGCATAACAGAAATATGATGGAATGATTATAATCAATGTGACATGATAATCCCAGGGTGCAAATTATATAGGAATGACAGAATAGGTCATGCGGGTTGGAGAGTGGCACTATATGTGAAAGAAAGCATAAAGGCAAATACAGTAAACATCCAACTATACCGTAGAATCTATGGATAAAAATGCCAAGCTTGAATAATAGGAATAATCAATCATACCTAGACACAATCATTCACAATAAATTTGAAATATATTGGAAGGATAGAACAAACCATGTGGGTGGCAGAGTAGCACTATATGTGAAAAATAATGTAGAATCAAATGAAATAAAAATCTTAAATTAATCAACATGTTCAATAGAATCACTATGAATAGTAATTCCATGCTCCAATAATAAGAATATAGCAGTAGGGATATATTATCGACCACGGGACCAAACAGTGAGAGTGACATTGAAATGCTAAGGGAGATTAGAGAGACTACCAAAATAAAAAACTCTATAATAATGGGGGATTTCAATTATCCCCATATTGACTGGGTACATGTCACTTCAGGAAGAGATGCAGAGATAAAATTTCTCAATGGCTTAAATGACTCCTTCTTGGAGAAGCTGATACAGGAACCACAAGGGGAGAGGCAATTCTCAATTTAGTCCTGAGTGAAGCGCAGAATCAGGTCCAGGAGATAACTATTACAGGACCGCTTGGGAATAGTGACCATAATGTAATAACATTTAACATTCCTGTGTTGGGAAGAACACCTCAGCAGTCCAGCACTCTCGCATTTAATTTAAAAAAGGGAAATTACAGAAAAATGAGGAGGTTAGTTAAACAGAAATTAAAAGGCACAGTGACGAGAGCCAAATCCCTGCAAGCTGCATGGAAACTTTTTAAAGACACCATAATAGAGGCCCAACTTAAATGTTTACCCCAAATTAAAAAACATAGTAAGAGACCTAAAAAAGAGTCACCGTGGCTTAACCACCGTGTAAAAGAAGCAGTGACGGACAAAAAGGCATCTTTCAAGAAATGGAAGTCCAATCCCAGTGAGAGAAAACGAAAGGAACATAAACACTGTCAAATTAAGTGTAAAAATGTAATAAGAAAAGCAAAAAATGATTTTGAGGAACATCTAGCCAAAAACTCAAAAAACAATAGCAAAATGTTTTTTAAAGTACATTAGAAGCAGGAAGCCTGCTAAAAAACCAGTGGGTCCCCTAGACAATCGAGATACAAAAGGAGCAATCAAGGATGATAAAGGCCTTGCGGAGAAGCTAAATGATTTCTTTGTATCAGTCTTCACGGCTGAGGATGTTGGGGAGATTCCCAAACCTGCATCATCCTTTGTGGGAGATGAATCTGAGGAACTGTCCTGGATTGAAGTGTCATTAGAGGAGGTTTTGGAACAATAGAAAAACTTAACATTAACAAATCACTGGGACCGGGTGATTCACCCAACGATTCTAAAAGAACTGACATGGGAAATTGCAGAACTGTTAATTGTGGTTTGTAATCTATCCTTTAAATTGGCTTCCGTACCTACTGACTGGAAGATAGCTAATGTGACACCAATATTTAAAAAGGGCTCTAGAGGTGATCCTGGCAATTACAGACTGGTAAATCTAACACTGGTACCGGGCAAATTAGTCGAAACAATAGTTAAGAATAAAATTGTTAGGCACGTAGAAGAACATAATTTGTTGGGCAAAAGTCAATATGGTTTCTGGAAAGGGAAATCATGTCTTACTAATGTATTAGGCTGCGTTTTCCATAAAAGTTTTCTGTTAAAAGCATTTTCGGAACAGAGCGTCTAGATTGGCATGGACGCTTTTCCGCAAAAGAACTTTTTGCGGAAAAGCGTCCGTGACAATCTAAACGCGCTTTTCCGCAAAAAAGCCCCGATCGCCATTTTCGCGATCGGGACTTTTTTGCGGAAAACAAATCTGAGCTGTCTACACTGGCCCTTTTGTGCAAAAGCTTTGCGCAAAAGGGACTTTTGCCTGAACGGGAGCAGAATAGTATTTCCGCAAGTAGCACTGATTTCTTACAGTAGGAAGTCAGTACTTTTGCGGAAATTCAAGCGGCCAGTTTGAAAAAGCTGCTGATTTTCCGGAAAAACTGGCCAGTCTAGACACAGCCTTAAAGTTCGTTGAAGGGGTTAACAAACATGTGGACAAGGGGGATCCAGTAGATATAGTATACTTAGATTTTCAGAAAGCCTTTGACAAGGTCCTTCACCAAAGGCTCTTGTGTAAATTACATGGCCATGGGATAAGAGGGAAGGTCCTTTCTTGGATTGAGAACTGGTTAAAAGACAGGAAACAAAGGGTAGGAATAAATGGTACATTTTCAGATTTGAGAGGGGTAACTAGTGGTGTACCCCAAGGGTCAGTCCTGGGACCAATCCTTTTCAACTTATTCATAAATGATCTGGAGAAAGGGTAAGCAGTGACGTAGTAAAGTTTGCAGATGATACCAAACTGTTTAGGATAGTCAAGACAGAAGCAGACTGTGAGGGACTCCAAGAAGATCTCACCAAACTGAGTGATTGGGCAACAAAATGGCAAATGAAATTTAATGTGGATAAGTGTAAAGTAATGCACATC
The DNA here is from genome assembly GCF_052426305.1 of Pelodiscus sinensis. Taxonomy (NCBI): domain Eukaryota; kingdom Metazoa; phylum Chordata; order Testudines; family Trionychidae; genus Pelodiscus; species Pelodiscus sinensis. The sequence goes on along the minus strand of NC_143062.1, from coordinate 14,480,486 downwards.
GGGAAAAATAACCCCAACTACAGGCAGTCCCCGACTTACGTGGATCCGACTTACGTCGGATCCCTAGATACGAACGGGGGTGAGGCAACTGCCGCACATGCGCAGCAGCATCCCCGGGGCTCGCTCACGTGGATCCTGGGATCCGTCTCCTCCTCCTGCCGGCTCTGACTGGTCTCCGCCTGCAGCAGCAGCTGGCCTAGGGAATGGGGTCCCACAGAGCTGCTGGGCGAAGGAAACACGCCTCCCAAGTCCGCAGCCAGCCGCGGTCTCGCAGCCTGCCCCCGGTCGCCGGCCAGCCTCAGCCCGTCTTCCCCCTCCACCCCCCTTCTTCCCCCTCCACCGCTCTATACATGCCGGGGCTCGCTCACACGTGGAGCCTAGGTGCAGCAGCAGCAACTGGCCGTAGGGAATGGGGTCCTGCAAAGCGGAGGAAACGCGCCTCCCCAAGTCCGCTGCCAGCCGCGGTCTCGCAGCCTGCCCCCCGGTCGCTGGCCAGCCTCAGCCCGTCTTCCCCCTCCACCCCCCTTCTTCCGCCTCCACCCCCCTTCTTCCCTCTCCACCCCCCCTCTATACATCCCAGAGGCTCACTCACCTGGATCCTAGGATCCACCTCCTCCTCCTCGGGCTGGCTCCTCCGGCTCTGGCTTCTGCCTGCAGCAGCAACTGGCCACTGGGAAAGGTGTCCCGCAGAGCTGCCAGCAGAGGAAAAGTGCCTCCCCATGCCTGCTGCGGCCTCGCAGCCTGCATGCCCTCCTTCCCCCAGCAACAAGGTGCCCTCCTCCCCCAACTAACAAGCTGCCTCCCTCCCCCCAGCAACCTGGCTGCCCCCGGCAACAGGCTGCCAAATCAGCAGACAAAAGCAGCCTCTCCGCCCCCTATTATTCCCACCTTTCCCCTCCTCCCCCTATACATGCTGGGCTCCCTGGGCAAACAAAGACTCCACCAAAACAAACAAAGTGCTGGCCTCATTGTGTTAGCAAAAAAAGGACCCTCCTCCTAGAACCCTGGGTGGTGTGTGGAAATAAAGCTATTAGCTCAAAGCATGGTGCAGAGCTGTTTGGTATTTGATGAGTTACTCCTTTAGTCCTGAGTTTGTCACAGGGACAGAAATAGATGTGAAATCTTCTGAACAGGGGAACAGACAGCAAAACAAACATTAGAGGGGAGTTAACCTTTCCCTATGCTATCCAAAACTAAAAAAAATGTTTGGCTAGAGTTTCCCCTACAATATGTACCAGTTCCGACTTACATACAAATTCAACTTAAGAACAAACCTACAGTCCCTATCTTGTACGTAACCCGGGGACTGCCTGTATACGTACAGTATGATGGGGGCTAATTTGGCTACGACAAATCAGGAAAGAGATCTTAGAGTTATCGTGGATAGTTCTCTGAAAACGTCCACACAGTGTGCTGCAGTGGTCAAAAAGGCAAACAGAATGTCAGGAATTATTAAGAAAGGGATAGAAAATAAGACACAGAATATCTTACTGCCTCTGTATAAAACTGTGGTATGCCCACATCTTGGGTACTATATACAGATATGGTCTCCTCACCTCAGAAAAGATATTTTGGCCTTGGAAAGGGTTCAGAAAAGGGCAACTAAATGATTAGGGGTTTGGAACGAGGCGTACAGATAGTTCGGAATGGCTTGCTAGTCCGAACTATCTAGCCCGTGCCGCGTGTAGCTGCGCGGCACGGGGTTCGAACAAGCCGGCATTTAAAAATGGCGCCGGCCGGCTTATCCAAATAAAGCCCGGGAAATTCAAATCCCGGGCTTCATTTGCACGTTCGGTATGCATACATTACCCCGCTAGTTCGCACTAGCGGGGTAGTGTAGACATACCCCTAGAGGGTGAGTTTGAAGGGGGCTAAATACACTTGGCATTCTTTAAAACTTCTTCTCAACTAAACCAAACCCCAAACTACCTGGTTGAAATAAAAACCCTATCAAGGGTCTAATTATCAGCAGGAGAGAGCGCAGGCAGAAATCCACCAGCAGAGTGGGGGTTATCCTGTTTAGTGCACCCAGTGCAGCAGGTGTGATCATGGACAGGTGGCGAATGTGTGCATTGGTGCAAGATGCTTCTGGCTCTCAGAGACTGTGTATGGAATTTGGAGGCCAAGGGAGCTGAACTGGAGGTGCTAAGGGGATATAAATGAGGCTTTCCAGGGCATCGTAGAAGCGTCCCACTTCCAGTCAGACAGCCTCTATTGCCATGGGCAAGCAAAAGCCTCTCAGAGGGCTGGATCCAGCCCACCAGGCACTTCCAGGCCTCATCTCGTAGAGCGTTGCCTGGGAGAGGGGGAGGGGAACAGACCCTTTAAAAAGAAACACTTAAAGGGCTTGCAGCCCCCTCCCCCCCGTGCCTCTAGTGCATTGCAGGGAGCCAGTGACATGTGCCCTTTCAACTGCTTCTATTGAAAGGGCTCACACCTGCTGGGCAGCTGCACTGCCTGGCAGCCACCTGGCAGGTGCAAGTCCTTCAAACAGAAGCAACTGAAAAGAGCTCACAGCTCTGCCCCACTGGCCCAATGCCTGGGAGCTGCCTGGGAGCAGCTCTTTCAACTGCTTCTGTTCAAAGAGCTTGCGCCTGCTGGGGGCTGCCAGACAACAGGGTAGCAGTGAGGGCCAGGAGCTGCGAGCCCTGTTATATGAAATCTAAGCTTCTACCCCAGACAACTCTGGGAGGAGGCTAGCCCCCAGCACCCTCCCCTCTGTTCCAGGTCCCTTCCATTGGCCAGAAGTCAGAGGGCAGGGACACCAGTCCAAGCCAAGCTTTCGGTACAGTAGCTCTCAACCCCGCCTATTCAGCCCCAGGTCCAACTGTAGGGTAAACTGAGGCAGTCCGTGGTATCTTGCTGAGAACTGACAACTCAAATCCTAAATCATTAGGCCAGGCCTGGGAAGCACACAGACAGCAGTTAACTTGACCCTAGTCATCCTGGCAACTACATTCCAAAGGAGCCTCACTCTGATAAGGCCTGGCTGGTATCAGCTAAGCTGCGCCGTTCTCTCACTGTCTTCTGTGATTTCAGATTAATCAGCTTGGATCTCAAGGACTGTGCCAACACAAGGATGGAGTCATCTCGCAGTAGACATCACAATTTCAACTAACAGTAACATGTCCAACTGGGGGCTGTCATCTTGATTATGTTGGCTCATTTAGCTTGTAAGGAATAACTACCTGTATTAGTGATAACATGTTTAATTGGCAATGGGCGGAGCTACTGTGTAACTCTCTAGTTCGTTGGCTTATGAGCATATTGCACTTCCGTTGCTAGACCTATCAAATCACTTCTCCTCCGTCCATCTGCTACCTATATAATCTAATGTATGTTTCAATTAAGTTCTCTGGGCTAAACACCTGGTTTGCACTGCACCAGCTCTGTGTGTTCAATAAATCCTCTGCTTGTTTTCGCCTGCACCCAGTGAGTCCAGAAATTATTCCCTACACCCACCCATTCCTCTTGCTGGATTCTGGAGCTTTCCTCAGCACCATCTTTCCCAGGAGCACAGCACAATAACTCTGGTTTGGGCTGGTTAATGGTTTTACTTGGTGAATGTCTTTTAATTAATTAATAAAGCACATACACATGCCATTCATTTCACTAAATAAATATTCGAATTGGAAAAAAAACCAATTTGGCTGTGTCTACATTGGCATGATTTTGCGCAAAAGTGGCCACTTTTGGTCAAAAACATGCTGCCTGTCTACACTGGCGGGGAGTTCTTGCGCAAGAACACTGACGTTCTAATGTGTGAAATCGGCGCTTCTTGCACAAGAACTATGATGCTCCCACTCAGGAAAAAGCCCTTTTGCACAACTGTTCTTGCGCAAGAGGCCAGTGTAGACAGGCAGCATGAATTTCTGGCGCAAGAAAGCCCAATGGCTAAAATGGCCATCAGAGCTTTCTTGTGCAAGAGAGCGTCTACACTGGCACGGATGCTTTTGCGCAAAAGCACATCTCTTACGCAAAAGCACATGCCAATGTAGACGCTCTCTTGTGCAAATACTTTAACACAAAAACTCTTGCGTTAAAAGTATTTGCACAAAATCTTGCCAATGTAGACATAGCCTTTGTGTTCTGAAGTGTTCCTGTGTTTCAGGAAGTTTAAAAAACATAGTTAATCATTGGAAATTTTAGCAGCTTCCTTCAAAAAGTAGCTTTAAATGCCCAATAACCTATCCCTTTACAACTGGCTTTGGTAAAAATATCTACATACCATTTTTATAGTCAAGTGTGGGAATCTTTTATAACTCATAAAACCTAACTAAATATATTTAGTGTGGGTGTGAGGAAAAATGGGCAATTTGATACTATTTCATGGAATCATAGATCTGGAAGAGGCCTCAAAGTCACCTAGTTTAGTCCCCTGCACTCATGGCAGGACTAAGTATTGATTTTCAGTGCCCTGTGCCTTTTCATGAAAGTGATGTATGCTCTAATGATCTTGGTGTGGGGAGGGTGCAAAACTAAAATTATCAAGCATTCACTGGAAAATGTTGCATTAGTGACACCAGCATTTTTCTTCCTCCTTTGGGTTTTTCTATTATATGAGTCAGAAACAGCTGTGGCACAGTTATTTCTGAAAGAATAGTACTTAAGAGGGGGGATAAAACATGTGAAGGTCATTCAAATAACTTTGTCTTTTGGCAAAAACAGCTTTCTATCCTCCCTTCTTTCCTCTTTTTCTTCCTCTTTTCCGTTCTTTCTCAAATAGCACAAACAATTCAAGAATATACATAATATCTTAATCATATAGGAGTCTTGACATATGACAAGCAATTCAGATACTGCTAAGCATCAACCACATAAATGAACTAGTCCCACAAGAGAGGGTCTTTCCTAAAAAATAAGAGGAATGGTAAACTTTTAAAATTTATTTTAAATTGAATGTATTTGAAAATGCGGAGGACCACAGCAATAATCACTGGTATATGAACAAAAACCTCTGTTTTATGTAGCCAGAAATTAACAACAACTGAGGCCCCCTGACCCTGCAAAAGCACCTAGGGAACACTGAAAATAAGAGACAGATCTTCATCCTTACAGAGCTCATTGCAAGATCAAAATAAAAAAAGAGAAGATGGTAACTGCATTTATTTACATTCTCTCACTACCCATTCCACAAAATCAGCAATGGTCAATAGATAGCATGACATTGTCTAGTAAATAAAATGCCTAATGGCAATTTATTTAATTTGTTATATGTTGACAAGTAATTCACTTTTCTCCTTTGTTTCCAGTTACATCCACTCCCTACTCCCAAATTGATTGTGATGTGAGAGTCTTTCAGAAATTATATCATATTCAAGGGAACAAGGAGTAGCTCTCAGTTTTTGTGTGACTTATTTCTTTACATATCACCAGGGCTCGACAAATAATGCAATCTACTCGCCCGTGGCGAGTATATTGCATCCCGGAAGAGCTGGGTTCGGGCGATCTGTGCATGTGCAGAACGATCTGTGCATGCGCAAATCACCGGACAGCGTGGCTGGTGAGCGGGGCTCGCCGCGGTTCAGCGAGCCTTGCATATCACTGTAGTAGAAGGATAGAATTTAGAAATGAGTTCATCAAAGAAGAGGAAAGTAGATGCTGAATATCGAATACTTAACAAAGAGTGGCGAGGAGTCCTGTGGCACCTTATAGACTAACTGAAGTGTAGGAGCATAAGCTTATCCTGGCCTGCATATTTATACCTGCCTCTGGAAATTTCCACTACATGCATCTGACGAAGTGGGTCTTTGCCCACAAAAGCTTATGCTCCTACACTTCAGTTAGTCTATAAGGTGCCACAGGACTCCTCGCCGCTTTTGCAGATTCAGACTAACACGGCTACCCCTCTGATACTTAACAAAGAGTGGACTTCAAAATACTTTTTTACTCAAGTGGAAGAGATAACAGTGTGCTTACACTGCAAGGAAATTGTGGCAGTATTCAAGGAGTATAACTTAAACTGGCATGTTGCAGCCACATATAAAAACATATCTACCGAAGAGAGCTAGAAAAGTACAAGAGATGGTTGTTCAAATGCAAAGAGAGCAAAGTGTTTTCACAAAACTGTCCACAGCACAAGACAGAATTACAAGAACAAGCTACATGACTGCACACAAAATTGCCAGAAACAAGAAGCCATTTTCTGAGGGAGAATTTATCAAGGAATGTTTGGTTGACACTGCTGCAATATTGTGCCCAGACAAGAAAAAGTAGTTTGAAAACGTTTCACTGTCAAGGCAAACTATGGTGAAACATATCGAAGAAATCTCAGAGAACCTGGACCAATAGTTGAAATGCAAGGTCAATAGTTTTGCATACTTTGCTATGGCATTTGATGAAAGTTGTGATATCAAAGATACAGCTCAGTTGTTGATTTTCATTTGAGGCATCACCACAGATTTTGAGCTCATAAGAGAACTGGCTTCAATGCAATCAATGAAAACTACAGCCACTGGTAAAGATCTACTGGAATCAGTCAAAATTGGGACTGGAATGGAAGAAATTGGTGAGCACTGATGGAAGTCCTAATCTGACACGCAAAAATGTTGGCTGTTGAAAAGAATACAAGACCAAGTAACAGAAATAAACCCAGAGCAGAAAATATTTTTTTCCATATTGCATTATACACCAAGAGGCTCTCTGCAAAAGTGTTCTAAAATTAAACAATGTTGTGGATACAGTTACAAAACTGGTTAATTTTATTAGAAAAAGAGCATTAAATCATAGGCAATTTATCTCTCTGTTAGAGGAATCTGAGTCAGAGCACAGGGATGTTCAGTACCATGCACATTAGGCTATGTCTAGACTGCAGGCTTCTTTTGGAAGAAGCTTTTTACAGAAGAGATCTTCCGAAAAAATTTCTTCCGAAAGACAGCATCCACACACAAAAGCGCATCGAAAGAGCATTCAGACTGATTGGATGCTGTCTCGCATAAAAGGCCATGCGGAACCAGTTAAGGCAGGGATTTAGGTTACCAGTTGCTTCCAAGTACTGGTGCCACAGCCTAGCAGAGACACACACTTAAAGGCACCCCTCCCTCCGGACAGCTGTTTCTCTGCTTTTGCTGTGTGCTTGCTACCTCTTCCAGGGACAGCAAAGCTCACACAGTGTCTGCTGTGGCTACCCTTTTTTTTTTGGATGCCAGAGCTTTTTCCTTTGAGCAGTGGAACCAGAGCTCTCCTGGGCATGCGATGGCCCCACACGGCCATGCTGCACTTTTGGGGGACCCTCTCCCTGTGTGCAGAAGCTACATTCTGGCAACCACAACCCACTGTGGAGAGGTGTTTCTGAAGGCTCAACACTAGGTTGGACTGGTTGGACCAGCTGATCAAGGAGTGGTGGGACAACCAGCAGTGGCTCCAAAACTTCCGCATGCAGAAGGCTACCTTTAAGGAGCTAGGTGCCTGGCTTGCCCTTGCCCTCTGGAGACACAACACCCACCTGCAGCCCGACATCCCCCTGGAGAAGTGGGTTGCAATTGCCCTTTGGAAGCTTGTCACCCCCGACAGCTACCAGTCGGTAGGCAACCACTTTGGAATGAGGAAGTCCACCGTCGGGGCTTCATGGAAGTAAGGCACTCTCTGGCTGCAGTCCCTGCAGGGAGCGGGGAGAGTTCTGGATAAGGGGAACCCTTGGGAAAGGGTGATTGGAGACTGGGGGTTATAGAATCATAGAATACTAGGACTGGAAGGGTCCTCGAGAGGTCGTCAAGTCCAGTCCCCTGCCCCCATAGCAGGACCAAATACTGTCTAGACCATCCCTGATAGACATTTATCTAACCTACTCTTAAATATCTCCAGAGACAGGGATTCCACAACCTCCCTGGGCAATTTATTCCAGTGTTTGACTACCCTGACAGTTAGGAACTTTTTCCTAATGTCCAACCTAAACCTCCCTTGCTGCAGTTTAAGCCCATTGCTTCTCATCCTAACCTCAGAGGCCAAGATGAACAAGTTTTCTCCCTCCTCCTTATGACACCCTTTTAGATACCTGAAAACTGCAATCATGTCCCCTTCAATCTTCTCTTTTCTAAACTAAACAAACTCAATTCCTTCAGCCTTCCCTCATAGGTCATGTTCTCTAGACCTTTAATCATTCTCGTTGCTCTTCTCTGGACCCTCTCCAATTTTTCTACATCTTTCTTGAAATGCGGTGCCCAGAACTGGACACAATACTCCAATTGAGGCCTAACCAGCGCAGAGTAGAGCAGAAGAATGACTTCTCGTGTCTTGCTCACAACACACCTGTTAATACATCCCAGAATCATGTTTGCTTTCTTTGCAACAGCATCACACTGCTGACTCATATTTAACTTGTGGTCCACTATAACCCCTAGATCCCTTTCTGCCATATTCCTTCCCAGACCGTCGCTTCCCATTCTGTATGTGTGAAACTGATTGTTCCTTCCTAAGTGGAGCACTTTGCATTTGTCTTTATTAAACTTCATCCTATTTATCTCAGACCATTTCTCCAATTTGTCCAGGTCATTTTGAATTATGACCCTATCCTCCAGATTAGTCGCAATCCCTCCTAGCTTGGTATCATCTGCAAACTTAATAAGCGTATTTTCTATGCCAGTATCTAAATTGTTGATGAAGATATTGAACAGAGCCAGTCCCAAAACAGACTCCTGTGGAACCCCACTTGTTATGCCTTTCCAGCAGGATTGTGAACCATTAATAACTACTCTCTGAGTACGGTTATCCAGCCAGTTATGCACCCACCTTATAGTAGCCCCATCTAAGTTGTATTTACCTAGTTTATTGATAAGAATATCACACGAGACCATATCAAACGCCTTACTAAAGTCTAGGTATACCACATCTACCGCTTCTCCCTTATCCACAAGACTCGTTATCCTATTAAAGAAAGCTATCAGATTGGTTTGACATGATTTGTTCTTTACAAATCCATTCTGGCTGTTCCCTATCACCTTGCCACCTTCCAAGTGTTTACAGACGATTTCCTTAATTACTTGCTCCATTATCTTCCCTGGCACAGAAGTTAAACTAACTGGTCTGTAGTTTCCTGGGTTGTTCTTATTTCCCTTTTTATAGATGGGCACTATATTTGCCCTTTTCCAGTCCTCTGGAATCTCTCCTGTCTCCCATGATTTTCCAAAGATGATAGCTAGAGGCTCAGATACATCCTCTATCAGCTCCTTGAGTATTCTAGTATGCATTTCATCAGGCCCTGGTGACTTGCAGGCATCTAACTTTTCTAGGTGATTTTTAACTTGTTCTTTTTTTATTTTACCTTCTAAAATTACTCCCTTTCCACTAGCATTCACTATGTTAGGCATTCCTACAGGCTGTGTCTACGCTGGCCGCCTATTACGAAATAGGCATGCTAATGTAGAACTTTGGAAGAGGCAAATGCGTGGAGGATTTAAATATCCCCCGCGGCATTTGCATTTTCATGGCCGCTGCTTTTTTCCGGCTTGGAGATAAGCTGAAGAAAAGCTTCCAGACTGGCGCGATCCTCCGGAATAAAGCCCTATTCCGGAGGATCTCTTATTCCTACTGGTGCTGAAGGCCCTGGTAACCACAGTGGACATTTTGGTTGGGTGGTCAGGCAAGGCACACGATGCCTGAATCTTTAGAAACCCCAGCCTGTACCGCAAACTGAAGGCTAGCACATTCTTCCCCCACTGGGACTTTGCAGTTGGGGATGTTCAGATGCCACTGTGCATCCTGGGCGACACAGCCTACCCCCTCATGCTGTGGCTGATGAAGCCATACACCGGCCACCTGGATCCCAGGAGGGACTAATTCAATGCCCACCTGAACCAGGCCAGCATTCAGGTTGAGTGTGCCTTCGGCTGCCTCAAGGCATGTTTCCGGTGCCTGCTGACCCAACTCCACGTGGGGGAGCACAACATCCCCGAGGTGATCGTGGCATGTTGTGTCCTCCACAACATTGTGGAGAGGAAGGGGGAGGCCTTCCTCATGGGATGGGGGGCAGATGCCGGTGGTGAGGGGTGAAAGTTTGAGCAGCCAAGGACAACTGCCATCCACCAGGCCCATCAGGCTAGGGTGCGCATCCAGGAGGCCCTGAGGGAGAGGTTCTCTTAAGAACCCCAGGAACTCTCCCCAGGGCCTCCAATAAGGCCTCTGGCTTGTTGCCCTATCCCTCCCCCCTCCCCACAACCCCTACCTTCACCCCTTCCCTGACCTCTCAATAAACACACCTGCTTGGTTTTCCACAAAAAAAAGTCTATATTTATGTAACATTAAGAAAAGATAGGCAGGGGGAGCTCATAACCTGGACGGGGAAGGGGCTCAGGGCTGGGAGGGGCATGGGGGGCAGCTAGATGTGCCACCTTGCATGCAGGGATCTCGTTGGAGTTGGGTGGGTCTGGGGACCACAGAGGGGTAGACAGGAGCAGGGGCAAGGTTTGCAGGGGGAGGGGACAGGCATTATTTGGGGAGGGGGCATGGGCCTCACCTGGGGAGGAAGCAGAGGCATAGCGGGGGGGAGGGGCAGGCAGAGTGGGAATGGGCATAGCGGGGGGGCAGAAGGGGGGAAGCCAGGAACAGTGGCATCAGGCGGGTGTGCCATCATGTGCAATATGACAGCACACATGTTGTCACAATGCTGCATGAGCTGGTCCCATGCGCAGTTCCGCCACTAAGAGTCCTCATGGACCTTCTGCACCTGGGTCTGCCATATATCACGTAGGACACTGACATGTTGGCACATGAGGTCTTCTTGGACCCTAGTGCGTCTTCCAGACCCTCGGGTTCTGGCGGCTGGCTGCAGAGGTGAGGCTCACCCCATAGTCCCGGCTGGTCTGGCTGTGGAGAACATACAGAGGAAGAGGTGGACAGCCATCCCTGCAGACACTGTCCGAGGCCGTGCCCTCCTCTGTGAGCAGTGACTGACAGTCTTCGGGGCGAAGGAGGGGGGATGTTCCAGGAGCAAGGCCATGTGTGGCCTGCACAGTGGGCCATGCCTCACAGGAGCCCTGAGGTGCCCATGGGACCATGCTGCCCGCTTTCCATCCCCCCCTTCTGACCCAAGGACAAGCAGGCAAGGGAAGCGTCCAGCCACAGCGGGAATTCCCTCACGGGTGCCAGGGCCTTCCTGGGGCCCGCACATACAGCTGCAGCTCGCAGCACTGTGTATAAGGTAATAACAAAATATTTTTTAAGTACATTAGAAGCAGGAAGCCTGCTAAGCAACCAGTGGGGCCCCTGGATGAACGAGATACAAAAGGAGCACTTAAAGACGATAAGGTCACTGTGGAGAAACTAAATGAATTCTTTGCTTCAGTCTTCATGGCTGAGAATGTTAGGGAGCTTCCCAAACCTGAGCCGTCCTTTGTAGGTGACAAATCTGAGGACTTGTCTCACACTGAAGTGTCATTAGAGGAGGTTTTGGAATTAATTGATAAAACTTAATAGTAACAAGTCACTGGAACTGGATGGCATTCATCCAAGAGTTCTGAAAGAACTCAAATGTGAAATTGTGGAACTATTAACTATGGTTTATAACCTATCATTTAAATCAGCTTCTGTACCCAACAACTGGAAGATAGCTAATGTAATGCTAATATTTAAAAAGGGCTCTAGAGATGATCCCAGCAATTACAGACCAGTAAGTCTAATATCAGTACTGGGCAAATTAATTGAAACAATAGTAAAGAATAAAATTGTCAGACACATAGAAGAACATAATTTGTTGGGGCAAAAGTCAGCATGGTTTCGGTAAAGGGAAATTATGTTTTACTAATCTATTAGAGTTCTTTGAAGGGGTCAACAAACATATGGACAAGGGGATCCAGTAGATATAGTGTACTTAGATTTCCAGAAAGCCTTTGACAAGGTCCCTCACCAAAGGCTCTTACGTAAATTAAGTTGTCATGGGATAAGAGGGAAAATCCTTTCATGGATTGAAAACTGGTTAAAAGACAGGAAACAAAGGGTAGGAATAAATGGTACATTTTCAGATTGGAGAGGTGTAACTAGTGGTGTTCCCCCAGAGTCAGTCCTAGGACCAATCCTATTCAACATATTCATAAATGATCTGGAGAAAGGGGTAAGCAGTGAGGTGGCGAAGTTTGCAGATGATACTAAACTGCTCAAGGTAGTTAAGACCAAAGCAGAGTGTGAAGAACTTCAAAAAGATTTCACCGAACTAAGTGACTGGGCAACAAAATGGCAAATGAAATGTAATGTGGATAAATGTAAAATAATGCACATTGGGAAAATAACACCAACTATACATATAGTATGATGGGGGCTAATTTAGCTACAACTAATCAGGAAAGAGATCTTGGAGTCATTGTGGATAGTTCTTTGAAGACGTCCACGCAGTGTGCAGCGGCGGTCAAAAAAGCAAACAGGATGTTAGGAATCATTAAAAAAGGGATAGAAAATAAGACGGAGAATATCTTATTGCCCTTATATACATCCATGGTACGCCCACATCTGGAATACTGCGTACAGATGTGGTCTGCTCAACTCAAAAAAGATATATTGTCATTGGAAAAGATTCAGAGAAGGGCAACTAAAATGATTGGGGTTTGGAATGGGTCCCATGTGAGGAAAGATTAAAGAGACTGTGACTTTTCAGCTTGGAAAAGAGGAGACTGAGGGGGAATATTATAGAGGTCTGTAAAATCATGAGTGGTGTGGAGAAAGTGAATAAGGAAAAGTTATTTACTTGTTCCCATAATATAAGAACTAGGGGTCACCAAATGAAATTAATGGGCAGAAGGTTTAAAACAAATAAAATGAAGTTCTTCACACAGCGTGTAGTCAATCTGTGGAATTCCTTGCCTGAGGAGGTTGTGAAGGCTAGGACTATAACAGGGTTTAAAAGAGAACTAGATAAGTTAATGGAGGTTTAGTCAGTATGGGTAAGGAATGGTGTCCCTAGACTTTCTGTGTCAGAGGGTGGAGATGGATGGCAAGAGAGAGATCGCTTGATCATTATCTGTTCGATTCACTCCCTCTGGGGCACCTGGCATTGGCCACTGTCGGCAGACAGGACACTAGGCTAGATGGACCTTTGGTCTGACCCAGTACGGCCGTTCTTATGTATGGGAACAGCTGCTGCCTTGCACGTTCAGGCATGCCTGTGTGCTGTGTGCGGCACTCCTCAGTCTGTGTGGGGTCATGACTGCTGCCTGTGGCTAGCCTTCTTCCAGCTGTGGTGGTGCTCTTCCCTCCCTCAGCAGCATGTGTGGCCTCCCCTGCGCCTGGCAGCAGGATCCAAGCCATGCTCAGGGGCTGCCTACTGTTTCCGTGTTCCACACACTAACGCTGCATGTGGTTGCATGTGCACAGACCACAGCACGATGTCCAGCCCAAGAAACATTTGCCCTCGACCCCATACATCTGCCTCCCCCGCCCTATGTGTGTGACAAAGTGAGACCATTCACCTGAAGATCCCTCCCAGACATCTGAGGAAGCCTGGGAGACATCCTGGCTCACAGGCACTGGCTCCAGAGAGAGGGTCATGGTGTCCATCTCTGCCTCCTCCTCCTCTGCCTCCAGCTGGCCCTGGCTCCTTGCTTCTTGCTCCTCCTCCGCCGAGACCACTGGCTGGGCAATGACGAGGGTCTCCAGGCTGGAGTCCACAAGGCCGGGTGGGGAAGATGTTTCCCCACCACCCAGGATCTGATACAGCTCATCGAAGTAGGGGAAGGATGGGGTCCTGCCCCTGAGCATGAGCTGTGCTCTCTGGCCTGGATATATCCCTGGCAGAGCTCCTTAACCTTACTCCAGACCTGTTCTAAGGTCTGGGGTGGGTGTCCATGTTCCACCAGGGACTTGGCCATCCACCCAGAAATGTCCGTGTTGAGGCGCTTGGCCTGGAATTCCTGCACAGTCTCCTCCTCGCCCCACAGCTCGATGAGGGACAGAATCTCTGGTCCGAGCCAGGAGGGTGCCCACCTGTTGGTCCCCCTAGATGGACCCGGGGACCCATGGGGCTATTCCCTGTAAGAGCCAGGAGGTCACAGAGGGCTCGAGGCTGAACCATGAGCTGCTCTGAGGCCAGCTTCTTGCCACAAGGCTTGTCCAGGGTGCTCGCAGTTTTAAGAGGGCCAGGAAACAAGGAACTATAGAGTCCTGATTACTTTGTATGGAGTGGCCAGCAGGGCACCCGTGCTATTTCCTGGAGGCCTCTTCTTTTGAAAAAAAAGCCTGCTCCTCATCCACACACGAAAGAGCTCTTTTCCGAAAGAGCTCTTTTGGAAGAGGCATTTTTCCCCACAGAAAGAGGATTACCAATGCTGGAAAAACCCCTCTGGGTATGTCTACACTACAGCGCTAATTCGAACCAACTTAGTTCGAATGAGTTAATTCGAACTAAGCTAATTCGAACTAACGCATCTAGAACTAAAAACTAGTTCGAATTAGCGTTTTGCTAATTCCAACTAGCATGTCCACATTAAGTGGACCCTGAACTGGGGTTAAGGATGGCCGGAAGCAGTGCCAGCAGGGCATCAGAGTAGGACTTAGACCGTGGAGATGCTGTCTCAGGCTAGCCGAGGGCTGTGCTTAAAGGGTCCCGACCCCCACCACGGACAGACAGTTCTCAGGGGTGCCCCGCTTGCAAAGCAGTCCTGGCTTGGAGTACCCTGAGTGCCCGCACTCGGCACATCACAGCACTCAGCCATCACCCCGGCTGCACTTGCCACAGGCTGCCATCTGGGGAGAGGGGGCAATTGGGGGGCTGCAGGAGAGCTTCCACCCCCAGAAGCCCACAGAGCCAGCCCAGTCCTCCCCATCGGGGGCTCATACCCCATTCCTCCCTCACCTCCTTCCACTTACCCTTCCCTAGCCCCCCTTCCTGATGTACAAAATAAAGAAAACGTGTGGTCAAAAATAGAATCTCTCTTTATTGAACAAAACTCGGGGAGACTGAGAAAAGGAGGTGGGAGAGGGGAAGAGAGAGGGTGGGAGAGGGGAGGGCAACTAAAATGATCAGAGGTTTGGAACAGGTCCCATACGAAGAGAGGCTAAAGAGACTGGGACTTTTCAGTTTAGAAAAGAGGAGACTGAGGGGGGATAGGATAGAGGTCTCTAAAAGCATGAGTGGGGTAGAGAGGGTGCATCCAGAAAAGTTCTTCATTAGTTCCCATAATAGAAGGACTAGAGGACACCAAAGGAAAGGAATGGGTAGCAGGCTTCAAACTAGTAAGAGAAAGTTGTTCTTCTTCCCAAAGCAAATAGTTAACCTGCGGAACTCCTTGCTGCAGGAGGCTGTGAAGGCTACAACTAGAACACAGTCTAAAGGGAAGTGAGATCAAGTCATGGAGGTTGGGTCCATGGAGTGGTATTAGCCAGGGGGTAGGAGTGGTGTCCCTGCCCAAAGTTTGTGGAAGGCTGGAGAGGGATGGCACGAGACAAATGGCTTGGTCACTGTTGTTGATCCATCCCCTCCAGGGTCCCTAGTGTTGGCCGCTGTCGGCAGACAGGCTACTGGACTAGATGAACCTTTGGTCTGACCCAGTACGGACATTCTAAGCTCAGGGCTCAGGGTCGGGGGTATCAGTGGACCACCTTGATTTTCATGCACACCTGCTCCTGGGTGGCCAGGCTGGCAGCTCTCCTGCCCTAGACGGCCACTTTCCTGTGCCTAGTGCGGAGGTCGTGGACAAGGTCCACGATATCCGCACTAGACCAGGAGGGTGCCCGCCTCTTGTGGTCCCGGGCAAGCTCCCAGGAGCCGCCAGCCTTGTCCCGGGAAGAGGGGGAGGTCTGGGGGGCATCGGGTGGCTTGCTCGAGCCGTGCCAGGTGCAGGGTCTGCTAGCTGGGTGCTGGCAGGCTTGCACCTGGCACGGGCATCGTAGCCAGCCCGTGCTCCTTTAAGGGGTCCGGGGCCGGGAGGGGGGTAATAGAGTTTCCCTGGTGTTGGCCAGAGTAGCCACCAGGGAAAGCTGGGTAAGGCTAGCCTCCCACTAGTTCGAATTAAATGGCTACACACCCCTTAATTCGAACTAGTAAGTTCGAACTAGGCTTAGTCCTCGTACAATGAGGTTTACCTAGTTGGAACTAAGCGCGCCGCTAGTTCGAATTAAGTTCAAACTAGCGGAGCGCTAGTGTAGCGCCTATCGAAGTTAATTCGAACTAACGTCTGTTAGTTCAAATTAACTTTGTAGTGTAGACATACCCTCTGTTCTTTCGATTGACTTTCAAAAGAACATGACTGCACTGTGAAAGTTCCACAAGTTTTGTTGGAAAAATGGCCATTTTTCCAACAAAACACTGTAGTGTAGACATGCCCTTAAATGGCTTAGTTTAGGGAAAGTTCTGACTGAGTGTGGGATCTGAGAGCAGAGATTGATTTGTTTTTGAAAATGAAAGGAAAAGATGTGGATTTCCCTCCACTCATTCCCTCAAATCTTTCATGTATGTTGCTCTTTTTCTCCCGTCAGACTGGAACCAAGCAGTTCCCACACTTCCCCACTTTGCAACAGATTACAATATCTGACTAGAACCTGGAAAGATAAAATTCATTACTGCTCGCTTTTCACTGTGAATTTTCTCGATGCTTCACAGATTTGAAAATGATAGAAAATGACATGGCTTTGTTCTCCTCCTGTTTCACATATGTGGTGGACAATGCTCCAGTTGACCACCAAATTGAGCTGATTGACTTGCATTCAAATCAATGCCACTTCTGGTATTTTAGCATCTCTCAAAGAACAAAGCTTTCCAAAGATCAAGGCTCATGCCCAAAATAAGTTTGTCCTTTTCGGATCAACTTACCTCTGCACGCAGTCATTTTCTGTGATGAAATTCAATAAATCAAAGACCAGATCGATCTTCTATCACTGATCAACACCTTTCAGTAGTGCTCCACATTATGAGATCAGAAATGACAGCTGACTTCACGTCCCTTGTCAATGCCCATCATAGACTTTCTTCTTCACACTGAGTTATATTTTTTCTTTCTTGTAGCTCAGGTGGGCACTAAACCAGATGCGGCTTCTGCCAGTTCTTATTAACCTGTGCCTCTGCAGATATGGCCATTTAAAGCTCCTGTTGGCTGTGGATCACCATTCCCAGCTCATGTGAGCTGTAGGAAGTGGTGGCCCAATCCACACAGCTCCCAGTGGCTAGGGATGGTGATCTGCGGTGAATGGGAGGCTCAAGCAACCAAACCAGTAGAATTGAAGGTAAATAAAGCATAGGTGGCCTGCTGGAGCTAACCCTCGTGAACCATATTCACTCCACAGGTCAGATACCGCTGACCACTGATGTAACTAAAAGTTTAATGTTAGCGTCCTTATAACAAATTTTACAAGTGTTCCCAAAACGTCAGCGTCATTATTACAACTTTTACAAGTGTTGCCTTCTATGACAATCTTTGGATAAT
The DNA here is from genome assembly GCF_052426305.1 of Pelodiscus sinensis. Taxonomy (NCBI): domain Eukaryota; kingdom Metazoa; phylum Chordata; order Testudines; family Trionychidae; genus Pelodiscus; species Pelodiscus sinensis. The sequence goes on along the minus strand of NC_143062.1, from coordinate 14,463,147 downwards.
GTTGTATTCAGTTAATTATTATTAAAATTTCATTACTTTGTTGTATAAAAAACATAGTGGTGTCTTTTTACAGCACATGGCTCCACCCCTACTTCCTGAGGCCCCCCCCTCTGCCAGGTCAGCCCATGGCTATTTCTGAAATTTGTGAAGTTACCCCCCTTCAAAAATTATTGCCCACTCCTTCCCTACACTGTTGAGGAGGATGAAAGGCTCAAAGAAGGAGAACTTTCAGCTGGAGCAGAGAGATGATGTGGTATTCTCTCACACTGAGAGGAAACTCCAGGCATTAAGAAAAGACAAGTGTTAGTAACAGGGGATTGGAACATTAGAAACATAGACAGCTCGGTTTGCAATGACTGGGAGAACCATATGGTGACTTGCCTGCCTGGTATGAAGGTTGCAGATCTCTAGAGACATCCAGATAGACTTGTGTGTAGTGAGGGGAGGAGCCAGTAGTCATGGTACAGTAGACTTCTGATAATCCGGCACCTTTGGGACTTAGATGGTGCCGGATTATCAGATATGCTGGAGTATCAGGAGGTACTGCATACTCCAACCGAATCCCCTTCCCCCCCACCTAACCTTATGCTCGGGTCCCAGAGCCGCCGGGAAAGATGCGCGTCTCCCTCCAGGCACTGGGGCACATGCGCTGAGCAGACGGCTTTCAATGAGCTGGCCGTGATGCCGTGCATAACTGAATCCCCCTCCCCTTCCGCTTCCCCCACCCTGCTGTAACCCACGTGAGAACAGCTGACCTGAGTGGTTCCGGGTTCCATTCCGGTTCCATCAGGAGCACTTGCCATTTTGATGTCGGACTATCAGGAGTGCCGGACAATTGGGTGCCAGACTATTGGAGTTTTACTGTACATATAGGTGCCAAAGGCATAGGGAAGGATAGGAGAGAGGTTCTGGAGTACTGCAGAAAGGGATCTAGAGGTCAGAGTGGATCACAAAGGAAATATGAGTCAACAGTGTGACATTGTTGCAAAAAAAGCAAACATGATTCTGGGATGCATTAACAGGTGTGTTGTGAGGAAGACACAAGAAGTCATTCTTCTGCTCTACTCTGCACTCATTAGGCATCAGTTGGAGTATTGTGTCCAGTTCCAGATACCACATTTTAAGAAAGACATGGAGAAATTGGAGAGGATCAGGAGAAGAGCAACAAGAATGATTAAAAGTCTAGAGAACATGACCTGTGAAGGAAGACTGAAAGAATTGGACTTGTTTAGTTTGGAAAGGAGAAGACTGAGATGGGACATGATAGCAGTTTTCAGGTATCTAAAAGGGTGTCACAAGGAGGAAGAAGAAAACTTGTTCATCTTGGCCTCTTCCCCTGCATGCCGTGGCTGATGAAGCCGTACACGGGGCACCTCAATCCCTCCCGCCAGGCCTTCAATGCCAGGCTGACCAGGGCTGCATCGTGGTGGAGAGGGCCTTCAAGCGACTGAAAGCCCGCTTTCGATGCCTCCTCACCCGTCTGGACCTGGCCGAGCACAACATCCCTCCCGTGGTGGCAGCATGTTGTGTGCTCCACAATTTGTGTGAGTGAAAGGGGGAGGCTTTCCTGCCAGCCTGAATGGCTGAGGCTGACTGCATGGCTGGACACTGCGGTCAGCCCTGCACCGCCGCTGTCCAGGAAGCCCAGCGGGGGGCCGTCCGGATCCGGGAAGCCCTGCGGGAGAGCTTCCTGGTGGAGGAGGAGGACTGACCTCTCCCTTGCATGCCCCACTGGGGCCTTCTTCCACCCTACCCCCCTTCCCCTTTCCCCTCCCTACCTACTGTAAAATAAAGACACCTGTTTTTCAAACAAAAACGTCTGTTTATTTCACATAACTGGGGTGGGGGGAGGGAGGAATGAGGGTGGGAGAGGGGAGGGGGAAACCTGGGACGAGGGAGCTGGAAGGGGAGGGAAGGGAGGAAGGGAAAAGAAAGCTCAGGGGTGGGAGTCCGGCTGCCTCTCCCATCTCGCCACACTGTGGGTCCGGGGGCGTCGGTGGGGAATGGTTGTGGAGGGTGGGGCAGGAGGGACGGGGGGTGTGGAGGAAGCAGGAGCGGGAGCAGGAGGGGGAGCTGGGGGAGCAGGGGGAGCTGGGGGGGCAGCAGGGGGAGTAGCAGGGGGAGCAGCAGGGGGAGCAGGGAGAGCAGCAGGGGGAGCAGGGAGAGCAGGAGCAGGAGGAATTGGGAAGCGGTCCAGCAGGCTCTGGAGGTGGCCTCGCAGGGCACGGCCCTGCTCCTCCAGGGCCTCCAAACTCCTCCAGCGCAGCCTCAGGTCCTCCTGGACCCAGTGGTCCTGGAGACGGAGCTGTTGCTCCAGGAACTAGAGGTGCCGCCTCTGGTAGTCCTCCTGGTTCCTGGCTCTCCTGCAGGTGGGGTGGTGCGCCCTGCAGGCCCAGGTGCTGCGGCTGTGGTGCAACAAGACCAGCGGTCAATTACCCCAGGGGCCCAGGTGTATGAAACCCAGCTCCCCTCTGCAAGGCCAGGGCCCCTGCAGGATCCCCAGCTGCTGCTCCGTGGTGGGCAAGGCCCAGGCACACGGTCCCAGGGCTCCCTCTCGCCCCAGCCCCCCGTACACATAAGGGGAGCACAATGGTACTCACAGGTAGACGCCTCCCCGGCCTCGGACGACACAGGCGAGCGGCTCTGTGGGGTGCCTCGGGGGTCCCAGGTCCTGGGAAGGCTGCCGGCAGGCTCCTGGCTCTCAGAGCCCTCCTCCTTCTCCTCCTCCTCCATCTCCTGGAGCGGTCCCTCTGCTCCGGGGTCTATCACGTCCCGGGGGGCAGGGATGGCATGAGCCCCCAGGAGGCGGTCCAGGGCATGGAAGTGGGGGCAGGCCTCCGGGTCAGCCCCTGGCAGGCAGGCCTGGGAGTAGGACTGCCGCAGGTCTTTGATCTTGCAGCGCACCTGCTCCCGGCTGCGCTGGTGGCCCCTGGCGGCCAGGCTGGCAGCCATGCAGCTGTAGACTGCCGCATTCCTGTGGCTAGTGCGGAGATCGTGGACATTGGAGGCTTCCCCCCAAACCTCGATGAGGTCCACGATCTCCGTACTTGACCAAGCGGGTGCCCGCCTCTTGCGTCACCGGGCAGGTTCCTGGGAGCCGCCAGGCTGGTCCTGGGGAGCAGTGGAGGGCTGGGTGTCCTCGGGAGGCTGGCTCATGTTGTGGCAGGTGCAGGGTCTGCTGGCTGGGTGCTGGCAGCCTTGCAACTGGCACAAACTGTGTAGCCAGCCCGTGGCCCTTTAAGGGCTCCGGGGCCGGGAGGGGGGCAGAAGAGTTTCCCTGGTTGTGCCCAGAGTGGCCACCAGGGCAAGCTGGGAAGGGCTAGCCTCCCACTAGTTCGAATTAAGGGTCTACACAGCCCTTAATTCGAACTAGCTAGTTCGAACTAGGCTTAATCCTCGTAAAATGAGGTTTACCTAGTTCAAACTAAGCGCTCCGTTAGTTCGATTCAAGTTCGAACTAGCGGAGCGCTAGTGTAGCGCCTATGAAAGTTAGTTCGAACTAACGTCTGTTAGTTCGAACTAACTTTGTAGTGTAGACATACCCTCCGTGATTGCCTGTTGGATTTATTCCCTCTTCTAAAGCACTTGGGCAGCCTTGGCTCCGCTCCCAGCCCCTGGCAGCTGCCAGACTAACCAGTCTCCACTCCCAGCCTCTGGTAGCTGCCAGGCTGACTGGGCTGTTTTGATGCAAGATGTCAGAATATGTTATTAGAGCTGAGCGGGTCTAATCTTTATTTGTCTTTCTTTTACATAGGCATTAGATACAGGGCTCCTATCAGCTAAATTATCTGCTAGAAAAATTAGAGTTCAAGTGCTTAGGTATTCTCTCGGTAATCATTGTGAAAGGTATCCTCTCCCCCAATCAATACCTGAAATGACAACCCTACTATCAACTACTTGACATACTGCAGGATGGAGAGTGCTGCTAAGCATTCTCTTGTCCCTATCTGAAGAGATCCACTGACTCTTACATTGTCTCCACTTGTCTTCTTGACTTGACTTTAAGGAGTATGGATGCCACTCACGTAGTACTTACTTGATTCTTCCCCATTGCTACTGTACAGTCATTTGCCCTTGCACAAAGTGGGTATAAAATTATACTTTGTCATGATGGTAACACCACACACTCAATGGTCCCCTAGCAATATTATACTATGGGCACTGACCACCCTTAGGAACCCTAATTCCAGCCTGATAGGGAGAGGAGATGGAGTAGGGATAGGGAAAGAGACCAAACCCCTCTATCATGAATGGCACTGTGATCCCACACCACCTGGTCACAGCACCCAAAGCAGAAAACTGGACAGAGACCCACAGGATAGGAGCTGTACGTGGGTACCCACAGGATAGGAGCTGTACGTGGGTTAGCCACAGAGAAGCTGGAAAATTATGCTATCTGTGATTTTCTCCTGACATGACAAACCCGCACCTTACTCACAAGGCATTTCTCCTCAAATCTATTTGCTAAGGCCACTGTGCATAAATACAAGCCACTGCTACAGGTTCAGAGTAGATGCAGCTGGAATTTTCCTTTTCTCACTGCCAGGGTCAGGTGGCTAAAGTGCAGCCTACCAGGGAGAAGATGAGAATTTATTGGCCACTTAAGACCCTAATATGAAACCACAGTATAGAAGCCTCAGTCTCCCCACATTTACACGTCATTAGTTGTGTAGATGAGGACTAAGTTATTTTGGAATAGTGTTAGTTATTTCGAAATAATGTTGCAGTATAGACGTACACGTAATGATGTAACAATTCTATGCTGCAGTTCCAAACCATACCCAAGCCATTTCACACTTCAGCCCTTTTCTTGTCACAAATATTCTTTTTGCCATTCTCCTAGTGACCTATCAAATGACTTTGATATCCATTTAACCTCTGTGAATGTTTTAATCAGTCAATAACCTAGGCTATGTCTAGCCATTTTTTATTAGAAAAAGGTACGCAAATTGTGCTCTGCAATTTGCGTACCTTTTTTGATAGTTTTGTTGGAGGATGCTTTTCTGAAATTTGACCCGTCTACACTAGGCCAAATTTTGAAAAAACCACCTCTTTTGGAAAAGCCCTTCTTCCTTGTGGCAAGAGGAAAATGGAGCTTCTGAAAGAGCCCATCTGCTCTTCTGCAAAAAATATCAGAAGAGCAGACACGTTTCCTGGAAGCTCCGGAATTTTTCTTAAGTTGCTAACCTAGGACCGGGGCCATCTGGAATAAGCATGGACAAGCCAACGAGCATCTCTGCTCCTTACTTGCCCATCTATGGATCACTTACCCATCTCTGCTCCTCACTGGTCATCTAAGGATGAATCTATTAAAGACTTTGCAGTGCAAATTACAGTTTGGGGACCCATCAAGTCTCATAGATAGAACATATCATTTTACTATAACTGCACTACAATTTTAAAATTGGGGTGACAGAATTAGAATGGAACTGGAATGGCAGGGGAGGCTAGCAGCTCCACAATGGAAATACTACGGAAGCTCTGCCCCCACGTCAACTTGCACATCCCTAGAGGTTGTGGGGAGGGACTCAAATGGGCACTGCAGGACCATGGAGAAGTAGCCCTTGTGGTTTATGTAGACAGATGCCCAATGGTCGGGGGCCCAGATGGGGAAAAGCCCCCCCAGCAGCTGGGGAAGCCCATGGCAGCAAAGCTGACAATGTGGGGTCCACGTCGCCAAGATGGATGACCCTGCACAGCAGGACAGTGTTGATGGCCCTCTCCACCTGTAGAAGGAAAAACAAAGAATCACAGGGATGCCAGAGCCCTCAGCAGGTCCCTGAGCCCACTCCCCTTTCCACCCCAACCACAGCAGAAGTCACCTCCTATGTAGCCCACCCCATGGCAGGGCTCTGTGAGGGCGGGACTGAAAAACTGCCTAGGGAAGGGGACTTCCCCCACCCCCACACAACCCCACCCCCAAACCCCATTTCCCTAGGGCTCTTCATTCCAGCACTTCACATACACTCCCTCGGGACAATAATCTGAAAGTGCCAAACCTGCATGACGAGGGCCCCGATGGTCGACTTCCCCACACTGAACTGGTTCCCGATGGATCAGTAGCTGTGCAGTGTGATGAGCTTCCAATGGTGACCCGCTTTTCCACGGGGGTGGGGGATAACGTGTGTGTATCCCATTGTGTGAGGGCTGGGTTGAACGAGGCACACAGCTCCAGAAAGGTCTCCTTCTACATGCAGAAATTCTGGAGCTACTGCTCGTCATCCCACTGCTCCATAATGAGCCAGTCCCACCAATCAGAGCTGGTGTTCAGTCGCCAGAAGCGGCGGTGCACAGTGGGGTGCAGCTGGAAGAGCTGTGCTTCCAGGCAGATGGTGAGGGTCTTCTCGATCAGGACCAGGAGGGCAGCCTGCAGAAAATGCTGCTGAAACTGCAGCACAATAGATAGGGGCCGTCACGTGCCCAGAGGCAGCTCTGGCTCCATGTCTGGCAAGCTGTGGTGTCCACAAGGAGAAGCACAGAAGTCAGAGCAAAGGCTTTGCTTTCCCTCAGAGAGGCAGGCTGTCCCTTTAAGCACAAGTCCCAGATAGCCTCAGTCAGGAGCACCCGGAAGTAACTGCGTCATGATGCCCTGCCTGAAGTGGTTCCGGGTGGCCTTAAATGCGAGTTAGGGTATGTCTACACTACCACCCTAGTACGAACTAGGGTGGTAATGTAGGCAACCGGAGTTGCAAATGAAGCCCGGGATTTGAATTTCCCGGGCTTCATTTGCATAAAGCCGGACGCCGCCATTTTTAAATGTCCGCTAGTGCGGACTCCGTGCCCGCGGCTACACGTGGCACGGACTAGATAGTTCAGACTAGGCTTCCTATTCCGAACTACCGTTACTCCTCGTGGACACTCCTCGCGGACATTTAAAAATGGCGGCACCCGGCTTTATGCAAATGAAGCCCGGGAAATTCAAATCCCGGGCTTCATTTGCAACTCCAGTTGCCTACATTACCACCCTAGTTTGAACTAGGGTGGTAGTAGTGTAGACATACCCTTACTGTCCAATCAGTGTGGAAGCTCTATTTTGAAATAGCTAAGCATGATTTTGGTGTGCTTTTTATTTATATATGTGCTATTTCAAAATAAGTGTGCTGTGTAGACATACTCTGAGAGGGGAAATGATAGCTGTTTTCAGGTATCTAAAAGGGAGCTACAAGGAGAAAGGAGAAAAAATGTTCTCTTGAACTCTGATGATAGGACAAGAGAGTCTCTTTTTTGCTTGTTTTAAACCTGTTACCTACTAATTTCATTTGGTGACCCATAGTTCTTATGTTATGTGAACAAGTAAATAACTTTTCCTTATTCACTGTTTCCTAACCAGTCATGATTTTATAGACCTCATCATATCCCCCCTTAGTCTCCTTTTTTCTAAGCTGTCTTATTCTCTATGCCTTTTTTACAACACAGATACTGGCATGGAGGAAATCAGTGGTTTGAGATCGTAATAAGCTGACTACAGCATACTTGTGCCCTGCTCACTATTGGATAGAATAAGAATTGTTTGTTTAATGGCATGTCATAGGCTCTTTACTGTTAACATTCTCTTTTAGCTCAGGTACCAATAATCCGTGTTTCTGATTTACACTGGCTGAAAGCTAAGTCAGATCCACCTGAGAGTGATGTGGTATGCTGGGGGTGTAATCATGTACACTTGACTACATTCATACTTCTTCCTGAACCCACTGAACTTGAACTAAGACAGTGTAAGGTGCCATGGCCTCTATCCTTTCGATATTGTCCTCCCATCTCTAACCTTTGGAATGGATCTGCTTCCAGCCAGGGAGGAAATTGATTTTAATCTTCAAACCATTACCACTTTCAAGTCATTCATTGACTACTATGCGAAGAACTTATGTCCTTGAGGACTGACTGTACACTTGTCCAGGTGCCATAAAGTAATGAGTACTGTGGTTCATAAGTATTAACATTTTGTGATTTTTCTCCAAGATTCATAATTAGCCTATGTAAACAAAGAGTCCAGAGGACAAAGGAGCCTCCAGTCTGGCTTCAGTCTCCTAGCCCTCCTATCATTAAATTCCACTCTCTCAGGGTATGTCTACACTACCCCGCTAGTTCGAACTAGCGGGGTAATGTAGGCATACCGCACTTGCAAATGAAGCCCGGGATTTGAATTTCCCGGGCTTCATTTGCATAAGCGGGGAGCCACCATTTTTAAATCCCCGCTGCTTCGAACCCCGTGCAGCGCGGCTACACGGGGCTCGAACTAGGTAGTTCGGACTAGGGTGCCTATTCCGAACTACCAGTACACCTCATTTCACGAGGAGTAACGGTAGTTCGGAATAGGAACCTAGTCCGAACTACCTAGTTCGAGCCCCGTGTAGCCGCGCTGCACGGGGTTCGAAGCAGCGGGGATTTAAAAATGGCGGCTCCCCGCTTATGCAAATGAAGCCCGGGAAATTCAAATCCCGGGCTTCATTTGCAAGTGCGGTATGCCTACATTACCCTCCTAGTTCGAACTAGGAGGGTAGTGTAGACATACCCTCAGAAACATGTTGGGGAACAACTAGCATGCATCAGGTCCTGCTGGCCTCAAAGTAAGCCTCTATCCATTTTTCCCATCCTTACTAAGCACTGTACAGTACTGGATGACAAAACTCCAGTGAGTGCTACTGCAGCCATTGAGGCTGTGACTGAAATGGTTTTTAATAAGAGATGTCACAGGAGAAAACAAAGCAGAAAAAGCGGTGGTTTGTTTGGCCAAGGCATTATTCTACACTAGTGAGAAAACAATTTTGTTACCCACAATCTTCCAGCATTATAGGTACATTGCTTTTGAAGGTACTTTACTGGATCCTCAGTTGATAGAAATCAGTCATTCCATGCCTTCAATAGAATGACCCCAATTTATACCAGCTAAAAGTCTAGCTCTAGAGAGAAAAATAGATAACAGTCTTTGTTGCCTATGAGCGCTGAGCGATCTCGCAGGTTTACAAGGTGCGTTATCCCAGTCGCCTCTGGATAATTTAATGGACATTCAAGTAGTAAAGAAGCTGGTGTGTCTTTCATTTCCTAAGCATCCACATTTCTCTAACGTTCCTTTCTCTCCCACTCTCTTATATTGGCAACTGTACAGGGCAGCTTTTTTCTCATCAAAAGGCAAGGCAGGACTGAGTGAGTACAGAATGTAGTTTCTAGACCTGCCTCCAGTACTTTCATGCAAGGCTTGTAATTTAGGATTCAAATCCTTCGGTGTTTTGCTGTTGTTGATAATTATATTACTTTTGCACCATTTCATCATTAGTTGTCTCTATAAGTTCTCATTCTGCATATCTTTTCAGCAATAGCATTTTATATTTAATATCCTTCATTATAGTAAAAGCTGTTGAATCATATACAGACTAGTCCCAGATCAGTTCTGGGACCTGACCCAGTTCATATATTTCAAGTTGCAGATTAATCACCCAACACAAAAGCAGTGGTCCCCTATTTATAAATGCATATTAGTGAAATAGGGATTTTTTTATTTTCATTCCTCTACATAACTATACCAAAGAGGGAAAGAAGAGAAGGAGTCTCCTTAGAAGGAAGATTTATTAGAAGGAGTCAATGAGGGTATGTCTACACTACAACGTTAATTCGAACTAACTTATTTCGAATTAGTTAATTCGAACTAAGCTAATTCAAACTAACGGATCCAGACTAAAAAATTAGTTCGAATTAGCGTTTTTCTAATTCGAACTAGCATGTCCACATTAAGTGGACCCTGAACCAGGCTTAAGGATGGCCAGAAGCAGTGCCGGCAGGGCATCAGAGGAGGACTTAGAGCGTGGAGATGCTGTCTCAGGCTAGCCGAGGGCTGTGCTTAAAGGGTCCCGACCCCCACCCCGGACAGACAGTTCTCAGGGGTGCCCCGCTTGCAAAGCAGTCCTGGCTTGGATTGCCCGGAGTACCCACACTGGGCACATCACAGCACTCGGCCATCAGCCCGGCTGCACTTGCCGCAGGCTGCCATCTGGGGAGAGGGGGCAATTGGGGGGCTGCAGGAGAGCTTCCACCCCAAAAGCCCGCAGAGCAAGCCCAGTCCTCCCCATCAGGGGCGCATACCCCATTCCTCCCTCACCTCCTTCCACTTACCCTTCCCTAGCCCCTCTTCTTGATGTACAAAATAAAGGACAATTGTGTTCAAAAGTTGAATCTGTCTTTATTGAACAAAACTGGGGGAGACTGAGAAAAGGAGGTGGGAGAGGGGAAGAGAGAGGCTGGGAGAGGGGAGGGCAACTAAAATGATCAGGGGTTGGGAACTGGTCCCATATGAAGAGAGGCTAAAGAGACTGGGACTTTTCAGCTTAGAAAAGAGGAGACGGAGGGGGGATAGGATAGAGGTCTCTAAAAGCAGGAGTTGGGTGGAGAGGGTGCATTAGTTCCCATAAAGAAGGACTAGAGGACACAAAAGGAAAGGAATGGGTAGCAGGCTTCAAACTAGTACAGGCAGTCCCCGGGTTACGTACAAGATAGGGACTGTAGGTTTGTTCTTAAGTTGAATTTGTATGTAAGTCGGAACTGGTACATATTGTAGGGGAAACTCTAGCCAAACATTTTTTTTAGTTTTGGATAGCATAGGGAAAGGTTAACTCCCCTCTAATGTTTGTTTTGCTGTCTGTTCCCCTGTTCAGAAGATTTCACATCTATTTCTGTCCCTGTGACAAACTCAGGACTAAAGGAGTAACTCATCAAATACCAAACAGCTCTGCACCATGCTTTGAGCTAATAGCTTTATTTCCACACACCACCCAGGGTTCTAGGAGGAGGGTCCTTTTTTTGCTAACACAATGAGGCCAGCACTTTGTTTGTTTTGGTGGAGTCTTTGTTTGCCCAGGTGTAAGGGGACTGTTACCCCTTACTAAAACTCTGTGGGAGTTTTTTGGTTTACCAGCTTCAGAAGGGGAAGGGTTCATGAGACTGACAGACCCCAGAGACAATGGAAAGCAGTCAACACTCCAGCTCAGCCTGACTGACAGGTTGTAAGTGGGGATTGTTCTGTCTCTGTCTCTGAACAAACAAGCTGTGTGCAGAAGAGGTCCTGCAAAGACAGAGAGCTGAAAAGAGCAGTGCAAGATGTATGAAGAGGTCCTGCAAAGACAGAGAGCTGAAAGAGGAGTACAAGAAGAAGTCCTGCAGCGACAGAACCAGACACAGACAGGCCAAGCAGTGCAGACCCTGTGTTGAGCAGCAGACTGGCAGTGCTCAGAAAGCCAAAAGGGACAGAGAAACAACACAAGGAGCTGGAACTGGCCAAGCAGCACAGCCTGCAGCTGGATGTGGTGAGCTACTGGGACCTGCAAAGTGTGGGAAAAGGCTCTGGACTGGGAGAGGGGTCTGGCCACTTAGAGACTGAGGCTGTGTGGTCACTGCCAGTGCAAGCGTGTCCAGCCTGCAGCCCCTTGCAGCACATCCAGGGCTTCTAAGGAACAGACTGTGAACTGTTCTTACACTCTGCAGACTGCTGTGTTGATGTCCCTGTGCTACAGAGCAGGGCTGTGTGTTCTCATTTAACCATTCTCATTGTTTCTTATTCTATTCTCTTTAATCAGTTGATGTTTAATAAATTGTATTTGCTTTGAACCTTATGAAGTGATCACTGGGCCAAGAAGGCCTGCAGTGTAAAGAGAGCACCTCGGAGTGGGGACACCCTAACTCCTGCCCCTAGTGACTACAAGGTCAGGGATTAAGCCCCAGGAAACCTGGGCCCAGCCTTGTTGGGGTTTCAAGGGCCCTGCTACTCAGGAGAGTGGAGGGGGAGCCCTCAGGATCAGGGAGCCGTGGGGTAAAGGAAGTGGGAGCGGGGACTCAGATCCTTTCGCTGGTTCATTTCACCGGGGTGTATAGAAGCCAGGAAAGTTCCCCACAAGAGCGGGACCATTCCCCCGCTTACACAGGGAGCCCAGCATGTATAGGGGGAGGAGGGGCAGAGAGGCTGCTTTTGTCTGCTGTTCGGCAGCCTGTTGCTCAGGGGAGGGGGCAGCCTGTTGCTGGCAGGGGGGGAGGGGGGAGGCGTGCAGGATGCGAGGCCGCGGGGGGGGGGGGGGCAGCGGGCGTGGGGAGGCACTTTTCCTCTGCCCGGCAGCTCTGCGGGATCCCTGTCCCTGTGGCCAGCTGCTGCAGGCAGAGGCCAGTTGGAGCTGGCCGAAGAGGAGGAGGAGGTGGATTCTAGGACCCAGGTGAGCGAGCCCCGGGGACGCTGCTGCGCTCCGGGAGCCCAGCCCGGCATGTATAGAGGGGAGGAGGGGCAAAGAGGCTGCTTTTGTCTGTTCGGCAGCCTGTTGCTCAGGGGAGGGGGCAGCCTGTTGCTGGCAGGGGGGTGGGGGGGGGCAGCGGGCGTGGGGAGGCACTTTTCCTCTGCCCGGCAGCTCTGCGGGACCCCAGTTGGAGCCGGCCCGAGGAGGAGGAGGATCCTAGGACCCAGGTGAGCGAGCCCCGGGAATGCTGCTGTGCATGTGCGGGAGTTGCCTCACCCCGTTCGTATCTAGGGATCCGACGTAAGTCGGATCCACGTAAGTCGGGGACTGCCTGTAACAGAAAGTTGTTCTTCACGAAGCAAAGAGTCAACCTGTGGAACTCCTTGCTGCAGGAGGCTGTGAAGGCTAGAACTAGAACAGAGTTTAAAGGGAAGCGAGATCAAGTCATGGAGGTTGGGTCCATGGAGTGGTATTAGCCAGGGGGTAGGAGTGGTGTCCCTGCCCAAGGTTTGTGGAAGGCTGGAGAGGGATGGCACGAGACAAATGGCTTGGTCACTGTCTTCGGTCCATCCCCTCCAGGGTCCCTAGGGTTGGCCGCTGTCGGCAGACAGGCTACTGGGCTAGATGGACCTTTGGTCTGACCCAGTATGGCCATTGTAAGCTCAGGGCTCAGGGTCGGGGGTCTCAGTGGACCACCTTGATTTTCATGCACACCTGCTCCTGGGTGGCCAGACTGGCAGCTCTCCTGCCCTAGACGGCCACTTTCCTGTGCCTAGTGCGGAGGTCGTGGACGAGGTCCACGATGTCCGCACTAGCCCAGGCAGGTGCCCGCCTCTTGCGGTCCCGGGCAAGCTCCCGGGAGCCGCCAGCCTTGTCCCGGGAAGAGGGGGAGGGCTGGGGGGCATCGGGTGGGTGGTTCGATCCGTGCCAGGTGCAGGGTCTGCTGGCTGGGTGCTGGCAGGCTTGCACCTGGCACGGGCACCATAGCCAGCCCGTGCCCCTTTAAGGGGTCCGGGGCCGGGAGGGGGGCAGTAGAGTTTCCCTGGTGTTGGCCAGAGTGGCCACCAGGGAAACCTGGGGAGGGCTAGCCTCCCACTAGTTCGAAGTAAGGGTCTACACAGCCCTTAATTCAAACTAGTAAATTCGAACTAGGCTTAATCCTCGTGGAATGAGGATTACCTAGTTCGAACTAAACGCTCCGTTAGTTCGAATTAAATTCGAACTAACAAAGCGCTAGTGTAACGCCTATGAAAGTTAGTTCGAACTAACGTCCGTTAGTTCGAACTAACTTTGTAGTGTAGACATACCCTGAGACAGCATTTTAGATGCCACTCTATGGAGGTAAGATATTGTTACATTCTCTCTCTTTAATATTATTCAAACTGTGCTGAATTGTGACCATTTCCTCAAGACCAATATTATGGCCTAGTACACTGAAAAAACCCACTTTAGTGCTGTCCCACGAATTAACTGTCTAATTAACATAAACAATTCATGATTGGGGAAATAGTGTAAGGAGTTCAGTTTAGAAAGATGACGTGTCTTGGTCTGTGTATGACAAGTGACTGGCCCACTGGAGTGTTGGAACAATTTGTATCACGAAGGTTCTGAGAGTCATTGAATAAAACTGTAAACCCTGTATATGACATAAATCACTTCAAGTCACATGGTGCATCCACAGCCCCAGCACACCTAGTTCCAGCACCCCTAAGTGGGAACATATCTCCCTTGGACACTGATTCAGAAAAGCACTTAAACATGATCTTAAGACCCATCGAACTCAAGAGCAAAACTCCCGGGCTATGACTACACTGCAGGCTTTTTGCACAAGAACAATTGTTCTTGCGCAAAAACTTGCAGAGTGTCTACACTGTACGCACATTCTTATGCAAGTAAATTTACAGTAAAGCATCAGAAGAGAGGGCTTCTTGCACAAGAGTTATTCCTTTTCCCATGAGGAATAAGCTCTCTTGTGAGAGAGCTCTTGTACATAGTTAAGCACATAAGAGCTCTTGCACAAGAAGGCAGTGTGGACGGGCAACAGGGGTTTCTTGTGTAAGAAACCCCCGTAGCTAAAATGGCCATCAGAGCTTTCTTGCGCAAGAAAGCGTTCACACTGCCATGGATGCTCTTGCGCAAAAGCACATGGCAGTGTGGACATGCTCTTGTGCAAACCAGTTCTTGCGCAAGAAGCCTGCAGTGTAGACATAGCCCCATTGATTTCAATAGAGAATACTAGTGATATATTAGGCTCTTTTATTGTGCTTTACTTAGTATCCAGTAAAATTTCAAGAAGAACAGCATCCCAAGAGTAAGTCACACTTTTTTTTAAACAGGAGATTTTTTAGAATAACATATTTCAGTATGACTTTTACAAGTGCTTTAAAATAGCATTACTCCAATAAGATTTCATGTTCTAATACCTTTATGGGTGACTGAGGCTGTGCAGTGCCCACGGGCATGCATGAGAGTCACACAAATCAGACCTCCATGCACAGAACTTGGAAAGCAAACCCTCCCACAGACTACTGTTAATCAAATAAGGCCTGGATACTACAAACATGCATGCGTGTGCTTAACTTTTTACATGAGAGTATTTCCATTGACACAAGTTACTCATATGAATGAAGCTAAGCAAATAGGTGTTTGCAACATTGAGGCCTACATTAATAGCAAATGTAAGAAGAATGTGTTACCTGTAGCAGTTGTTATTATAGTTGTTGTAACTCCCCAGAGCTGTCAAGCATCCCAGGCAGATAGCATAAGAGAAAAATATCTGTGTGCCAGCATCCACCCAGACCTGTAGGCAGAAACCACAGGTATTATTTGAAAGAAGGCATCATTGTTGTTTGTGCTTTCAGTGTATTTATTTTTTAAAGGCATCTACACAAGGTAATTGTAATTCTCGTACAAACTTTGTTTATATTAGAAAAAAGCATGAGCTTGACTCTTCTTTTACACCCATGCAAATCAGGAATAACACCACTGAAATCAAATGTACTTCACAAGTGTCCCACAGTGTAAGTAAGAGAATACTCTGGCTTTGTGGGGTAGATTCTCAGCAAGTATAAATCATCATTGCTTCATTAAAGTCAACAGAGGTGACAACTAACATCAGCTGAGGCTCTGTCCCCCTGCCCTCCTCCTTGTGGGAGAGCTAGGGATGTTTTTTAAAGTTAGAGATTAATTAATCACATACCCAAAATGTCATTCACAGATTCATGCAAACTGAGGCTACATCTAGACTACATGCTTTTTTTGAAAGAAACTTTTTTGAAAAATTCTTTTGAAAAAGCTTCTTTCAAAAAACATGTCTAGATTGCATTATGCGGATCGAAAAAGTGATCCGCTTTTTCAAAAAAGAGCGTCCAGACTGCCCGGAGAAAAAAGGCACCCGAAACTACTTCTGGCAGGGCATGGTGGCAGCATTTACTTCCTGGTGCTGCTGCATGCCCTTTGCAGAGACGCATGCTTAAAGGGATACCCCTGGACAGCCATTGCTCTGCTGCTGCTTCTGGCTTGCCTACCTCCTAGAGGGACAGCAAAGCAGCTGCAGTGTTTGCTCTGGTTGCCCTGCTTTCTTGGACACCAGAGCTGTTTCTTTTCTGGTTGGTTTTTCTGTTTTTCATTGTTTTTTTTGGCCATGGAGCCGGAGCTGCCCCTGGGCAGGCGATGGCCCCAAGCTGCAGCGTCTGCTGCATCTTCATGACACCGTCATGAAGCTCCTGCCCCATATGGACCTGGACCAGAGCTATGAAATCTTCGTCCGGGATGCAGGAGCAATGTCCTTGCCCCCAAACTTTTTTGTGGACAAGCGGATTTGGAGGCATGAAATGAGTTCGGACTGGTGGGACTAGCTCATCATGGAGCTCTGGGATGACGAGCAGTGGCTCTGCAATTTCCGGATGCGGAAGGCCATGTTCGAGGACCTGTGTGCCTGGCTCGCCCCTGCTCTGCAACAACAGGACACCCACCTGCAGCATGCCATCCCCCTGCAGAATCGAATCACTATTGCCTTTTGGAAGCTGTCCACCCCCGACAGCTACTACTCAGTGGGACAACCAGTCTGGCGTGGGGAAGTCTACTGTCAGGGCTGTTTTGATGGAGGTAAGTCACTTTCGGGGGACAGGCCCTGCTGAGTGTGGGGGGGGTGGCTGAAAAAGGGGGACTGCCAAGCAAGGGCAAGAGGGAGTGGGGGATGGAGTGGCAGTGGGAGGCAGCTCCTCTTTTGAAAAAGCTTCTTTCAAAAAACATGTCTAGATTGCATTATGCGGATCAAAAAAGTGATCCGCTTTTTCAAAAAAGAGCATCCAGACTGCCCGGAGAAAAAAGGCACCCGAAACTACTTCTGGCAGGGCAGAAGTAACCTCCCCTGCTGGGGGTGGGGGGGGGGAGTGTTCTGAAAAGGGGAGGGGTGGGAGATGGAGGGGATGCATTCTCCTCCCAAGGTCCTAGGTACCCTGTCTAACTCCTTGGTTTTTGTCTGTTGTCTCTTTCTGCAGGTGGTGAGGGCCATCAATGAGGAGCTGCTGAAGAGGCTCATGCATCTGGGAGACCTGGACACCATCGTTGTTGGCTTTGCTGGGCTTGGCTTCCCTAACTGCAGAGGAGCCCTCGATGGGACACACATCCCAATCCGCGCTCCATCCCATTGAGCAGCCCAATCTATTAATCACAAGGGCTACCTTTCTATGGCGTTGCAGGCCCTGGTCGACCACTGGGGACAGTTTATGGACATTTGTGTCAGGTGGTTGGGGCGGGCACATGATGCCCGCATCTTCCGCAACTCCTACCTGTACCGCAGTTTGCAGGCAGGAACATTTTTCCTACAGTGGGATGTCGCGCTTGGAGACTTGCAGATGCTGGTGTGCATCGTGGCCAATGTGGCCTTCTTCCTGATGCCATGGCTCATGGAGCCCTACACCGTCCACCTGGATGCAAGCAAGGAGCTTCTCAACATGCATCTTAGCCAGGCTCGCATGCAGGTGGAATGCGTGTTTGGCTGCTTGAAAGGGAGGTTCCGTTGCCTCCTGACACGGCTGGAAATGGGCGAACGCAACATCCCCAAGGTGATGGCCACATGTTGCGTGCTCCATAACCTTGTGGAGAGAAAAAGGGAGGCCTTCCTGCTGGGGTGGGGGACAGCTGCTGATGGAGAGGGGAGACAATTCAAGTGGCCCCAGACAGCTGCCATCCGCCAGGCTCACCAGTCTGGTCTTCGCATCCGAGAGGCCCTGAGGGAGAGATTCTCTGAAAGAGCCCACTAACTCTCCCCAGGGCCTTTCCTATGGAGAGGTGTGGCCTGGCCCACCCCTACCTTTCCCTCCACAACCCTCACCCTCTTCCCATAAAGAATACATAAAAAGCCAATATCTGTTTCCAAAGAAAACCGGGTGTTTATTAGAAACAATATCAGTAAAGAAAATGTGCTAACTGTTTAAAAAAACTTTCTCTTTTTACTGTTCAAATGTTTATAAACAAGCTACATGTTTCACCCAAAAAGAAAGATTTTGTTACATAACTGAAATGTTCTTTCTCTGCGGTGGTAGGGGGCTGAAAACCTGGATGGGGGAGGGGAGCTCAAGTAGGCTGCTGCTTCCCTGATTGCAGGGTCCTGCTACCTTGCAACCTGGCACCGCCATGGCCCTGGGGTTGGGTGTAGCAAGAGCCAGTCCTGGACTGGATGGGGCGGGGGGGCAGCTGTTGGGTCTGTGAGGGCTCGGGAGCAGGAGGGGCTGGGGGAGTAGAGGGGGCTGGGGGAGCAGGAGGGGTTTGGGAAGAAGGGTCCTGGTGTGCAGAGAGAAGTGAGAAGAGGAGCGGAGCCAGTGACAGGGGCAGGACCTCCCACACAGTGGCACAGATTGAACTGCGGTACTGGACCAGCTCATCCAGCAGCCTGTTGTACCACTCGGCCTCTGCCTCCATCGTCTCCTGAAGGTCCTGTTGAGGTCCTGCAGGGCCATTACGTGCTCTTTCAGAAGGCCCATGTATACATGCCAGTGCCTGCGGGTGCCACGTGTCCGGGATTGTGGTGGGGTGGGTATGGTGCTACCCTCTTGCATAGGGGGTCTGGCTGTGGAGGAAAAGAGGAAGAAACAATCATGTCTGTATGCACCCGCTGTCCCCGAGGGCATGCCGTCAGTGTAAGGGGCTCTCCTTGGGACAGGAGAGTCAGAGGTTTTACATGTGACACTGTGTGTGAGTTGGGGAGCAGCCTGAGCATCACAGGGCCCCCACTGTGGCAATGGGACCAGATGGCCCCCACACTGCCAACCCGGCCATGTGTGGTGACCCCTCAAAGCACTCACCTGATGTTTCCTCCCCCATGTCTGAAGACGCCTGGGAGGCCTCTGGGGTCTGGAGGACCGGCTCCTGTGATAGGGTCACTGCTGTCTCTTCCTCCTCCTCCCGGTGCAGCTCTCCTGTCCCTCCTTCCTGCTCATCCTCCCTCAGGGGTTGGTCCACAATATGGTGCGGTAACCAGGAACCCACAAGACTGCCCAGAATCTGCTCCAGGTCTGCATAATATTGGCAGCTCTGTGGGGCTGCCCCAGAGTGGGAGCTGTTGTCTTGGGCCTGTGCATACCCCTGCCATACTTTTTACCTTGGCCCTCACTTGGTCCAGGGTGCAGGGGTGATGCCCTTTCTTGGCCAGTCCCTGGACCATGCACTCATATGTGTCTGTGTTCCTGCGGTGCGACTGCAGGGCCTGTGAGGATTCCTCCTGAGATCAGAGCTCCAGGAGATGTTTTATTTCAGGCCCTGACTAGGCTGGTGCCCACCTTTTGGAGCCCCTGGGTGGGTCCTCTTCACTGCCCCGAGAAGGCTGGGACATGGCTAGTACAGCTGGCATGGGTGCTCTGGCTGGCTTCCTGACAGCAATGCCTGTCTGGGTGCCAGTGCCTTTAAGAGACTGTGGACAGAAACAATAGAGGCGCTCAGTATGTAAGGACGGGCTGTCCACCAGGGCTTCTTCCTGGAGGCCCTTTTTTTTGACAGAACAGGCTCCCCCACGTCCAAATACACCTACTTTCAACAGAT
This sequence comes from Pelodiscus sinensis, assembly GCF_052426305.1. Classification (NCBI taxonomy): domain Eukaryota; kingdom Metazoa; phylum Chordata; order Testudines; family Trionychidae; genus Pelodiscus; species Pelodiscus sinensis. The sequence goes on along the minus strand of NC_143062.1, from coordinate 14,443,900 downwards.
CTCTGTCGAAAAAGGCGTTATTCCTCGTAAAATGAGGTTTACTGCCATCGACAAAACCGCTACGTTCTTTCGATTTACTGTTGACAGAATGCGGCGACAGTCTAGACACAGGTAAAGCCTGCAGTCTAGACACACTTGAATAAAGAGTTGGAGGTGGGGAGAGGACAGGCAAATTATTATTATGTATAGTTTGTACTGAAGCTGCAACTGGACACTCTAGTCATGAGTCAGGACCTCACTTTGCTATGTGCTAATCACAAAACAGATAGCCCCAGAGAGCTCTAAGGCTACGTCTACAGTTGCAGGCTTCTTGTGCAAAAGCACATCCACATTAAAAAAGCGCATTTCAAAAGCTTTTGACACACTCATTGGATGCTCTCTTGCATATAAAACCACCCAGAACCAGTTCTAGCTGGGCTTTAGGTCACCAGTTGTTCTCAAGTGCTGTTGCTAGAGACCTGCAGAAACATGCGCTTAAAGGGACCTCCTAGACATCCGTTTCTCTATTTCTGCTGCCTGCTTCAGGACCTCCATTGAGGGACAGCAATGTATCAGCAGTGCCTGCAGTGGTTGCCCTGTTCTTTTTGGGTATGCCGCAGCTTTTTCCTGCTGTGTGCTATGGAGCCGGAGCTGCCCCTGAGCAGGCGACAGCCCCACATGGCCAAGCTGCAGTTCCTGCAGCATCTTCTTCCAGCTGCCTACATATTCATGCTAGATGTGGACTCAGAACTCCCCCTCCTCGTCCTCTGCGTGGCTGTGGCTGCTCCACTCTGGCTGCTGCACCCCACCATTCACAGAAGGTTCTGGAGGCTGGAGACAGTTTAGACTGGTGGGACCAGCTGGTCATGGAGTGGTTACAGGGTGTTACATGGTACCCTCTTTTCCCCACACACATAACGGCCAGGCAGGCAAGGGAAGTGTGTGACCACAGTGGGTGACCACAGTGGGATGCCCTCATGGGCAGCAGAGGAGCTGGGAGCAGCCTGGCCCTCCCTGGGGTCTGCACACACAGCTGTGGCTCACTGTGCTGTCTGTGGGAGTGGCTGCTGCCTCACATGTGCAGGCATGCCTGTGTGCTGTGTGCAGCACTCTGGAGTGTGAGTAGGGTCACGCCCGCGCCCTGCAGTTAGCTTGCTTGCAGCTGGGCATGCCCTCCTTCCCTCTGGGGGCAGGACATGTGTGCCCACGCATGAGGCTGGCAGCAGGATCCCGGCTATGTTCAGGGGCTGCCTGCTGTGCCCGTGTGCCGCACCCTCCCGCTGCACGTGATTGAACGTGCACAGACTGCAGCACCACCTGCTGCCCGAGCTACACTGTGCCCCCCGCTCCCTGTGCGCCTGCCTCCCCTGCCCTGTGTGTGTGTATTTGTGTGTGTGCCAACTCACCTGAATATCCCTCCCAAGCAGCCAAGGAGGCCTGGGAGACATCCTGGCTGGCAGGGACTGGCTCAAGGGACAGGGTGATGGTCCCTGGCTCCTGCTCCTCCTCCTCCGGCTGGGTCTGGATCTGGCCCACTGGCTCCTCCTTGGGGGCGACCTCTGGGCGGATGACAACTGGCGTTTCCAGCCCTGAGTCCACCACGTTGGGGGAGGGGAAAGGTTTCCCAAGCCCCCAAGATGTAGTGGAGCTCAGCATAGTAGGGGCAGGTGTGGTGTCCTACCCCTGAGCGCGCACTGCGCTCTGTGAACCTCACGTACCCCTGATGGAGCTCCTTCACCTTTGTCCAGACTTGCTCCATGGTCCGGGCAGGGTGACCCCACTTTGCCAGGGATACGACCATATGGGTGAAGATCTCTGCATTGTGGCGCTTGGCCCAGGGATCCTGGAGCGACTCCTCCTCTCCCCACAATTCGAGGAGGGTTGCTATCCCAAGTTTGGGAATGCCTTTTTGTCCCCCTGGAGGGGTCCTGGGAGCCCTGGGGCTGCTCCCTGGAAGGGCCAGGGGGGTCTTGGGGAGCCTGCTGGTCGGCCACTGTGGCTGACGTAGAGCCGCTTGGTGAAGGCACCTGCTCTCTGCAAACTTTCTGCCACAAGCCTTGTCCAAGGTGCCTGCAGCTTTAAGGGGGGCCAGCAGACAGGAACTATAGAGTTCTGATTAACTTGGATAGAGTGGCCAAGAGGCCACCTGTTTTTTTTTTTTCCTGGAGGCCAATTCTTGTGCAAAACCCCCTTCTGCCTGTCCACACACACCTTTTTTGTGCCAGAGCTCTTGTGCAAAAAGGAGTTATTCCTCAGAGAAAGAGGAATACCTATACCGCAAAAACTCCTCTGTTCTGTTTATTGACTGTAAATTTACTTGTGCAAAAATGCGCTTGAGGTGTGGATGCTCCCGCAGGTTTTAGTGCAAAAATGGCCGTTTTTGCACAAAAACCCCTCAGTGTAGACACAGTCTAAGTCTAAGTAGCTTTAAATAGCTTGCCTGGCCACTTAGAAATTAACACAGTCTCAAAAACAGAATAAACTTAAAAAACAACAAATGGTCTGGTAGCACTTTAGAGACTAACAAAACATGTAAATGGTATCATGAGCTTTTTTGTGGGACCAAACTCCGGTCATCTGAAGAAGTGGCCTGTGCCCATGAAAGCTCATGATCCCATCTACATGTTTTGTTAGTCTAAAAAGTGCTACCAAACCATTTGTTGTTTTTTAAGTTTATCCTGTACAGACTAATTCAGCTACCCACTGAAGCCTCAAAAACAGAAGTCTGTATTATCCAGCAGATAGGATAATGGGCTGAGTTTTTGTAGATCTGTGTTTATTCCTGAATACGTTACTGGCTTGCTATGATGCTTTTACAAATCATGGGACTTGGGCTATTCTATGCTTCAGTTTCACCATTTGGAAAAATGAGATGAGCTTAAAATGTATGGAAGAATGAAAAGTGCTACATAAAATAAATATTATTAAGACATGTCAAAAATTCTTTCTATAACAAATGTGGAATGTTCAAAATACTTTAGAGGCATGATATCAAGTTGCCATCAGCACTGATTAGAGATGACTCATTTGCCTTTCATGAATAATATTACCTCCCAAACTCAAGCAATAATTGCCATTGAATCTCAAGCCAACCTTAACTCTAACCCCAAGAGTTTTTCACGAATAATCTCAAAATATAACATAATGCAATTTTTTTTGAAAAAATATGTATTCATACATACAAACTTTGGTTGTTTAAGAACTTCTTTGATTGTACATATACCCAGTATGCCTGATAAAAATATTTTTATTATGTGGGCGATATAAGATTTATCATGTTCCAAACTATCCATTTTTTGCTTCTGAATGCTTGGGTTCATAAATGATGTAAATAGGAGAGAATATTTAGTCTTATAGGATTCTTGACATGATTTTTACTTTTTGCCTGTGAAACTTCCTATTGTCCTATTGTATCTTTTTCTTTACATCACTAAGTCCCTAACTCCCCAATGACAGCTATTCATTTCATGGGACAGAATGCTCAGGCCCAATGCATGCAATAAACAGACCAATCAGAAATGTGGATTGGATGGGAGGGCTCTTTTCATGTTTCTCCTTAAGGATGTAGTAAGACACTTTAATTTAAGTGAAGATCTCTTCACCTTAGGGACAGCAAATGTTGCAAGTATTAATTAGATGCAGGAATCATTCCTCTTCAAGGCAGCAAGTTTGCCAAAGGAATAATTAGGACTTGGAAATCAGCAAACAGAACTAACATCACTGGATGGCATTCCAGCCTTAAAGAAGAAGTTACATATAGAGGGGTTAAAACTGCAACACTGCCACTAGCCCCATATCTGGGAGAGAGGTGTTTCATCACTACCACTATGAGCTGGATTTGCTCTGGTGACCTACAAATGAAAGCCTACTTATCCTGGGTCAATTCCTTAACACAGAACACTTCTAAAGGGAAGTTTAAAGGGCAGGTTGTCATAAATTCTTCAGACTTCCAGCGGCCTCCAGGCAGCAAAATGGCAGCCCAAGATCACGGCACTGAGGGAAGTCCTAGTCACTTGTCAGTTGTGGTGGAGCCCTGTTATTCTGGTTCTACATCAGTAAGGCATCTATCTGTGGCAGATATTAGTCTAGAATTTGTCAGCAGAGTTAGGCAAAGGAGCCACATCAGCTGATCTGTGCTCCTGTTTCCAGTCCCATGAAGTCTCCTGCACACTTGAGACAAAGTGTTTTATATGATGTTTGCCATGTTTTTTAATCACAAGAATTAAGTGTTTTGCAAAAAGCAACCTGACTAAAAAAGGGAGAGTAAATGCTGACTATTATGTTTTGAGGGCTGTAAGTTTGAGGCAAGAAATTATTCAAATTATCCTCAAAGATTTCATTTATGGACCAAGCCAGTCACAATAACAGAGCTAGCACTAAGTATAAGCAGACTGTTGCTTAGGGCTCCTAGCAGCTCAAGGGCCCCCAGCAATTGCTTAGTCTGTTGTGTGAGGAAGGAGGCCAAAAATATTCATGCTTAGCGCTAGGGTTGCCAGGTGTCTGGTATTCACCTGGACAGTCCGGTATTTTCAGCTCCTGTCCGGTAAAAAATTCAGAGAATACTGGACACCTAAAATGTCTGGTATTTTCTGAATTTTTCCCCGGCCAGGAGAGGAGGTGAAAATGCCGGGCACCTGGCTACCCTACAAACACCCAGTGCCTGGCCTCCCCGAGCCCCCACCCTCAGCTCCCAACACCCCCAGCCCTCTGACTCCAGCCCCATGCTTACCTTGTTCCCCAAGGCTGCCAGCCAAAAGACCTAAGGGAAACAGTGCTTTCCCCTGGGTTTTAGTGCTCAAGTGCTCCTATCCCTGCACTCACTTTTAAAGGGGACATGCTGGCTGTGTCTACACTGGCATGAATTTCTGGAAATGCTTAAAACGGAATACTATTCCGTTTTCAGTTTTTCCGGAAAAGGAGCATCTACATTGGCAGGCTGCACTTTTCCGGAAAAGAGCCCCGATCGCCATTTTCGCGATCGGGGCTTTTTTCCGGAAAAGACTACTGGGCTGTCTACACTGGCCCTTTTCCGGAACAGTGTTCCGGAATAAGGACTTATGCCAAAGCGGGAGCAGAATAGTTTTTCCGGAATAGCGGCTGATTTTGTACAGTAGAGCGTCGTTGCTTTTCCGGACATTCAAGGGCCAGTGTAGACAGCTCACAGCTTATTCCAGAAAAGCGGCTGATTTTCCGGAATAAGTGGCCCAGTGTAGACACAGCCGCTGAGGTTTTTTTTTTTTTTTTTTTTGGCTTCAGTCCTTTTTTTTTTGCTCAACAACTTTGGTCTCCCTTCCTTTCTTTCCCCCGTCAACAGAATTTTTTCCTGTGTTTTTTTTTGGGGGGGGGGGGGAATCAGTATTTTTGTTTCTGGCAACCCAACTTAGGGCCCCCAATGGGCTAGCACTGCCTCAATCAAAGGTACAAAAATATATAAACATACAAGGGACATGTTTATTTGATATGTGATTGAGGGAGGTTTTGGTTTCTGGAGTTGTTAGAAGTTGAAACAATTTTTGTTTAGGAACATTAAGGTCACATTTGGTTTGCATCAGTGGTTTAAATACTTTCATTGCTGTCATGCTATATAAGATACAGCTGATTACATCTCAACATTCCTCCACTTGGTATGGAAAAAAACTGCACAGAAAAAGTCTTTTGACAGACAGGCTATTTAATGAGATTGGAAGATCCCGGAAAATTGAAAGTAACATAGGTGAACTGAAAAAGGACAATTTTCTTAAGTCTAAACAAAACCTAGGAAGCTGGATCAGCAGACATCAGATCTAACCATTACCTTTTTCCCCTGTGTTAGGATACGTCTACACTGCAATAGCTACCCTACGTCTTTTGAAAGCGTTTGTTATTGTGAAATATAGCAAACACATTATTTCGGCATCCCTGTAAACCTCATGGCACAAGTGATAAGGGGTGTCTTGAAATAGCATTTTACTTCAAAATTTGGCACTGTGTAGATGTGCCAAATTTCGAAATAGCTGCTTTTGGAAAAGAATCGAAATAAGATATGCAATTTGCATAGTGCAAATTGTGTATCTTATTTCGAGCTAAGTGTGCAGTGTAGACGCACCTTTAGTTGTTCACAATATTGCTCAGTAAGGGCAAAATGCAGCAAAAGGCTCATCTCAACAGGCCTCACTGCTCCTGAGGCTAGTCAGCTCTGATATGAAAGGACAAATGGGAACAGAATATGAAACTAGGACCACAGAGATGCTTGGGAAGTGAGTTCAGGAGAACATCCCTCTTAAGGTCAATTGAGGGCTCTAGGCCTGATTAGGATATGCAGCACTGAGAGACATCATGCATCCGTCAAGGTCTGGCCTTTAATGGTAATGGCCTTCTCTTGTAGCAGCTTCAGCCCTGTTTTCTAAAATAACACAATATAGACAGTGACAGTTAACACTGAGTCAACATCGAACTATTGAGGAACACTTTCAAAGGAGTATCCTGCACAAGATGGACTCTGTGTAGTCTGTGGAAAGCTTGACCTAAATTCTACCACAAGGCCCCTTGGCTTTTGTACTCCTTTGGTGGAACAGACAGCAAATTCTAAAATAGCTCCGGGTATTTTTAATTAGCTTTTTATTGACTTAAATATTAAATTGAATAATATATGCAGTTTCCCTTCAGTTACACAATTTGATATTAAACTCATTTTGATTTATTCTGTGCATAAATCAGCTATGTTCAATGTACTGCAGAACAGGGCATTGAAAATGCATAATTGAATAGTAGATGTTACCAGTGGGAAAATGCGAGGGCTTAGCTAGGGCTTCTGGCACCTAGGAATACAGAAGAGGGAGACTGGAGCTGTGGGATAAGACTAAGATCAGCAGCAAAAGTGTTAACAATGTCATCATTGAAAATTGCAATATCTAAGTTTTAGAGTCAACAGCCTTTGAAATGAACAGGGAATCTCAGGTTGTGGTGTCTGCAGACTCAGGAAGGCAACACTACATCAGTGTACACTTGGTTCACATTTTAAGATTATTTTTACAACTGTTAAGTTAAAAACTTAAATTATTTTAAATGCAAGTGATGCATTTTGTTTCAGATTCTGCCGTCATAAAATCATAGAACACACAAAGCTTTTTCTATGAGGCACTGAAGAAGACTTTATAACAGTTAACATTTAATTGGATACAAGTCTGTTATTAAAAATCTATGGAACCAGTTTTAACAACTGTATAACAGATTTCTTTATTGCATTCTTAATCCTCAGGAACCTTGATTTATTCTAAATACTGGTAATATTAATACTTGGAAGAAGGTATTGTAGCACCTACAGTAATGTGATAATGATTTATAATAACGCAAATAAATGAGGATTCTAAAAAGCTGTTCAATGCATGAACAAATTCCAACAGCCTGCACTTTATTAACCATTCAACAGCTATTTCACGTCATGAGCAGTAGCAGTCATTACAAAGTCTCTACCTATAGTTACCATGTAATTGTAACCCAGTATTTTCTCCTTCATTGCTAACAGCGGATACTGCAGTGCCCCAGAAATCACTGTGTGATGACTATAAGAAAATCCTATTTGATTGGAAGCACTGGACATGCCTAACAATGCTCTGTAGCTTCCATTAGCTATACTTAATCCATTACAGGACTGAATGGATTGGGAGGCAGCAAGGTGACGTGGGCCAGATGGTTCCTTGGAGCTGGCACACACGGAAAGCCAGCTTAAAAATTGGCTCTCCGCATGAATTGGCTCCAGCCTCCCCCTCCACACACTAGTGCCTCTGATAGAGAGACAGGTGGCTCAATGGGAGTCAATATGGATGGGGAGCTGCCTCCCTTCACCCGCCACTCTACTGCCTTTCTATCACAGGCAGTCGTGTGGGGAGGAGAGGAAGGCAGTTCCATGGGATCTGGTGCTCTTGGGGAGCCTTCTCCTCCGTGCTGCCTTGTAGTCATCCCTAGTAGTCTCATAAAAAAAAATCAAGCTAGTTTGACAAGATCTATTTTCCACAAATCCACTTTGACTGATGTTAATAATATTGCCGTTTGTTAATCAATTCCTCCTCAAGCCAGTCTATTATCTTGCCCAGCATCGATGTCAGACAGACAGGCCTATCATTACCCTGGTCATCTTGTTTACTCTTTTTTTAATTTTGGCACAGTTAACTCTAGTCATAACACAAGTGTTATCCCCAATTAAACTTCCCACCATACACATGAATCTTTAGCTCAAATTAAAGGGTTCTTAAGAATTCTGACTTCATCTTCCAAATTGATAAGCTCAAAACACTCCTACAATTCTGTGCACATCCTTAATTATGTTAATTTCAAAAGGGTTGTAGATTCCCTGTCTATGTGATAATAGAGAATAAAATAACAAATAAAGCATAGCCAGCCAGTCTACTATCCTACCAGCTCCTTGGAAAGCAGACTGATGACCTGTTCTCTTCTCTCTTGTATGGTGAGCTACCAGGCCTGCTCCTTTCAATGTTATTCCAACAGCTTCTGAGAATCAACCAGCTAGAACACCTTCCAATTCCATCACAACACAACCCAATAGCCTATCAAACACTGGCCTGAGGTCCTGAGATAAGTGTCTCTAGAATGCACAGTGGTATTCCAAAATTCGGGTTTCTGTGGCAGAGCCAAGAATTGAAAGCATATCTGCTGTGTCTTATCTTAGCCACAAGATCTTTCTTTATCGCATTCAATCCCAGAGTTAAAGGGCTTGTGTGCCACAACCACAGTGGGAATCTGGAGTGTTTTTAGATTCTTTTGGTGAAAAATGTCATCTGGACATACATGTTAAATTTCACAACATTAATGAATTACATGCATGATGGCAGTGAACTGTGCATGATAAACTAGGAGTTGTTAAAACTTAAACCAAAATCCCAAACATCCATGATTATTACAAATGGATATACAAGAACATCAGATCTGACCTCTTAAACTGGAAAAATTAGGGAGACTTGACTCTGGCTCCTGATTTGGATCTGAAATGATCAGATAAAGCCCACATCATGACAGATCTATATCTGGAAGAATAGGAGTCTTGTTGTTTTGGTGAAGCATATACAAAACTGCAAGCATTATATCATATGCAATTAACCAGCTGAGTCCTGTATGATAAATTTGAAAGTGTGATCTTCAGTCCTTGATTTATGCAGCTTTAATTGGCTGTCCAAAATCAATGCAAATATCACTCTATATCATTCAGAACAAGTTGTACAAGACAAGCTTTGGAGAAGGAAAGGCGTCAGTGCTGACTGCAAAGGATCACAAAGGGATCTCACAAAACATCACCATAAGTGTAAAGTAATGCACATAAAAAAATCCTAGCTAGTGTGGGATCGAAATGAGCTGTTATCACTCAAGAAAGAGGTCCTGGAATGATCATGGACAGTTCTCTGAGCACATTCACTCAGTGTGCAGCAGCAGTCGAAAACGCTAATAGAATGTTAGGAACCATTAGAAAAGCATGGCTAATAAGACAGAAAATGTCATATTGCCACTATATGAATCCACATTCTGAATACTATATGCAGTTCTGGTTGCCCCATCTAAAAAAAAAGATATTTTAGAACTGAAAAAGGCAGAGAGAATGGCAGCAAAAATTATTAGAGGTCTAGAGTCGCTTATCTTGTAGGATAAGATCTGTGAATGGTTATTAGCCAAGAAGGTCAAGAACATAGTTCCATACTCTGAGGGCAGGTCTACACTGCCACTTAAATTGATCTAATTTTTGCTACTCTAAGGTGTGAAAAGTCCCCTCTCCCTCCCTAGGGATGCAAGTTTCATGCTGTTCACACTGATGCTATGTCAGCAGGATACACTGTTTGACTGACATAGCTTCTGTTTCTCACTGAGGTGGTGTATTTATGCAAACAGGACAGCGCTCTCCCATCAGATAGTGTGTCTTCACCAGTTATACTACAGGAACACAAGTGCCGTAGTGTAGACATGCCTGAGTGTCACTAAACCTCTGACTGCCAGTAACAGGAATGTATGACAGAGAATGGATCACTCTAAAAATTGCCCCATTCAGTTCATTTTCTCTGAATTACCTGGTGTAGTAAGATGAGGGCATGACATAGGCCTGGCCTGAGGCCTAGCTAACAATGGACAAAACATGGTAAACATACAGCAAAGCTAAGCTGTGAGCAAAAGCAGACCTCTGCTCACAGACCTTGTCACAAACAGGGCTGAAACTAACTGGTAATAGGTCCAAGGCTGAGACAGCATAACCCCAGGTGGAGAGCAGTAATTGGGGGCTTATCGTGAGTTCTAGGCACATAACTCACTGAGCAGGGCCTCGAAGTCTGCTTCTCAGTTCAGGAAGAAGGCCCGTAAACCTCCTTGCAGGAGGCATAAGGGATCTGTCGAAAAAGGCTTTCTTTCTCCACAGATCGCCCTCTAGACTGCCGCTTTTTGCCGACAAAGTACTGAGTTGGCAAAACGTGGCGGCCATTTTTATGCAAATTAAGTGCGGGATATTTAAATCCCTGCCTCATTTGCAATATCGACCTGCCTAATCTGCATCCCTCTGCCGACAGAGGGATGCAGACTAGACATACGCTTGGAGTCTGCTGTGAAGACTAAGTACACTAGTCTACACAGCACACATCATTGAGCACACACACAAGCAGCCTTCTGGTTATCATCAATGGAGTCAGAGATGCATGAGGATATTGCAACAGTCAATCCTGGCCCCTGCTAACTAATAACATTGCTGAACAGCTGCCTGAGTAACAACACCTGGCACTGGCCACAGTTATGAGACAGGATACTGGTCTAGAAGGACCTTTGGTCTGCCCCAGCATGGCCATTCTCATATTCTTTTACTTTAATTAGAGCAGGAAAAAGGAAATTCTTCTTTTTTTCTGCATCTACATTAGCCCTAAGTCTAGTCACTGTCATGTGATGCATTCTGTGTAATCCATACACCTACTGGCACTTAGACCACTGAGGGTATGTCTACACTACCCCGCTAGTTCGAACTAGCGGGGTAATGTATGCATACCGAACTTGCTAATGAAGCCCGGGATTTGAATTTCCCGGGCTTCATTAGCATAAAGCCGGTGCCGCCATTTTTAAAAGCCGGCTAGTGCGAACCCCGTGCCGCGCGGCTACACGCGGCACGGGCTAGATAGTTCGAACTAGCTAGCTATTCTGAACTATCTGTACACTTCGTGGAATGAGGTGTACAGATAGTTCGGAATGGCTACGTAGTTCGAACTATCTAGCCCGTGCCGCGTGTAGCCGCGCGGCACGGGGTTTGCATTAGCCGGCTTTTAAAAATGGCGGCGCCGGCTTTATGCTAATGAAGCCTGGGAAATTCAAATCCCGGGCTTCATTAGCAAGTTCGGTATGCATACATTACCCCGCTAGTTCGAACTAGCGGGGTAGTGTAGACATACCCTTACAGAGAGAAAGAATGAGGTTTCTCTATAGCTGTAGCTGAGAGCCAGCTCACTTTCAACTCAAGCAGTAGAGGCCCATCCATTAAGCTTCAGAGGTCATGCTAGAAGTCGGCGTTATAGTTACAGATGAGACAAGAGCAATGGGTGCATTAACGGTGCCACATTGAAGTATATTGGAATTGTTGGTTGCAAATACTACCATTACTATGTTGTGTGTTAGATGTTTGTACAGACAATTTAAAAAACAAAGTCCTGATCCACTTTTTCTCTGATCAGGAGCAAGTTAGGAAGAAATTAAAACTCGCAACATTTCCATATTCAGACCTGGCACAAGCTAAGTTTCAGGTACTTTGGGATTTATTTGCATGGGTCTCAGAAAAATGCAATGCTGACATCAACTGAAATGCTATTTACATGCCTGAACATAAAAAGTAAAACAGATTTTCTTTCTTCTTCATTCTTCTGTTTTGTACATGGATATCTCCAGTGAAATCAACTGACATTCTACCTTCAGTTTCACCCAAACAATCCACTGAAATTATCTGAAATTTCGCCTTCAGCTGCACTTATGCAGACACACAGAACTAAAATTGATATGAATGAAAGCACTGTTCTGCTCTCAAAAATAACTGTTTAAAAGTGGACCCTTATTTCTCAACAGATGACTCCCTATGCATATTCTGAGTAATTTCTTCTTATGTTCCTGAGTATGTAAATTTGTTGAGTACTCCTGCAGAGCAAACAGCCACAGAGACAGCATACTACCCTTCTCAGGCTCATGCTTCATCAGCATAATTGATGCAATATCTTTACTGATGGTCAAACATGAACTAGAAAGAGCAAAGGCTGACTTTCAGATTCCAGGATGAGTTTCCAGGGTGGCAAGTATGGGCGGGATGGAGGGTATATCAGGAAACATCTTTCTATCAGTAAACTAAGTAGATTTTATGTGGAAATCATTGGGAGATAAAACAAACCTATGGTACAATTTTAGACCACTTTAACTGAAGGCTCCTATCTAAAATTCTAATAACAAAATGGAACTTCAGTGACATGCACAGATAAACCCCAGACTACAATTAAAGAATTCTGCTTTGATCAACTCATGCCCCACTGAACAGACCAGTAAAAACGAATAGTCCTGTGGCACCTTAGGGTAACTCTAAACTACATGGCTCCTTCAATGGAGCCATGTAGATTAGTTTACGTTAAAAAGGGAAACGAAGCTGCAATTTAAATAATTGCCGCTTCATTTAAATAAAAATGGCCACCGCGCTGTGCCAATCAGCTGATTGTCGGCACAGTGCGGCAGTAGAGACGGGGATCTGCCGACCCCAGAACCCTTCGTCGGCAGATCCTATAAGCCTCGTTTCATGAGGCATAAAGGATCTGCTGACAAAGGGTTCTGGGGTCGGCAGATCCCCGTCTGGACTGCCCTGCTGCGCCGACAATCAGCTCATCGGCACAACGCGGCAGCCATTTTTATTTAAATGAAGCGGCGATTATTTAAATTGCAGCTTCCTTTCCCTTTGCCGTTCTGCCTAATCTACATGGCTCCGTTGACGGAGCCATGTAGTCTAGACACATCCTTAGAGACTAATGAAAATATATAGAGTGTAAGGCAAGCCTGGGAAGCAGGCCTTGAAATGTACCCCAAAGTAATCAAACAAAAGTTCTGTTAGGTCTATGATGAAGTGGGCACATGTGTAAATCAAAGGTCATTAACTGAAACTGCCCTGCCACTGCCAAACCCCCTCTTGCAGGTTTATCAGTTCAAAGCACTTTAGCAAGGCTCCAAAAGACTTTAACCTTCACCTAGAAGCTGAGGATGGAATTTACCCTGGGGCTTCAGTAGTAGCTATACAACTGATCCAACAAAATTGTGAAGGAACAGCCCAGAGCGATGTTTGCCCGTCAACTTAAAATAGATCCAACTATGTTTCCAAACAGAAATAAACTCATTTAATCCTCCACCAAAACAATTAATGGCTTTTTAAAACAAGCATGTTGACTTGTTACCTTTTTAACTCTCAGGAGGAATCATTAAATTCGAAAATAAAACAAGACAAAATATGAACTATGTATTGTATATAAACGTCAGGAAAAGTGCTGAGTTTTGGATACAGGATTGAATTTACTTCCTAAGTTTACTACCCAGAGGTTTTTAACAACACAGTTTCTGTAAGCAGAGCCTTCATTAGAGAACAGAATAGAACATAAATGGCCAGGCATAAAATGGCTGAATTAAGCTCTTTCTTTTCCCCCTCTTTAATGGGAGTGATTCTCAAAAGATTAAAAGTAGGTTAGGAGAATAATGAAACAGCTATGTTTCTAGTGTCTACCTGACAACAGCTTTTGTAGAAGTGAATAATTACATGAAAATCACTTCCTTTCTACCTCTCTTTGGGATTTCTGTGGGTTGCTAGGCAGTCACTCTCCTAACTTCTGCTAATGTTACTTGCAGACGCCAATGAATACAGTATATTCATTTTGCAGAAAGGGGAGTTGAGGGGGGAGAAAAACCCAAATATTCAAGGTTTTGTTTATTCATTTCTGCCTTCAGAGGCCAACACTATATAGTTCATCTAACTTTAAACATATTTAAATGCTAATTTGTCTGGCATGATTGGTGGCAAAATACCTTCCCTTAAATGAACAGACTTTTTTTAGTATAGAAGTCATAGTGGTAGCATGTTTTTATGGTGCCAACCAGTGTTAAAAGTCAGCTGCTGGAGCTCAGAAGGCCAAAGCTCTCTCTGGAACTAACAGGGCAGTCTCAGTGGGCTTTAGTATAATTTGAAAGATGCCCCATCCAAATGCTGTCCTACTGGTCAGCCTGTAAACACAGGATGCACATGGGCTTAAGGGGCAGCTTCATTTAAAAATATAATCTAAAATCACCTTTCTTATTATTAAGTCATTAAGATCATCAAGATGACAGAAATTTCATTTTGGACAATTTAAGAGCTTGTCAACTAAGATTTACTGATCTCAAGGGAGCTGGTTCAACAGACTTTGAAATGAAAGTCTTTGGTCTCCAAGCACTGATTGCAAGTTTCAGTGCTTGAAATTCATTTTATATGATTATGGACATGCTGGTTGACATCAGCAAAGTCTAGCTATCTCATAAGGGCACAACAGGTGCTGGCAGAAAACCTCTCAGCTTTGAATTCTTTAATCAGATCTGTAGAAGCTATTTCATATTTAGCTAGAAGCCATTCTGTATAACAAAAAGCCATTTCAGTTTCTTGTGTCTGCACGAGGGAGTGAACTGGCCTTCACCGAGGTGGGGAGAGACCAGAGGGATGCGCTGTTGGAATGTGTTAATGAACTATTTTGAGCTGAAGCTCGAACTCCCTTTTAACCTGTTTCTTTCTATGCTGATAATAATTCCTCTTTGAAGTTCTCTTTGATTTCTTGCCCTGACGTCAGACTTGTTTGGTTAAGGGTATAAAATACTAGGATTGATTGTATTAAGCAGCCTTACTGGACCCGGCTTTGCTGGGACCACGTTTGGCTCACTTTGCTTTTATTGGCCAATAAAACTGTCTGTTTAGCCGCGTAAACTGAGTGAGGCGTTTGCTTCGACAATTTGGAGGTTCCACCGAGATTCCTAACGCGCCACTTGCGCATATGGACGGACCGGCACTCCACTTCCAAACCTCTCAGAGCGCTCAAGAGAAGGTAAAGGGGATACCTGTTACGAAATCTCCTGGTTGAGGGCTTGGGATTTGGAGTGACGGCCAGCCATCGGGGTAAGGGGAGCTACGGAATTCAATTTTGTGGAGCGGCTAACATTTTTGTCTGTCTGTGTCTGTTTTTGTCTATTAGGCCTGTGTTATGTGTCACAGTTCCAAAAGGGCACACCGGTGTCTCTAGTGAGGCAGCCATGCGCTGGACCCTCTGTGTTCGGATGCTAAAAGCTGGTGTGGTGCCATTACTCTCTCTCTCGGCACACGGAACTGTGGGGAAGCTTTGTTGTCTCTCTCTGTTATTTGTGGGCGTAGTACTGACCTCCCAGGCCATAGTGCCCCATTCCGCCAGGCTGTCTCCAGGCGCCAGGACGTGGTGTTCTGCCGGGCTGGGGCAGGTGCCGGAAACCCCTGCGAGGCAGGTGGACCTTGAGTCCAGTGCTTCGCAACAAAAAGGGGGGGGACCAGTGCGAGCAGGTGAATTCTTGATTCGGTGACTCGCAGAGCGAGCAGGCGGATCTTGATTCAGTGACTCGCAGAGCAAGCAGGCGAATCCTGTTTCGGTGACTTGCAGAGCAAGCAGGCGGATTCTGATTCGGTGACTCGCAGAGCGAGCAGGCGGATCCTGATTCGGTGACTCGCAGAGCGAGCAGGCGGATCCTGATTCGGTGACTTGCAGAATATGGTGTAAGCAGGCGGACTTTGGTTCGGTGCCTTACAGAATTAAGCGCGCGCAGGAAATGGGGGTAGGTCAGTCTACAGGAATTCCAGTGCCTTTATGTTAAGTGCCTTCTGGTATAGGATCCTAATGAAGTCTGATATTAAGTGCCGGGTGTCTTAGGGCAGCGTCACTTAATAGAAACCCATGGGAACTGGACAATAAATAAAGATGCATCTAAATGTGGAAACTGTAGGAAAAATGTGAAAAAGGAGAAAAAAAATTGTGTGTGGAAAATGAGTATGAATGTAATGAGTGAAGAATGAATGCCGCTGTATAGGTCTGAGACTTGAGCTGATCCCAGCTGCACCAGGGCTCTCCCACGAGGGAGCTCTGAACGCAGGGGGGAGGGTCAGCTGAACCTCAAGACTCAATGAATATGTGAGGGAGTGACGACTCCCCTTATTTCATAAGCTGCTAAGGTCTGACACTCTAGACCCGGCAGACTCTTTCTTTGGAGTGTGTAAAGTTAGTTTAGGTGAGAGTTAGTCTAAACATCCCTCCACACTGCCGAAAAGCACCCCTGTGTACTACATGTACGTGCATAATGGTCCAAGGACCTGTAAGCATTTAACAGATTGGAAAAGAGGAAAAATTAAAGCCCTGAGAGATGAAAGTAAAGCTCAGCAAAGACAAACCATAAGAAGGAATAAAGGAAGTAGAAATACAGACATTAGAAAGTTACTAGGAATGAGGAATGTTTTTCTTTAGAAGGACGAAGCAAGTGATTAAAGAGTATGTGAAGGTGAGAAGTGACTGCATAGGAGAGTGGACGGAATTAAGCGATTGTTGTTATATATGAAGGGAAACCTGCTTTAAGAAATGACTCCTTGTTTCTTGTCGTCTCTTTTTATCATCTTAGCAATGAAACAGTCAAGTTAAACATTTGGTTACAGACACTTTGTTAAATCTATTAAAGAGAAAATAAGGAATTCTACTGAAACTTAATTGGTTAACCGCATAAAAAAATAGAATCTATACATTGTAAATTTGTAAAACCTGCACCCTAAGGGTTAAATGTGTCTTCCAAGGAACCTAATTATTGTTTAAAAAAAAATCCAAGCCCAGAAACTTCACAGTGTTTCTGTTCAAGGCTGAGCTGATAGCACCTTTGGCTTGCTTTCAGATCCAAGGTTGTGTGTGTCTGCAAACTGCCTGTCTGTTCTGGAAGGGGGGGAGCACTGTCCCCCATAAGTAAGTCTGTAACATTGCATGTGATTCTTTTCAGGAAAGAAAAACCTTTTTGCTTGCTGGAATAGTAACTAGCAAGCACCTTGTTCTAAGAGTTTCTGTAGCAGTAAAGAAAAAGCCTGGTCTGCAGTACAAGAGGAAAACTGAGGCATGCCACTGTTGGAGAGGGCTAGCATCTCTGAGGTAATTCAAGGGAGTGGAAGGTCACGAGTACCGATGAAGCGCTCTTGTTCTCAGAAATTTGCAGCTCACTCGCCCATAGAAGTGGTAAGGCACTAGCTGTAACCGGTTCTCCTAACAGATATTAGGCAGTATTTTAAGTTATAATGGGCCACCCCAATGGAGGTACAAGTGTTTTCTTTGTCTTTTAGATCATCAAATAGCGCTAATATCAGCTGAAAATTAACTGAAAAAAAAAATCATAGTTCTGTGTCATGACATAATAAGTTTGTGTTCTGTGTTCTGACCAGATTTGTCTTGTGTGTGTCTTAATTGTGATATATGTATTTCAAACGTTGTGTGTACAATATTGTTGTGTTAATGAAAGAATAATTTAAGTCCCTTGAATAATCTTAACATTGTGCTTTATATAAATGGTTCTTGCCTTTATAATTCTAGTAGAGTTTTAGTAGCAGGCTATGCAGTTTGTACTGTCTGGAATGTAGCGGAATCTGCTCCTCTACCTGCTGTTTTTCCCTTCTCTCCTACCATTGCCAGCTCCTTTGCCATCTCTTTCAGAACTGGCCCTCCTGCGAAACCAAGCCCCAGAATCAGAAAAGCAGGAGTGGAGACTGGCAGGGTGCACCTTGCGCCCAGACCACTTGTGGTGCAGCTCTGATGGCCACATTGTTGCCCCAGTGGTCTTGCTACCTCACCTTGCCCCCGTGCTCCCTGGATTGTCGCACGTTGGCAAAAGGGGGGATGGTAGCAATCCTTAAAACAAAATTGGTTTGCTCCCAAATTCTCCCAAGCAGCCAAAGATTACTGTCTGGCTTGCCCTGTCTGCCAAGCCCACAACGTGGGTAAACCTGTAAAGACAGTTCCGGCAACCAGACCTCCGCCTTTGGGACCATTTCTGAATTTACAAATGGACTTTATTCAATTGCTTAAATGTCAATCTTTTAAATAATGTGCTGGTTATTGTTTGCTTGTTTTTGGGATGGGTAGAAGCTTATCCCTGCAGGAAACATGATGACATCACAGTAGCTAAGAAACTTCTAAATCATTACATCCCATCATGGGGAATACACCTTGTGATCTCCAGTGATAAAGGTACCCACTTTACTGGGCAAAATTGTTTTAAAAAAAACTGGAAAAGTACTACTCTACCAGACAAGCACTGCACTGTGCACGACACCTGGAGAGCGCAGAAGCAGTAAGATGAAACAGGATTTTAAAGAACAAACTTGCTAAAATATGTGAGAACTCTGGCTTAACATAGATAGTAGCACTTCCGATTGCCCTAATGAGCATGAGAGCCACTCCTAATTGGAAAACTGGACTCAGTCCACATGAAATTGCATGTGGCCGACCTATGAGACTGTTAAGCAGCCCAGACATTAACCTGGCTGATGCCATACTCATTAAAGGAAGCATAGTCAAGTATTGTCAGGAACTTATGAGGTGTGTACAGTCCTATCATTCACAGGTTAAGGACGCCTTCCAAGAGGCCCCGACTGAGTCGTGCCATAAACTACAACCAGGAGACTGGGTTTGCGTGAAAGTTCACCAACGGAAGACTGCCCTGGAACCCAGGTGGAAGGGTCCCTACCAAGTCCTTCTGACCACCCATACTGCTGTAAAGTGTGAAGGATTGCCCACCTGGATTCACGCATCCCACTGCAAACCTGTCCTGGCCCCTACAGAAGTTGGCCCCAACAAGGAGCACCACAGACCTAGTACCGGAGACCCAGGTCCAGAAGCAGATGGGGATCACCGCAGACCCGGTACCAGAAATCCAGGTCCAGAAGTAGACGAGGATCAGCGCAGGCTTGGTACCGGCAATCCAAGCCCTGAAGCCGACGATCCTGAAAGACCGAGGCCAAGGTACCAGCTGCGGTCCAGAAAGACCTGCCAGCGATAGGTGAAGAAATCTACGAAGTCCTGAAGAACAGCCAGCATGAGGCTGGACAAACAATTCATGTTAAGCTTATGCTTAATCTTGTTTTTAATACCTAGCCGTTAACACCTATATGGTTCAAATGTATTTATGCTTTTAATGAACCAAGTTTCCCAAGAATTTAATTCCACAGGTTGCTGGATATGTGCTCACAGTCCTGTACATTCAGAAAGAGGTATCCCAATGATTCCAGTCCCACTAAACAACACTCAAATGGCACACTGTTTAGTGAACAAAGCCAAATGATACTTGGTAGGATAAAAGGTTTACTAACCCAGGGTATATCCGCCTAGCCTTGACCCCAATTGGAAAGTACTGCTGGACATGTAATGGTTCAGGAGCCAAGGTAAGAAAAAGCCAAAACCGAATGGCCCTAGACTATGTCCTAGCTAGTAAGGGTGGGGTTTGTGCCTTAGTAAGAAGAGAATGCTGTGGGTATCTTTCTGACACCAGCAAAGAAGTAGAGGAAGATGCCTCAGAGGTTGAAAGAACTGTGGAACGCCTAAAGCAAGGGGAAGACTGGACCCTCTGGGCTTAGTTGGGAGGCTGGTTTGGACATGTGGGAACTTGGATTTTGCAAGGTGTAGTTTTAGTATTGGCTATATTCTTTTGTGCTTATTTTTGTTTCTTGCTAATCAAATGCTGTATTTCTTGTATTCTAGAAAACAAGGGACAGACCCTCACTAAAGGGAATGTGGAAGTAATGATGTTAAAATATGATGGGCAGAGAGAGGAACAAGAAATGTATATAAAGGCTTTGATGAAAATGGAGATGTAAAACGGTTTAATGGTTAGCCTTTAAAAGGCTAAAAGGGGGGAGATTGTAGAAGCTATTTCATATTTAGCTAGAAGCCATTCTGTATAACAAAAAGCCATTTCAGTTTCTTGTGTCTGCACGAGGGAGTGAACTGGCCTTCACCGAGGTGGGGAGAGACCAGAGGGATGCGCTGTTGGAATGTGTTAATGAACTATTTTGAGCTGAAGCTCGAACTCCCTTTTAACCTGTTTCTTTCTATGCTGATAATAATTCCTCTTTGAAGTTCTCTTTGATTTCTTGCCCTGACGTCAGACTTGTTTGGTTAAGGGTATAAAATACTAGGATTGATTGTATTAAGCAGCCTTACTGGACCCGGCTTTGCTGGGACCACGTTTGGCTCACTTTGCTTTTATTGGCCAATAAAACTGTCTGTTTAGCCGCGTAAACTGAGTGAGGCGTTTGCTTCGACAGATCAATCAAACCCAGAGTACAAGATTCAAAGTCTGCAGAACTGGCATCCCCCCATTAAAAGATCCTCCAAGGATCTGAAGCTTTAGGACATCCTCCAGTTGTAGCCCATGATTTTAGTTTGTTTGTTTATTTCATGGTTATGATTTACTAATATATTATATATAATCATTGTACGGTAAATAGAGTTATACCGTAGGATTACAGAAGGAAAAGACTGAGAAGTGTGATAGAGGACAGGCCCACCGACAGGCAGGGCAAAGGAAGTAGTTGCTCAAGGACCGGGCGATTCAAAGGGACCTGCACAGGCGTGCACAGGGGGTATGCCCAGGCACATGCTAATGTTTCAAAAAAAAGTGGCTTTGCATTTTAATTTAATCGCATGATACGCTCTTTGGCTGCATCTAGACTGGCAAGTTTTTCTGCAAAAGCAGCTGCTTTTGCGGAAAAACTTGCCAGCTGTCTACACTGGCTGCTTGAATTTCCGCAAGAACACTGACGATCTCACGTAAGATTGTCAACATTCTTGCGGAAATACTATGTTGCTCCCGTTCGGGAAAAAGCCCTTTTGTGCAAATGCTTTTGCGCAAGAGGGCCAATGTAGACAACATGGTATTGATTTGCACAAAAAAGCCCCGATTGTGAAAATGGCGATCAGGGCTTTCTTGCGCAAAACCGCGTCTAGATTGGCACGGATGCTTTTCTGCAAAAAGTACTTTTGCAGAAAAGTGTCTGTGCCAATCTAGACGCTCTTTTCTGCAAATGCTTTTAACGGAAAAACTTTTCCGTTAAAAGCATTTGTGGAAAATCATGCCAGACTAGACGTAGCCTTTTAGTTTTAAAGTATGGATTGTTGTATTATGCAATAAGCACCTGTGAGGGTGCAACTTGTCCAGCTGGCCAAAGCCGATCCGCCCCGTACTGACCCGGCGGTAGCGCTCATGCTCCTCGGGAACAGCCGGAGAGCGCTGATCAGCTGTGCCCGTTGCTGGTTATGCACTAATGTGGATGAGAATAAAGAGAGCCTACACAATCTATAGAAATTGGGACTCCTTAAGTTTCTAGGGGACATCAGACCAATAAGGAAGAAGAAAGTTGCCATGCACAGAATGTAGATATAGACAAAATGACATTATAAGAAAAGTAATTGAGATGTAGCCGTGTTAGTCTGGTCTTGCTGAAACAAAAGACAGGACTATGCAGCACTTTAAAAACTAACAAGATGGTTTACTAGGTGATGAGCTTTCATGGGCCAGATCCACTTCCTCAGATCAAATTGTGGAAGAAAATTGGCATAACCATATATACCAAAGGGATACAATCAAAAAAAGTGAACACATAAAATAGACAAATCAGATTTTAGAACAGAGGGAGGCTGGGGGAAGGGGGAAGGGGGGAGGTTAATGTCTATGAGATAATGATATTAGAGGTGATAATTGGGGAAGCTTTCTTTGTAATGGGTAAGATAATTAGCATCTTTGTTAAGGCCCATTCGTAAAGTGTCAAATTTAAGCATGAATGACAGTTCAGAGGCTTCTCTGAAGTCTTGTGTTAAAATCTCTTTGAAGCAGGATGCAGGTAATCAGGTCGTTAAGACAATGCCCAGTCTGGTTGAAATGGCAAGAAACTGTTTTTTCTTTGTGAAACTGTCTGATGTCTGTTTTGTGTGCATTGATTCTTTGGCGAAATGTCTGAGAAGTTTGTCCAATATACATAGCAGACGGACACTGTTGGCACATGATGGCATAAATTATATTTCTGGATGAGCAGGAATATGTGTTCTTGATCTTATAGCTGAAATGGTTAGGTCCAATGATGGTGTCAACAGAGTAAATATGTGGACAAAGCTGGCAACGGGGTTTGTTGCAAGGGAAACTTCCAGGGTTCGTATTAGTGTGGTATGTCCTGTCGTTGTTGGTAAGAATCATCACCTAATAAACCATCTTGTTAGACTTTAAAGTGCTGCATAGTCCTGTCTATTATAAGAAAAGTCTGCCCAGAGAGGGAGAATTGAGCTTTCTATGAGAAACTCCAACAGGAACACTGATTATCACTACAGAAGGCCCATCTGACCCTAACACTGTTTTAAGGATGTGAGTATAAGGAATTGTATTTGTAGTTTGTGCATAGGTCTTGATAGAATTTCTCTATGTTTGGGTAATCGTAACTTTAATTGTAAATTTAATAAAACTTGTAAAACATACTAGACCTTATGCTTGTAAATGTCTGTGTGGTTACTACCCTTGGTCTTTATGTGTTCCTAGAGTCTGAAAAACTAAAGCATGTAGCAGAGATGACCTGCACTCAGTTAAGTTTCAGTTTAGCCATGTTAATCTGAATCTGCATAAACAGTGAGAAGTCCTGCGGCACCTTATAGACTAACAGATTTATTGGAGCATAAACTTTCATGGGCACATGAATGTATGTGATGAAGTGGATCTTTGCCCACAAAAGCTTATGCTCCAATAAATCCATTAGTCTATAACAGTGGTCCCCAATGTGGTGCCTGTGGGCACCATGGTGCCCGCTGGGGCATTTATGTACACCTGCCAAGTGACCAGGGCCGGTCCCAGCCATTCTTGCGCCCCGGGCCCCAGGTGCGCGGAGCATGCGCGGTTCCGCCCCAGG
This sequence comes from Pelodiscus sinensis, assembly GCF_052426305.1. Taxonomy (NCBI): domain Eukaryota; kingdom Metazoa; phylum Chordata; order Testudines; family Trionychidae; genus Pelodiscus; species Pelodiscus sinensis. The sequence continues at coordinate 14,420,943 of NC_143062.1, read as the reverse complement.
GAGCACGGCGCATGCGCGGCCCCGCCCCCACCTGGCCCGGCAGCCCCAAAAGGTTGGGGACCACTGAAGGTGCCACAGGACTTCTCATTGTTTCTGTTACGCTTGAAACTGTAGCAGCCAGAACCGAACCCATAGTGTTGTAATACCACATTACAAAATTCACTTCAAATAAAAAAGCTACCCTGTCCTAAAGATAACAGAACAGTTAAAGTATTTTGCAACAGATCATGCAATTGTCAGTTTCTTAGGGTATGTCTACACTACCCTCCTAATTCGAACGAGGAGGGTAATGTAGGCATACCGCACTTGCAAATGAAGCCCGGGATTTGAATTTCCCGGGCTTCATTTGCATTAGCCGGGCGCCGCCATTTTTAAAACCCGGCTCGTTCGAACCCCATGCCGCGCGGCTACACGCGGCACAGACTAGGTAGTTCGGACTACGAGGAGTAACGGTAGTTCGGACTAGCCGGGATTTAAAAATGGTGGCACCCGGCTTATGCAAATGAAGCCCGGGAAATTCAAATCCCGGGCTTCATTTGCAAGTGCGGTATGCCTATATTACCCTCCTAGTTCGAATTAGGAGGGTAGTGTAGACATACCCTTAGAGTATATCAACACTGCTTGCTTATTTTGAAATAAGCTATTTCAGAATTTTTTTTCCAAAATAGATTATTTTGAAATAGCATGTCCACCCTACAGGGAAGCCTCAAAATTAGTCTGAAGCAGGCTTTCCTAATGTGGACATTCTACCTTGAATTAGAGCCGCAGGAAGCACTTGGGAGTAATTTGAATGGCCCTAGGGAGGAGCTATTTCAAAATAGCAGCAGTGGAGTGTCCACACTATTCTGAGAGAGCTATTTCGGAATAGGCATTATTCTTCGTGGCATGAGGTTTGTAGATTTTGAAATAAGCCACCTATTTTTTCAAAATTATTTCAAAATAACAGAATTGCTAGGTAGATGCTCGCATTGTTATTTCGAAATAATGTCAGTTATTTCAAAAACTGTGCTGTGTAGACACATCCTTAGTCTCTCCTTAGTCTGTGTTATCTTGTGCTGCTAGCTTTACAAAGAACAACCCCTACAACTGTCCAGTTACACCACTGCACTATTTCTCTTTCAGAACTCAACACCACTACAAAAGTCTCTCTTCATATGGGTAATTTCTTAGAATTAGTGATGGGCCAACTGTTATTTAACTAATAGTCTCCTGAAATAACTTTTACGCACATTTTGAAGCATACACAATTTAAACGTTTTTAAAGATGCAGGGAAGTCCATTTATCTATCCCCAATCTCCCTCCCACTGCAGGGAAGTTGAAAAGCCCACAGACTTGGGGATCCATCTATTCCCCAAGTGCTGTGGAGCCTAGGACTTGTGGAAGTCTCTCTGTTGGGCTGCAGTTGCTGCCCGGTCCAAACAACATAGCATACAGTGCACTGCATGATGATCGTTGCACTTCTGTAGGCAATACTAATGGGCTGTGTCTACACTGGCATGAATTTCCGGAAATGCTTAAAACGGAATACTATTCCGTTTTCAGTTTTTCCGGAAAAGGAGCATCTACATTGGCAGGCTGCTTTTCCGGAAAAGCCCTTTTCCGGAAAAGCGTCTGTGGCCAATGTAGACGCGCTTTTCCGGAAAAGAGCAACGATCGCCATTTTTGCGATCGGGGCTTTTTTCCGGAAAAGACTACTGGGCTGTCTACACTGGCCCTTTTCCGGAACAGTGTTCCGGAATAAGGACTTATGCCCGAGCGGGAGCAGAACAGTTTTTCCGGAATAGCGGCTGATTTTGTACAGTTGAGCATCATTACTTTTCCGGAAATTCAAGGGCCAGTGTAGACCGCTCGCAGCTTATTCCGGAAAAGCGGCTGATTTTCCGAAATAAGTGGCCCAGTGTAGACACAGCCATGCAGTACCAGAAGGTTTGAATACTGAACCAGCTATATGTGGCTAGGCACTTCTATTTCTGACAGAGGAAATACCCCTCTACCAGCAATAAGGAATATGGAGCCAAACCTAAGTTATTCATAGATCAGGGGTTTCTTGAAATAACTGTGTCTGACCTGTGTCAGACATAGAACACTGGAGTAAATGGGTCATTGGTCTGATCCAGTATGACAACCACTTTATTTCTAGGATGACTTAGTGCTGTAATGCAGTATGTTGTGGCATGTTTTTGTGGAATCCCCATGGAGGGAGCCACAATAAGGTGGAGGGGTATCACAAAATATTGGGTACATATGTAACCCACATATCTTCTAGTTTTTTTGTACTGTCCTAACTAGTAGCACTAAGAGGGTATGTCTAGACTACAGGGTTTTTTCAAAAAACGTGGCCTTTTTTCTAAAAAAAACTTCATTTTTGTCTAGACTGCCATTGCATTCTTTCAAAATTAAATCGAAAGTTTCTTCAACAGTGGTAAGCCTCATTTTACAAGGAAGAACGCCTTTCTTCAAAAGAGCTCTTTCTTGAACACAAACAGGGCTTTTTTGAAAGACAGTGTCCAGAGTGCCTAGGTGCTCTCTTTTGAAAAAGCGGATCGCTTTTTCGAAAATCGTGTGGCTGTCTAGACGATCTCTTTTGAAAAAGCCTCTTTTGAAAGAGGCTTGTAGTCTAGATGTACCCAGACTGCTTACAGAGAGAATAATAGGTCTGCTCTACAGCCTTAGCTTGCTTCTGGCTCATATGGTAGAGGCTAATGGCACCAGAGACTAAGCTCCAGAGGTTTCCAGTTCCATTCCACCCACAGCATATTCTAACAGCAGCAAATTCTAGACAGTTGAATATCCATCCACCAAAATGCAACATATCTAAGAACTTGATATCATGAGTTGTCAAGACTTGAAGCTAGGGGTGTGATTCCCAGCTTGCACAGATACACTTATACTAGCTCCATTCAGCTAGTGCCCTAAATCAGTAGTGTAGCCAGATAGCTTGAGTGGTAGCATGGACTAGCCCACCTGAAATCTATGGGTACACAATACAAAAGGCTACCCCAGATAGCCGAGTGTTTTAGCCTGCTGCCTCACAGAGTTAGTACAAGAATGTCTACACAAGCTAGGAATCAACCCCTAGCTAGAATTGTGGACATACCTCAAGTCAATACACTAGTCTGTCACCTTCCTTGCCATTTTACATTTCCAAACATCTCCCAGGGAACACACCCTACTCAGCAATGGTAAACTGATCTGTACACACAGCTTCATCATCACACACATTATTTTATAGCCAATGGTCATATAATTAGCTAGAATGCATGTGGAGGCAAGTTGCTTCATATGCAAAGTGGATGCAGATTTCCCCAGTAAATATGCATTTTTAAAATCAGGGTGGAATCTCACCCTACATTGTTTGATTTTGTTTTTTCTGTAGCATGAGCTCTTTAGATGGGAGCCATGACTGATCTATGGTCTTTGGGGGAATTTCTAAGACACGTAAGATGCAAATATTCTTACAAAAATATTTAAGACCTTATGTTAAATGAATTGAAAATGCAAGGTTCATTGAATGGCTGTTGCAGAACTGACAATGGCATTACAGGGGTGTGAAATAAAAAAATTCTTATCTTTGAAAAGAAACATTTTAGACTTTCTACAAATGAAGAATATTGTTAGAAGAGAGAGTGTTGATGAAAGAGGGATGTATCATTGGACCCAAACACCAGTGCAGAATCTGGTCTTTACTGACATCAGTTCCTTTCACTGCATCATCCAAAGCCTTATAGCTTTATTCAGTTCAGATCACCAGTTTCATTCCTCAGGGATCAGGATGAGACTAGTTTAGCTCTACATTCACTCAAGTATTCAACTGATTTGTAATGACAGGCAAATGACCTTCATGGGACTTTTTCTAGCTGCCTGAAGAAAACGTAAAGAAATACTGTAACAAGGACAAAGCCTTTTCTCATTCAGCAGTGGCTTTGCTTGCTTTTCTTGCTTTCAGCAAATGCAATATTTGGGCTAGCAAAGGTTAAGGAAGCTGGATGGCAAATGACATTAAAAACAACTGGATGACAGGCTCTTCAAAGCAGAGCTACCAGGCAGAAAGCGCAGTGTCTCATGTTAGCTCTCCTTTGATTTCTGCACGAGCACTTTCAGCTGATTAACATTTGTCATCTTAGAGCATCTTGAGAAGACCCAAGCTGCTGAATTCCTTTTATATATCACCCACCCTGCCTGTGAGTTGGTGCAAGATGGGGGCCTGAAAGAGACCTTAAGTACTTTGCCTCTATTGGCTCTGCTCACAAAAACTCCACAGAGTCACAGATTCACTGACTTTGGGGGGGGGGGGGGGGGGGGGTAGCTGCCACCACCAACTGAAACAAAACAAAACCGCTTTCTTCTTGAACCCAGGAAGAAAGCACTTGGACTTCTTCAAGAGGGGTACCCTCAAGCTCCTTTACCACAAGAGAGCTTGAAAAACAAAGAGAAAATAAACTGCAGTCTCTAGTAGGGTTGCCAGGTGTCCGGTATTCACCCAGACAGTCCGGTATATTCGCCTCCTGTCCAGTAAAAAAATTCAGAGAACACCGGACACCTAAGATGTTTGGTATTTTCTGATTTTTTTTCCCCAGCCAGGAGGTGAAAATGCTGGGAACCTGGCAACCCTACAAACACTCAGCGCCTGGCCTCCCTCCTTCCTTCCCCCTAACACCACCAGCCCCCCGACCCCCTGCTTACCGGGTTCTGAAATGCTGCTGGCACAAAATGGCTGCCAACCAAGGGTAAGCATTCCCCTGGGTCTCAGTGCTCAACCATTCCCCTGTTCCTATCCCTGCACTCACTCTTAAAGGAGACATGCTGTTTTATTTTAACTTTTTTTTTTTTTGCACAACAACTTTGGTCTCCCCCCCCCCCCTTTTTTTTTCCTTCAACAGATTTTTTTTCCTGGTGTCCTTTTTTTTGTGGGGGGAGGGGCGTGTTCAGTATTTTTGTTTCAACCATCTGGCAACCCTAGTCTCTAGTAGCTGACCTCTTAGTCTTAGGCCAGCGTGCGCGCGCACGCACACACACACACACACACACACCCACCCCTCCTGTTTCTTTCCAGGACACAAGAATCAAATTATCACCTTAAAAAAAGGTGATTTTATTAACAAAACAAAAATGATATACTTAATAAAGCATACTTGGTTGCTAGAGGTATGTCTACACTTGCACCCTAGTTCGAACTAGGGATGCAAATGCAGGCATTCGAAATAGCCAATGAAGCAGGGATTTAAATATCCCATGTTTCATTAGCATGATCTTGCCGGTGCGTTACTATGAATGCCAGCTGATTCAAACCAGGAAGTGCGTGCCGGAACGCATTAGTTCGAACCAAACCCTTTGGTTCGAACTAACGTTACTCCTCAAAAAAATGAGGGTACGTCTACACTACAGCGCTAGTTCGAACTAACTTAGTTCGAATTAGTTAATTCAAACTAAGCTAATTCGAACTAACGTGTCTAGAACTAAAAACTAGTTCGAATTAGCGTTTTGCTAATTCGAACTAGCAAGTCCACATTGAGTGGACTCTGAACAGGGCTTAAGGATGGCCGGAAGCAGTGCCGGCAGGGCATAAGAGGAGGACTTAGAGCATGGAGATGCTGTCTCAGGCTAGCCGAGGGCTGCGCTTAAAGGGTCCCAACCCCCACCCCGGGCACACAGTTCTAAGGGGTGCCCCGCTTGCAAAGAAGTTCTGGCTTGGAGTGCCCGGAGTACCCACACTGGGCACATCACACCACTCAGCCATCAGCCCGGCTGCACTTGCCGCAGGCTGCCATCTGGGGAGAGGGGGTAATTGGGGGGCTGCAGGAGAGCTTCCACCCCCAGAAGCCCGCAGAGCCAGCCCAGTCCTCCCCATCGGGGGCTCGTACCCCATTCCTCCCTCACTTCCTTCCACTTACCCTTCCCTAGCCCCCCTTCTTATTGATGTACAAAATAAAGATAACGTTTCTTCCAACATTGACTCTGTCTTTATTGAACAAAACTGGGGGGAGACTGGGAAAAGGAGGTGGGAGAGGGGAAGAGAAAGGCTGGGAGAAGGGAGGGCAACTAACATGATCAGGGGTTGGGAACAGGTCCCAGATGAAGAAAGGCTACAGAGACTGGGACTGTTCAGCTTAGAAAAGAGGAGACGGAGGGGGGACAGGATAGAGGTCTCTAAAAGCAGGGGTTGGGTGGAGAGGGTGCATTCAGAAAAGTTCTTCCTGAGTTCCCATAAAGAAGGACTAGAGGACACCAAAGGAAAGGAATGGGTAGCAGGCTTGAAACTAGTAAGAGAAAGTTGATGTTCTTGACAAAGCAAATAGTTAACCTGCGGAACTCCTTGCTGCAGGAGGCTGTGAAGGCTACAACTAGAACAGAGTTTAAAGGGAAGTGAGATCAAGTCATGGAGGTTGGGTCCATGGAGTGGTCTTAGCAAGGGGGTAGGAGTGGTGTCCCTGTCCAAAGTTTGTGGAAGGCTGGAGAGGGATGGCACGAGACAAATGGCTTGGTCACTGTCTTCGGTCCATCCCCTCCAGGGTCCCTAGGGTTGGCCGCTGTCGGCAGACAGGCTACTGGGCTAGATGGACCTTTGGTCTGACCCAGGACGGCCATTGTAAGCTCAGGGCTCAGGGTCGGGGGTCTCAGTGGACCCCCTTGATTTTCATGCACACCTGCTCCTGGGTGGCCAGGCTGGCAGCTCTCCTGCCCTAGCCGGCCACTTTCCTGTGCCTAGTGCGGAGATCGTGGACAAGGTGCCTCTTGCGGTCCAGGGCAAGCTCCCGGGAGCCGCCAGCCTGGTCCCGGGAAGAGGGGGAGGGCTGGGGGACATCGGGTGGGTGGCTCTGTGCCGTGCCAGGTGCAGGGTCTGCTGGCTGGGTGCTGGCAGGCTTGCACCTGGCACGGGCACCGTAGCCAGCCCGTGCCCCTTTAAGGGGTCCGGGGCCGGGAGGGGGGCATAGAGTTTCCCTGGTGTTGGCCAGAGTGGCCACCAGGGAAACCTGGGGAGGGCTAGCCTCCCACTAGTTCGAATTAAGGGGCTACACACCCCTTAATTCGAACTAGCTAGTTCGAACTAGGCTTAATCCTCGTAAAATGAGGTTTACCTAGTTCGAACTAAGCGCTCCGCTAGTTCGATTCAAATTCGAACTAGCGGAGCGCTAGTGTAGCGCCTATTAAAGTTAGTTCGAACTAACATCCGTTAGTTCGAACTAACTTTGTAGTGTAGACATACCCTGATTTCCCACATGCATAGAATACAATGACTTAGATCAGGGATGGCCAGCCTGTGGCTCCATAGCCACATGCGGCTCTTCAGAAGTTAATCTGTGGCTCCTTACATAGGTACCAAAATACAGGGCTAGAGCTACAGGTGCCAACTTCCCACTGGGCCAGAGGGTGCTCCCTGTTCAACCCCCAGCTCTGTCCTAGGTACTGTCCTTTCTCCCTTTCCCTCTAGGATTCTGCCACTTCCTACCCTCTCCATGCTTCCCCCATCCAGTGTCTCCCACTGAGAGAGAGCTGATTCCAGTGGGCAGGAGGAAAAGGAGAAGGAGACACTGACCTGTTGGGCTGCCAGTGGGTGGGATGTGCTGAGAGTGGTGGTGGGGAGATGATCAGGTCTGGTGACAGAGAACTGTTGCTCTTTGGCAATGTGCATTGGTAAATTCTGGTTCCTTCTCAGGTTTAGGTTGGCCATCCTTGACTTAGATATAGGGGGAGTTTTAACTAGCTTAATCTGGGAAACCTTCATAGGAAAGTGAATCAGCCACTTCGTTAGAAACTCCTGAGATGTGTCGTGTGTCAAAGTGAAAGTCATGGAGAGCCAAACTCTACCAAAGGAATTTCCTATTAGTCTCTTTGGGTATGTATACACTATAGCGTTATTTCAAAATATCTTATAGTTATTTCGAAATAACGTGTCTACACAAAAAATGCATTTCAAAATAGCGTTTTGCTATTTCGAAATAGTGCGTCCACACTGAGGGTATGTCTACACTACAAAGTTAATTTGAACTAACAGATGTTAGTTCGAATTAACTTTGATAGGCGCTACACACGCGAACCGCTAGTTCAAACTTAATTCGAACTAGCGGAGCACTTAATTCGAACTAGGTAAACCGCATTCCACGAGGACTAACACCTAGTTCGAATTAACTAGTTCGAATTAATGGCTGTGTAACCACTTAATTCGAACTAGTGGGAGGCTAGCCCTCCCCAGCTTTCCCTGGTGGCCATTCTGGGCACCACCAGGGAAACTCTATTGCCCCCCTCTCGGCCCCGGAGCCCTTAAAGGGGCATGGGCTGGCTACGGTGCCCGTGCCAGGTGCAAGCCTGCCAGCACCCAGCCAGCAGACCCTGCACCTGGCAGGCTTGAGCCAGCCACCCGCTGCCACCCAGCCCTCCGCCTCTTCCCGGGACCAGGCTGGCGGCTCCCGGGAGCCTGCCCAGGTCCGCAAGAGGCAGGCGCCCGCCTGGTCTAGTGCAGACATCTTGGACCTCGTCCACGACCTCCGCACTAGGCACAGGAAAGTGGCCGGCTAGGGCAGGAGAGCTGCCAGCCTGGCCACCCAGGAGCAGGTGTGCATGAAAATCAAGGTGGTCCACTGAGACCCCCGACCCTGAGCCCTGAGCTTACAATGGCCGTACTGGGTCAGACCAAAGGTCCATCTAGCCCAGTAGCCTGTCTGTCAACAGCAGCCAACACTGGGTACCCCGGAGGGGATGGACCAAAGACAATGACCAAGCCATTTGTCTCGTGCCATCCATCTCCAGCCTTCCACAAACAGAGGCCAGGGACACCATTTCTACGCCCTGGCTAATACCACTCCATGGACCCAACCTCCATGAATTTATCTCACTTCTCCTTAATCTCTGTTATAGTTCTAGCCTTCACAGCTTCCTGCAGTAAGGAGTTCCAGAGGTTGACTCTTTGCTTTGTGAAGAAGAACTTTCTGTTGTTAGTTTGAAGCCTGCTACCCATTCATTTCATTTGGTGTCCTTTAGTCCTTCTATTATGGGAACTAATGAAGAACTTTTCTTTATGCACCCTCTCCACACCACTCATGCTTTTATAGACCTCTATGGGTATGTCTACACTACCCCCCTAGTTCGAACTAGGGGGGGTAATGTAGTCATACAGAGTTGCAAATGAAGCCCGGGATTTGAATTTCCCGGGCTTCATTTGCATAAAGCCGGCTGGTGCCATTTTTAAATGCCGGCTAGGTCGGACCCCGTGCCGCGCGGCTACACGCGGCATGGACTAGCTAGTTTGGATTAGGCTTCCTAATCCGAACTAGCTGTACACCTCATTCCAGGTGAGAGTTTCTATTTTTGAACACGTGTCCTTTATTTAGTACATCAAGAAGGGGAGCTAGGGAGGAGTAAGTGGAAGGAGGTGAGGGAGGAATGGGGTACAAGCCCCCGATGGGGAGGACTGGGCTGGCTCTGCGGGCTCCTTGGGGTGGAAGCTCTTCTGAAGCCCCTTGATTGACCCCCCCCTCCGGATGGCAGCCTGCAGCAAGTGCAACCGGGCTGATGGCCGAGTGCTGTGATGTGCCAAGTGCGGGCACTCAGGGCACTCCAAGCCAGGACTGCTTTGCAAGTGGGGGACCCTTGAGAACTGTCTGTCCGGGGTGGGGGTCGGGTCCCTTTAAGCACAGCCCTCGGCTAGCCTGAGACAGCAGCTCCACCCTCTAAGTCCTAATCTGATGCCCTGCCGGCACTGCTTCCGGCCAGCCTTAACCTCGGTTCAGGGTCCACTCAGTGTGGACATGCTAGTTTGAATTACCAAAATGGTAATTCGAACTAGTTTTTAAGTCTAGATGCACTAATTAGAATTAACTTAGTTCAAATTAACTAATTCGAACTAAGTTAGTTCGAATTAGTGCTGTAGTGTAGACATATCCTGAGTGGACACTGAATCACATTTAAGGACGGCCAGAACCAGGTCCAGCAGGGCATCAGGTCAGGAGTTTGTGTGGCTGCGTGTTCTGGTAGCCCTCACTCAGGACACCACAGTACTCTGCAACATGCAGCTAGAGCTGCCCCTGGGCACTCTGGTGCTTCTCGTGGACCCATTGCTGCAAGCCTGGCTGCATCCGGGAGGTTCATCGGAGGGCTGTCAATATCCAGGAGACAGTGTGGGAGAGCTTCAACCCGGAGGAGCACTAAGAGCCTCCCTGGTCTGCCCCCACTGGGGGCTTGTGCTTTTCGTGGACACATTGCTGCAAGCCTGGCTGCACTTTCTGCAGGTTGCCATCTGGGAGGTTCATCGGGGGGCTGTCAGTATCCAGGAGGCCCTGCAGGAAAGCTTCCACCCTGAGGAGCACTCAGAGCCTCCCTGGTCTGCCCCACTGGAGACTTGTGCCTCATTCTTCCCTCACGTCCTTCCACTTACCCCTCCCTAACCCCCCTTCCTGATGTCAAATAAAATACATGTATTTTCATGAACACAAACTCTCTTTATTTAACAAAACTGGGGAAGGGGGGGTATGAAACTCTGGTGAGACTGGGGAAAGGAGGCGGGGGGAGGAGAAAAGAGAGGGTGGGAAAGGGGAGAGGAAAACGTGGGAGGAGGGAGCTGGAAGGGGGAAGCAAGGGGAAGAAGGGTGAGGGGAAGCTCAGGGCCCAGGATTGGGGGTCTTATCAGACCAACTTGATTTTCATGCAAACTTGCTCCTGGATTCACATGTGGCTTTTTGTGGCCAGGCTGGCAGCTATCCTGTCATAGACGGCCATGCCTTCTCTGGACCCTGGCAGGCTCCTGAGAGCTGGCAGACTGCTCCTGGGAAGCGGTGGAGGGCTGGCTACCAGTGGCTTGCTGGCTCATGTTTTGGGGCCACTGGGTCAGGGGCAGTGACTTTAAGGGCACTTTAAGGGCTCTACGGAGGGGGGAGGGAGAGGAGTGTTCTTGGTTGAGGCTGGAGTGGCCACCAGGACACCCTGGGAAGGCTGTAGGCCTCCTATTTCAATATAAGTGTCTACACAGCACTTATTTTGAAATAGCTATTTCGAATTTGGCATTATTCCTCATGGAATGAGGTTTACCAAATTCAAAACAAGCACTCCGCTATTTCGAATTAATTTTGAAATAGCGGTTTGGGTGTGTACGGCTGTCATTTCGAAATAACTTTGCTGTGTAGACATACCTTTCGTCTCAGTGAAGCCACTACAGAGCAGAATGGTCAGTCTGCAGATGAAAGTGTCATCCCCAAATATATGGTCATAACTTCTCTAGAGTGTATACAATGGTGTAGTATTCCTTCTCTGAAACAGACCAGTGGCTTTCCTTCTCAGCGAGTTTTTTACTGAGGAACACAACAGGATGGAATTGTTGATCTGGTCCTGTTTGCACCAATATTGCCCCCACACCATGCTCTGACGCGTCTGCGGTGATGAAGAAACGTTTGTCATAGTCTGGGGCCCTTCGGACAGGGTCAGACATAAGGACAGCCTTAAGCTGCTTAAAAGATTCCTAACACTTCTCAGTCCACTTAACCACATTTAGGGTATGTCTACACTACCCCGCTAGTTCGAACTAGCGGGGTAATGTAGGCATACCGCACTTGCAAATGAAGCCCGGGATTTGAATTTCCCGGGCTTCATTTGCATAAGCGGGGAACCGCCATTTTTAAAACCCCGCTGGTTCGAACCCCGTGCAGCGCTAGGTAGGATTCCTACTCCGAACTACCGGTACACCTCGGAATCCTAGTACGAACTACCTAGTTCGAGCCCCGTGTAGCCGCGCTGCACGGGGTTCGAACGAGCGGGGTTTTAAAAATGGCGGCTCCCCGCTTATGCAAATGAAGCCTGAGAAATTCAAATCCCGGGCTTCATTTGCAAATGCGGTATGCCTACATTACCCTCCTAGTTCGAACTAGGAGGGTAGTGTAGACATACCCTTGGTTACTTTTTCCTAGTCAGGTCTGACAATGGTATGGTGATCTCACTGTAGTGCCATACAAATTGCCTGTAATATCCTGCCAAGCGTAAGGATTGGACCTGTTTATTTGACTTAGGGACAGGCCAGTCTTAGAAATCTTCTTCTTTAGCCTGTAGAGGGTTGATAGTGCCTTGATCCACCTGATGCCCCATGTAAGTTATCTTGTTTAGGCCTATTTGACACTTCCTAGTCTTAAAAGTCAACCCAGCCTCTCTTGTGCATTGGAAGACAGCTTGGAGGTGTTCTAGGTGTTCTGCCCATGAATCAGAGAACACAGCAACATTGTCCAGATCGGCTATTGCACATTCTCCAAATCCGACTAGCAGATTATCTACAAGTCTTTGGAAGGTTGCAGGTGCCTTGCGTAGCCTGAAAGTGAGAACATTAAATTCATACAGCCCCACATATGTAATGAAGGCTGACTCATCTAGTGGAACTTGCCAGTATCCCTTGGTTAAGTCTATGGTGAACTGACCTCTTTCACGCCACCCTTGCCTTTCCCGTTGTAGTAGGTTCCTTCATGCCACTCATGATCATCTCTCTCATAAGCTGTGAACTGAAGAACCTTAAATTCTCAGGAATAAAAGTGCTTTAGAGAATTAACATGATATACCTCAGGTATAACGCTATGAGGCAGTTCATTGCTCCTATGTGTTCTTGGACCGTGAATGGTACATCCCAGGATGTTTCCATCTTATTGGCCTGGAGTGCCTTCAAGACCTCACCTACTGAAGGAAGGCTTGCTGGCATGTTTATCATACCAGGCCTTCTGCTCTTGCTGAGCATTCTATAAGTTTTATTGAGCAAGAGCTAATGAGTCCTTGATGGTGTTTTGTAAGTGGCCTACAAAATCCACAACATTAGTTCCTGGAGAAGGGGTAGCCCTCTCCCATTGCTGCTTCACTAATTGCAATGACACCTTAATCTCATGGCCATAAACAAGTTCAAAGGGAGAGAATCCCAAACTGGGATGGGGTGCATCTTTGTAGGCAAACAATAACTGATGAAACACCAGGTCCCAATCATTGGAGTGTTCATTTATGAATTTGCATATCATAGTTCCCAAAGTTCCATTAAATCTCTCCACCAACCATTTGTCTGGTGCTGATAAGGGAAGGCAACCAAGTGGTTTGCCCCATGAGATTCCCAAAGAAGTTCTATGGTCCCTGCCTGGAAGTTAGTCTCTGAATCTGTAAGGAACTCAGAGGGCCAACCTATCCTGGCAAAAATATCTGTTGGTGTCTGGTACAAGCTCTTGGCAGTGGTGTTCCCTAGAGCTACTGCTTCAGGCCATTGGGTGGCAAAATCCATGAAATTAAGGATATATTGTTTTCCTCTGGGTGTCTTTTTAGGGAAAGGACCCAGAATATCCACAGCCACACGCTGGAATGTAATCTCTATTATGGGGAGTGGCTGGAGAAGTGTATTGAGCCGGTCTTGGGGTTTTCCACCCACTGGCACACCTCACAAGACCAGACATATCCTTGCTCATTCCCTTTTAGTGGAATGACTTTCCCAATTGGTCTTTGGTACTGTTTACCCCAACGTGGCCACTAGGGTGATCATGGGCTAAACTCAAGAGCTTTTCCCTGTACTTAGTTAGAAATACCAACTGTCTCTGAGGATGCCAGTCCTCCTTGTGCCTACTAGAAAGAGTCTCTGTATAAAAGTCCTCTTTCTACCACAAACCTGGAGCTGTTAAAAGAGCTGAGAGGTGGGGGCTCACTCCGGGCCACCATGCAAGCTCCCTTAAGACTTTTATCGGCTTCCTGCTCTACCTGGAACTGCTCCCATGATGCTCCCCGCTGGATTGTTTACTTGGGGTTGCTTGTTCTGAAAATGATGCAAGTAGGTGGGTGTCTTTGCTGGCTGTGAACTGCTCTCTGCTGGTGCACTGGGTTGCACTGTAGGTTCTGGTAATGCCTCTTGTGCAGGTGCAGGTGCTGGGTAGGCTTTGCTTACAAAATCTCCCCAGTCACAGATTCACCACCAAGTAAAACATAAAAAAACCTCTTTCTTCCTGAACCCAGAAAGAAAGCACTTGGACTTCTTCAAGAGGGGTACCCCCACGCTCCTTTTCTGCAAGAGAGCTTGAAAAGCAAAGAGAAAATAAACTGCAGTCTCTGTTAGCTGACCTCTTAATCTTAGGCATGCGTGTGTGTGCGCACACGAACACACACACACACACACACACACACACACACACCCCTCCTGTTTCTTTCTGGGACACAAGAATCAAATCACAGAATCATAGAACTGGAAGAGACCTCAGAAGGTCATCAAGTCCAGCCCCCTCCTCAAAGCAGAACCAATCCCAACTAAATCAACCCGGCCAGGGCTTTGTCAAGCCGAGACTTAAAAACCTCCAGGGATGGAGATTCCACCACCTCCCTAGGTAACCCATCCCAGGGCTTCACCACCCTCCTAGGGAAATAGTTTTTTCTAATATCCAACCTAGACCTCCCCCACTGTAACTTGAGACCATTGCTCCTTGTTCTGCCATCCCTCACTACTGTGAACAGACTTTCTCCGTCCTCTTTGGAATCTCCCTTCAGGAAGCTGAAGGCTGCTATCAAATCCCCCCTCACTGTTCTCTTCTGCAGACCCAAATCCCTCAGTCTCTCCTCATAGTTCATGTGCTCCAGCCCCCTAATCATTTTGGACGCCTTCTGCTGGGCGTTCCCATCCTTTCTATAATGGGGGGGCCCAGAACTGTAAACGATACTCGAGATGTGGCCTCATCAGAGCCAAATGAAGGGGAATAATCACTTCTCTAGCTGGCGATGCTCCTTCTAATGCCACCTAATATGCCATTAACCTTCTTGGCTACAAGGGCACACTGTTGACCAATATCCAGCTTCTCATCCACTGTAATCTCCATGTCCTTTTCTGCAGAACTGCTAATAAAAGGTAATTTTATTAACAAAACAAACAAGATATACTTGATAAAGCATACTTGGTTGCTAGGTGATACAAACCAACTGAGTAAACCAAATTAACATACAGAGAACATCTCTGGTGGGTGCCTACTTGGACATAGGGCAGTGGTGGGCAACAAAACTGTGATGGGAGGGCATTCCAAGAATTTGTTAAGTGGTCAAACCCTACACTCTTCCATGATGTTAGTGCAGGAGGTGTGGGGTCTGAGATGGAGGTTATGGTAGAGGAATGGAGTGTAGGAAGAGATGAGGGGTCTGGGAAGAAGTTTGGGTGAAAGGGGGTTGTGACCTAGGGCAGGGGATTGGGATGCAGGGTTAGGAAGGGGTATGAGTGCAGGAGAGATTTCTATTTGGAGAAGGTGTGTGTGGGGGGGTGCAGGATCTGGGAGGGGGTTGTGACCTGGGGTGGGGGATTCAGGGGTTTGGGTTCTGATCTAGGGCAGGAGGAGATTGGAGTGCAGAGTCTCAGAGGGGGTATGAGTGCAAGAGCAGGGGTGCAGAGGGTTTGGGTTGTGACCTGGGGAAGTGGGGGGAGTAGAGGGTTGGGGAAAGGAGGGGCTAGTGCCGGTTCTGGCTGGGAGGCTGTCATGATCATGAGAGATGGCCGGCAGCTTGGAGACTAAGGGGTTAACTACACCTAGCAGGTGGAGTGGCCAATGGGAATGTAGGTAGGAATTTCAAACTGGGACAAAGGAATTTTTGGCTTTTTCCTCTTTTTTGAAAGTTCCCTCCAGCTACTGAAGGAGACAAACATGTCTCTCTCTCCAAGAAACAATTCTTCACTTTCTGTAGGTAGGGTAAAGTTTAGATAAATCTGTTTTATTATTTTATAGTTTGGGAAATGGGATCTGATGTTTTGGCTTTCTTTTGTAACGAAGTTCTAGGTCCATAGAGTTTCTCCATGAGTATATTATTTTGTCACTTTTCCATCTAGTCATTATGCTTGTAGGAGGAATATTGTGGTGATAATAAAAATTTTCTCTTTTCTTTTTATTAACCTGGGATTTGTTAATGGTTATGTCCTGGTTTGTACTTTAGGGCTGAGATTTCCCAAGTGATCTCTCCCCTGATTTTTCACATCAATACTTGGGTGGTGGCAGCGGAGATTTTATCCTCCAAAATCTAGAGTTTTAAGATTTTGGGGGAAGTTTTATACCAAAACCTGGTAGATAAGGTTTTGGGGTACATTTGCTGGCCCCCACTTTTGCATTTATCATGCCAGAGTGGGGAAGGAGCCATGACAAAGGCGCTTACCTAGGAGGCTCCCAGCCAACAGAACAGCAGGTCCTTCAAACAGGCTCCCTGCCTTCTAACCCCTGCATGCCACTCAAAGCAGCCGGCATGTGCTTCTTTGAGGGTATGTCTACACTACAAAGTTAATTCGAACTAACAGCTGTTAGTTCGAATTAACTTTCATAGGCGCTACATAGGCAAACAGCTAGTTCGAACTTAATTCAAACTAGCGGAGCGCTTAATTCAAACTAGGCAAACCTCATTCTACGAGGACTAACGCCTAGTTCGAGTTAAGTAGTTCGAATTAAGGGCTGTGTAGCCACTTAATTCGAACTAGTGGGAGGCTAGCCTTACCCAGCTTTCCCTGGTGGCCACTCTGGGCACCACCAGGGAAACTCGTCTGCCCTCCTCCTGGCCCCGGAGCCCTTAAAGGGGCACGGTCTGGCTGCGGTGCCCGTGCCAGGTGCAAACCTGCCAGCACCCAGCCAGCAGACCCTGCACCTGGCACGGCACGAGCCATCCACCTGCTGCCACCCAGCCCTCCGCCTCTTCCCAGGACCAGGCTGGCGGCTCCCAGGAGCCTGCCCGGGACCGCAAGAGGTGGGTGCCTGCCTGGTCTAGTGCAGACATGGTGGACCTCATCGAGGTTTGGGGGGAAGCCTCCAACGTCCACGACCTCCGCACTAGGCACAGGAAAGTGGCCATCTAGGGCAGGAGAGCTGCCAGCCTGGTCACCCAGGAGAAGGTTTTCATGAAAATCAAGGTGGTCAAGTGAGATCCCCGACCCTGAGCCCTGAGCTTAGAACATAAGAACATAAGAATGGCCGTACTGGGTCAGACCAAAGGTCCATCTAGCCCAGTAGCCTGTCTGCCCACAGCGGCCAACACTAGGTACCCTGGAGGGGATGGACTGAAGACAATGACCAAGCCATTTGTCTCGTGCCATCCATCCCCAGCCTTCCACAAACAGAGGCCAGGGACACCATTTCTACCCCCTGGCTAATACCACTCCATGGACCCAACCTCCATGAATTTATCTAACTTCTGTTTAAACTCTGTTCTAGTTCTAGCCTTCACAGCCTCCTGCAGCAAGGAGTTCCACAGGTTGACTATGTGCTGTGTGAAGAAGAACTTTCTGTTATTAGTTTGAAGCCTGCTACCCATTCATTTCATTTGGTGTCCTATAGTCCTTCTATTATGGGAACTAATGAAGAACGTTTCTTTATGCACCCTCACCACACCCCTTATGCTTTTATAGACCTCTATCATATCCCTCCTCAGTCTCCTCTTTTCTAAGCTGAAAAGTCCCAGTCTCTTTAGCCTCTCTTCATATGAGACCTGTTCCAAACCCCTGATCATTTTAGTTGCCCTTTTCTGAACCTTTTCCAAGGCCAATATATCTTTTCTGGGGTGAGGAGATCACATCTGTACACAGTACTGAAGATATGGCATACCATAGTTTGATACTTCCCCTCCTCCTTCTTCCCCTGGCTTCCCCCTTCCAGCTTCCTCCTCCCAGGTTTCCTCCTCCCCTCTCCCACCCTCTCTCTTCCCCTCTCCCACCTCGTTTTCCCAGTCTCCCCGAGTTTTGTTCAATAAAGAGAGTTTCTATTTTTGAACACGTGTCCTTTATTTTGTACATCAGGAAGGGGGGCTAGGGAGGAGTAAGTGGAAGGAGGTGAGGGAGGAATGGGATACGAGCCCCTGATGGGGAGGACTGGGGTGGTTCTGCGGGCTCCTCGGGGTGGAAGCTCTCCTGCAGCCCCCCGATTGACACACCTCCCCCAGATGGCAGCCTGCAGCAAGTGCAGCCGGGCTGATGGCCGAGTGCTGTGATGTGCCGAGTGTGGGCACTCAGGGCTGCTTGCTGTCCCTCAACGAGTTACACAAGCGAGCGGGGAACCCCGAGAACTGTCTGTCCGGGGTGGGGGTCAGGTCCCTTTAAGCACAGCCCTCGACTAGCCTGAGACAGCAGCTCCACGCTCTAAGTCCTAACCTGATGCCCTGCAAGCACTGGTTCCGGCCAGCCTTAACCTCGGTTCAGGGTCCACTCAATGTGGACATACTAGTTCGAATTAGCAAAATGCTAATTCGAACTAGTTTTTAAGTCTAGATGCACTAGTTCGAATTAGCTTAGTTCGAATGCACTAATTCAAATTAGTGCTGTATTGTAGACATACCCTGAGTGCCCCAAGCCTCAGGGGGATTCTTCACAGGCCACTTGCATCTCATACATGACCCAGGCAGTTCCCATTACCCAGAGCTGCAAGACTGTGCTGGAGACAGGCGCAGCACATGAAGGCTCCCACCTGCAGTCAGCTGTTTCGGGTAAGGTGTGGGGAGCATGCCCAATGCTTACGCAGGGCCACAGGCTGGATCGAACCCGCAAGCCATGTTTTGCCAGTCCCTGTGTTTAAGGGCTGGATTTAGGACACACCTTAGTTTTGGCACCTCCCACTGTCCAGTCAGGGAGCCTCCCAGCTTGCTGTTTTGTGACTCCTGATGTAAAGCTCCCATCTCTCCCCACTCATTCAGCCAACGTACTGAATTTAGGGTTTGCAAATCACATGGATTTTCTACATGCTTAAGAATTAGATGTGGTGATACTAACCATCCCCACACCCTGAACTATTTGTAAATCCATCCCTCATCCACAAGGCTGCAACCATGATGGCTTCTTCATCTCTTTTCCACCCTTCATCAGCCAACTCCCCAACCCTCCTCACTCTTCCCAATTGTCATGGTCATGAGGGATGGCCAGCAGCCTGGGGACTAAGGGGTTAACTATACCTCGCCAGGTAGCAGTCAGCCAATAGAAGTGCAGATAGGAATTTCAAACTGGGACAAAGGAATTTTTGGTTTTTCCATCCTTTGTCCCTGGGCAGTTGACTCTCCAGATACTGAGGGGGACAGGCAATATGTCCCTCTCCAAGAAAAGACTCTTCACCATCTGTAAGTAGGGCAAAGTCTAGATACATCCGTTAGGTTTTACTGTTTTATAGTTTGGGAATGGTACTCTGATATCTGTGCATTTAGAAATGAGGTTTCCTCTCTTTTCTAACTAAGTTTTGTTTCCATGGGAAAATTCTCCATGAGTTTATTAATTGGTGGCTCTTACCATCTAGCCAATCCAACTATGCTTGTAACAGGAGTATTGTTGTGATAATGAAAGTTCTTTCTTTTTTATTAACCTTGTATCGGTTCAGTTCTGCATTCTGGAAAATCTGTCTGCAGGATCAGCATGCCTCTCACTAGGGGATAGCAGCCACAGACTGCAGTTTGTATTTTCTCTTTCTTTTTCAAGCTCTTTAGAGAAAAGAGCTTGGGGTACCCCTCGGGATGGTTTCAAGTGTCCACTCCTGTTTGGGGGTTCAAAAGCACTTGACGGTGCCAAGGGATTTTTATCCCCAAAATCTGGATTTTTAGGATTTTTAGGGGAGGTTTTATACCAAAGCCTAGAAAGATAAGGTTTTGGGGTACTTTTGGGGGGCCCCACTTCTGAATTCATCGTGCCAGAGTGGGGAATCAGCCTTGACACCAATGGATTAGCAAAGGATGATTGCTCTATTTGTTTAATTATGTTTTCCAGGTACTTGTGCACCATTCATGTGTCCCTCTCCTCTTGCCCCTTCTGCAAAGCCTGAAATCATAAATCAGTGTTTATTCCATTCCCAGTACTGGGCAGGAGGACACCATCGGATTATGGAGGAACAAAGTTAGATTTGCTAGGAAAAAAATGCCACCAAAAGCCCCATTTTTAAAGAACTCTGTCGATGAGGCTACTGTACTCTAGGACCTGGATTCTATTAGCCACTGTGCAAATGCTGTGTTCTGAGATGAGTGCAATCCATGCAGGAAATCAGAGTAGCCTGATGGTGCAATATTTTTACAGCTGGTTTTGTGATGCAAAGATGCTATCATAGATCTGACCCATCACCTCACAAAATGCAGAGGGAAGCACTGTGCCTCAGAAAAACTTCTCAATTGCTACTCTCGCACTGATGAGGGGATAGTAATTTTCTGTTGCCTTATAAGACTTATGTCATCTTCAGTGTAAGGTGAGCAAGTGAGCAGTGTCTTGGTGGCACAGCGGTTCCCTCCGCTTTTTCTGGATTAATGCAGCTTTTGCATCGTCTCATGCTCCAGGCTGTGCACCAAGAAAGACACAATCTTGCCCGATTTTTTTCCCCAATTTTATAAATGAACATTTAAAATGAACCCTAGCTTTCAGTGGTACAATGTAAGTTTTCCAAATTTACTTCTCAAAAGTTAAAATATGACAGGCAAGCTTTGCCCCACAGCAATAGCTTTATGACTTGTTAATGCATTTATTTATGAGAATCTTCCAGGAAACTGCTGTTGCAATCTGTTGCATCTGGTGAGCCCTTTCTGGATCTGGATTTCAGTGTTAGAATTTATACCTTTTAACAAAGTAATCGGGAAACTGTCAGGCAGATCACTTGTTGTGATTGAGCATAATTTCATATCAGAGTAATCATTGCCCTCTGATGGACTCCAATTTGTCCACATCCTTTCTGTAGTGAGCCCAAAACTGGACTCAATACTTCAGATGTGGCCTCACTAGTGCCAAATAATCACTTCCCTTGATCTGCTGGCAATGCTCTCACTAATGCACCCCAATATGCCATTAGCTTTTGCCAAGGCTGTTCCCCATTCTGGCACTCCAGATGCAGAAGCCGGGGGCCCACAAGAAACCATACCTTGCCTCTATACGTTTTTGCTTAAAAGTTCCCCAAGGTCATGGATTCCCTGGCCTTGGGAGATAAGTTGCCACCATGGAGTGTTAAAACCGCCTTCTTCTTAGACCCAGGAAGAAACACTTGAACCTCTTCCGGAGAGGTACCCCCAAACTCCTTTACCACAAGAGAGTTTGAAAAAAAGAGAGAGTGAGAAAACAAACTACAATCTCTGATAGCTGACCGCTCAGTCTTAGGCTTGTGTACACAGACTTCCTGCTACTTTCTAAAACACAGGAATCAAATCATCACCTTAAAAAAGGTGATTTTTATTAACAAAACAAAAAGATAATACTTGATAAAGCATACCTGGTTGCTAGGTGTGACAGAGCAACTGAGAAAAGAACAGATTAAAACACAGAGGCTATGTGGTTTGTTTGGGTTTTTTGCGCTAAAACCGTTTTGCACAAGATCCTTATGCCTGACCCAGAGAGGCATAAGGATCTTGTGCAAAACAGGGTTTTTGCATAAAAAAAACCCATCCACACTGCTTCTTTTTCTGCAAAAACCTCTTGTGCAAAAAGAAAGAGCAAAAAATAGGCTAATGATATTGCAGGTCATGCCGAAAAAACTCATAGGCTGTGTCTACATTGGCACCCCTTTCCGGAAAAGGGATGCTAATGAGACCAGTCGGAATTGCAAATTCCGTGGGGTATTTAAATATCCCCCGCGGCATTTGCATTTACATGGCTGCCGTTTTTTTCTGGCTCGGGGTTTTGCCGGAGAAAAGCGCCAGTCTAGACGCGATTTTCCGGAAAATAAGCCCTTTTCCGGAAGATCCCTTATTCCTATTTCAAGTAGGAATAAGGGATCTTCCGGAAAAGGGCTTATTTTCCGGAAAATCGCGTCTAGACTGGCGCTTTTCTCCGGCAAAACCCTGAGCCGGAAAAAAGCGGCAGCCATGTAAATTCAAATGCCGTGGGGGATATTTAAATCCCCCGCAGAATTTGCAATTCCAACTGGTCTCATTAGCATCCCTTTTCCGGAAAGGGGTGCCAATGTAGACACAGCCCCATTGTGTAGACATAGCCAGAGAGATGGTATCTCTGGGCTTCAGCTTAAAAATGCAGTGCATGGGGGGCACATGGACTTAGCACAGAGGAGTTTAACCAAACAACAAAACAAAGAAAATAACCTGATTGCAACTAAATAGACATTTTCTTATCTACTTACAATCCGTGCTTCAAGGTACAGTCCACTTCCATGCCCAGTATTCCAAGTGGGCATGGTAGTTCAGCCTGGTTTAATTCACCATGTTTCTCCAGTTTCTAGCTTAAAACTCACACAAACAAAACAGAAGGCAGGTATACCTTTTCAATTCACATTTCAACACCCTGTCCCATTGGTTCTCCTGGCTCCCTGCCAACACCCCCTGAGTTTAACCCTTTTAATTACCAAATCCTGGCCAGCACTCTTCCTATCTATTACAGCTTTCTTGGCAACAAGACCACACTGACTCATATCCAGCTTCTTAGCTACTGTAATTCTCAAGTCCTTTTCTAAAGAACTGCTGCTTAGCAAGTCAGTCCCCAGCCTGTAGCAGTGCTTGGGATTCTTCTGACACAGGTGAAAGATTCTGTACTTGCCCTTGTTGAACCTTAATTTGTGTAGGTCACTCTGGACCTTAGCCCTACCCTCAGCTTAGTGTCATCCACAAACTTCCTAAGAGTGCAAACCCAACCATCACCCAGATCATTAATGAAGTTGAACAAAACCAGCCCCAGGACTGACCCCTGGTGCACTCAATTTTATTTCAGCTGCCAACCAGATATCAAGCTGTTGATCCTTACCCTTTGAGCTTGACTATCCTATAGTCCATTCATTCAAGTGATGCTTCTTTAACTTGTTGGCAAGAATAATGCGGGGGACCCTATCAAAAGCTTTGCTAACCTCAAGGTGTATCATGTCCACCACTTTTCCCATATTCACGGAGCCAGTCACCTCAAAGAAGGCAATCAGGTTGGTCAGGCATGATTTGCCCTGAATGAATCCACTACTGATGGAAACATTTGACTTTTTACAATCTTGATTTCCACAAGTTTTCAAAGATAAGGGCAAATCACATCAGCAAACTCTCTCACATAGGGTATGTCTACACTACCCCGCTAGTTCGAACTAGCGGGGTAATGTATGCATACCGAACTTGCTAATGAAGCCCGGGATTTGAATTTCCCGGGCTTCATTAGCATAAAGCCGGCGCCGCCATTTTTAAAAGCCGGCTAGTGCGAACCCCGTGCCGCGCGGCTACACGCGGCACGGGCTAGATAGTTTGAACTACGTAGCCATTCCGAACTATCTGTACTCCTCGTGGAACGAGTACAGATAGTTCGGAATGGCTACGTAGTTCGAACTATCTAGCCCGTGCCGCGTGTAGCCGCGCGGCACGGGGTTCGCACTAGCCGGCTTTTAAAAATGGCGGCGCCGGCTTTATGCTAATGAAGCCCAGGAAATTCAAATCCCGGGTTTCATTAGCAAGTTCGGTATGCATACATTACCCTGCTAGTTCGAACTAGCGGGGTAGTATAGACATACCCATACAGTGTAACTCCCCTACCTGTCCTTCCTGAACAGTTGATACCATTCCATGACAGTGCACTGTGAGATGGTAAGGCCCTTGGGGTCACTGGTTGGCCACTCCACTCCGTACACCCTGTTTAGTGTTCTGGGGAATTAACGATGGCTTCCCGTTCTTTACGGCTGGCAGCAGGCCAATAAATGGTCCAGAGCCCAGGCCCTTGTTCAGGACGGGCAGCAACAAATAGTTCTGTGCCTGGACCCTTAGTTCAGGGCGGGGTGGCAGGCAATCAGTTCTGAGCCCCAAGCCTCGGTTCAGGGCAAGGCAGTCAAACAAACAGTTCTGAGGTCCAAACCCTTGCTCCCGGTGGGGCAGCAAAATAAACAGTTCAGAGCCCGACCAAGGTTCAGGGTGGAGTGGCGAGCAAACACATAAACAACTAGTCTTAATATGCACACCCAGCTGGATCCTCTGGCTTAGGCAGGGGTCCAGTAGATGCAGGCTTCAATTCTGGAATAGTCAAGTGGGGAGACTGCCACCCAAGAGTGGGTTTGCAGGGGGAACTCTGGCCTACCCGCTCTACTGCATCCCACCCCAGGGCCCTGGTAGTACGCTGACCTGGCTCTGGCCCAGCCAAAAGGTAGTCAGCTATCCCATGGCTCTTTCCACACTTCCCCTTATGCTGTACCTGGGTCCAATGCAAGTCCCCTAGACTCTGTCACTCTGGAACCTCTGGCAAGGTAAGCCGTCCTTCAAAGCAGCCCTACACTGTTGTGGGCCCGACGGCCCAGGCTAGTCCCCTGCTTCCCGTGGGTCCAGTTCCTCCTTTTGGTGCGTAGGAGAGGCTTCTGGTTCCTTCAGTCACTGGGGACTCACTGACCTCTCTGGCAGGCCTTTTATATCCCTGGCCCCGCCTCCTGGTTTCTGGTCAGGTGGGTTGTTAGGTGCTGCCCACCAAGGCTCAGAAAGGGCGCCTCCCCCTCAGGGTTTGTGGGCAGCCACTCCATCCCACTACATGCTACAATGATGTGAGTCATCACACCAAGTCTCTATTATTCCTTGACCGTGCCAGAACTTTCAATTCTCTCGAACTCAGGTCAGGATCCTTGGAATGATTCATGAACCTTACAAAAACCTCTGTAACAAAACTGAAAGGCTTGCAAATTTCATATTATCCTGATAAATAGCCAGCAACTGAAAGTAGGTAACTAACATTAAAACATGCTCAATTGTCTTGCCCGCTAGGAGTATCACTCCCAATGAAATTGCTGCTGGTAAGTTTCAGAGCTAATGTCTGTCTGACCATCTGGTAGTCTAATGCATCTTGGAGGGCGGGATCTAGATTGTGCTATGCAACCTTGGCTGGGCCCATCAAATACAGAGCCAACAAGGAGTACAACATTCCTCCAGTAATTTAACAACAGTAGCGATCCTTTTAAAATGTTAACAGAAATGCTGCAGGATCATCCCTGGGTCCCATCTTAATCAGTCAGACCAGTAGATCCATTAGAGACTACTCTGCCCCCTAAGTCTGGGGATACAGCGGGGCCACTCGCTGCAACAGCATCAACATTTGTTATATCAGGCACTCTTGCTGGGCCTGATGAAAGGCTGACATCTCCCTCAGTGATTGCTGCTGCAATTACTGCTGATGGACCAACTGCTGCTATTGCTACACCACCAATTGTTGCAGTAATCGTTGCTGCTATTGGGCTGCCTGCTGTTGCTGGTTCTCTAGCAGCCATTTTAGGATTTTAGAATCATAGAATCCTAGGATTGCAAGAGACCTCAGGAGGTCATCGAATTCAGCCTGCTGCCCAAAGCAGGACCAACCCCAACAAAATCACCCCAGCGAGGGCTCTGTCAAGCCGGGACTTAAAAACATCTAGGGATGGAGATTCCACCACCTCCCTAGGTAACCCATTCCAGTGCTTCACCGCCCTCCTCGTGAAATAGTTTTTCCTAATATCCAACCTTGACTTACCACACTGTAACTAAACACCATTGCTCCTTGTTCTGCCATCAGTCACTACTGAAAACAGCCTCTCTCCCTCCTTTTTGGAACCTCCCTTCAGGAAGTTGAATGCTGCTATCCAATCCCCACCTCAACTCTTCTCTTCTGCAGACTAAATGAGCCCAAATCCCTTAACTGCTCCTTGTAGGTCATGTGCTCCAGCCCTCTAATCATTTTGGATGTCCTCTGCTGGACTGTCTCCAATGCATTCGCATCCTTTCTATAGTGGGGAGCCCAGAAATGGACGCAATACTCCAGATGTGGCCTCACCAGTGACGAATAAAGGGGAATAATCACTTCTCTGGATCTGCTGGCAATGCTCCTCTTAATACACCCCAATATACTATTAGCCTTCTTGGCAACAAGGGCACACTGTTGACTCATATCCAGCTTCTCATCCACTGTAATCCCCAGGTCCTTTTCTGCCAAACCACTACTTAGCCATTCAGTCCCCAGTCTGTAACAATGCTTGGGATTCTTTCATCCCAAGTGCAGGACTCTGCACTTGTCCTTGTTGAACCTCATCAGATTTCTTTTGGCCCAATCTTCTAATGTGTCTAGGTCACTCTGGACCCTATCTACCATATCTACCCTATCTACCACTCTGGGCCAGATCTACCTCTCCCCCTAGCTTAATGTCATCTGTATTCCATCCCCTCATCCAGGCTATTAATAAAGATGTTGAACAAAACCAGCCTTAGAACCAATTCTTAGGTTACTCCACTTGAAGCCAACCACCAACCGGACATTGAGCCATTGATCACTACCCATAGGGCACAACAATCTAGCCAGTTTTCTATCCACATTACAGTCCAATTATCCAATCCATACTTCCTTAACTTGCTGGCAAGAATACTGTAGGAGACTGTATCAAAAGCTTTCCAAAGTCAAGGTATATCACATCCACTGACTTCCCCATGTCCACAAAGCCAATTACCTCATCACAGAAACTAATCGGGTTGACTTGTCCTTCTTGAATCCATGTTGACTATTCCTGATCACTTTCCCCTCTTCCCAGTGCCTCAAAATGAATTCCTTGAGGATCCCCTCCATGATTTTTCTGGAGACTGAACTAAGGCTACAGTTCACTGGATTGTCTTTCTTCCCTTTTTTAAAAGATGGGCACTACATTTGCCTTTTTTCAATCATCCGGGACCTCTCCCAATCTCTATGAATTTTCAAAGATAATGGCCAAAGGCTCTGCAATGACATTTGCCAACTCCCTGAGTACCCTCAGATGCATATTATCTGGACCCATGGATTTGTGTATGTCTAGCTTTTTTAAATAGTTCATAACCTGTTCTTTCTCCACCAAGCACTTCTTGCTTTGTGTGAATCTATGCCTTCCCTCCCCATTTACCATCTAAGAATTGTTCCCAGAGATTTTCCCCTGTGTTTTAATTTGTTCTACTTAGTTGCTCTGAAACATCTAGCAACCAAGTATGCTTTATCAAGTATATCTTTTGTTTTGTTAATAAAAATCACTTTGGGTATGTCTACACTACCACCCTAGTTCGAACTAGGGTGGTAATGTAGGCATACCGCACTTGCAAATGAAGCCCGGGATTTGAATTTCCCGGGCTTCATTTGCATAAGCCGGCCGGCGCCATTTTTAAATGCCGGCTTGTTCGAACCCCGTGCCGCGCGGCTACACGCGGCATGGGCTAGATAGTTCGAACTAGCAAGCCATTCCGAACTATCTGTACGCCTCGTGGAACGAGGTGTACAGATAGTTCGGAATGGCTACGTAGTTCGAACTATCTAGCCCGTGCCGCGTGTAGCCGCGCGGCACGGGGTTCGAACAAGCCGGCATTTAAAAATGGCGCCGGCCGGCTTA
The DNA here is from genome assembly GCF_052426305.1 of Pelodiscus sinensis. NCBI lineage: Eukaryota > Metazoa > Chordata > Testudines > Trionychidae > Pelodiscus > Pelodiscus sinensis. Next base: position 14,393,733 of record NC_143062.1, on the reverse strand, counting down.
TGCAAATGAAGCCCGGGAAATTCAAATCCCGGGCTTCATTTGCAAGTGCGGTATGCCTACATTACCCCGCTAGTTCGAACTAGCGGGGTAGTGTAGACATACCCTTTAATGTGATTTGATTCTTGTGTCCTGAAATGTATAGGAGGTCTGTCTGTCTGTCTGTGTCTCCATGCCTCAACCTAAGACGTCAGCTACCAGAGACTTCAGATTGTTTTCTCTTTTCTTTTTTAAAGCTCTTTTGAGGCAAAAGAGCTTGGGTAACCCTGGAGGAGAATTCACCTGAAGGGAGGATCCAAAGAGGATGGAGAGAGTCTGTTCTCAGTAGTGATAGATAACAGAACGAGGAGCAATGATCTCAAATTGCAGTGGGGGAGATCGAGGTTGGATATTAGGAAAAACTATTTTACTAGGAGGGTCGTGAAGCATTGGAATGGGATACCTAGGGAGATGGCACAACCTCCATCTCTAGAGGTTTTTAAGTCCCTGGCTGTGATGATTTAGTTAGGGCTGGTCTTGCTTTGGGAAGAGGGTAGGCCTTGATGACCTCCTGAGGTCTCTTGCAATTCTATGATCCTATGAGTCTAAGAAACAGATTTAGTCATTCATGCAAATGTATGCAACAGTAATAATGAGTTCGTTTTTTAGAATGCCTTTATACTGTAAACTCTCAAATATACTTAAATATAATTAAAAGTTCTTTATAACTGGATATACCATATACCTTTACATTAAAAAACAAGGTTATTTAATTTGCAAAAGAATTCTCCTTCAGCACTAACTGAATATTTCATGTACTATAAATCTGTTCATAGGCTTACTTTGGGGGCTTCTTCCTTAGGTATTCTGGGAACAATCTGCCTCAAGTCTGTACTATGGCTTGTCCTTTTGAGCATGAAAGTTCTGCATTACTCACATCACACATTTGTTCTGTTGCGTAGTTAAAAGCAGAATTTGTAATACTAGGGATCAAAACCAGGAGAATGTGTATAATTTGGGTGATGTAAAACCATTAAAATATAACATAGGATAAACTGCACTATACATTTCATAACATACTATTCAGTTCTAATCTCATAGGCTATGTCTAGACTGCAGGCTTCTTTTGGAAGAAACTTTTCCAGAAGAGATCTTCTGGAAAAACTTCTTCTGAAAGAGAGCATCCACACTGTAAGGCTGTGTCTAGACTACATGCCTCCATCGACGGAGGCATGTAGATTAGACAGATAGGCAAAGGGAAATGAAGAGGCGATTTAAATAATCGCCGCTTCATTTAAATTTACATGGCTGCCGCGCTGAGCCGACAAACAGCTGATCAGCTGTTTGTCGGCTCAGCGCGCTAGTCTGGACACTCCCCTGCCGACATCAAAGCCCTTTGTCGGCAGCCCTGTTATTCCTCATGGGATGAGGTTTACCGGGGCTGCCGACAAAGGGCTTTGATGTCGGCAGGGGAGCATCCAGACTAGTGCGCTGAGCCGACAAACAGCTGATCAGCTGTTTGTCGGCTCAGTGCAGCAGCCATGTAAATTTAAATGAAGCGGCAATTATTTAAATCGCCGCTTCATTTCCCTTTTTCGAATACACAAATCTACATGCCTCCATCGACGGAGGCATGTAGTTTAGACGTACCCTAAAAGTGCATCAAAAAAGCGATCTGCTTTTTAGAAAGATAGCGTCCACACTGAAGCTGTGATTACTATGGACAGAGTGGCCACCAGGGCACCTGTGCTTTTTCCTCTTTCCTCTTTTTTTGAAAGAACTCCCTCTTCCCCATCTACACACGCCTTTTTTCCTGAAAGAGCTCTTTCGGAAAAAGGCTTCTTCCTCATAGAATGAGAATTACCAATGTCGGGAAAACCCTTCTGTTCTTTTGATTTTCTTTCTAAAGAACGTGATTGCAGTGGGGACATAATTGAAATTTTATTGGAAAAACGGCCATTTTTCAAAAAAAAAGTTTGTAGTGTAGACATACCCTTAGGGTATCAGGGGGTGGCAAATGTATAACTGAAAGTAGAATAAGGTTCAATAGTGACAATTTTTTTTGGCATTTGGATTTTAAAAAGAGCTGTTCCATGTTAAATAGTATTGAGCAGCATATACATCTGCATCAGCATATATTTTCTACAAACAAACCAGGGGAGCAGAGAGTTTTAGCTTCAAGGTTAACAAAAAACAATATTGTTTTGCAGGGGTGCTGCAGCTGGAATGGTCCCAGAATATTACAGAGACAGGGCAGGTAAGGTAATGTATTTTATTGGAAACTTGAAAAGTGTCTCTTTCCCCAACAGAAGTTAGTCCAATAAAAGACACTACCTCACCAACTGTAGGATCTTTTCTTACCACCTCAAAGTATTCTTTATTGTGCAAATTTCTCTTTTAATATCCTGGATGATTAAGCACTGGATATTTTTGAGGGGATCTCCCCTTTAAAAACTTTAGAGCACAGAGGATTTTGAGTCCTTTCCATCAGTACTTTCTTTATAGGAGAGGAGAGGACTGAGAACACATTCCAAACAATTGTCATTGGTTTGTCAAGTTAGGATCCACTTGTGCTTTATTACTAACCATGGCAACATATTAGACAACTGAGAAGCAGGAAATCTGTAGGCATAGAAATGCATACAGAGCATCAGGACTGGTAAATAAGTCTGCATAAATGCTGTTGCCATACAAAGACACTATTTTTCTTTCATTACCTTTCTTACACTGTTTCTTGATCAAACAAAACAGAGACCCTCTTACAATCATCTAGAAACACATATTCAAATACTCTCACCCTTTAGGCTAGAAGGGAATTTGCTTCTGTCATTTAAAGCATCTCACATTCAGCCTCAAGATGGCAATACAGTCGTAACAGTTGTTTGTTTCCAGTGTTAGGAGCTGACTCTCAATCTCCAGCAGTTTTTTCCACTGCTATAGATCGATATCAGTAATGGTGTTATTGCTGCAAATATTGTAGCCAAAAATATAGAAGCATTCAAAAATCTGGATGTTAACAGCTAAAAGAAGGTAAATAAATACTGAAGTTTTACTAAATACCCAGTTTGTACAATACGTGATTTAGTACAATAGAACAATAACTCTGTACATCTATACAAGATCCTAAAAACCTGTCATTAACCCTCACTATAACTCGTGTAATTAGATAACACCATTAACAACTGTGCTACATAATCTTTTCTTTGAAATTGCTTGGGTAGACATTTTTAACTCTATGGATTCTTGAAATAGTAATTATACATTATTTATAATAGAGGGAGAGGCCAAAGTTTTTTATCAGGATAATAAAAACCTGAAACTAAAAACTATTGGACCAATTTTGTAATTAAGCACTGGATCTTGAAAGTAAATACTTCATGCTAAATTTGCTTTCACTTGAACATTTGCTTTGCCTGACGTGTTTAGTATTATTTTTATTTATGACTGCTCACTGAGCACCAAAGACATGGTCCTGTATCTGAACAGTAGGGACATAGGCAACAGACAATCTCATGTTTGTCCTATGAGTTATTTTTGTACTACATCCGACACAAAAAGAAAAGAATAAAAATAAAAAGGAAAGAGCTGCAAATATTATACAGTACATTACTGATTACTGAGTTAAATCTAAATAATTAAAATATAATGGGAAAGTTTTTAAACGATTTGATACGGTAAGGAAACTGCTTCTGTACTTGTTTCATTTAAATAATTATTAAAAGCAGCATTTTTCTTCTGTATGCTACTGTTTCAAAGCTGTATTAAGTGAATTTTCAGTTGTAAACTTTTGAAATACCAACTATAATAGTCTGTTTAGAATAATGAACATTTCAGAGTTTAAAAAACAACCTCCATTCAAGAGACGTTAATAACTCTGAGGTTCTGCTGTACTCACTCAGGGTATGTCTACACTACCCTCCTAGTTCGAACTAGGAGGGTAATGTAGGCATACCGCACTTGCAAATGAAGCCCGGGATTTGAATTTCCCGGGCTTCATTTGCATAAGCGGGGCGCCGCCATTTTTAAAACCCCGCTCGTTCGAACCCCGTGCAGCGCGGCTACACGGGGCACGAACTAGGTAGTTCGAACTAGGCTTCCTAGTTACTCCTCCTATAGCTAATTTCTATAATTAATATTTTCATTAAAAATAATAGCAATTAGAATGAATAAAACAGCTGATGAACAGCTAGTAACTAGCATGCAAGCATATAGTAAACAAGTGGCATTTGTTTTTCTCTGCTTCTCTTATTTTAGGAATCATCAGCTTTGGTGCTAATGTAAGATGTGGCCAGATTTTTCAGACATGACAAGTGTTTTTCAGTGGCCAAACTGAGATGACTTAAAGTGCCCTGAATCTCAAAGGCTATGTGCTGAGCTCAGACTTCAAGGGCACTACTCCTTGCTGAAAGCAGTATTTCTCAAAGTAGGCCATAGGCCCACTCTGAGAAAGCTGCTAACGGGCCACTCTGGTTTGTTTACTTACTGGCTCCCACTGATTTCTGTTCACTCTTTGCAGCCAAGGGGAGCAATGAGGTTCTCTGGCTGTGGAGCTGGTAAGTAAACAAACTGGAACAGCCTGTTAGCAGCTTCACCGGCTTAAAGTTAAGTGTATCAGGGTCAGAGTGCTCAGTATGTACTATGCACCCTCTTCTACTTCTGCTAGAACTCTGCCTAGTACTTCTTATCCGTAACAGATATTATGTCAGAACACGTGTGGTTGGTCACCAATACACATTGGCTGTGTCTACACTGCACCCCTTTTCCTACTTAAAATCAGGAATAAGGGATCTTCTGGAAAAGGCTTTATTTTCCGCAAGATCCCGTCTAGATTGGTGCTTTTCTTCGGCAAAGCCCCGAGCTGGAAAAAAGCGGCAGCCATGTTCATGCAAATGCCGCGGGGAAAATTTAAATCCCTGGGGCATTTGCAATTCCGACTGGTCTCATTAGCATCCCTTTTCCGGAAAAGGGTGCCAATGAAGACACAGCCATTTTGTTGTGGATGCCTTTACATATAGGAGATCCAGAGTTTTAAAAAAAATTTAGATTCTGATCTACTACTGCTCAAAACAAAGGTTTCACTGAGCTAAATGACTACCAATTCTTGTTCAATTTAGCAGAGTCAGTTTTCATTTAATGACACATACCCACCCCAGGGAGCATAGCTTACTGTATCACTTGACAGAAAAATGGATGGAGAAAGTATGATTTCTCAGCGTATTCAGTTTATTATTAGGCTGAATATAACAGTACATGTTTGGAGACTAACAAGATGGTTTATTAGATGATGAGCTTTCGTGGGCCAGGCCCATGAAAGCTCATCATCTAATAAACCATCTTGTTAGTTTTTAAAGTGCTACATAGTCCTGTATTTTGTTTTAGCTACACCAGACTAACACAGCTACATTTCTATCACTATAGTGCATGTTTGGGGACTTTATGGCTATCAGGATCAGTAATGGCCTGCAAAAAATTTTCTGCGTTTCCAGACACTATTAGAAGCTAAATTCAAAATTGTCTGACACTAGTGGAATGAGCAGGAGGTCTTATTTCAGTTCCCAGTATCCACGTCTATAGCTTCTACCACAGTTATCATCTTTGCTGGCAGATTCAGAAGAGTTTTTGGACCAAATGAATTCACACAAACCAAACTACATTCTGCCTACCTGGAAGCAAATCCTCAAACACAAACATTAAAGGCTTGTAAACAATTAAAAGATAATGCTATAGCACTCCAGAGTAGACACTAAGGATCTGTCTTCACTACATGGTGAATCAACGACATTGCAGCAAGAGCAACTCCTGCTGACCTTATTGCGTGGAAGATGGTGTGGTAAGTACGAGTAGTCCTGTGACACTTTAGAGACTAACAAAAATAGCTATGCTACTTGCAAAGCTGAAATTGTGTAGGTTAGATCGACTCGGGAGAGGGCATAGTGTAAACTAGGCTTAACTACACTGACAGGAGGGGTTCTCTCATCATCAAAGGTAATTCACCTCCAAGAGAGGCAGCAGCTAGATCTATGGAACATTTAGGCTGATCTAAACATTTAGGCTCAGGATATGGATTTTTCACACTCTGACCACAATAGTGAAACCAACCTAATTTTCTAGTGTAGGCCAGGCCTCAGACACATTAGAAGAAGATTGAGTAGTTTGCACTTTTGCTGCCTCTGTTAATGGAAAACTGTCACCCCACAGGGCATTTCTCTGCTGCCCATTGGCATTCAAAATTCATCTTACTTGTGTTTATTCAAGATGCTTAACCAGAAACTGCAATGATGTAAAATCTAAGATAAAGACCGCTTATCCCATAACCTTACTACAGCCTCTACATCAAGTTCCACCACTATTCCATGGGACAGAGAACCCATATTTTGGATCTACTTCTCTCTTTATAAAAAACACCTGAACAACTGGCAACAAAGCAGAGGGACACAACTGATAATCAAATGCCCCCAAAATCATTAATGCAAAGTTGATATTGTCCAGTGGAGTCCAGTGGCCTTCCAGGAAGCAGCCAGTGCCTAAACTTATACCTCTGAAAATCAGGAAATATGATTACATGTCACCTGCCCCACAATGCAATCTGATCTCCACCCCTGGGAACTGGCAATAGCTTCTGGGAAGCCATGTGACATGACAAGTAGAGCTCAAAGGGGATACACCACTGTTTAAGTTGCACTCCACAAAGTTGAATTCTGTCATGTATCTGCATGCATTCAGCTTCACTCACCGTACGAGGTGCAGCTGTACTGAAATGTGGAGGGATTAAGGCAGTGGTTCCCAAACTGTGGCCATGGACACTAGTGGCCTGTGACTGTCTTGCAGGAGGGCTGCAGGCTTGGGGCTCACCCCACCCCCAGAGGGAGCCTATGCTGGTACTCCAGACCTGCACCCACCCCTACCAAGTTGAAGTGCTAGCACCAGCTTCCCGCAGCAGGGTTGGGGGGAATGATACGGCTTGTGGAGGAAGGAAGCAGCTCCATGTGCTGCTGCTTTCCCTACCCCAGGGGAATGGCAATGCAGGGAACCACCTGCCTGGAGGCTTTCCTCACTGTTCCCATAGGCCATAATCATGACCAATGGGAGCAGTGGGGTGTGCTGCCTCAGAGTAGCAGGAGGCACAAAGCTAGGAAAGCACCTTCCATCTCCCTCCCGCTCAGATCCCCATCCACTCCCAGACCATTCCTGCACCCAACCTCCCAACCAGACCTGCACCCCGCCCCCTTTTGCGCCTATTTTGTCATCAAAGGTGCTTGGTGATCACAGGTGATCCACGGAAAGATCTATGTTGAGTGGGTGGGCTGCAGGCCAGAAAGTTTGAGAACTGCCAATTTAGAGTCATCTTTAAACAGAAAGTGCACCTCAACCATAACTATAGTAGAGCTGGCACTCCTCCGCTAGGACAACATAAAACTGATTGGTATCAGCTTTACAGATGAAGGAACAAAAGCTGACATTTTCAGATCATAAGGACCCAGACATATTGAAAAGACAGAATATAAAAATGAGGTACAGAATTCAATACTTGAAAGCTCAGAGGAACTGAAAAGATAGATGAATAGCTGCTTAGAAAGCTATAACAAACCATGGAATGCAAATCACACAAAGACAAACGGTGCAAGAACTTCAAACTAAACTGTGCCTTGAAAAGAAACTTAATTTATTTAATCCACAGTAAACATACTTGGCACTGTGGTTCAAATACTGCTCTCTGAACACATACTGTAGTCTCCCTGGAACAGTATTTAAACAAACCTCTAGTTGACGAGGAAAACAATGTTTACAAGTACACATGCATTATACTTGGAAATTGTGGAGTAAATCCAAATTTAAGAAAGTAAAGATGAAAACTGGAAGCATGAATGCGAGGTTTAGTTCCATTCATTCCCTCTTGCACCCTTGGAAAAAAATCCATAATTATCAAGTTTATGACACTTTGTTTCACAATGCAAAAAGTTCATAATACAAACATTCATTAATTATACATCTCTAATTTTTTACTACTAAAAAGGCTGCAACAAAGCAGGACGTCCAAACTGGATGACACTTGAAACTCCACTTAAAACACCGACAGATTTAATCACAGAAGTTCCCTTAGGGTTTAGGATTATCCTCCTGGCGTGTTGACCATGCCACTCGCCTTCCTGCTCTTTGGGGGTTCCCCACCACTCTATCCTGTTGGGCCAGTTCCTCTGGTCTCCCCAGACAAGGCACAGAGTTGGGATTACAGAGTAATGAAAAGTAATGCAGGAACTGAACCACTTCAGTTCTGGGAGGACTCAGTTCTAAGGTGCAGCACCCAAGAAACCAACATCCAAAAGGGACCAAAACTCCAAACTAATCTGTTTTACTCTGTACAAAAGTTTAACACTAAAAGCTGGTGAGGTCAGCTCCTTTTATCAATGAAAGAGATGTACACAATGGTTGATCGCCCTGGTAACAAATATTTACACTGGGCTTGATAATAAACAAAAAAGTGTTCATTAAGTATGAAAAATAGTGATTGCAAGTGAAAACAGATCAACGTTAGTTACTGAATTAAAATGAATAAAAAGAGTTTAAGCTAGTTCTAATTCACGAAGGGTATGTCTACACTACCCTCCTAGTTCGAACTAGGAGGGTAATGTAGGCATACCGCACTTGCAAATGAAGCCCGGGATTTGAATTTCCCGGGCTTCATTTGCATAAGCGAGGCGCCGCCATTTTTAAAACCCCGCTCGTTCGAACCCCGTGCAGCGCGGCTACACGGGGCAC